>NW_028270177.1:15711416-16363083 GCF_037043375.1 Chiloscyllium plagiosum
ACCTCCTACTCGAGGCATTGATTCCTCCAAGAACACATTGAAGGAGAACTCACTTCACAAATGAATGCAAGTATCATTAGTACATTCTGAACGGTAATGATGTTACACAGAACTCTGCATCACACATGAGTATTTCACAAGTATCTACATTGCATTTGCATGCACACATGTGCTTAGCACCTGAGCAAAATTCAAATGCTGCCTCTTACGCACATTTTGTTTGAGCAAACATTCATTTTGCATTCTAAAATGTTAGAGATTAAAATTGTTTAAAATGCATTTCTAATTTTAAAATATAACAAAAATTGCAAAGGCAATTATGAAGAGATTAAATTCTGACAAATAAAGTGACAGTGAAGACCGTTTCAGGTTCTACATTTTGAGAAATCATCACATTGTGATTATATGTGATCCAAGGATATCAGATACTGACAACTGTTGATGTGCTCAGAATATTAGCTTAAACCCTTCGGAGAGGAATGAATATTCCTCCACTTCCATAGCAAGCAACAATGTGAAAAATAATTAAATATTCCATTCTCTTACAGAGGTATTAAACCAGAACATCATGACACCATGCGTTTAAAATGCTTTCATTAAATGTTAAGAATATTTCATATCTAATGGACTTCTGCAGGAGACACAATAGATCAAGATAATTTAGAACAATGCCATATGTTTAAAAGTTATGAATCTAGTTAAAATGAAAGAAATGTTACTACTTAAACTCAAATCCCTCCCAAATCCCAAATCACGGAATATCTGGGATTATTTCACAGAGACAGAGATGGCAAAATATAAACTCAGCATTTCCCTCACTCACACAGGAAGTCATTTTCTGGCCATTTGTGGCTTTTGCATATTTTTTACATTTCAGGTTAGAGATGATATTCTCCAAGATTAGTAGATGGATACATAATGTGTACAGTTGACAACACTAGTTATTTAACAGTGGCATTAACCAAACCAAATAAACAGGTCAGTATCACCATTACAGAATCACAGAATAGTCAGAGACTGTAGGAGGCTATTTGACCCATCTTGTCTATGCTGGTCTGCTGAAGGAGTACTTCACTGGTTGGTCCTCCACTGTCTTTGTTCGTAAAGCTGATCATTCCTTTACAGATACTGATCCAATTGTTCTTTGAAGACCTCAATTAACCCTGCCTCCAACAAACTCCCAGACAGTGGATTTTGATCCCAACTTCTCGCCACATGAAAGAAACTTTTCCTCTTGTTGTAATTACTTCATTTGTCGATTACTTCTAGTCTGTGTCTACTTCTTCTTTCCCCAGTACTCATTCAGCAGACCAGCATACACATGATGGGTCAAATAGCCTCCTACAGTTTTTGCCTGTTTACTTTGTCCATGCCCCTCATAATTTTGAAATACCTTAATAGATCTCCTCTCAACTTTCTCTTCTCAAGGAAAACAGTTCCAATGACTTCAGTCTATCTATATAATTGAAGTCCCTTATTCTTAAAGGCATTATCATACTATCTCTAAAGCTTTCACATCCTTCCTGAAATGTGCAGCAAAGACAGCAAAGAAAACCTTCAGTCCAGGTCAAGCCAGTGTTCTCTATAAATTTAATATCTATTCTTTACTTAGAATCTCTAAGACCCTATCAATAAACTCTAGGTTCTAAAAACAGGATGTTCACATTAAGTATTTGTCCACTTATATTGACAACTTACAACTATGATTTGTTTATTTGTGCATGGGATGTGAGTGTCACTGACTAGATCAGCATCCACTACCCATCTCTAATTACTGAAGGTAGGGAAGAATCTGTACATTACTGTGGGTCTGGAGACAGATGTAGACCAAACCAGGTAGGTATGGCAGATTTTCTTCTCCTAAGGACATCAGTCACCCAGTCGTAGGTGTGTTTTCATGATGATTGACAGTATTGTCAGAACATTAGCTTTTTTTCCAGATTTTAATTGAATTCAAATTTCACCACCTGCCATGGGAACTCATGTCCCCATAACAAGTTGGTCAACAACTTTGATTACAACCAGTTGAGGCTAGAAATAATGCTATTTTTTTCACTGTACAGTTTCTTTTTATCCCTCTCAAAGGGACAAACAATGGCTGGTCATCCAAACTTACAAAGTGGTAATGCTGTAGCCATATTGAAAGTTAAGTGTACAACGCATGGCAATTTTACTTCAAATGACCAGTGTGTGGGAAACATCCGGCATTGGGCTATTAGCACCACTTTGTATTTCCAGTGTTGGTTGAACACATTTCCACCCATTCAGTTTTTTGGGGTGGCATGAACAAATTAAATTCACGCTGCATATTTCAAATTGTACACAGGCAGAGCCATCCTCCACTAGAAATAACACTCCAAATATATTCTGTTACAGCCCAAAGGCTTAATTTGATGCATGTCAAATATTCTCTGTAAGCTGAAAAAAATGAGTTTTCACTACCTACCAATGGATGAAGACATAATTTACAGTCACCTGAAGAAATTCTCAAACACTCTGGTATGAGACAATTTATGCAGCAAACACTGCACTGTGTTATATCAACAATCTCACTGAATGGGAAAATTGGAAATGGAAGCAACTAAATGTTTCTGTCAAGGAAATAGTTTCTCTATTGCTATTAACATTAGCCACACAACCGCGCACTGGAATCTGATAACCAAAAGGGCCATAAGAGAAAAAAAAAGACCCGATTACTGAATGTTCCAGAAACTGTTACATTTACAGGGAAGACAGCAGGCAAAACACAGAAATCTCAACTCTATAAAAGAAATGAGATTGAAATCTGAAAGAGAAAATCAAACAGTGGAAACAGTTCCTTTCATAAACCCCTTTGCTTCAAGAACCAAATGCAATAAGGAAAGTGTCCACTTGTTCTGCAAAACTAAAATAGAAACAGGAAATGCTGGAGAAACTCAGCAGGTGGGGCAATATCTGTGGAGAGAGAAATAGAGTTAACATTTTGAGTCTGGTATTGTTTTCTCCAGAGATTATACCAGACTTAAAACATTAACTCTGTTTCTCTCTCTCCAGATGCTACCAGATCTGGTGTTTCTCCAGAATTTTCTGTTTTTATTTCAGATCTCTAGCATCAGCAGTATGTTGTTTTTATTTGTTCCGCATACTTACTTGATATTGATATGAATCTCATTACAACCTTAAATAGTACTTGTAAAACAACTGGTAGCAAAAATCTGTACGTACAGTATTCACAATACTATTGTGGTTCAGTTCATGAGTGGAAGAGGAGGATGTTCTCAGCCCTTGTCCCAGTGGAACACCGAGAGCTGGATATATTCTTGATGGAGGTGGGAATTGGGAACTTTTGTAATGTTACATCCTGCCTCTGCTCTGACAATATCAGCAAGTGAAAATTTCATCTCCTCAAGGGTGGGATACCCTGGCATTATGCCTGCTGTTGGAGCTGTGTGTCCAGTGCTGAGGCAGACCGCAAAAATCATGCCTTTATGATTCGATTCCCTACAGCGTAGAAATAGTATGTATGGAGTGAGGTGCCAGAGGTGGAGCCTGGTACAAACACAACATTTAAAAAGTATCTGGATGGGGATACGAATAGGAATGGTTTAGAGGGATATGGGCCAAGTGCTGTCTAATGGGGCCAAATTAGGATAACTGGTCAGCATGGACGAGTTGGACCAAAGGGTCTGTTTCCATGTTGTACATCTCTATGACTCTATATCAGGCAAATTCTTCAGACCAACATAAAGCCGCCTTCACTCTCACCCACTTAACCAAACTATCCCTTTCAGCCCATTCACCTCTTAGCTTCCCTTCTCCCCTCACACTCTTAACCCCATTATCCAATATTCATTCGATACACAGAACTCGCAGCCCTTAGAATAGGAATTGAAAGTCTTTTAAAAATCCCATGAAGCTGCAAAATACACAAGTATCTCTTGAATGTTGCTGCTGCTACTTATAGCTATCCTTGCCAGCTACAGGCATGATGTGGCATGCTTGTCTTTCTCGTGTAATCCTCAGACAGCCATTGTAATTCAAACAAAACCATTCAGCAATAGTTATCATCTAACTATCTAGGTGAGCCCCTCCTTCCACGTTCTGTGTCTTATGGATGTCATGGCACACCTTTGGTGCAGGTCCAAGACCCTACATTCTGTACATTAGCATTTTAATAAATATCTTAATATCCACATTCTAATTTCTTACACACTTGAGTAGGCATTTCAAAAAGCAATTGTCGTCTTTCGAAGTGTCATAAATCTCGCAGATTTCACATAGCCAAACAGGTGGCTGAGCTGTTCAATAAGGTATGAGTAAAAACCATGGAGAGAATAGAATAATTAGCCATTGCATTCTCACTGAATTCAATCAAACTGAAGTTTAAAGAATCAAAAAGAAACAAGTGGGTCAAGATGCAGCTTAGTTAAGAGGCAGATGAAAATCAAAGCACGACAGGAAGGGCTGGGAAATATATTCAGAAGAGTGGACCAGATATTAGAGCCAGTGTAAGTAATAATGGCAAAAAAAATCAAAGCTTCAAACACTTTATCTGAATGCAGACAGCATTTGTAACAAGATAGATGCATTGATGGAACAAATAGAAATCAAATGACTTGATAGCTATTACAGGGACATGGCTGAGGAATGGTAATTCAATATTCAAGAGTACTTGATATTCTGGATAAATAAACAATGAGGAAAGGAAGGTGAAGCACTTTGTTAATAAAATAATAATATGTGGCATGATGAGTAGTGAAACAGATGCCATAGTTCGTGATATGGAATTCATTTGGATCGAAATAAGGAATCGCAAAGGAAAGAAGGTATTGGTGAGAGTCATCTATCGACCCCTGAGGAGTCACCTCTCTGTAAGACAAAGTATAAATCGGGAAATAATGGAGGCATGTAAGGAGGGCACTATAACTATCATGAGCAATTTTAATCTGCATATTAATTGAACACTTCAGATGGGTAAGGGCAACATGGAAGACAAATTTCTAGAGTGCATCAGGGATTGTTTCTTAGAGCAAAAATTGTTGCTTAATCTACTTGGGAACAGGCTATTTTATATCGAGTAATAAGTCATGAGCTAAGATTAATAAGAGACCTCCCAGTTAAAAGGAACCTCTAGTGATCACAACATGGAAGAATTTCAAATTTAGTTCATCTTGAATAACGGCAATTACAGAGGTACGAAGAAAACGCCAAAAGCAAGGTTTGGAAAACAGACAAACGGGAAAGCAGTGACAGACATTTAAGTAGATATTCATAACACTCAGCAAAAACTTATTTGAGCAAAAAGAAGGACTCAGTGGGAAGGGTGAACCACACATGGTTAACAAAGGGGTTCAAACAGAGAAACCAACTAAAACTAAGGCCTTCAAAGTCACAAAAACTAGTGGTAGACCAGAGGATTAGGAAATTTTTAAGCATTAGCAACTAAAAAGCTAATAAAGAAGAATATTGATTATGAAACTAAAATGGCAAGCAACACAAAAACAAACAGCTTCTACAGCTGTATGAGAATGAAGGGAGTAGTTGAGTAAGTATAGGACCTTTGGAGGATGCACCAGGGGAGTTGATAACATGGAACAGGGAAATGGCAGGTAAGTTAAATGAATATTTTGTATTGGTCTTCATAGTGGTGGACATTATAAAAATCTCAAATATAATAAATAAGCAAGGTACTGATTGGAAAAAAGGATCTTGCAACAGTCTCTATCACAAGGGATAAAGTATTCACCAAATTACTGGGACTAAAGGTAAAGAGGTCTCCAGGACCCGATGGCCTGCATCCATAATTTTGAAAAGTGACAGCACAGATCGTAAAGGCTTGGGTCAAAATATTCCAAAATTCACTGGATTCCAGGAAGGTTCCTGTGATTGGAAAACTGCAAATGTGATCCTCATTTTGGGAGGGAGGTAGAAAGCAGGAAGCTCTAAGCCAGTGAGTCTAACATCTGTCATTGGGCAAATGCCAGAATTAGCAGGATATTCAGGAAAGCTTTGTGGAATCAGAGTAAGCACGGCTTTGTAAAAGGGAAATAATGCATGACAAATTTGATAGAATATTTTGAGGATATAACAAGCAAAGTTGATGTAGAAGAATCAGTGGCTGTAGTGCATGTGGATTTCCAGATGGCATTCAATAAGATGCCATGTAAAAGATTCTTGCACAACGTAGGAACTCATGGTATTGGGAATAATGCATTAGCATGGTCTGAGAATCAGTTCACACAGAGTCTTTAATGGATCTTTTTATGTCGCAATGTTGTAATTAGCAGATGGCCACAAGGATCAGTCCTAAATTCACAATCATTTACAATCTACGTTAAGGACTTAGAGGAGGGAGCAAAGTGTAAAACATGCAAGTTTGCAGGCAATACAAAAATAGATGGATGAGCTTATTGTAATGAGGACAGAAGGAATCTGCAAGATGTATAGATCATAGAATCCCTACAGTGCAGATAAGAGCAATCGCCCCATGGAGTCTGCACAGACCCTTTGAAAAGCATCCCACTTATACCCACCTCCTCACCCTATTCCCATAACCTTGCATTTATCATGGCTAATTCACTTAGCCTGCACATCTCTGGACACTGAAGAGCAATTTAGCATGGCCATTCCACCTAACCCGCACATCTTTGGACTGTGGGAGCAAACCGGAGCACCCGACAGAAACCAACACAGACATGAGATGAACATGCAAACTCCACGTAGAATCAAACTTGGGTTCCTGGCACTGTCAGGCAGCAGTGCTAACCACTGAGCCACCAGATCACTCCTGTGGTTGAGTGAATGGGAAAAGTTTGGCAGATGTTGAATGGAAGAAAGTATGAGATCATGCCCTTTGGTAAGGCAGACTAGTACCTAAATAGAAGGAGACTCCTAAAAAGTACAGCACAGTGATCTAGCTGTTTTTGTGCATGAAACACAAAAAGTTGGTTTGCAAGTACAGCAAGTAATTAAGAGGCAAATGGAATTTTGGCCTTTATTTCTTGGGAGTTAGAGTTGAAAAATGATATCATTTATAACAAATGTACAGGGTGTTGGTGAGACTGCACCGAGAGTAATGTGTATAGTTTTAAGCAAGAATGTACTGGCATTGATGGCTTTTCAAAAGCAATTCACTAGGCTGAATCCTGGCATCAAAGATGGTTAAACAGGTTAGGCCTTTATTCACTAGAGATTAGAAGAATAAGGGGTGATCTCATGGGGCTTGACAGAATAGATATTGAGAAGATGTTTCCACTAGTGGGGCAATCTTGAATTAGGGGATAAAGTTACAGAATAACGGGATGCTCATTTAAAACAGAGTTGTGAAGGAATTCCTTCTCTCAGAGGACAGTGAATTAGTGAGTTTTGAAAAGGTTTGTAGCTCAGTTGAGGTTCTGGATGGAGGTTTGCTCGCTGAGCTGGAAGGTTCATTTTCAGACGTTTCGTCACCATACTAGGTAACACCTTCAGTCCGGAGGCTCACTGAAGATATTACCCAGTATGGTGACAAAACGTCTGAAAATGAACCTTCCAGCTCAGCGAGCAAACCTACATCCAGGGTAGTGAATATCTGAACTTCTCTATCCCAGAGAGTTGTGAACATTTAGATGAGTGAAAGTATTTAGAGAATTCGATTTGTTAAATATCAGGAAGTTGAGGGCTATGCTGAGTTGGCTCAAAGTGGAAATAAGACCTGGGGCAGATCAGCCTAATCTTGTTAAATTATGAAGCAAGACTGAGGGACTGAATGGCCTACTCCTGCTCCTATTTATTATTTCAATGTTGTATAATTCAGAACAGCACATGACCTCGTGGAGCAACTATTCCAATGCATCTAAACACTTTCTTTTTTGTGATGCTGCTTTCCCATTTGACAGTTTTCCAAGAAGTAACATCTCAGCAAGTACACTATTTAATGGTCACTTTCCTTTTCCAATCCGAGCACTGACATCACTCTCCTTACTAAACACAGATATAACTCAGACTATATCATTTCATTCTGAACAATAAAGGAGGCAATGCTATTTGTAATTACCTTTTAAACTCTTCCTGCCTCACATCCAGGGTTCATGCCTTCACTCACCAGATGTGATTCAGGAGAGTATCCTGAAAATCGCAGCTGTTCTGAAATGTCCACTTCCAGATTTAGAGCAATAACTTCGAGACATTGTGTTTGAGGTTCCCCACCTGCATCCCTCTCTACTGAAAAATAGCCAGACCTGGAACTGGAGGCAAGGCATCTGCCATCACTGCACAATGGCCATTTCTTTCCAATTCTCACTCAATGCTGTCGGGAAAAAGAACTGCAAAATACACAACCTGCCTCCCACATGCAGAAGTCAAAAGAAAATATATACAGACTCGGAGGACAAGGTCCTCACCCTATTAGCATTGTGCCAGGATCCTAATTGCTTTCCTGAGATAGAGTTATGGAGTCATAGAGATGTACAGCACGGAAACAGACCCTTGGTCTAACTTGTCCATGCCGACCAGATATCCTAACCTAATCTAGTCCCATTTGCCAGCACTTGGCCCATATCCCTCTAAATCCTTCCTATTTATATAGCTATCCAGATGCCTTTTAGATGTTGTAATTGTACCAGCCTCCACCACTTCCTCTGACAGCTCATTCCAAACATGCACCACCCACTGTGTGAAAACGTTGGCCCAGAGGTCCCTTTAAATCTTTCCCCTCTCACCTTAAACCTATGTCCTCTAGTTTTGGACACCTCTATCCTGTGGAAAAGAACTTGGCTATCCACTCTATCCATGTGTCTCCAAAAGGTTACCCCTCAACCTTCAAAGCTCCAGGGAAAATAACCCAGCCTATTCAGCCTCTCCCTTATACTTAAACCCTCCAACCTTGGCAACATCCTTGTAAATCTTCTCTGTATCCTTCCAAGTTTCATAACATCTTTCCTATAGTAGGGAGATCATGGAGAAGCATGATCTTCTTCCAAAGTAAGTGCCAGCCACAGCCTTCCACCAATCTCCTGCTGACTTGCAGGGGATGGTGACAGTGCGTAGGCCAATGGCTTGATGAAGGTAAGGGGTCTATTGAGAGCTATTACTGTATACCCCAATTTTCATTTAGTCTTAGTGCAGTGACTTAGTAACTACTGTTCACTTTCCTGTTCTTTCTGTCACCATTATGCACTGTCTGGTGGTAACCGTGCAGTAGGAAACACCACTAGCCAAGAAAAATGCCTGAGATGAGAAATGCTAGAGACTCAAGAGTTAGGCTTGAGCAATTTGGTACAGTCCTAGGTTTCGTTCTAAGGCTGGGGAATTGGTGGGATTGAATAAATCTACCCTGGTCTGATTCTAACATTCACTAATTGTGTCATGTTTTTATATGACAGTTCTTGTGAACTAATCTACAACTAGATTGTTCACTGTCATCTTCTGCAGGGTAATTAGCAATATGTAACACAGTCTTATTGCACAGTCTGCGATACACATCATCATAAAGAATAAAGACAACAGAATATCTTGAATACAGAGCTTTGTGAGGTCCTATTGGTCAAAGGATTTTCTAGGATGATGCACTCAATGAAGGGCCAACCTTCACAGTAGGAACACTGGCTGAGCTTGTAGTAGAGTGATGAGTAAATTGACTGCAGAGCCAATCTGCTCAACCAGCAGTATCATCCCAAGTATGCAATACTCACATATTGCCTGTGGCAATACTCACAACAAACCATTTGATATGCTCATTGAAAAAGACAGCAACAGTGCAGGATTACTGCTGCATCACTGTAAGACAGTAGTATATAACTAATGAGGCAAATGCATAGCAAGGTCATACAGAGATCAATTGTAACTGTAACACAGTTGTGTTTTTGTTTATCTTTTGTTGGCAAGTCATTACTTAAGCCAAGTAAAAGGATACAGGGATTTTTGAATTTCCTGTCCTTGGGAAGCTTCTCTGCTTTTCAAATTATTGTTGTCCTTTCCTTATTTTTCATCTTGAAATGTGAAACACAGATTAAAAAGTAATATCACAAGCATTTCAAACTGAACTGTTATATGTATCTGAAATACCTCCACATAGGCCAGCATCCCGTCACCCTTTATTTACATGTGGAGAATCCTTGATTCTGATCCAGCCCCCTCAGAGCCAGCTCTCACAGTGAACAGAACATCTGACACTCCTGTTTATATCTGTCAGCCAAGGCTCCCTGATTGGACCAGGTTAACAGCCCCAATCAGGGGACTTATATTCTATGAGGTCCATCTGGCTGACCCTGTAACACTCATGACATCCATCCCCCTCTAAATCCAGGCACATACGCCTGTACTTTCACTTGTAGACCTCTCCTGGGGTGTCTTTGCATCAGGTCTGGTTCCTCCAAACTGAGCCTCGGATACGGGTGATATTTACTGGAACATAGATTGCCTCCTGCACCCAGAACATCTCTGAAGAAATTCCACCTCTTCTTCAGGCGTTAAAGACATTGAGGCTGCGACATCCGCTGTATCCATCTCAGATTCCGAGATTTCATCGACACTAGACAGAGGGGGAGAGCCCACAGATTCCAGCAGCATTTCCAGCTGTTCTGAGAAGCCGGGTATGTTTTGTTCCTGTCCAAAGTGCTTGCTAAAGACCATCACAGGACCTGATCTTGTGCCGAGCATGCCTTGTACCCAGGCAGCACCATTTCTGTGTTTTCAGCACCAAATTTCATCCAATGAAGTAAACTGTCTCTCTGGCTTAGAGGAGTCTTGTGTCTTGGTGTTGGCATTCCTAAATGTTCCCCCTTCAAAAGTCCTGGTGCAGCATCTTCTCCCCATTAGTAACTCTGCTGGAGTTATCCAGTAGTTGCATGACGGGTGATCCAATAATCGAATAGGAACCGGAACAGTTTGATCTTGGGTGATGTTGGAGTCTGTATCTCCCTTTGCCCTGAGCCACCCCCCCCCCCCCTCTCATTTATCTTTCAACTCCCTTGGGCCACCACCTCATTCCTGATAAACATCGACTCTCCTACTCCTCAGATGCAGCCTGACTGGCTGTGCTTTTCCAGTGCCACAATTTTTGGCTGTTTCTTTAAGCCTGACTTCAAATGTTAGACTGTTCTTTCTGCTAGACTAGTGGGTGATGGTAGGTATGGAGCTGATCTTATATACTGAATGCTGCTTTGACCTTAGGGTATACATGAATTCCCTCCTGGGTAAATGATGGCCCATTGTCTCTGACCAACATTTTCTCAGGCCCATGTAGCAAAAGTTGCTAGTAGATTTTCTATCATCACTGCCTTGTTTGACAAATGACCTCAATTCACATCCAACCAATTGAAATAGACATTCACAATGACGAAGAATGCTAAGCCCATGAAAGGGCCAGCATTGTCAATGTGTAACCGAGTCTGGAGATTGCCTGGCCATTGGAGAGCTGCTGGCAGTAACTTTAGTCTTGTTGGCACTCTGGGCACTACCCCACCAACACAGCGACGTCTGCATTCAATCCTGGTCACCAGACATAACTTTTCACCAACATCTTCATTTTGGAAACCCCTGGATGATCCTGGTGGAGTTCCACCAGTATCTGGCAGCGATCTTTGCTCTGGAGAGTTACTCTTGTTCCATAGAATAAGATGCCATTATCTACAGTGATCTGATCTCTCCGGGACCGTAAGGTTTCAGTTTTGATTGTGACAGCCCTTTGGTTTCCCTCATCACCACCAGCTGTTTAAGTTTTGCCCGGACTAGATCTTTCTGTGTCCCATGTCTGATATTGTCAGCTGTGATTGGAAGTGTGTCCAGAAAATTTAAAACCATTACTGACTCTTTCAATGGCAACACTACTGACAGTGTATCATCTGGGAGAGTTTGCTCATCCACATTTGCTATTTGGCCTCCCAGATGGTGTTCCAACTTGTAATTGTACATTCTTAGAATGAGAGGCCACTGCTGAATTCAACCTGAAGCTGTGGGCAGCATAGTCCTGTCCTCTTAAGAAGCCCAAGCAGAGGCTTGTGATCAATTACTATTACAAATTTACATCTGTAAAACAATTGGTGGAACTTTCTCACATCAAAAATAACCGCCAAAACTTCCTTCACTACCTGGCATTACCATCAGTGAATCCCCCACTTTCTCTAAGTGCTCTTTATTGGTCTTCCCTATTATCAGTACGTCACTCAGAAAAATGGCGGCCAGGGTAGGTCTTGTAAAATGTTCTCCATCTTCTGCTGGGAAATGGCACAGGCTGACGATACCCCAGACGGCAGTCTCATATATTGGTACAAACCCTTATGGGTATTAATTGTAGCAGACCTCTTGGAATTCTCAACTAACCCCAGTTGCAGGCGGGCATGGCTCACGTTCAGCTTCATGAAGGGTAGGCACTGCCAGCTTTACATATAAATCCTCTAAGTGAGGTATTAGATCTTTATCCAGCTGCAAAAGGCTGTTTACCTTTTACCTGCAGCATTTAAAATCCCTACAAAGGTGAACCAACCCTTCAGTCTGCACAGTTGGTACAAACCGGTGCTGAAAATCTGACTGGTTTGATTAGTCCTTCAAGTTCCAGCCTCCTGATTTCTGCCTCTACTCTTATCCGTAAGGCAAATGGCACTGGGCGGGCCTTGTCGAACATGCAAGGTGACCTTAGCTCCTTTGACAGTCTCTTGACCTTCCTGAAAAACTTCCAAGTAGTTAATTAGGACTTCACTCAGGCAGCCATTATCTAACCAAAAACTGTTGAACCAATCAAGTGAATCTTTCTCAACTAATTTTGCCCCATCTGGCATGGCCCTGAGCCTTTTACTACAAACTGTGGTAACTGAACTAGCTGCTTCTCATACGAGACCAGAACCAAAGTTGTCCCCTTAATTAGTAACAGTTCCCCAGTATAGGTTCTTAGTGTAACAAGGCCATACACAAATGTAAGGGTATGAGTCCAAAGTGAATTTTGTTAAAGACTGTTTCTGCAATTACTGACACATCCACAGCAATACCAACCTCCATTAGAACCAGGTGACCATTTGAACAGATTTCCATTTTGATTCATCCTGATTCATTTATTTGTTGTCACATGTACTTTTTACAAAATACGGTGAAAAGCGTTGTATAGAGTCACCACTCCCTGGCACCATCTTAAAATACGGAAAAATAAATCAAAACATTGAATATAAAGTCAGGAAAATAAAAAAAAAGAAAATGTATTCAACCTTACAGTCTATCTTAAGTGCGCTGCCATGAACCTGGTGGCCAGGCCTGAGTCCCTTCGCCACACCGCTGTCGTTGGAATGCAAGTCGCCCACTGTTTGGCGCCATCTTGCCTCCACTCGATATCCATGCCACTATGAGTCCTGACTGGATCTCACCAATGCAGATGCCACTGATGCTGCTGGGCACCATACCAGCCCAAACTCGATCCACTACCCTCCATGAGTCCACTTCAGGCCCATCTCGTCCCTGCAGCCACTACCAATGCTGCCAGGTCTCATAATGGGCCCAAACTCACCTCTGGATTTGGATATTGCTGAACAATTTAACTGTTCCAAACTAAGTGTAGGTGGACTTTCCAAGGTGTGCACTTTCCTGGATACCAATCTTTGACTTCTCTTACACCATTCACACTTAGTTGGACTCTTTTGCTGTGTCGAGTCCACATACCTACAGAAACTACAATGGTTTGTCAGCCTAGAGCCTGAAGAAAATGTAAACTGTTTGGCTGAGACTTGGCTTTGTTTTGGGGTTTTGCTGTGGGCTGTCCCAGAGTCCCTCTGTTCAGGATATGTCCTGGGTGAGGCTATGCAATTGTCTTTACTCAAGTGGTTTTCCCCAAGCTCATTTGGATTAGTGAGGGTGTCCACTCCTATCAACATTTCCTGTAGCTCCCATGCTCCAAGTGCTGTATTTTCTAATAATGAAACCAATTGCACTTCCTTTTTGAAGTCCCATTGAGCTTCAGCTAATCGGCACTTTTGCATGGTTACATCAATAATCCCACAAAATCCCACAGTCATGTTCCTCTGCCAATCATCTTAACCTTGTCAAAAATCCCGACATGGATTCCCCAGCTCTCAAACTGCCGAGTAAAACCAATAGCTTCACAAAATTAGATGTGGCTTAAGGTCATAATATTCCTTAACTAAATTGGTCAACTCTTGAAAGGTTTTAGCATCTGGTACCTCTAGGAAATGTCAATCTCCTAATAACCAAATAAACTGCAGATCCACAAGCTGTTAGGAGAATTACTCATTGATTTTCATCTGCCTGGATAAAAACAATGCATTCTTTCCACATCAGAGCACAGTCTTCAGCAGCAGGATCGAATGAGTGAAGTTTCCTAAATAACGGCATGATGCCAAAAGTGCTTCACCCAACTCAAAAGGTGGCTGTTGAAAGAGAATTTCTTCAGGAGCGTGTTTTTTTTTTCTCTCATCGCCACTGAAATAACTCCACAGAGGCCGGTATCCCATCACCAAGTCACCTTTTATTTATACGTGCATAGTACTTGACACTGGTCCAGTATCCTCAGAGCCAGCTCTCAGAGTGAACAGCACTTTAACTCTGTCAGCCAGGGCTCCCTGATTGGACCAGCTTAGCAGTCCTAATCAGGGAACTCATATTCTATGAAGGCCACCTGTTTGACCTCGTTACAGTCCCGACAGTACTGTTTTACTATTCTAAATAGATTGGGTAAAGTTTCCAAGCCAGTGTGTATCTTCATATTTCCAACCTGCACATTATCCTTCAACAATTAGAATTGGTATTGTAGTCCGAAGGCTCTGTATGTCACTGAAGAGACGGTTTCCTGTGATGTGTACATCCTGTGGCACCAGTGGGGAGTATGAACACAGGTTAGAGCATCATTCGTGGGTCTGACTGGTTCCCCAAAATCTGAGGATTCAACATTCTCCCATGGATCTCCTTCCTGCCATCCTTTCTCATGGTAACTCTATCTGGGTTGCTTGGGCGAAAGTAGCTCATCTGTGGAAACATGAAGAACATTGTCCTATTCGTTATTCTGAACCACACATGTGCTGGAATTATAGGAGATTTACTGCAGACATCAAATCAGAGTTGTACAAAATAATTGATTCTGTTCCAGTGTAGAAGATTAACGCAGGTTATTTTGTGAGTTTAAATATTTGCAAAAAGAAAAGAATTTTGAGAAAGAGCTTAAAGATCATATTGCAAGTACAGTTTCCATGCTATTACCATATTGGACACTTGTTAAGAATGAAACCATCTGGCACTTACAAGATTGTTGTGAGCCTGAGGACGTGTTGTCTCCCTCACTGAGCAGATTGATATTTTCAAATAATCGACCCGTCTCAAACTATCTGGGTTGGGGTCTTCATAGCTTCCTTGTTGTGTTGTAGCCATTTATTTTGGACTCAATTTTCATTCTTGACATACTTTAGGAGTTCACCAATGTGCTTACTTTGATTTTATGTCTTGTGTGGAGATTTTTGCCGCACTAGGTGATCTACAGCCTCTCCTTGTTCAAGTTGGTTCATGTTTGCACTGAAAAAAGGGGTCTTGATAATTAATAAATTAATAGTTTTATTAATACAAAAAATTCACTTTCAGTAAAGTAGTTGCTTTTTGCTTTGGAAATCTATTTGCTGGCTTTATCATTAGTTTGTTATGATCATTAATATAAGTTAAGACCTCAATTCTCGCTGAAAAGGAATTTTTTGATGTAACGTATTCAGGTTTGCACATAGTCACTTAGGAGTAAGCACATGCAAGATTACATGATGTTTGTTGAGATATAGCTTGCGAGTATTCTTAGAATGCATTTGTTTCATGAATTCAATTACTTCAATCCATTATATTCTCCTGTATGTAAGCATTTGTCAAACTATGTGATTTCTTTTCTTGCATCGGTCTACTTCAGAGATGAATGTGGTGGCATTTTTCAATACGAGCACCTCCACCATAATTACATCTCTTTGCTAGTCAAAACCTTGCAATTGCTGCATCAAACGTGTTTGCATCGATGTGAACAATTTTCATAGCACCAGAAAACAGACACACATAGGTCATACGGTTTAAAGAGAATACTAGCGTCTTCCTCAAGTTAGTTAACTGGGAAGTTGTAAACATACATACATCATTTAGAGATAGTTGTTTAAAGGTGATTACCAAATACGCTAACAAGGTCCGACATTTGTTCCCACCGAAGTGAGTAATTTTGTGTAAGCTAAGGCCTCCTTCACTCAGCTATAAAGGAAGCTTTTATTTTAATGGAAGCACACACAGTCCAAGGAGGAAAATATCCACAGATCTCAGAGACACGGCACAGTGGCTCAGTGGTTAGCACTGCTGCCTCACAGCACCAGCGACCCGGGTTCGATTCCAGTCTTGGGCAACTATGTGGAGTTTGCACATTCTCCCTGTGTCTGCGTGGGTTTTCTCCAGGTGCTACGGTTTCCTCCCCCCACAATCCAAAGATGTGTAGGTTAGGTGAATTAGCCATGCTAAATTGCCATAGTGTAGGTTAGGTGCATTAGTCAGGGGTAGATATAAGGTAGGTGGAATGGGTCTGGGTGGGTTACTCTTCGGACGGTTGGTGTGGACTTGTTGAGCTGAAGAGCCTGTTTCCACACCGTAGAGATTCTTTCTGTGAAAGCTATAGATGAGAAGTTAATGGCTGCATTCCCGAAGGCTCTCAGTCAAAGTCAATGATCTTGTTGTTGAAATTGCTCCAATCACAAATAGAATGAAACTTCCTACAAATGGCTTCATACCTCCCTGGGATGGTGAACTTCTGAAAAGCATACATGGGCATGGGATATTTTATTTTTTTGAAACTCTTCCCGATGAAGAGTCACCAGACCTGAAACTTTGATTTCTTCCAGCAGATGCCCCCAGATGGGTTGAGTTTCTCCAGCAATTTCTGTTATTGTTTCAGATCTCCAACAACTGCAGCTCTTTGTTATATTTCAGCTCATTGCCTGCTTTGCTTAAGTTGTTGATCTTGTATTAAGCCAATTATGTTGTGTATGTGGATTTTCAGAAGCGGTTTCTCCCACATAAAGATGGCTGCATAAGGATCAGGCTCATGCAATAGATGGAAATGCATTAAACTTGGATAAACTTGGATTAATTAAAAGAAATCAAGCAGCTACATGAGAGAGATCAGCATTGGAAGTAGCGCTGTTAATTATTTTTATCAAAATGGATGCAGGGATTTACAGACTTATAGTTCATTTGTTGAATCATCAAGTTTCAGTCTGCTGGCAGAGTCCAGGATAATCTACAAGGATCTCATTAAATGTGATCCTAGAGAGTGAGGGTCACAGACAGAGTGGTTCTCAGAATTGATAGGAATTAAATTCCTACAAATTCATCAACAATCTCGAGATTTCTTTTTAAAAAAGACAAGAATCATGTTTGTCTTATAATGGGACTGATATGCTCTCACTCATCCAGACTCACTATGGAAGTACCTCAGCTTAGTATTTGGGACCCAACATCTTCAGGTATGTCATCAATAACCTTTCCTCCATCATAAGGTAAGAGGTTCACTGATAGAAAATGCCATGTTTGGCACTATTCACAACTCCTCAGACACTGAAGCATTTGTGTCCACATGCAGCTTGACCTGAACAATATTCAGACTGGGCTGACATGTGGCAAATTACATTCACACCTCACAAATTCCAGGCAATGATCATCACCAACAAGAGAGAATCAAACCACCACACCTTGACATTCAATGGCACTACCATCACGGAATCCCCCATTGTCAACACTCTGGGGTGATGATTGACCAGAAACTGAACCGGACCATCCATGTGAATATTCCAGCTCCCAAAAACAGATCAGGAGCTGGGGATTTGGCAATGAATCATTCAGCTTCTGACTCCTCAAAGCATAGTCCACCATCTACAATGCACATGTCAAGAGTGTGATGCTACACTTCCCACTTGTCTGGATAACTTCAGCTCCAACAACACTCAAAGCTTGACAGCATCTAGCACAAAGTAGCCCAGTTGATTGGCACCACATCCATAAGCATTCACTCCGACCACAATCAACATATCATGTCAACAGTGTGTACAATCTACAGGATGTACTCGAGCAACTCATCAAAGCTCTTTCGACAGCAACTTCCAAATGTGCACCTGCAACCACCTAGAAAAACAGATACATGGAAACACCTGTAAGTTCCTTCCAAGATACATACCATCCTGACTTGAAGAGATACTATCATTTCCAGCTGGATCAAAATGCTGCAGTGGTTCATGAAGGCAGCTCACTGCTAATTCCTCAAGGGCAAATAGGAATGAGCAATAAATTCTGACACAACAAGCTCCAACATCCTGCAAATGAATGGATAAAAATGTCCAATCCTAAAGCCATCAGTGCAAACCATTCCCAGGTCCATTTGTGATCTTACAACAATCAAAATGTGAAGAATGTTACATAAATTCAGAGAGTCATATCACTTTGATACACGTGACACTCATGTTCTTTCTCAAATTTCCTTTGACTTTCAATTTGGCCATTTTTAACAATGTTGGCAGAAACTGACAATCCTAATGAGGAGACCCATCTCAGAATTAAGTGCTTTATTTTTGAAAGTCACAATAATTTTCATAAGTTTCGGCATGGCAATGTTATACTTCCTGATTTTATCTTTATTTCAGATTTTATTCATGCATGGGATGCTGGTATTACTGAGGAGCTTGCACTTATTCCTCAACCCTAATTACCTAAAGGGTAGTTGAGGGTGAACTACATTGCAGTTGGTGTGGAATCACCTGTAGATCTTTCTCCTTCAAGGATGCCAGGATTGGAGGATTTGAGCTACAAGGAAAGGCTGAATAGGCTGGGGCTGTTTTCCCTGCAGCGATGGAGGCTGAGGGGTGACCTTATAGACATTTATAAAATCATGAGGGGCATAGAGAGGGTAAATAGACAACGTCTTTTCCCTGTAGTGGTGGAGTCCAGAACTAGAGGGCATAGATTTAGGGTGAGAGGAAAAAGATTTAAAAGGGACCCAAGGGGCAACCTTTTCACACAGAGGGTGCTGCGTGTAGGAATTAGCTGCCAGAGGAAGTGGTGGAGGCTGGTACAATTACAACATCTAAAAAGGCATCTGGATGGGTATATGGATAGGAAGGTTTAGAGGGATATGGGCCAAGTGCTGGCAAATGGGATTAGGTTAGGACATCTGGTTGGCATGGACAAGTTGGACAAAAGGGTCTGTTTCTGTGCTGTACATCTCTATGACTCTATGACATTAGTGAACCTGATGGTCTTTTTTAGCATAATTGACTGTTGGCTGCATGGTCATTATGGGACCAGCTTTTTAATGCAAACTTTTATTGAGTTAAAATTTCACCATTTACTACAAAGGGATTCAAACTCAAGTCCTCAGAACAATAATGTGGGATTGTGTTACTAATCCAGTAACATTTCCACAACACCACTAGTTTTCCAGGTTTTGTTTTCTCCCATTCCTAAATAAACTCCAGTATAAAATTGTTAATGGTAATAATTATACCTTAAACCCTTCCAAGCCGGTAAAAACTGTGTGACTATTTCCACATGTGTGTCATGATTAATGCACCTTCAGATTTTATATAGCTGACACATGGGTTTACCATCTCCCACCAGGGTAACAATGAAGGGATGGAGATCTACCATGAAGATTTTCTCAATCTTCAATCAATATTGTGGATTTCTTTCTCTTCCTTTGGCCCTACCAAATTTTACTCTTCACTGTTCAATATTTTTCATCAAAAATCTTCATTTTGTTCCTATGTTTGTCTTCCTCTTTAAAGAAGAGTTGGTTATTTTGTGTTTCTAAGTCTTCCCCATTTGTTATCAGCACTAATCAGCAATATAGCACCTTATGAAAAAAGCTAGGATCTCCTTCTGCTTAGAATACTTGCCACATGTACAGTAGCATCAAACAGTCCATGCAATAAAGTTGAAAATTTAACAAACTAAAAAATTTCATATTGGAAGGTATCATCATTTCTACTTGTGGTTTGCCATTATTGCTACAGTGAATAAAAACTGCAATCAGTCTTCACAAAGGAATGCTTAGAGAATGACCCATTAAAGGAAGGCAATGATGCCTCAAAATAGGCCACACAATCTTTAAAGAGACCACAGGAGAAGCATTCATTCACAAAACGCAAGACATCAAATGACAGCAGGCAAGTCAAGTGCCCACCTAATGTTGACAGAGGTAAAAGGAACTGAGGCAGCTATTATGTATGTATCAATTTCTGTGAGGGAGGTGTCACAATGTGAACAGGCAATGTCCATTTCGCAGCTGAAGAAGAATGAGCAGTATCCACAGAATGATGATCAGTCAGACACCACTGGGGCTGGAAAACATTTGGACAGTGACTACAAGAAGAGTGGGCAGTGCCTGACAGAAACAGGCATTCCATGTCACGAAGCTTACTTCCCTATTTCCTTGTTCAAAATATTGCTGAAAAGTCAAAGTTAAAATCAAGATAAAACTGTCAAAATTACTCCTTTAACACCAATCACTAAACATCACAAGCCCAGAAAACATATTTAATCAACTTAGCTTCAAGGGTGACTAATTGTCCTGGAATTTTATTACTTTGCATCTAACTTAAACTCTATAACAAATAACAGAAGAAAACGTACTTGTAATAGTAGATATCAGAACCCACACGAATCCAATGTGGTCTTCCACACAATGCCTCATGGACAGAGTACATCACTGGCTGCATACCTGCAACATAGCACATACAAGTATTAACTTAATTTGTAACAGAAAGTGTGTTGTATATTACGTAGTGTTCCATCAATTGAAGGGGAACTAAAGCTTATTCAGAATTTCTCTGATAGAACTGAATCCTCAAACAATCAATAGATTTGATTCCTTGAACCTTGATTAATCCAACTCCCTACTACTTGCAGAAACCCATCCCTTCAGATTCACAGTGAATCAACCATTCCAGCAACTTTAGAATTTTTTAGCAGCGTGGACAGCTCAACGCTGCTGTGTATGTGATATGGTTTGGAGATGCTAGTGTTGGACTAGGGTGTACAAAGTTAAAAATCACAACACCAGGTTATAGTCCAACAGGTATAATTGGAAGCACACTAGCTTTCGGAGCATCGCTCCTTCATCAGGTGATTGTCACAATCAACTGATGAAGGAGCGTCACTCCGAAAGCTAGTGTGCTTCCAATTAAACCTGTTGGACTATAACCTGGTGTTGTGTGATTTTTAACTGTGTATGAGATAGGTGTTTTTGCATGTGATCCTGACCTTTTCCATAATGTACTGATTAGCGCTGACGACAAATGGGGAAAACTTAAAAAAATCAAAAGTAACCAATTCTTATTTAAAGAGGAAGACAAACCTAGAGCACAAAAACAAAATGAAGTTTGTTAATGAAAAATATTTAGCGAAGAAGAGTAAAATTTCTCACACTCTTAGAACACAATCCATTCCATTGTATATGTGTCTAAAAGGGTTAACATTGATTGATGGAGTTAGCACCACCATCTGTGACAATAGCATGAGTCTCTGGGTAAAACAATAGGAGCTGACAGGAGACTGATCCGAGGCTAAGGTTCTTCCTGCAGTCTCTGTATTAATAAACATCATGTTATTGTAAACAATAAATTGTTGCACTAATGTAATAAATTTTAAGTTGTTTGCAACACTCTTCCAGTTGGACCAAAAAAGGTGGCTACCCTCATCCATGCACTACTACTTCAGGCTTGAAGAAACTCACGCACACACAACATGGTGGCAGTGTTAGACCCTGCCACAACATACTGCACTGCACTGACCAGCTCTAAGAGAGCTAAGAAAAATCAGTCTTAAGCTTTCATGAAATAACTAGAAAAAAATTCATGGCCCATAAGACTGTAATTACTGATAACAGCAAAGTCCACATCGCTCATAGTAACATCCAACATTTAAAAAAATTCAAAGAATAACACAGAAAACATTTCAGACCTGACAGTGAGGCTACTATAGTGAAATTCAGAAGAGACTGGAATGTTGTAGGCAACACGAGGTCAGGTAAAGTTACCATAAACCCAGAGAGCCACTCTTCCACTAGAGAGACAGAAAGATGACTGATGGCGTTTGACCTGAGGGTCAACACACCTCAGGCAAGGTGAGAGGTTGAGAAGGAGAGCCCTTCATGGTAAGCTCAGCTGGTGCGGAAGTTGAACCCATATTATTGGCATCAATCCCCAATGCAAACCAACCATCTGGGCAAGTGAGTTAACCAGCCCCTGAGCTGTGGTCAGATTTATTAAGTTTTTACTCCAGAGAAAATCATTCAGGTAGTGAGTAAAGCAGAGTTTTGGATGAAAAACAGATCAATTCTAAAAGGAGAGAATAAAACTTGGTACAGGAGCTCAATGGAATATCTTCATTGCCTAAGGTACAAACCACAAAGTAAAAAAACAAGAAAAGTCAATGCAGCAGATATCAGACACTAAAAGACATTGCCAATGCTGTGGACCAAAGAATCTTCACACAAACAGTGCCCAGTTTTAAAATATGACTGCTTGCATTGTGAGAAATGTGTCAAAGCAGGAAGTTGCCATAAAAAAGCAAAAGACCAAAGTAGTACCCATACAAAGAGATAATTGAAGTGGAACAGTCTTTAGTAGAAAATAACTTGAAAGTTTGCTTAAGGGAAATCAGTGAACCAGCCCAAGTATTTGGCAGGCAGATATTTATGTCAATGGGCATTTCACAAATGTCAAGTTAGACTCGGGAGCAAGTGTTACAATGTTATCAGATAGTGAGTTCCGGTTGACAAAATACTGAATACAGCCATAAGCAGCTCAGCTATATGGTTTGGAAAAATTATATTGAATGTTAAATGCTTGCTACAAGCTACTCTTCTACCTAGGGGACACCAAAAGATTACACGTAATTCACCACCAAGGATTTTCATGACTTAACAGAAGAATGGTATTGATCTCAAACTTACTCAGAAGTGAAAATATTATACACAAAATGTTAAGTCAAGTCAATATGAAATTATACTAGTCTTCAGAAACTCTCAGTGGAAATTAAACAAAAAAGTGAACCCTTAGGTTAGTTATGTTGAAATAATGAAAAGGTGAGACTATTGTGGTATGGCTGAGATGTTTTCTCCGCTATCAAAACTGAATAGCGTTCTGACTCCAAGTGGCAACAACATTTGAGACTAAATCCAAGTGAAAAGGCAGCAACTGAATCATTTCCATCACTTGAGATGATGTGCAATGATAGACCAACAATCGAACCATCTGCAAGTAAATGAAGTCAGATTGCTACACTGAACATTAAACAACTCTGCTCCAAACTAAAGCCTGTCGTTAGAAGCTGAGATAATTAGGAATGAAAAAGATCAAGCAAAATATCTGGCCTCTCCACTTTCCCAAAAAGTAGTAAGGAGTATCACATCAAGCAAGAAGTAATCTCCAAGTAACAAAAATGTGGGAGTGAACATGATGGTTTCACCAATAACTTGATCATTGAGAAGAAAGGTAAAAGCCTGCAATATTCAAGTAATTAGAGTAATGTTTGGATATTTCAGCACAAGGCTATATGTGAAATAGGGAAAGCATTCCATTGACACTAATGAAAAATGTGGTCCATATACAACGCTATACAACATCACTAACAAGAGATAAACCACATGCAAAGGTCCAACATCCTGCAAAGAAAATCAGCTTCTCTAGTAAGAACCACACAAGCAACTTCAAAAAGTCACTAATTTTTCATGAGAGAAATATAAAAAGTTAAAGACCCTCCAATTCAAGAAAATATTAAAGATCTCAGATCATCAGGGTGAAAATCTAAGTCTACCATCTTATTACCATCAAATTACCATTATGCCAAGTCTGAAGAGAACACATTTAGAATATTACTGAAATATTCAGATCATCTGAATTTATAAAGTCAAAATCTTTGGGAGAGATGGGATCATGTGAAATGTAAAACAATAATTGTACAAGGGAAAAAAGAATTGGGGAGGAGGAGTATAGGAGTCTGAAAAGATCTAAAAAGCTTAATGCGTGATTGAATGCAACAAGCACCACATAATTTGATGGCATCTTGAGAATTTGAACAGAGTAATGAAGGAGCCGGTAGTAACACAAGTCATATTCACATAACCGGTAAATAGTTGTAATAAAGTTTGTATTGTTTTCCCAGTAAGAATTTTCATGCCAAACCATTTAGGGGCTGAATGAACCCAAAGACTCAACACATTCCACACTCAGTGCCTGTGCTGAGTGAATTTTAAAGTGTTAGTCCTCACTAGATATAAATTCTACTTTCTAAACTTTACAACTCTATATTTTCTTCAGTCTTAGTGTGGAATGCTCTGGTAGATTTCTTTGAAAGCGAAAAAGAACAGTCATTGAATTTTGATCCAAATTTGCAAAACTTTTCTGAGTTTTTTAAAATTCATGCCAAACCATATTGTTTTGTTTTGAAACACTCTGACTCACATGAAAAGAGAAAGAACAAGATGAAACTACACATTTATCATTAAACTGTGTGTAAGTGTGCCAGATCCTTGAATCATGTTAACAGTTAGAACATATCTCTTCACTCCAGTCAGTTAGCGTAAGCAATAGAACTGTCTTCATGAAAGTCAATATTAACAGTTCCTGCTTCATGTTTGAGTAAATGGTTTTGCCAATATCACACTGTTGCTTATTGTGAAATCGCATTATGACTGTAGCATCAAATTTTATGGAAAATTTTGAAATTCAGCAGTCAATCTCTAGTTCAAGAGATGTGTACACTAATTGTCAACAACATTA
The DNA here is from genome assembly GCF_037043375.1 of Chiloscyllium plagiosum. Taxonomy (NCBI): domain Eukaryota; kingdom Metazoa; phylum Chordata; class Chondrichthyes; order Orectolobiformes; family Hemiscylliidae; genus Chiloscyllium; species Chiloscyllium plagiosum. The sequence continues at coordinate 15,736,151 of NW_028270177.1, forward strand.
ATATAACTATGTCACATTATGTGAAGCCCATTTAAAGTATAAATGATTTGATGTGGTTTCAAATCCATTTTAACATTTAGACAAAGGAATTTGTCCACAACAGTTGAACTACATGAATATAAATTTACTTCAACAACACAATCCCCTCAAGCTGCTGAATTATGAAACTGCTGTGAAACCAGAGTTAGTGAGATGCATGAAAACATGAAGTGTCGAAAACCATATTAAACTCCAACACACTGCAGACAGATCAACAATGTATTTTATTTATGGGTAAAAGTGCATGTATTGTATTGAGTACCTCACTGTTACAGTGTATAAATATTTATCATAATAATTCATCTTGCACTGTAAGTTCAAAAGTATAGTAGTTACAAGTACATGAATCAAAAGAGTATATTCCAGAGACAGCATACCTACAGCTATGCAAATTATAAACTGCACATGACATATAGCTAATGCCACAGTACATAAAGCCACAGAATATAATGCTGCAGTAACCAGACTATCAACTTGAGCCAAGAATGATCAGTTTAAAAAAATGCTTACTATGTAAATATTCAAGTAAACAGCTCAAACCAAGTCATGCTGCAAAATGGTTTTGAGAAAAATGGCCTTAAAAACCAACCTTTATGGCTTTCATTCTATTGGGGATAGGGTGTTAGTGCTTCAATAAAGAGCAATATGAAATGAGATGGTAAAAACACATCAATGCAGGTTTACCATTTCTCAAATTTGATTTACAAACATATGGAATAGGAGCAGAAGTCCACCATTTGGTCCCTGGGTCCTGTCCACTATTCAATAAGATCATGGCTGATCGGTCTGTGCTTTGAGTTCCACACTCCCTTCTGCCCCACTAATCTGTGATTCACTTGTGTAGCAGTATCCATCCATCTCCACTTTCAAAATGTTCAATGGCCCACCTTCCACCACCTTCTGCAGCAGAGAGTTCCAAAGTCACAGTCCTCTGACTGAATAAGACTTCTCTTCAAAAAACCAAAGAACTGCAGATGCTGGAAATCAGAAACACAGAGAAACTGCTGGGAACACTCAGCAGGTCTGACAGCATCTGTGGAGAGAAAGCAGAGTTAACGTTTCGGGTCCAGTGACTCTTCTTCAGAACATTCTGAGATGCTGCCAGACTTGATGAGCTTTTCCAGGAATTTCTGGTTGTTTTTAAGATTTCTCTTCATCTCTGTTCAAAAGGGCAACCCTTAATTTTAAAACAGGACTCACCAACCAGCTGAACCATCCCCTCCACATTTACCTTGTTAACACTCTTCAGAATTTTATACACTCCAATCAAGTCACCTCTCACTCTTCAAAACTCTTCATAACAAGCCCAGTTTGTTCAACCATTCCTCATAACACAACCATTCTTTTCCCAGATGTCAATGTTGCAAATGTTCTCTCTATCCCTTCAATGCTCTTACATCCTTCTTTCAATATGGAAAGCAAAACTGCACACAGTGTTCAAAATATGGACTCGAGTGATGGCCCGTTTGAATGAAGCATAATATTCTTACCTTGATGTTCAATTCCTCTCATAGAGGTTAGTATCCATTTCATCTTCTAATTACTTGCTCTAATTACATCACTCAGTACCTGAGAATTCTGCTATTGTTTTCTGTTGTGCCTGCCAAAGTGAACATTTCACATTTTTCCACATTACACTCCAACTCCAGACTCAACCTATCGATACCTGTTTGCATCCTCTTTTTGCCCTCTTCACAATATGTTTTCCAACCTATATCTGCAAACTTAGCTACCACTTAACTTCACTCCCCTCATCTAAGTTGTTGATGTGAATTGTAAAATGCTAAGAACCCTGAACAGACCCGTACAGAATTCCACTCCTCACTTCTTGCCGATCAGAGAAAAACGCTCATTAATCCATTTGCACAGTTTTCTGTCAGCCAGACAACTTTCTGTGTTAATATGTTACCTCCTACTCATACTTTGCTCATTGACATTTTATGTGGTGGCTTCTGAAACTTTAAGTACTGAACATAAATAAATTCCCCTTGTTATGGACTCCCTCAAAACATTTCAAGAAAGTAGCCCAGACCCTAACTTTGTTAGTTGTTTTAGGCTGGTGTAACAGGGATATTCCAGGAGAGATGCAGCTGGTCAAATCACTTAGTTTTGAACAAAACAGAATTTATTTACAAGATTATTGAATGAAACACAAACAAAAGAGAAGAGAATACTAAGTAACGTAACCTATCCAAAAACCAACAGATCATCCCAACTTAATGATGCTGTTCCAAATACTTGTAACAATCTCCCTTTCCACAAAAGGTAAAACCAAACACAGCATCTTACAGGAAAGATGTCAGAGAGAGAGAGAGGATCAGCCTGGACCTGCTTCTCTTGAGCCCAGCAGCTTCCCAATACCACTGACTTACTGCCAAAACCAAACCAGAGAAAAGCTGAGCTGGGAGAATCAGCTGCTCCATTTTAATTGTAGAAGATTTTTTCTTAAATCTTGAAAGCCGTTTTCTTGAGGCAGTATCTGTTAGCTATAAACAAATTGGCCCTAAAACCCTTCCAAGTGCAGACTTTCAGAGTCTGTGTCTTTTACGACCTCCTGAAAAAAAAGCCAAGGACACTATAAGTTTGTTAAAGGAGCAACACTTCCCCCCCTTAAAAGTAATGAACAATCAAAATCCAAAGATGATTTATTTCTTAATTGTTAAGTGTTACTACTTGACAACACACATATACATTATATTGACTATAAACGTGTAAACATGCACAACTACATTCTGTTTTAGTCTGTTTTACTCCTGCCACCAACACCTCCTGTCTCTCATTCGAGTTTCAACAATGCGTCGACAATCACATTTGCTCATCCTGCCACATGCACAATTTTCAAATTGAACAGCTGAAACAACAAGCACCATCTAAACAGTCTGGCATTTTTGACCTTACATTTTTCCACAATCTTCAATGGACTATGGTCAGTGTGTTTGATTGTCTGAGATATGTTACTGGTAACATAAACATTGAAATGCTGTAACGCTAACACCAAGCTCAAAGTCTCCTTCTCAACTCTCAAATATTTCTGCTGATGAATTTTCAGTTTCCTGGACAAATATCAGATAGGTCCTTTTATCTTCTCGTCATCTTCCTGCAAGAGTACAGCACCGACACCCACACCCACATCACTAGCATCGATAGCCATTTTGCGTGACTTTGCATAATTATGTATGGCTAATACTGGGGCAGTGGTTAACACAGCTTTCAGACTGTCAAATGCCTTCTGACAGTCTGCTGTCCACTGAAACTTTTTGCCTTTCTTTAGCAATTCAGTGGGTAGAGCAGTCAGACTGCTAAAATTTGGTCCGAATTTTCGATAAAACCCACTCAATCCCAGGAATCATAGTACTGCTCTTTTTGTTGATCATATGGGAAATTCACAACTACCTTTGTTTTTGCATCCCATGGGGCCATTTGTCCATCTCTAATAACATGGCCCTAGAAGGTGACTTGGACTTTCGCAAATCACGTTTTACCAGGCTTATCACCAAACCTGCCTCCCGAAGTCGATCGAACAAGTCTAATAAATATTGTAAATGTTCCTTCCATGTGTGTGACTAAAAATCACCAGGTCATCAATGTATATGACACAATTGGGCAATCCAACAATGACCTCATTGGTTAGTCTCTGAAATGTGGATGAAGCATTTTTCATACCAAATGGCATGACTTTAAACTGATATCATCCATTTGGCATTACAAAAGCCAAAATTGCCTTCACTCTTTCTGACACAGTTACCTGCCAGAATCCTCTGAGCAAGTCCAACTTAGAAATATAAGCTCCTTGTCCCACCTTTTCAACACAGCCTTCCAAACGCGGAATCAAATATGCATCAGTCATTGTAACTGCATTGACTTTGCGATGGTCCACACACAACCTTTAGGCACCTTTTGGTTTTGGCACCATTACTATGGGTGAGCTCTAGTCACTGTCGGCATTCAATCTCCTTTTGATCCTGTGCCAATTTTAGATGGTTATATCTATAAGGATGTTGCTTCATCGGCACATCATCGCCTATATCTACATTGTGCATAATTAGGTTAGTACTTCCCAGTTTATTTCTACGTAGCTCCCCATGTGATGGTAATAACTCTTTCAGGTCATTTTGGTTTTCCTCTGGAAGATAACTCAATAATTTATCCCAATTTTTCACAAATTCGTCATTGTCCAATTTAATTTGAAGAATGTCCAATTCAGAATTGATTCTTCCCTCTGTGTCGTAACCAATAACACATTCGCCTCCTGCTTTCCTTCACTGTCAAAATAGCCTCTGAGCATATTCACATGACACACTCTGCGAGGTTTCTTTCTGTCTGGAGTCCTTATCAAATAGTTTACCTCACTCAATTTCCTTTTGACTTGATAAGGTCCAGTAAACCTGGCTTTTAAAGGTTCACCTATCACTGGAAATAACACTAACACTTTATTTCCAAAAGCAAACTTGTGAGTTTTTGATTTCCTGTCTGCTTCCTGTTTCATGAGGAAAAGGGTTATGGATAGGATGAGTCAGCTGACCACGGCATCATGGTGCAGAAGGCCACTCAAGGAGGGGAGCAAAAAGACAAGTAGTTGTTATACGGGATTCTATAATTAGGGGGACAGATAGTATCCTTTGCAAACTGGATCAGGAGTCCCGCATGGTGTGTTGCCTGCCTGGTGCCAGGGTGCAGGACATCTCTGACCAGCTTGAAAGGATATTGGAGCAGGAGGGAGAGGTTCCAGTTGTTGTGGTCCACATTGGCACAAACACTATAGGCAAGGCGAGGAAGGAGGACCTGTTTGGGGAGTATCAAGCACTAGGAAGGAAATTGAAGAACAGGTCCTTGAGGGTCATAATCTCTGGATTACTACCCAAGCCAAATGCTAATTGGCACAGGGATAAGAAAGTTAGGGAAGTAAACACGTGGCTAAGTGATTTGTGTGGGAAAGAGGGATTCCATTTCATGGGACATTGGCATCAGTTTTGGAACTGGAGGGATTTGTACCGATGGAACGGTCTTCACCTGAACCGATCTGGAACCAGTATTCTGACGAAAAGGATAAATACGGTGGTCACTAGGACTTCAAACTTGTGAGTCGGGGGGGGGGGGGGGGGGGGGTAGGGAGAGGGAAAGTAACAGAGTATGGAGTCAAGTAGAAAGATAAGCAGCAGGTAAGCATGTGTGCAGCGTTTAAGTTCAAGACAAGCTAGGAATGAAGCAAAAGGCAAGGATAACTTAGGATATACTACGAGAGGTGATGGAAATAATGAGGATAAGAAAATTAGCATTAAGGTGCTTTACCTGAATGCTCGTAGTATTCATAACAAAGTAGATGAATTAACAGCAGAGATCATCGTGAATGATTATGATGTGGTAGGCATCACAGAGACATGGTTGCAGGGGGTTCAGGACTGAGAATTAAACATCCAAGGATTTACAACTTATCGAAAAGACAGGGAGGTGGGCAGAGGGGGCTGGGGTGCCTTGTTAGTTAAAAATGAAATTAAATCTATGGCACTGAATGACATAGGGTCAGATGATATGGAGTCTGTGTGGGTGGAGTTGAGGAACCACAAAGGCAAAAAAATCATAATGGGAGTTATGTACAGACCTCCTAACAGTGGTCAGGATCAGGGGCGCAAGATGTACCAGGAAATAGATAGGGCATGTCAGAAAGGCAGAGTCATGGTGATCATGGAGGACTTCAATATGCACAGAGACTGGGTGAATAATGTTGCCGGTGAATCCAAAGAAAGGGAATTCATGAAATGCTTACAGAATGGCTTTTTGGAACAGCTCTAATGGAGCCCACAAGCGAGCAGGCTATTCTGGACTTAAAGTTGGGCTCATTACCTAACATTATAAAAGATCTTAAAGTAAAGGAACACTTAGGAGGCAGCAATCATAATATGGTAGAGTTCAGTCTGCAGTTTGAACGAGAGAAGGCCAAATCAGATGTAATAGTGTTACAATTTAATAAAGGTAATTACAGGGGCAAGGGAGAGGAACTGACGAAAATTGACTGGAAGCAGAGCCTAGTGGGGAAGACAGTAGAGCAACAATGGCAGGAGTTTCTGGTGTAACTGAGGACACAGTATGGAGGTTCATCCCAAAGAAAAGAAAGATTATCCGATGGGGGATTAGAGAGCCATGGCTGACAAAGGAAGTCAGGAAATGTATCATAGAAAAAGAGAGAGCCTATAAACATTGGGAAATCAGAAGATTGGGAAGACTACAAAAACAAACAGAGGATAACAAAAAGAGAAATAAGAAAGAAGATGATCAAATATGAAGGTAAACTATCCAGTAATATTAGAAATGATAGTAAAAGTTTCTTTCAATACATAAGAAACAAACAAAAAGCAAAAGTAGAAATTGGGCCACTCCAAATTGATGCAAGAAGGCTAGTGATAGGAGATAAGGAAATAGCTGAAGAACTTAATAAATACTTTGTGTCAGTCTTCACAGTGGAAGACATGAGTAATATCCCAACAATTAAGGAAAGTCAGAGGGCAGAGTTGAGTATGTTAGCCATTACAAAAGAGAAAGTGCTAGAAAAGCTAAAAGGTCTAAAAATAAATAAATCTCCTGGCGCGACTGGGCTATATCCTAGAGATCTGAGGTAGGTGGCTGAAGAAATAATGGGGGCATTGGCTGTGATCTTTCAAAAATCACTGAAGCTCCAGAGGATTGGAAAATCGCTGTTGTAACCCACTTGTTCAAGAAAGGATCAAGACAAAATATGGAAACTATCGGCCGATTAGCCTAACCTCAGTTATATGTAAAATTCTAGAATCCATCATTAATTCTAAATTCTTGGAAGTGCAGGGTTGGATTAGAACAAGTCAGCATGGATTTAGTAAGGTCATGCCTGACAAGCCTGTTAAAATTCTTTGAAGAGGTAACAAGAAAGTTAGACCAGGGAAACCCAGTGGATGTTATCTACCTAGACTTCCAAAAGGCCCTTGATAAGGTGCCTTATGGGAGGCCCCTGAGTAAGGTGAGGGCCCATGGTGTTCGAGGTGAGCTGCAGCTGTTCACTTTATATATTAATGATCTGGATGAAGGAACTGGGGGCATTCTGGCGAAGTTCGCCGATGATACGAAGTTAGGCGGACAGGCAGGTGGGGAGGCTGCAAAAAGATTTAGACAGTTTAGGAAAGTGGTCCAAGAAATGGCTGATGAAATTCAATGTGAGCAAATGCGAGGTCTTGCAGTTTGGAAAAAAGAACACTGGCATAGACTATTTTCTAAATGGTGAGAAAATTCATAAAGCCTCAGTACAAAGGGATCTGGGAGTGCTAGTCCAGGATTCTTGAAAGGTTGACTTGCAGGTTGAGTCCATGATTAAGAAAGCAAATGTAATGTTGTCATTTATCTCAAGAGGGTTGTAATGTAAAAGCAGCAATGTGTTACTGAGACTTTATAGAGCTCCGGTTAGTCCTATTTAGAATACTGTGTCCAGTTTTGGTCACACTTACAGTTTTATGTCTTATGGTCTCATTGCAACCTAGAACAGCCCTCCACAGTATTCACCACTCCACCAACTTTCATGTCATCAGGAAACTTAATAACCCTCCCTTCCACTTCCTCATCCAAAACATTTATAAAAATCACAAACTGATCCCTGCAGAACACCACTGGTCACCAATCTCCAGGTTGAATAATTTCCATCTACTACCAATCTCTGTCTTCTATGGACCAGCCAATTTTGTATCCAGACAGCCAGATTTCTCTGAATCCCATGCCGCCTTACTTTCTGAACGAGCCTACCATGAGGAACCTTATCGATAACCTTACTAAAATCCATGTACACCATATCGACTGCTCTACCTTCATCAATGTGTTTTGTCACATTCTCAAAGAATCCAATAAAGGTTTGTGAGGCATGACCTGCCCCTCACAAAGCCACGCTGACTATTTCTAATCAAGCTAGGGATTCCATGAATTATGAATCCTGTCTCTCAAAATCCTCTCCAATAATTTGCCCAATACAGACGTAAAACTGCCTGGTCTGTAATTCCCAGGATTATTCCTATTCCCTTTCTTGAACAAGGGAATAACATTTGCCACCCTCCAATCATCCGGCACTATTTCAGTGGACAGTGTGGATGCAAATATCATTCCCAAATGTGCAGCAATCTCTCCCTTCACTTCCTTTGGAAATCTTGGGTATATTTTGTCTGGTCCAGGGGACTTCTCTATCCTTACCTTTTTCAAAATTTTCAGCACATCTTCCTTCTTAATATCTTAATTCAAAATAAAATTCCAAATAAACTGAATGAAAGGTGAACAGTTGCTAGCAGGGGCACTGTAGCAAAATCAAAAGTTCAAATGAAATTTTAAAGTTTAAATTAAAATATAATTATGGGTGTAGACAATGTACTCTAGTTCAACATAGTTTGCCAATGAATTCTGTATGTTCCCTATCCAAGGCGACCACGTACGGACAAAGCCTGTAATTATTTTCTTCTTATTAGCCTACCTTTCCAGGATATCTTCAGCTCCAGCAAGAGAGTTCATATCACCACCAGCCCAATAGGTTATCACCAACATGTGCCACCTCTGGCCATGCAGGGAACACTTAGAAGAAATGCAAACTTAGAAATCTGCAGACACACACAATCATATACTTTGGTGAGAAATGAGAAAGCGCATTGAACGCAAAGAAATATTCATCATAAGAGTTCAGTAAAAAAAACTGTCTCTGGAGGTCTAACCAGGCCGTATGGAATGATTAGAATCTTTATTTTAAGGGCACTAACATTCAGTTGGCAATAGCCCTTTGCTCAGTGTAGAAATTTCACTCCCAAGATTGAAGATAATGAATTAGAAGCTCGCTTCATAGAATCATCAAATGGTTGTATCAGGGTCAGAGACGATTTAGTTGCGCTTTTCCAGCAACATATTTTCAGCTCTGATCTCCAGCATCTGCAGTCCTCACTTTCTCCTCAGAGACGATTTAGCCTAATGTGACCCCCCCGCATCCCCCCCCCCCCAGCTCTCTGTAAGAGCACCTCAGCTCGGCCCATTCCCTCACACTTTACCAGTAGCCAACTTTTTTTCACATCTCTTCAGATGTTTATATAGTCCCATGAAGAAAGCTTTGGTCATGTTTTCCACCAAAACACACTTAAGCAGCACATTCTGAATTGCAAACATTCATAGCATAAAAAGTTCCTTTTTCTTATGTCACTGCAGTGCCTCTGGTTGGTTACATTAAATCGGGCTGAAAATGTGTTGCTGGAAAAGCACAGCAGGTCAGGCAGCATCCAAGGAGCAGGAGAATCGACGTTTCAGGCATGAGCCCTTCTTCAGGAATTCCTGAAGAAGGGCTCATGCCTGAAACGTCGATTCTCCTGCTCCTTGGATGCTGCCTGACCTGCTGCGCTTTTCCAGCAACACATTTTCAGCTCTGACCTCCAGCATCTGCAGTCCTCACTTTCCCCTACATTAAATCAGGCGCCATGAGTTCTCCATCTCTCCAGACAGAGCCAGTGAGCAGGTTGGGAGAGGTGGGGGGGGGGGGGGGGGGGGGTTGCAGGTGGTGGCAGAGTCTGAATCTCGGGTTGGCATCCACATTTAACAGGAAAAGAAGCCTCTTCACCACATCAGGTAGGGTATTTGAAATACAAGTCAGGCTCAGAACATTCTGACATTACAGCCCTCTCCATAACTCCGTAGCAGCCTGGAGCACATCCACGGATTGCAGGGAAAGAAATGGCTTCCACCATGTTTAACTAGGGACAAGAGAAGAACATACTGGGAGAAGGTGGGGGAAAGTTTATTTGACCTGAAGATCAGCCACATCTGGGTGAGATCATTATTCACCTGACAGCAAGAAGCATTTCAATGAAAGAACTTAGCAATTATACCCTGCAACACTCAGGACAGCTTGGTTCCCAGACTACTATTTTTTGATTGACTTTCTTCGCTTCAGCCTCTTGTCTGTTTCCTTATTAAGCCATTTCCCAGCAGTGCAGCAAACAGCAGTCAATAGTCAGTCGCAAGATTTCAGTCGCTGTGCTCCACTGAAATGCAGCTTCGCCATGCACCGTTTGAAGATGTTAAAGGCTGTATCCCTCAGCTCTGCTGGGAGCATGACAAAAATGGTGACTGCCTGGTTCGATAGCTCGTTGATGGTATGTGTGCAGTGCGAAAGCCTTGGTTCTCCAAAAGCCAACCCAGACAGTTCCATGCTCTTTAAATAAACGTAAGGGGAGACCTAACGTAAACTTAGGAAACAGTTCAGCGAGCATCTCAGCTGGTCACCTCGTATTCTTCGCCCATTTTAATTCCCTTTCCCATTCCCTTTCCAACATGATCATCCTTGGCCTCCTCCATGGCCACAGCAAATCAGATTGCAAGTTGGAGGAACAACATTTCACTTTCCGGCTGGGCAGCCTACAGCCCGAGGACTCAACATTGAGTTCTCCAATTTCAAATAACATCCTTCCCATCTCCCGACTTCCTTCCCAGCCCCTCTCACTCCCTTCCACTCCTCCCAGCCACCAACCAGATTCATTCCACCTATTGACCAACCAGGTCATACCCTCTACCTGTCTTCACCTATCCCCACTTCACCACCCTGTCCCTGCCACCCCCGTTATCTGCACCTCGCCCTACACTTATCCCTAGTTCTGAAGAAGGGTTACAGTAAATTTTAAAATAAATTCTGTGTCCTATGATCCTGCCCCACTAGCTACCTGACAAAGGAGCAGCGCTCCAAAAGCTTGTATTTCCAAATAAGCCTGTTTGAACTACAGCCTGGTGTTGTGTGATTTTTAGGAATGTACAGGGCAGTGGTACCCCTGGCAATGCATTAGGGTCAGGGTCAGGATCAGGGCGGGATCAGGGTCAGGGTTAGAGTTAAGATTAGGCAGCACCCTCACCAACCATGTTTCCCCACCGCCTCCACCCCCCCCATCACCACTGACTGGTCATGGAAGCAATGAGCAGATTATTAATTGCCTGGAGTCATGTCTTCTGTGCCAAGAGCTGCCAGTTAATTACATAGCTGGAGGACTTTCAGTCACAGTAGTGCCACTGGGAGTGGTGGCCACTGCTGGGAATGCAGCCAGGTCCAGATCACAGTGGGAAGCCACAGAATGAAAGTAGGTGCGATCGGAACACAGTAGGGTCAGTCAGGCAGGCTAATGGGCAGGGATTGGAAATGGAGATCGGGAAGGGGCAGAGTCAATCATGCAGACCAAAAGATTTCTTCCTGCAGGGCATTTCTTGGAAACCCTCTAGAAGCCAATTTGGAAACCACCAAGGTTTCCTTGGTGCATGAGGAGCTCTCATTTACCATGTTTTGGAGGAATTCTAGAAAGGATATTCTAATGCCATGTGGACTGATTTGTCATGAGTTTCATCTGTTCAACAGAACTTGTCAAACCTAGAATCATATCATTTTTAACAGTAAAAGGCCTTTTAGTCTATCATATCTGCACTAGTCATCAAGCATCTGTCTATTCCAATCACATTTCCTGGCATTTACCCCTTAGCCTTGTATGTTATGGCAGTTCAAGTGCTCATCTCAACACTTCTTAACTGGCATGAGGGCTCCTACCTCTACCACCATTTGTGGCAGTGAGTTCCAGATACCCAGTGCCAAGTGGGTCAGCAGCCAGCGGTCAGACCATGTGGGGTCCTCCTGCTGGTCTGCTGCACAGAACCTTTGGAGAGAGACTGTCATAATCATTTTTTTAAAGTTGCTTCTTGTTTTTCTGCCTTATGGTCATACCGGTGATTGCTGCAATGTAACATTTTTATTCTGGGTAGAGTTGTAATGTAATGTTTTTATACTGGGTATAGATAATAATGTAACATTTTTATTCTGAGTGTCGCTCAATAGTTTCTCATGGGAAAAGCTGCCCCTTATTCTCAGGTGAAATACCAGGAAAGTGGTGGGCTTGGGCTCAGCACCCTTCCATCATCTCGGCTGTTCTACGTTCAACTCCCATCCATTCCTCAGGGACCTATACGACCCCAGGCAATGCTTCTGAATCATCTTCCTCTATCTGCAGAAGTAGCTCTGCAATAACAATGTCCATACTCAAAACGTAGTGAGCTCTCTAACAACAATAGCTGTACAAACAGTCACTGGCAAAAACATTGCCATCAGTTTTAAGAGATTGCCTGATTGGTTTTAGTGACTTCCTTCATCCTCTGACACCAAAACAATACTGAAATAATGAATTATTAAGAGTTACAGCAATGTACCTTGAACTAGAGAGACCAATCTTTGGTTTACACAAGCATTGCTCACACCTCCAAGTTGTCTACTGGGGGAATCTTCATGAAGATAAACTGTTCGATTATACTCAGGTCTGTTCAATGTCTGCATGTTATACGGCTGCTGAAAATACATCAAACTCGTATTTCAGCACGCAACACATATGGACATAGCAGGGCACAGGTCTTCTCACCTGATAAAAGGAATCAACATTTGATGAGCATCAACACTTTGAATGCCTCTCGTAATACCCACATGGTTATGGAGTGCCTAATAAAGAGGGACAACAAAACTGGAAGGTGAATATACACAGTGGGTAACTGAAAAATGAACTCCATGAAATAAAAACAAAAGATGAAATAGCCTCCACTTATGAATGGAAATCCAATTAATTAGATGGAGATAGAGTTAACAAATATTGAAGGAAGATGATAAGAATGGGAAGGTCTATTTTCTTTCATCGTCATGGGAAGAAGCAGCAGATAATTTTAATGATATCAAATTTGAGGAAGGAGAGAATCTATCATGAACGTAATAAGGAAAAAGACAGAGATCCTGAAACAGTAAATGAAATGTAACTTGTTATCAATTCTACTGCAGCTATCTACTCAAGTGTGAAGGTGTCACTTGCATGGTGAGAATGGAGCTGCCCTGTATCAGCTAAAGCAGCAGCTGGACCCCAGAGAGTAATAATAAAGCTCCTTTTTGATCTGAATTGGATAACCAAATCTTATCCCTTTAATCTCTCCAAAAGGCAGACTGGACTACTGAGAGGAGAAGGTATTGTTAAGTCTAAAAATTTTCATTCCATCTTAGGTAAAATATGCAGGCAAAGCTCGGAAAGGTATAAGAGACAGTATAAGAGACAAGAATTTTAATGCCAGTAGAAAATATATTTGAGCACTGCTTAAAAGGAGCTGGAAACATATTCAATATCAACTCTCAAAAGGAAATTGGATAAATACTTTAAGAGGAATTTTTGCACAGTTGGAGGAGTAGGGCTAATTGAAGAACTTGAAGAATTTGAAGACAGTCCAGACAAAGGCCCAAATGATTTCTTTCTGTGCTACATCATCTATGAATGCACAATAAATCAGTTCCAGAAATAACCCATGGGCTAGCCACTGTGCCAATGACAGAATAGAGAGCTCAATATATTACATTCTATTCTGTATGATTTTGCTTAGAAGGATAAATATGATTTAAAAACTAGTTGTAGCTCTGAGCAGAGTTCATAGCTTCTAGCTCTAAGCTTATCTCAGGAGCTGGTGCAATAACACAACAAAAAAATCTGCAATGGATGGATATTCTTGCATTAAAACCTCTAATGAGACATTAATTAAGTCAAAAGTAGCATGATAGTTCGAACTAGCTGTTTGAATGTTAAACTTGGCAGATTTACATACTGTGCAGGAGGTAAATCTAATTAGTCTGATTATGCAGTCATTGAAGCGAAATATTTGCAGAAAGATGTTGACAGTTGGATAATCAAACCCACCTCAAGAGGTGTGAGAGCCGATTCCAAGTAATATCTATAACTTGATATTATTCTGATAACATTAACCTGCAACTTTGAATATTCAACTTTCGTCCTGCCTGAAGATCTGTAGCTCATGGACAAAAAATGTCGATCATCCATGCAGAGTTGCACAAGAAGAAGGTGCATGAGGAGCTCTCATTTACCATGTTTTGGAGGAATTCTAGAAAGGATATTCTAATGCCTTGTGGACTGATTTGTCATGAGTTCCATCTGTTCAACAGAACCTGTCAAACCTAGAATCATATCATTTTTAACAGTAAAAGGCCCTTTAGTCCATCATATCTGCACTAGTCATCAAGTATCTGTCTATTCCAATCCCATTTTTTGGCATTTACCCCTTAGCCTTGTATGTTATGGCAGTTCAAGTGCTCATCTCAACACTTCTTAACTAGCATGAGGGTTCCTACCTCTACCACCATTTGTGGCAGTGAGTTCCAGATACCCAGTGCCAAGTGGGTCAGCAGCCAGCAGTCAGGCCATGTGGGGTCCTCCTGCTGGTCTGCTGCACAGAACCCTTGGAGAGAGACTGTCATATTCATTTTTTTTAACGTTGCTTTTTGTTTTTCTGCCTTATGGTCATACCAGTGATAGCTGCAATGTAACATTTTTATTCTGGGTATAGTTGTAATGTAATGTTTTTATACTGGGTATAGATAATAATGTAACATTATATCCGCTGTAATGTAGCATTTTTATATTGGGTGAAGCTATAATGTAACATTTGTATACTGGATACAGCCGTAATGTAGCGTATTAATACTGGGTGTAGCTCTAATGTCAAATCTTTATACTGGGTGTAACTATAATGTAATGTTTTATACTGGGTATAGCTGTAATATAACATTTTTATACAGGGGATAGCCGTAATGTAACATTTTTATAGTGGGTGTAGCTGTAATGTAACATTTTTATTCTGGGGATAGCTGTAACGTAATGCTTTTATACTGGGGATAGCCATAATATAATGATTTACACTGGGTGTCACAGTAATTTAACATTTTTATACTGAGTACAGCCATAGTGTAACGTTTTTATACTGGGTATAGCTGTAATGTAACATTTTTAGACTGGGGATAGCTATAATGTAACATTTATTTACTGGTGATAGCTGTAATGTAACGATTTTAAACTGGGTGCAGCTGTAATGTAACATTCAAATATTAGGTTTGACTGTAATGTAATGTTTTTATACTGTGTCATTGTAATGTAACATTTTTATACTTGAGACAGCTGTAATGTAATTGTTTTTATATTGTGGTTAGCTGTAATGTAATGTTTTTATACTGGGGATAGGTATAATGTAACATTTGTGTAGGTGTAATGTAACATTTTTATACTGGGATTAGCTGGAATTTAATATTTTTATGCTGGGTATAGCTACAATGCAATGTTTTTGTACGGGGATATCTGTAATGTAACGTTTTTATGCTGGGTGTAGCTGTAATGTAGTGTTTTTACACTGGGGATAGCTGTAATGTAATGTTTTTACACTGGGGATAGCTGTCATGTAATGTTTTTACACTGGGGATAGCTGTCATGTAATGTTTTTATGCTGGGTATAGCTGTAATATAACATTTTTATACTGGGTGTAGCTATAATGTAATGTTTTTATACTGGGTATGGCTGTAATGTAACATTTGTATGCTGGTAATAGCTGTAATGCAATGTTTTTATACTGGGTATAGCTGTAATGTAACATTTTTATACTGGGTGTAGCTATAATGTAATGTTTTTATACTGGGTATGGCTGTAATGTAACATTTGTATGCTGGTAATAGCTGTAATGCAATGTTTTTATACTGGGTATAGCTGTAATGTAACATTTTGATAGCTATAGGGTATAGCTGTAATGCAACGTTTTATACTGGGTATAGCTGTAATGTAACGTTTTATACTGGGGATAGCTGTAATGTAATGTTTTTATACTGGGTATAGCTGTAATGTAACATTTTTATATTGAGGATAGCTGTAATGTAATGATTTTAGACCGGTGTTAGCTGTAATGTAATGTTTTTAAACTGGGTCCAGCTGTAATATAACATTTTTATGCTGGATATAGTCATAATATAATGTTTTATACTGGGTATAGCTGTAATATAACACTTTTATACTGGGTATAGCTGTAATATAATGTATCTATATTGCTGATAGATGTAATGTAATGTTTTTATACTAGATATAGCTGTAAAGCAACATTTTTTATACTGAGTATAGCTGTAATGTAATATTTCTATACTGGGGATAGCTGTAATGTCATGTTTTTATACTGGGGATAGCTGTAATGTAACATTTCTATACTGGGGATCACTGTAATATAACATTTTGAAATTGGTTGTAGCTGTAATGTAATGTTTTTATACTGGGGATAGCTGTAACATTTTTATACTGGGGATAGTTGTAATGTAACATTTTGACATTGGGTGTAGCTGTAATGTAACATTTTTATACTGGGGATAGCTGTAAAGTAATTTCTTTTACTGGGGATAGTTGTAATGTAATGTTTTTAAACTGGGCACATCTGTAATGTAACATTTTTATATTGGTGATAGCTGTAATGTAATGTTTTTATACTGGGTATAGCTGTAATGTAACATTTTTACACTGGTGATAGTTGTAATGCAATGTTTTTTATACTGGTGATAGCTGTAATGTAATGTTTTTATACTGGAATTGCTGTACTGTAACAAGCTTATACTGGGTGTAGCTGTAATGTCACATTTTTATATTGGTGATAGCTGTAATGTAATGTTTTTGTACTGGGTATAGCTGTAATGCAACATTTTTATACTGGGTATAGCTTTTATGCAACATTTTTATACCGGGTATAGCTGTAATGTAACATTTCTATACTGGATATAGCTGTAATGTAATGTTTTTACTCTAGGTGTCACTGCAATGTAACATTTGTATACTGGGTGTAGCTGTAATGTATTGTTTTATACTGGGGATAGCTGTAATGTAATACTTTTAGACTGGGTATAGCTGTAATGTAATGTTTTTAAACTGGGTGCAGCTGTAATGTAACATTTTTACACTGGGGATAGCTGTAATGTCACTTGTGTTTTCTTCATTTCGCTGTTCTGTAACTAAGGATTGTACCTGGGTACTCTGTGCCTAAGATGGCTCCGTGTGTTGGTGTCATTGTTCCATTGTAACTAATCTGTAATTGAAGAAGTTGTACCTAGCTACCTTTGAACCTGAGGTGGCGCTGGGAGTAGTGATTTGTAATCTTTTCACTGCACTCATGAGTAGATGTGACAAGAAAGCTAATTCAATTCAATGCCCACTGGGTGAAAAATCTTTTCTCTCAAATCCCCTCTTAACCCATCTGCTCCTTACCTTTAAACCCCTCCACTACACTCATGGTATTTATAATTTAAGAACAATGACACAAGCAAGGATAAACACCATCACTTCCATATTCCCCTTCATATCACCCACCACCCTGACATGGAACTATCTCATTGTCATGAAATCCTGGAACAGCCTAACTGTACAGCAGAAGCAACAGTCTGAGGCTGCCTCTCACCATCAACATTTAGAGATGGCCATCAAAATGCCAACTCAATAACAACACCCACATCCCACAAACAAATAACGTACAATGTATGTGTTGAGAGGTAATTGATACAGGCTGAACAGGCTGATCATTTTTTGGTCTACTTTCTGACAAGGAACTGACAAGTGAAAAGAAGATAGAAGTCCCATATTGATTTCCCACTGGGCAATTGAGTGAACTGCTTGATTACTCAAGATTGATAAACCGAATAGTGTGTAGCCTAGATGATCCAACAGGTATTCAGTGCACGAAGGTGTGACATAATTATCAAGTAATCTGGTCTGAGACAGGGTCCCACAACACAGGCTGGAAGATTGATGCAAGTCATGATATTGTCAGGAGCTGTGTCATGAGCATTTGCAATGTTTAAGCCAGGGCACTGCAAGTAATAAATAGAACATATCGCAATGCCTCGGTGGCCCTGATCAGCAACTGAACAAGGGAACTTGTTTGATAAAATGCGTTTCCAGAGGGCAAAAATGCCCATATTCGAGACAAAAAAAAGTGTGGCTGCAGTGTCCCTTCTAGACTTACTTCGAGTAGAAGAAACAAATGTGGCAATTTCAGTATCATTCCAGTGTTGGTATCATTGGAGAATGATTTAGACACTGTATCATAAAATTGCAGCTGAAACCCAGTTAGGACTGAAAATCTGTCATTCCTGTCTGGAATCAGTACAGCCAGATATAGTGGATACTAAGAGAATGGGGCAGTAATGTCACTAATCTGAACTAAATCTAACCAGAGATATGGACGAATGGCATTAAATCTGCAGTCAAAAAGTGTGGAGCTGGAAAAGCACAGCCAGTCAGGCAGCATCCAATGAGCAGGAGAGTCAACATTTCGAGCATACACTCTTCATCAGGAAGATGATGCAATGGAAACTTTATCTGCTCCCACTTCCAATTCCAGCAATAAATGTTGCATCTTTCTGTCATTATCCCCCCACACAAGCTCCAGGAACATATCCTAATCAGCATCATTTAGAAGCAGAAACAGTGACCATAGCAGCTGTAAGATTACTAAGTGGCTAATTGGAGCTTTGCAATGTTTTTTTTAAATTACAGCAGAACATTAGTGTGCAAGCATTACTCAAAGCAAAACATTTGTGATCTTGCATATTATCATGACAATATAAAATAAAGACCATTGATTTTTAAAACCCCATCAGCTGATACCAAAGTCTCAGATTTTGGGGTTGAGAGATAAGAATGGTTAATAAAAGATCTGGGACACTTTAGAAATGTCTGACAAAATCATTCAATTTGAAAGCAGCTGAACTGACAGGAATATACAAAAAGAATATTGAATGGCTCAGGCTGACACCTGGAAAAGACTATCATGGGATAATGACCTGGGGATTAAAATTCATAATCTGAAACGTCTAGCTCAGAATGAGGGCTGCTGGTATCTCTAGATGAGATTTTTCATTTGTATTTTTGCTGGTACAAACATTTTAACACTGAAGCTCGTGATGCAAACAGGAGGTTGAAACCCTCTTCATCTAAATCAAAGGATAACAGGAGAACTCCGACATTGGGTTTTTTCTGTCAAACTGGATTGTCCCCATTGTGGACGGAGGCAAGGTCTTCACACATTGAAACACCTCCAATGAACACCATATTACAAGTTGTGGCTTTTTTCTAAAGAAAAGCAGAGACATCCAGAAACGTGTGGGAACATCAAGAATAATGACTCACTTCCACTCTTTCTTTGGCAGTACTGTTCAATTCTACATATTATTTCTTCATTAAAGAACTGTGAATGTTTTCTTTCAATTCATCCTCCAACTCCCCTCACTCTGATTACCATTCTTGAATTTCTGATCTTTCTCTGCATCTTCTTCGTACACTGTTTCTGTATCCTGTTCTATTGTCCTGATGTATTTTAATAAGGTTTGATGTGTCTGGTTAGCACACTAAACAATTTCTCAGCAACAAACCCAAACAAGCAGACAAAAAATATCCAGAAACTCTAGCCACTCTCCCCTACATCAAACACATCTCGGAAATGACTGCCAGACTACTCAGACCCCTTGGCATCATGGTAGCCCACAAACCCACCAACACACTAAAACAGCAGCTAATGAACTTGAAAGACCCTATACAGACAATGAGCAAAACTAACATCATTTACAAAATACCATGCAAGGACTGTAACAGACAATACACTGGACAAACTGGCAGAAAACTAGCCACCAAGATACATGAACACCAGTTAGTCACAAAAAGACATGACACTCTCTCACTAGTATCCTCACATACGGATGAGGAAGGACACCACTTCGACTAGGACAATACATCCATCCTAGGACAAGCCAAACAAAGACATGCACGAGAATTCCTAGAAACATGGCATTCCAACCAGAACTCTATCAACAAACACATCGAGTTAGACCCCATCTACCACCCCCTGAGAAAAGGAACAGGAAGCGACTTCACCACAGGAAATAACATCACCAAAGGAAATGACATCACCAACCCAAAGAAACCCAAACATATAAATAGAAAGCAGGAAGTTTCAGCATTGCTTTGCATAAAGTCCACTGAAGATGTTACCTAGTAAGGTAATAAAACGTCTAGAAATGAACCTTTCAGCTCAGCGAGCAAAATTACATCCAAAACCTCAACCTGAGCTACAAATCTTCTCAATACTCGCTAACACAAAACAATACTTTTCACTCCATCGCCATACATGTGACAATAATAAATCAAATTATCCAGTTTGATCGCCTGCTAGTGTGTTTGTGTATGTTGCAAAATTGGTGACAGGATTTTTTATCTTGTACATGATTATCTTACTAACTCAGAGATATCTGTCTAGAGTGCTCTTTGTAGCTTTAATGCATTGACCACACAAACCACACATTTTTTCTTTTCAGGCTGCAGACTGAAATGGAAGTTAGACATTGCTACATAGCTAAAATATCAGGATGCTTTTGCAACTTTGAAAAGTCAAGTGGTGCATATATTTAGCTGTGCAAAACAATATTGCTTATCAAAGCAGTGAGGGAAATACTTTGAGACGTAGTAGCATTGAGAGTTTTTGAATTAAGGAAGTACTTCTTGATGATAGTTTGAATCCGTAGGAACAGGGCAACTGAAAACATCTCACTCTCCACGTGAAGAAAAGACAATACAACGTAGAAACCTTAAAACGAAGAATTCTAACCATAAAAGATCGAGGTCCACTGGACCGTCTATCAAAGTGAACAACAACCATCATCTTGTAGTAAAATCAGTCTAAAAACCTAAAGCTACTGACAAGTTAATCCAAACTTGTGATCTGGATATTTCATCATCAGAATTTTTTTCCTGACGTAGTTCTTTCCCATCCAGAATATCTGTTTTAAATCATCTTTCTTTTGTCTTCCTACATGAGAATGTGCACGTGTGTGTGTGTCTGCCTGTCTGTCTATATTTGGAGCCTTTAAAGGAATACAGCACAATTGTAAATTAATAATTCTTTCTTTTCTCTGCCACTTATTAAAGTTTAGCATGTTATATTGAAGAGTTATTTCTATTACTAATGAATTTTTAAAAATTCTCTCATGGGATGTGGGATGTGGGCGATGCTGGCTGGGTCAGCATTTATTACCCATTCATAGTTGCCCTTGAGAAGGTGGTGGTGAGCTGCCTTCTTGAACTGCTGCAGTCCATGTGTTATAGATAGACCCACAATGCTGTTCGGGAAGGAATTCCAGGAATTTGACCCAGCAATTCTGAAGGAACAGTGATATATTTCTAAGTCAGGATGGTGAATGGCTTGGAGGGAAACTTGCAGGTGGTGGTGAATTTCTTTTGTCCAATATAGTTAGTCAGGCAAATTAATCATGTTTGTGGTCTTATTGGGAACAGTGAGGCAGAATCATTGATGTACTCTTCCCTGTTAAGTTGTGACAGTGTGTACATTTGTATTAGCAATTGTTAAAAAAAAACTATCTTTTTAAAAATGTAAAACACTGCTACAGTAACCTCAAGAGTGAGAAGAGAGGAATTTATTCACACTTCCAAACTTACTTGTAATCATATACAGTTTTGGACTTGAAATTATTTTAATGGGTCTAAGATACCAAATTCCCCAGTGTCCAGAATCTCTGTTTCTTACCGTAGTTGAACTGACTATTGGTCTTCTCACAATTAATGATGTTGAATCGATAGGGGATTCCAGCTCTCATGCCACTGAGCTTAAAATAAAACCACTGGTGCTGAAGCTCTGTGTTGATGTCAGCATTCATAATCAAATCATATTCATACCTAGACAAGAATAGGAAATCCAAAGATAATAAAGGAGTCAGCCATACAGTCCTTCAAGCCTGCCTCATGATTTAATAACATCATGGTAAATTCCGCACCTGATTTCCACACTCAAGTTAAAAGTATATTTTAGAATCTTACAGCATAGAAAGAGGCCCTTTAGCCCATCATGTCCACACCAGTTATCAAGCACTTAACTGCTCAAATTCCATTTCCCAAGACTATTGCGTTTCACATGATCATGCAAATATGTCTTAAATATCATGATAGTCCATGCCTCTGCTACTGTGGTGATTGTCATGAGGTCAGCCAGGTGGACCTCATAGAATAAGAGTTCCCTGATTGAGGTTGGTTCTTTTTTATATATATATTTTTTTCTGACCCACAAGGAGGTCTTCAGACCTGCCCTCCTTCCTCCGTACCGGGTGACACTCCTGTTTATTATTTTTTTTTATATTAACCCCCACACTACCACCTAAGTGCGGTAGTGCTTATTTTTTCCCCCAGCACCCATGGTGTGTGTGTGCAGGTGTGAGACACAGTGAAAGACACAAAGTGCACAAACCTTTATTCAAATTCCACCACCCAGAAGATAGGAAAACACCCAGGTGGCCAGTGACAAATACTGCTCTTCACATCAAAGGGCAGTGCTGTGTGATCAAAACAGTGAAGGGGAGGGTAGGGACTAAATCAAAATAGAGTTGGAGGGAGAAATGATGCACTCCACTCCCTGCGGCACCCACCTCTCCCTGAATAACTCCAGGGTGTTGGTCGACACCGCGTGCTCCTTCTCCAAGGACACCCGGGCTCTAACGTAACCGCGGAAGAGGGGCAGGCAGTCGGCCCTAACGACCCCCTCCACGGCCCGCTGCCTGGACCTGTTGATGGCCAGTTTGGCCAGGCCCAGGAGCAGACCCACAAGGAGGTCTTCAGACCTGCCCTCCTTCCTCCGTACCGGGTGCCCAAAGATCAGGAGCGTGGGTCTGAAGTGCAGCCAAAAGCAGAGGAGGAGGTTTTTAAGAAAATCAGAAAGGGAGTGCAAACGCCCACACCCAATATATACATGGTCCACGGACTCCACAGCGCCACAGAACAAGCAGTTGGGCTGGGAGTCCATGAACCACCGCAACCTGCGGTTACAGGGGACTGCTGCGTGCAGCACTCTCCACCCCAGATCCCCGAGAGAAAGGGGGAGGACTCCCACCTAGAGAGCCCTCCATTGGGGATCCCCACCACCCGGTGCTGATTGAGGTTGTTAATCTGGTCCAATCAGGGAGCCACAGCTGAAAGAGATAAGCAGGAGTGTCAGAGGTTCTATTCTCTCTCGAGCTGGATCAGTGTGCATGCAAGGACTCTCCTCCTTGACTGTGTCTGAGAGGAAGGGGACTGTCCCTGGACCAGCTGCCCCACATTCCGAGAGAAGGAGGAAGGAGAGGCAGATGGAGGTGAGAGCTTTGAGTCCTGGGCCTGCTTTTGGAGCTGCAAGGGAGTGTTGCTGCTGACCTGGGGCCTACTCCCACTGCTGCTGTCTGGGACCCCACCCTGACCTACCTCAGCTGCTACTGTTTGGGGCCTACCTCACTGCTGTCTGGGACTCACCTTGGGTCCCTCCCAGGACCTCCACCGCTGCTGCTATTAGAGGCCCACCTCCACCACTGCTGCCTGGGACTAAACTTTGGGGCTGCCTGGGACTTGCCTTGGGGACTCTTCCCCCAACAGGTCTGCCCCCATCACTGTGACCAGGGGCCTGCCTGGGACTTGCCTTGGGACCCTCCTGGAACCTCCACTGCTGCTGCCTGGGACTTACCTTGGGGACCCACACCCCGCCACCCCCAACAGGCCTGCCCCCACCGCTGCGACCAGGGGCCTAACTGGGACTCACTCTGGTGCTGCCTGAGGCCTGCCTCCACCGCTGCTGTTGCCTGAGGCTTGCCTCCATCACCGCTGCTTGGGACTCAAATTGGTGCTGCCTGGGACGTGCCTCGAGACCCTCCCCAGCACCTCCACCATTACTGTGATCTGAGGCCTGCCTCACCTGGACTTAACACAGCTGGTTCCCGGGGCCTACTCCCATTCAGCAGCACAGTATGGCGAGTCCCAAAATTGCAGGGCCCAGCCGCACCTATGCCGGGTAGCCGCTGCCTTAAGGGCAGCTGCTCCAAACCCGACCCCCTTCAGGCACCTGACCAAACGCCTGGGGGTCAAGGCCTATCCCCACCCCAACATGACCATCGAGGCCTGCAGCAAGACCATGGCTAGTGTGGTCGGCCCACTGGCCATCGTCGCTGCGGCCCGGATGTACGGGAAGGCCGTGGAGAGGGGGCTCACTGTGGGCGGGACACATTTGCCCATCAACCCTTTGGGTCGTGATCTCCAATGTCCCGCCCTTCACTGCCAGTGAGCTCCTTCTTCCCCACCTCACCACCCTGGGGGAGATCCGGTCAGGTGTCCAATCGTTCCTGCTCGGTCTTAAGGACCCTACCCTCCGGCACGTATACTCCTTTCGACGCCAGGTGTTCATTTGCCTGGCCCGGGAGGAGGTCACCGAGGGCTCCTTTACCCTCCTCCATGAGGGCACGGCCTACCATGTCTTCTGGATGGCAGACAGCGTGCGGTGCCACCTGTGCCGTGAGGTGGGGCACACTAGAAAAAACTGCCCCATCCAGAAGGCTGCCCAGCCTCTACCAATGGCTGAGGGTGGTGCCACTGCAGCCACTGCCCCTCCCCCAAAGTCCCACAAGCCCCAGTAGCAGGGGCTAAGCCAGAGGCTTCCAATGCCTCAGCCTCTGGCAAGGAGGGAGGTGAGCATCCAGCTGACCGGAAGGCACTCAGGAAGACTCAACACGCCAGGCCCCCCCCCCCCCCCATGGGGAGACCACCCTATCACCTTCGCCTACACCTAGCCCACGACCTGCCCCGCCCCAGCGCGGAAACCCTGACCCCCAAAACCAACCCCCACCCCATCATAGAAACCCCTGGGGCTTCGACGCCTGCTCCTGGCGCTACATCAGCGGGCCCCCGAGCCCTGCCACACCCAGTTATTGACCTGGGGGAACCACCGCTGCCTCACCTCCTGCAGCGACCGTGTCTCTGGGCCCTGGAGAGGGAACTGGGCCCCTGCCCTGCCCACCATCACCTGATAAACCAGGGGTGGGGCAGGAAGTAACACAGCTGACCCTCTCCATCCTGGTCACGCCCCCTGCCTTCCCCCAGCCAATAGTATTCCAGGAAAGGATGGGGGGAGATACCTCGGGCCCCATGACCACCAAGGCGGGCGGGGAGGGGAAGGCCCATAAATTCCCCCCTGTCTCTCTAGGGAAGAGGCGCCGGCCCTTTGAGGGGAGAGATGTCCCAGCAGCGCTGCCTCCCCTCTCCAGGGGATGAGCCTCCAGCATATCTTACCTGACCTGACCTGACCTGACCTGACCTGACCTGACCTGACCTGACCTGACCTGACCAACCATCCAGGGGTTATAGCAGGACCTTCTGCTGCTATAACTCCTCTGGTCCCTGGGGAAGACTTTAATAACCACACGGGCCGTGGTGTGGGTGACAACGGAGGACCCTCTGCTGGGTCGTCGAGCGGTGGAGGGGAGGAAGGTTTTATCCTCGTTCCTCCCTCCCAGACTGTTTTTCTGGGGGCCTTGGCCCTGGGGGAGGACCTTTTCCCCGAGGAGCCGGGTGTCTCGGTGTCGGGAGAGGAGCGGGGCCCTGAGCCTCTGCCACCCGACGACCCTAACCCGGGGCATTTCGGGAAGGGGTGCACTGAGGAAGGTACTGCCAGTGACCCTGGGGGTGGGGTAGCTGGGGGTTTGAGGCCAGTTGGCAGTGCCGGACCAGCCCCCCTTCTCTCAGTGGGGGAGGGTTCGGTGACCAAGGGCGACCTCCCAGAGGAGGGGTCGGGATCCGTAGAGGACACTGGCCATCTGCAGCGACATTTGAGTCCTGGGTGCCCCCCACCGATCGCCCCCTCATTCCCCTCGAGGAACTCTGGGAGTTTGTCGAGGAAACTGAGTCGCCGGGATAGAGCCCAACTGGTGCTTAACTGCTGGAGCTCCTTTGAGAGAGTCTACTGGTCGGCCCATGCTGCTCGCCAGGCACCTGGGCTCGACGTGACCGAGCGAAAGCGGTGCTTCACTTGGTGAGCGTCTACATTCCCCTGGGCCGGGCCGAGGCAAACGAGCTTCTTCAGAGAAGTGTCCGCTCATCTCGGCTCCATCGACAAGAGCCAGTGCATCGTCCTCAGGGGAGATTTTAACTGCGTCCTCGAGGACAGGGACCATGGCGGTGCCCGCACTGGTTGAGCATCGGGGAGGAGGTTGGGGGATTTGGCCAAGTCCTTCGACCTGGTGGACGTCTGGCGGAATCTCCATCCTGACTCCATCGCCTTCACCTTTGTGAGGCCTGCGGTCGGAGCGTCCAGAATCGACCGCCTGTATATTTCGTGGGCGTATGCGTCCTGTTTTCCGAAGGCCTCCACGCGGCAGGTGTCGTACACAGACCATCACCTGGTGTGGGCGGAACTCCTTCCTTCCATTCGGCGCCAGGCTCAGCTCCGCGTGCTGGCACTTTAACAACCTACTGCTGGAGGACGAGCGGTTCCGGGACTCGTTTCGTCATTTCTGAGCCGGCTGGAGAAGGAAGCGGGGAAGCTTCCCCTCCCTGAGACTATGGTGGGATGTGGGCAAGGCTCACATCTGCGTTTTCTGTCAGGAGTACGCGAGGAGGTCGAAAAACAGGCGGAAATCAAGGATCGGGGAGTTGGAGATGGAGATGCTCGACCTGGAGTCACGCCTCGGTCAGCCCGACGCGGACCTGGCCCTGCGCGGGGTGTATGAAGAGAAGAAAGCCGCGCTCTGGGACCTGCAGTTCGTCGGGGCTCGGGGCACGTATGTGAGGTCGCGGATCCAGCTCCTCCGAGAACTGGACCGCGGCTCCCCCTTCTTCTTGCTGGAAAAAAAGCGTGGCACCCATCAGCAGCTCCTTGTGCTGTTGGCTGACGACGGGTCCCTCGTCTCAGATCTGGAGGGTATAAGGGCCCACGTCCAAAACTATCATACGGCTCTGTTCTCTCCAGATCCGTCCAGCGAGGATGCTCGCAGAGTTCTGTGGGAGGACCTGCCGCAGCTCAGCCCGGAGGACGCCGGAAGGCTTGACGCTCCCGTCACTTTAGAGGAGCTGACCGACGCCCTCGAGGGGCAAAACCCTGGGGCTGGACAGGCTGACTGTGGAGTTCTTCAGGGCGTTCTGGGACGTCCTGGGGGAGTGTCTAAATGCCAGAGAGCTGCCCCTTTCTTGGCACAGGGTGGTCATTGTCCTGCTGCCAAAGAAGGGGGACCTTCGGTCGTTGAAGAACTGGCGTCTGGTCTCCCTCCTCAGCACAGACTACAAAATCTTCACCAGGGTGTTGTCTTCTCGCCTGGCCTCCGTGCTGGCCCACATGATTCACCCGGACCAGTCCTACACGGTCACGTGCCAGAGGATACACAACAACATCCACCTGGTCCGGGACCTGATCCATTTCTGTCGACGGGCTGGTCTGCCCGTTAATGCGTCCCTGACGGTTAAAGTTAATGCGTCCCTGACGGTGCCCCTTTGCTTCGGGAGAGGAGTGCATCAAGGCTGCCCCCGTCCGCCCAGCTGTATTCCATGTGCATAGAGCCTTTCCTGCGCCTCTTGCAGAGGAGGTTGTCGGGCTGGTTCTGCACAGCACGGGCACGGGGGTGGTCCTCTAGGCCTATGCCAACGACGTGCTCCACACTTTCACCGACCTGGGGAGGATGCGCGTGCCAGGCCGTGTACTCAGCAGCATCTTCCGCCAGGATCAACTGGGCCAAATGTTCCAGACTACTGGCCGGTCCGTGGCAGGTGGACTCTCTGCCGGAGGAGTTACGGGGGTTCAGCTGAAGTACCACCCATCTCTTCTACCTGGGGGTCTACCTCGGCCCAGTTGAGGAATCCTGGACGGCCAACTGGCAGGAGCTGGAGGCCAAAGTCTCGGCTCGCCAAGGCCGCTGGGCAAGACTGCTCCGAGTACTATCTTACAGGAGTCGAGTGCTGGTCATAAACCAGCTGGTGGCCGCCATGCTGTGGTACCGGCTGGTCACTTTAGTCCCTCCTCCTGGCTTTGTCACTGACATCCAGAGAACGTTGGTTGACGTCTTCTGGGACAAAAAGATGCACTGGGTCGCTGCGTAGGTTCTGAGTCTCCCTATTGAGGAGGGCGGTCAGTCGCTGGTGTGCGTCTGCACCCAGGTCGCGATGTTCCGCCTTCAGACCTTGCAGCGATACCTTTACGTCGAGCCACCTCCTAGGTGGTGCGCCCTGGCAATGTATTTTTTCTGCCAGGTGCGTAACCTCAACTACGACATGCCGCTCCTGTTTGTTGACCGTGACGGTTTGGAGGTCGCCCTCAAGACGCTGCCTGTCTTTTACCAGGACCTGATCACTGTCTGGAACGTGGTTGAATCGCGCTGCGCCTACCCTCCAGAGTAGCGGCTGTCGTCAGAGAGCCGTTGCTCAGGAATCCGCACCTCCGTACTCGCGGGTTCGAGTGGCGGTCGAAGGGAGGGCCGTGGCGGCGAGGGTGACCAGGGTCGGGACTTACTGGGTGCCGGGGGCCTGGGCTGGACACTGCCGCAGGACATAGCGAGCAGGGCAGCGGTAGACATCCGGTACGTGGTCACTGCCATCCGACGCCTTAAAACGGCGGTGCTCTGACCCGACGTAGTGCACCAGTTGGAGGATGCTCAGGTAGGCAGTGGAATCCCGTCCGCGCTCACCCCAGCCCGGACAGAATTTCACATTGGCCCCAAGGTCCCGTACTTCCCGCGGGAGCCTGTGCCCTGTATAGACTGTTGCTGCACACCGTCCACCTCTTCTCCCTCATCCACTGTCCGGACACGCCTTGGCGTGCCCATTTGCCACCGGGCGGTGGGGATCCCCAGTGGAGGGCTCTCTACGTAGGAGTCCTCCCCCTTTCTCGCGGGGATCTGGGGTGGAGGATGCTGCACGCAGCAGTGCCCTGCAACCGCAGATTGCGGTGGTTCACGGATTCCCATCCCAACTGCTTGTTCTGTGGCGCTGTGGAGTCCGTGGACCATGTGTATATTGGATGTGGTGTTTGCACTCCCTTTTTGATTTTCTTAAAAACCACCTCCTCTGCTTTTGGTTGCACTTCAGTCCCATACTCCTGATCTTTGGGCACGGTACGAGGGAGGGAGGGCAGCTCTGAAGACCACCTTGTGGGTCTGCTCCTGGGCCTGGCCAAACTGGCCATAAACAGGTCCAGGCAGCAGGCCGTGGAGGGGGTCATTGGGGCCGACTGCCTGCCCCTCTTCCGCAGTTACGTTAGAGCCTGGGTGTCCTTGGAGAAGGAGCACGCAGTTCCACCAACACCCTGGAGTTGTTCAGGGAGAGGTGGGTGCCGTAGGGAGTA
This sequence comes from Chiloscyllium plagiosum, assembly GCF_037043375.1. Lineage (NCBI taxonomy): Eukaryota > Metazoa > Chordata > Chondrichthyes > Orectolobiformes > Hemiscylliidae > Chiloscyllium > Chiloscyllium plagiosum. The sequence continues at coordinate 15,765,210 of NW_028270177.1, forward strand.
GAGTGCATTATTTCCCCCTCCAACTCTATTTTGATTTAATCCCTCCCCCCCCCACTCCCCCCTTCACTGATCACACAGCATTGCCTTTTGTGAAGGGCACTGCTTGTCACTGGCCACTCGGGTGTTTTCCTTTCTTCCTAGTGGTGGACATTGAATAAAGATTTGTACACCTTGTGTCTTTCACTGTGTCTCTCACCTGCACACACACACACACAACATGGGTGCTGGGGAAAAAATAAGCACTAATGTAGTTAAGTGGTAGTTGGCCGTGAAAGAAAAGAAAATCTTCAGCAGTGTCAGAGAGCTGGCTCTGAGGGAGTTGGATCCGCTACAATTCTTCACGAGTAATAAAGGGAGACTTGGTGGCAGGATATTGGCCTCTGTGGAGTTATTTCACTCTGGAACCTTAACTGCTGTCAGAGAGGATTTGAAAATTACTTAAAAAAGAAAGGAGTGTCAGGGATTCTATTCTCTGAGAGCTGGTTCTGAGGGAGCTGGATCAGTGTCAAGGACTGCCCATGTGTAAATAAATGGGGACTTGATGATGGAGATAGTAAGGGCAGCACAACAGGTCAAGCAGCATCAGAAGAGCTGGAGAGTCAATATTTCAGACAGGATCTTGAGGAGGAAGGGGCTGAGAAATAGAGGGAGGGGAGGGGATGGGGCTGGGGGAAAGGTGATAGGTGATGATGGGATACTAGCCTCTATGGAGCTATTTCAGTGGCAACAAGGGAAAAGACGCTCTAGAAGAAATTCGCTCGCAACAGTCATTCCTGGCATCATGCTGTTATATAGAAAGCTTGACATGTTCAATCTTGCCTTTGAAGACTGGGTCATGTTTGTGGAAATAACGCATTATTTTTTCCAGACAAATGACATTGAGGCAGATGAAAAGCAATAAGTAATTCTCCTGACAGCTTGTGGACCAGCAGCCTTTTTGGTTATTCAGAGACCAAGTTTCCTAGCGGCACTAGACACCAAAACCTTTCAAGAGTTAATGGACTTAGTTGGGGGATATTACAACCCCAGGTCTCCTCTAATTCTGAGATACTTTCAGTTTTACTCAGCAATTCATGAATCGGGGGAATCCGTACAGAGATTTTTGACTAGGTTAAGACAACTTTCGTTTAACCCTTAAATGAGATGCTGACAGACCATTTGGTATGTGGATTAATGATGTAAGCATGCAAAAGTGTCTACTAGGTAGACCCCAACTGGACTTCAAACAGGCATTACAACTGACTTTATCATTGGAAAATGTGGCAAGTGGAACATATGAGTTGCAGTGTATTCTGATGGAAGTGGACACCCTCGCTTGTCCAACTGAGTATAGGGAAATGGCACTTGAGTGAAGGCAATTGCATAGCCTCATTCAGGATGTATCCTGATTAGATGGACCCTAGGTCAGCCCACAGGAAAACCCCAAGACAAAGCCAAGCCTCAGCCAAATGGTTAACATTTTCTTCAGGATCCAGGCCGGCAAGCCATTGTTGTTGCCGCTGGTATGTGGACTCAATCAGCAAAAGGGTCCCCGTAGGACTGAATTGAGTAAGAAAATTCATAAGCTGCAATCCAGGACAGTGCATACCCTGGAAAGGCCATCCACCTCTGGTTTGGAACACAGAAAATGCTTAGCAACCTCCAAATCAGAACCAATCAAGATAAATGTCTGGTTAAATGGTCACCTGGTTCTAATGGAAGTCAATACCAGCAAAGCCATTTTAGTGATTACAGAACCAGTCTTTAACAAAATTTGCTCTGGACCCCAACCCTTAAGTTTGCGTAAGACCTTGGCTCTACAGAGAACCTACACCAGGGAACCTTTACAGATTAAGGGGACAACTGCAGTTTCAGTCTCTCATGAGAAGCAACTGGTTCAGTTACCATTGATTATAGTAAAATGTTTGGGCCCAAGCTTGATGAGGCAAAATTGGTTGAAAAAGATTGACCTAAATTGGTTCAACATTTTTCGATTAGAAAGTGGCTGCCTGAACAGAGTCCTAATTAATTATCCGGACATGTTTCAGGAAGGTCTAAGGACTATCAAAGGAGCCAAGGCCACTTGCATATTAATCAGGAAGCAATTCCACGATTCTACTTAGGCCCACCAGTGCCATTTGCCTTATGGGCAAAGGTAGTGGCAGAAATCAGGAGGCTGGAAAGTGAAGGAATTATCAAACCAGTCCAGTTTGTGAAAATGGACAGCACCGGTCATATTGATTGTAAAGCCTGACTGGCCGATTCACCTTTGTTCCAGCTGGATAAATACCCAATCCCTCATGTGGAGAATTTATGTGCAAAGCTGGCAGGGAGGGCTCACCTTCATGAAGCTAGGCCTTGGCCATATGTACTTGCAATTGCCATTAGTTGAGGATTCTCAGAAGTATGCTACAATTAATACCCATAAGGGTTTGTACCAATGCGTAGGACTGCCATATGCCATATTATCAGCCTGTGCAATTTTTTTAGTGGATGATGGAGAACAATCTACAAGGTCTATCCCAGGTCCCCATTCATCTAACATGCTCATAACAGGGTAGACCAATTGGAACATCCAGTCATAGAGTCATTCGGAATGGAAACAGACCCCTCAGTCCAACTAGTCCACACTGACCATGTTCCCAAATGAAACCTGCTTATATTTGGCCCAAGTCCCTCCAAATCTTTCCAATTCACGTACTTAGCTAAATGCTTTTTAAACTTTGTAATGTACCAGCATCCATCACTTCCTCTGGTAGTCCATTCCACACACTAACCCTTCTCTCTGGAAAGAAACTGCCCCGCATGTCCTTTTAAATCTTTCTCCTCTCACCTTAAATATATGCTCCCTAGTTTTGAACACCCCTACCCTGGGAAAAGGCCTTTGCTATTCACTGTATCTATTTCCCTCCTGATCTTATAGACTTCCCCTCAACCTCTTATGCTTTAGTGAAAATGTCCCAACATCTCCAGCATATTTTATAACTCAAACTCTCAATTCTGGCAACGTAGAGTCATAGAGATGTACAACACAGAATCAGACATTTCGGTCCAACTCATCCATGCGCACCAGGTATCCCAACCTAATCTAGTCCCACTTGCCAGCACCCAGCCCATATCCCTCCAAACCCTTCCTTTTCATATACCCATTCACATGCCTTTTAAATGTTGAAATTGTACCAGCCTCCACCAGTTCCTCTGACAGCTCATTGCCACATCTTGGTAAATCTTTTCTGAACTCTCTCCAGTTTAATAATATCCTTCCTATAACAGGGTGACAAGAACTGCACACAGCATTCCAGAAGAGGCCTCACCGATGTCCTGTAAAACCTCAACATGACATCCCAGCTCCTACACTCTAAGGTCTGAGAAATAAAGGCAAGTGTGCTAAATGCCTTCTTAAAAACCTTGTCTACCTATGATGCAAATTTCAAAGAATTATATACCTGAACACCTAGGTCTCTCTGTTCTACAACACTACCCAGGGGCCTACTGTTAATTTTATATGTCCTGCCTCTGTTTGTTTTACCAAAATGCAATACCTTGCATTTATCCTTCAGAGTACCAAGACATAGTGCTTAGACATTTCCTTCTGTCAAACATACACCTTAGAAAGGCACCCCAAGTGACCTTCTTGAGTTACAGAGACCAGGCTACACCTGTTGGAAGATAAAGTGAGGGCTATCAAAGGTGCCATGGTTCCCACCTCAGAACCAGAGTTTAGGTCTTTTCTTGTGATTTCAAATAAACCTGTTGGACTATAGCCTGGTGTCGTGTGACTTTTGACCTTACATTTTCTGGAAACACCTACAGTCACAGCTGACAATATCAGACTTTGAACGCAGAAAGATCCGGTTCTGGCAAAATTGAAACAGCTAGTGGTGATAGGAAAAATCAATGGGGTACCACAACAAGAACTTTGCAACCTTTTTGAACCTGGGAGAGATCACCGTACAGAACAGCATGTTATTATGGGGAGCAAGAGTGATTGTCCCCAGCAAAGGTGACTGCCAGATACTGGCTGATCTCCACAGGGTCATCCAGGGATTTTCAAAATGAAGATGTTGGTGTGAAATTATGTCCAAATATGGACTGGATGCAGACATAGCTATGTTGGTGGGGAAGTGCCCAGATTGCCAACAAGGACAAAAATTACTGCTAGCAGCTCCCCCATATTCGTGGGAATGGCCGAGTAAACCCTGCACTCGGTTACACGTTGACTACACAGGTCCTTTCAGAGACTCAATGTTCTCAGTTATTGTGGACACCCTGTCAAAATGGCTGGACATGCAAAAAGTTCATTTGTCAAACACAAGGATAACAATTAAAAGACTACGTGCATTTTTTTGCAATGCATGGACTCCCGAAGTGTTGGTCACAGAAAAGGGGCCACTTAATAGCAGCAGAGAATTTGAGTATTTCCTAAAGTCGAATGGCATTCATCTTATAAGGACAGCTCCATACTTTCTATCATCTAATGGTCTGACTTAAAGAGCAGTGCAAATTTTCAAGGCAGGCTTAAAGAAACAGCCTATACCTTCACTAGATACCAAACTGTCCTGGTTCCTTTGATTCTCGAACCATCCCTCCTGCAACTACAGGGAGGGTTCCACCAAAGTAGCCACTGGGGAGAAGACTCCACACCAAGTTAAATCTGATCTTCCCAGATCTGGTGGAGGGGAGGGTGAAACAGCATCAGGAATGCTAACACTGGACACAGGATTCCACTAAGAGAGACAGTTTCTTTCAGGGGATGATGTTTGGTGTAGGAACCACAGGGATGGTCCTGCACAGATAAGAGGCATGGTCAGCGTAAAGTCACATCCGATGACATACAAAGTTCGGGGAGGTGAGGCAGTCCTGAACAAAGCCACGGACCACACAAAAGCTACAAATTCACAAACGGGACAGGAGCAAAAAATGACCAGCTATTTGACAGCCTTTCTGACTGTTCTGGAACCCGTGGGTTCTCCCTCTCTATCGGGCATTGAAGATACCTCCAAATCTGAGATAGACACAACAGATGTCACCACTTCAACACCTATGCCACCTGAAGAAGAGAATGAATTCCTTCTGGGGCACTCCGAGCGCAGGAGGCCATCTACTGTGTGTTACATGCCACCTGTATCAGAGGGAGAGTTGGAGGAACTTGACTCGGTGCTAAAATTCCCCAGGAGGGGCGTTTTACAAATAAAAAATGTCCTCTATGTCCTCGGACTCAGAGGGGCCGGGATGGAGTGATTGTAATGATGTCAGCCAGATGGACCTCATAAAATATGAGTTTCCTGATTGGACCAGGTTAATGACAGATATAAGCAGGAGTATCAGAGGTTCTGTTTACTCTGAGAGCCAGCTCTGAGGGAGCTGGATCAGTGTTAAGGACTCTCTCTGCATAAATAAAGGGTGACTTGGTGACAGGATACCCGCCTCAGTGGAGTAAATTCAGCTACGCTTTCAGGCAGCGAGTTCCAGATACTTATTACCTTCTGAGTGAAAAATCTTCTTAAATCCTTTCCAACCCTCCTGGTCTCAATCATAAATCTCTGCCTCCTGGTAGCTCACCCTTCTACTGAAAGGAAAGGTTTGTTCCTATCGACACAGATCATCCCTCAGCTTTCTCTGCTCCAAGGAAAATAAACCCAGCCAATCTTCAGAGCTGAAGCACTCACAACTTGCTGGTTGAGGAATTTTAAAGATTCACAACCCTCTGTGTGCAAATATGTTTCCTCATCTATGACCAAAATGACCAGCCCCTTGTCCTGAGATTATGTCCCCTTATTCTTGACTCTCCAGCCAGACCGTGAACATTTGGTGACTCATGTTAGACCCTGGAAATACTGCCTCTCCACTGCACTAAGGCTAGCCTGATCAAAGATTAAGAGCAGCAACAATTCTGCCCTTCAACTAAGTATTCCCATCAAGTAACCCAACCAAAAAGGAATACCCCATCTTTCCTCTTTCTTTTAATATGCAATTAAAAATGCTGGTCAATCATAAAACATTTAAGACAATACTTGTATTCAGAAGAAAGACTTGCATTTTTAGAGAACCAGATCATCAAACATCTCAAAGCACTCTCCAGCCAATAAGGTACTTTCGAAGGGTAATCCTGGTTGTAGGGAAGAAAAGCACATAGCCAATTTGCACAGGCAAATTCCTACAAATGGCAAGGTGGTAATGACTAAATAATCTTTTATCTAATTTTGTGCTATTAATTGAGGGATAAAATCCCACTCTTCTATTCCATGGAATCTTTGCACCCACCAGAGCAGGGCAAACGATATTTAATACTGAAATAAAACACAATGCCTCTGAGATTACGGCACCCCACTGGAGCGGATGCATCAATGTTTGTTGAACTCAAAATCTTGCAGTTTATCAGCAAATATGCTACTGGTTGAACCACCGACAACATCTTGCAGTTGTAAATTATTTTCCCACGAGCAAACAAGGCTGCCAAAGCTGCGTACCCCAAACATTTTGCAGGTTACTGCTGCTAAGTCAAATTAATCAGAAAGTCCCAGCTTCTGTACCTGACATGGGTTAACCTTTGTCAACCTTAAATAATAAGTAAGGTACTGTTCACCTCAATAGTTCCAGTCTAGGTACCAGACTGCACTATGCATCACATCTAGTGTCATGCCCTGCTTTACACTTACTTGCGAATTTGAATTGCTTTGCGAAGATTGCCAGACTCAAAATGTGAGTAGAACTTCAGGGAAATGTCATCTTCTGATGTAACCAATGGAAGGCTGTTGGGGCAAAAAAAAATCAGAAGTGTTGGTAGGAATTGACACTTGAACCTGAAATAAAAATTCTGACATATTTATAATCAAACAGATGAAAGTGAGGACTGCAGATGCTGGAGATTAGAGTCGAGAATGTGGTGCTGGAAAAGCACAGCAAGTCAAGAGGCATCTGGCCCTTCATCAGGAAAGCCCTTTATAATCAAACAGCTTACTTTCAGACAAATGTTATTGCCTGACCCAAGGCAGTAATTTTATCTGTTAATAGTCACATCATTGTGACAGCAATGACCTTCTGCTGCAATAAAAGTACTCATTTTGCAGCAAATGCTTTACGGGTGTTGGCTCGTTTTATGTTATTCCTGATGAAGGGCTTATGTCCGAAACGTCGATTCTCCTGCTCTTCGGATGCTGCCTGACCTGCTGTGCTTATCCAGCACCACACTCTTGACTCTGATCTCCAGCATCTGCAGTCCCCACTTTCTCCTAGTTTTAAGTTATTGCCTTGTTATTTATGCTGCAACTTGCAGTGCCTTTAAGAATAACCTGTCAAGGCCACAGGTAGATATGTCTTTTTTCCCCTCAGAGTCCAAGAAATGTTCAGCTCCTTCAGGCCAAATACATCTTGCAGCAGAAGTTTCAAATTCACAACGCAGCCCTCACTTACCTATGCAAGCTGATACCTAAGAGGAGAAAGTGAGGACTGCAGATGCTGGAGATCAGAGCTGAAAATGTGTTGCTGGAAAAGCGCAGCAGGTCAGGCAGCATCCAAGGAGCAGGAGAATCGACGTTTCGGGCATAAGCCCTTCCTTCAGGAAGTCAAGCAAGGGCATATACCACACACCAATTTTTCACCTTCATAGACAATTGCTTCCAACTCATAATAAGGTTGTGTTTCCCAGTCACCGAACGAATAGAAGATCATTTAACCCTCGTTCAGACAAATTTCCAAGTTGCCAAAATTTTTTATTCTCTCCTGGAAGGAGTCAATCACTGGCTGGGTCAGCATTTACTGCCTATCCCTAGTTGCTCTTGAGAAGATGGTGGTGACTTCCTCTTGAACCACTGCAGCTATAGATAGATCCACAATTCTTTAAGGGAGGGATTTTTAGGCTTTTGACCAATGACAGTGAAGGAACAGTGATATATTTTCAATATGAGTGGCTTGGAGGGAAACTTGAAGGTGATGGCGTTCCCAAGTATCTGCTGCTGTTGTCCCTCCAGATGTAAGTGATTGTGAGTTTGGAAAGTGGCATTTAACAGCAATTTAGGGGCAATTTTTCTCAGAATCCCTAGGCTAAAGGTGCTCATTTCTAAGATACTCCAATTCCGTAGAGGTGACTCAAAATAGAATGATAGGATGAAGCCGATGTTTGTCATTTGCCACCCCAAGTAAAAACAACCTCGAAGCAGGGAGAAGAATTTGTTGGCTCCCTTATGAGTTAATTGACGCACATACGAAGAAAGACTTGATAAAAATTGTGCTTTTTCATGAGAAAATGAAATTATTCACCTGAAGATAGAACAGTGCTCTAAAAGCTTGTACTTCCAAATAAACTTGTTGTACTATAATCTGGTGTTGTGTGATTTTTAACTTCGTTGGAAAAGAGGAGATTTCAGTACGTAGCAATCCTGTCCTGTCCATTTATTTTGCTTTGTTTATCCAGTGCATTGCATCAGCAGAACACTTACATTTACACAGGTGCAGCATAGTTTGATAACCATTTTCTTTGCAATCTGCAACCCAAGTAAGTCATCCTCTATCAGATGTAAAGTGGATTGACTCACCTGCCAGCATCAAAAACGACTTTGTTTAGAATATCCCCCGGACTGACTAAACGTTGAATATCTTCAAATATCTTGTCCCTGGAACCATTAATAAGTACAGCATTTCAAAATCATTTAATTACAAACCAATAAAAACCTTCTAAACAAGGGCATTAACTTCCGGTCACATGGCCTGGACTTCAGGATATAGCTGGTAACTACAGGCCAGCCAGCTTAGTTGGCAATGCGAAACGTTTGGAAATGATGACCCAAGAGAACATTAACAGGCAGTCAGTCATACAGTCATAGTCATGGAGATGTACAGCACGGAAACAGACCCTTCGGTCCAACTCGTCCATGCCAACCAGGTATCCCAACCCAATCTAGTCCCACCTGCCAATACCTGGCCCATATCCCTCCAAACCCTTCCTATTTATATATCCATCCAAATGCATCTTAAATGTTGTAATTTCTGCGTGAAAAAGTTGCCCCTTAGGTCTCTTTTATGTCTTTCCCCTCTCACCCTTAACCTATTCCCTCTGGACTCCCCTACCCAGTGAAAATACTTTGTTGACTTATCCTATCCATGTCCCTCATGATTTTATAAACCTCTATAAGGTCACCCCTCAGCCTCCGATGATCCAGGGAGAACAGCCCTAGCCTATTCAACCTCACTCTATAGCTCAAATCCTCCAACCCTGGCAACATCCTTGTAAGTCTTTTCTGAACCCTTTCAAGTTTCACAACATCTTTCTGATAGGAAGGAGACCAGAATTCCGTGCAATATTCCAAAAGTGGCCTAACAAATGTCCTATACAGCCGCAACATGACCTCTCAACTCCTGTGCTCAATACTGTGACCAATAAAGGAAAGCATACCAAACACCTTCTTCACTATCCTACTTACCTGTGACTCCACTTTCAAGGAGCAATGGACCTGCACTCCAAGGTCTCTTTGTTCAGCAACACTCCCTAGGACCTTACCATTAAGTGTATAAGTTCTGCTAAGATTTGCTTTCCCAAAATGCAACACCTCAAATTTATCTAAATTAAACTCCTCTGCCACTTCTCAGCCCATTGGCCCATCTGATCAAGATCCTGTGTAATCTGAGGTAACCCTCTTCGCTGTCCACTACACCTCCAATTTTGGTGTCATCTGCAAACTTACTAACTGTACCTCTTATGCTTGCATCCAAATCATTTATGTGAATGATGAAAAGTAGTGGACCCGGTCAAGCATGGACTAATACAGAAGAGTCAGTATGGATTAGTTAAGGGATAAATTGACTGATCTGACTTTTGTAATGAGTTTACCGGCCAGGGTAATGCAGTTGATGTTGTGTATATGACTTTCAAAAGGCTTTTGACAAAATATCAAATATTGGGTTTGTTATGGGAAAAGAAGACATTAGCAACATAGATACCAAATTGACAAAGTGGTAGTGAACAGAGAATTGTGGCATTGGTGGATTTTTGGGCAGAGGCATATTGGGATATTCTTCAATATTCTTTCCTACAATCGATTCTGTTCAGTGTGAAAATTTAACATACGTAATGGCTAGAATTTGGGGTACGGGGTACAGTTTTGAAATTTGCAGGTGACATGAAATGGAAAGTGTAGTAAACACTGAGTAGTAAACTCAAAGAGGACATTCAAGAGGCTCATGATCTGAGCCACTCATGTTTAGCAACTGTAATCTGATGATGCATTGACTAACTTGGGCACAGCATCAATTCTGCCACAATCTATTTAATTAAACAGGAGGAGACCAATACCCAGGCACAATCCCATGTGGGCAATTTTCAGCAGCACTGTATCCTGATCTCTGCAGTTTGTTAGGTGGCTAACAGCCCAGTTTCTAGGAGGGTCACCAAGGTTTCAGGTAGCTATGCAATTACATTAGCCTAGCTATAGGATGACCTTTCAGAATATTGTAGTTCATGCCTACAGAACTATTTTGGCTCTGATCACTACCTACCCACAGGGAGGTGACTCGAGTTGTGGTTTAGGATGTGGTGCAATGAGGAGACTATTATCTTCTGCCAACTCTGTCCTGCCCTTGCAACCTTTACGTCACTCTACTCGCTGGCTGCCCATCAGAAGCCCCATAAGAAGCTTCCTTGCTTAAGTCCCTATCAACGTCTGTCTCCATTTGGCAAAGTTGATTAAATACTTTGTCCATGACGGAGCTGTGTTCATGAGGGAGTAACTGTAGTCAAACAGCTCATTGACAGAAGTCTGAGCATTTACTAGTGATACAAAGACTGGTCTTATGGGCAATGCAATAAGATACCGGTGTGCAGATATCCCAGGGGTGATACACACCCTTCAGCTGACTACTCAATTTCAGTGCTGTGCTCCAGAACTCCATACATAGTGGGATAAACACTTCCATTCAAAGTAATAGAACATAAGGAACCTGTTATGGTACTAAAAGATTTGTTGTTTTTAATAAAGGATTGGTCCCAGAGGTCACGGTTTCCTCTCCATACAAACTATGGAGAGATATAAGAGACAAAAAAAACTGCAGATGTTAGTGATATGGCCACCCCACACCCTCTGTCAACTAGGGGTCAAAAATTAGCTGGATGGATCAGTTAATTCAGTTGGTAGGGTGGCGGTGCCAACAGCACTGGTTAAATTCCTGCACTGGCTGAGGTTACCATGAAGGTTCTGCCTCTGCAATCTCACCCCTCTCCTGGAGGTGTGGTGACACTCAGGCTAAACTCATGACTAGTCATCTCTCTTTCATGAGACAGAGTAGCCTTATGGTCTTCTGAGGCTATGGCAACTTTCTTTAGTTAGCTGGACAAGCGCCATGTAATGACTGTCTAAACTAAGAGGGAGCATCACCATGTTCTAATTTCATGAGATTATCACCGATGACCATTCAGATTGAATATAAACGCCAATGGGTCACTTGCATAAACATTGTTCAAGAAGGTCAGGGACTGGGCATTCTACGGTCTCCTCCACCACCCTTCCTACGCTTCCACCACCTACAAGGCAGAAGTCAGAGTTTGATGGAATGCACTCATTCTTCTAATCTTAAACTATTCAAAATGGCACCAGACTGAGCGACAGTTGAACCTTTTCACTGTATGTTACTGTATTATTCACTGTAAGATACAAGTGACAATAAATCATTCACGCACAGCTGCAACAATACTCATACACAATCCAGGACAAAGCTTGATCAATACTTCATCTACTTGCCCATTTATCAGAATATTACCAAAACACGACAGCTGATGAACAAGACCTTTTCACCACTGGTATACCTTAGTTACAATGTGCTCTATGTGCAGAATGTGTTGCAATGTCATGCCAAGACCGCTTTGGAAAACTTCTAAATCCAACATCATCTAACCCTCAGAAGGACACTGAAAGTAAATGTACAGGAGTGCTAATATCTTCAAATTAAACAATATCCTGACTTGTACATATCTCATCATTCCATCATCATGAAAAGCCTGGAACTCCTTATATGGGAATGGGTTGATATTCAGTGAGCTACTTACATCTGCAACAACTCCTCCCCATTCATCACATCTGTCTAGATCTCCTATAATTGGGAGTTAGGAATCAGGTTCACATCTCTGTAAATAGGAGCTATGTCACAGGAACAAACCCAGAGTCTGATTTGCTAGAGGAATAAGCAATGGGAAGAAATCAGCTGTTTCATGGCATGGTGGCTCAGTGGTTAGCACTGTTGCCTCACAGCACCAGGGTCCCAGGTTCGATTCCAGCCTCGGGTGACTGTCTGTGTGGAGTTTGTACATTCTCCCTGTGTCTGCGTGGGTTTCCTCCGGGTGCTCTGGTTTCCTCCCACAATCCAAAGATGTGCAGACCTGGTGAATTGGCCATGCTAAATTGTCCATAGTGCTAGGTACATTCGTCAGAGGGAAATGGGTCTGGGTGGGTTACTCTTCGGAGGGTCAGTGTGGACTGGTTGGGCTGAAGGGCCTGTTTCCACACTGTAGGGAATCTAATCTAATCTAGAAAGAGAGTAAAAATGAGGAGATCATTTGCTGTCATTCCTCAGGGACAGTTTATGAACATGCTGCTCTGATGTGGTTGGGAGTAGATTGAATGTTATGAGAGTGTCAGTGGATGGATTAACTTAACATCAACAAACATTAAAAGAACTAAGCAAACATACGAGCATAAAACACTTCTGAATATCAATGGTTTACCTCTGATGTCCAGACCACTGACCAGTCAGCGGCTCCTGATAGACAGGAGAGATGTGACCCCAATAATCTGGAAACGCCAGTGATTTGTAATCGGAGGCTGATCTTGTTTCCTCTGCCATCGTGGTGTAAACATGTGGATCGTGGAATGGAACCATCTCTCTACGCATTTGTGAAAGCTTATACCCAGCATGCTGACCATTCTGCTCACTGTCAATAGACCAGCTCTGACTGAGAAAGTGAGGTCGTTCTTCACCAGTCACAGTTTGAATGCATGCTTTTGATGAATCCACACTGGGTTTCTGCATACTCAGATGCATCTTCTTAGTTTTATGTTTTGAAGGGTTCAGAGTGCATCCACCACTTGGTCCATTGGGATTTCTGCCTGAATCCTGGATGGAAGAAGAATAATTCTCTGTCAAGCATTTAGAATTACTTTCTCCTCCATTGTCAGAGGAACCTGAAGATATTCGATGAGTTCTTCTGTGTCCAACAGAGTTGTGTGGGTTTGGTAAATCAATAATATCTTTTCACTACTGTCTGCAACTCATGTGACTCTGAGAGGCAGAAGTTGTGAAGAATACTGAACTTAACACATCATCCTGATCTCTATTTTGATCGGTTGATGTTGTGTCCAAATTCTGTGGGAAACAAAATGAGGTGATGCAATGAAGACCAATATGTAACTATTAGAACAAGAAGTTTTTAAAAATAGTGTTTGCTCCCAATGTAAAAAAATGGTCGCCATAATTCATCTACACATTCACATTCAATACTAGTGATGTAATGACAGCATCACATTAAGATTTAAAGTAGTTCTGGTGTGTAATATTCTGGAATTAGGATTTATTTAAAATAGAGACAGATTGCTTGCAGGCTGTCCTATGAAGGTTTTTGTTAAACAGGTCAGAAAGTTATTTTGACAGAAACCTAAGTGCATTAATTCTAAAAAGTCACGTGACTGCAGTCAAGTGCCTGGGAGAACCCTTGTGTTGTTAATGGATAAAATGTTTATACTTTGTCTTTATGACAAGACAGTGGAACATATTAAGGTAATTAGTTTAGTCTTGACTTCAGAACAGAAGGTTCAACATTAGCTCAGAAGAATCAAGGGTTCAATTCAGAAAGTAGGATAGTTTCTCCCAGTTGGGTAACCAACTCTTTCCAGTTCAATTCAGGGAAACCAGTCACCTCCGCAGAAGCAGTATTTGCGACACAAAAATGCCAGAAAATGACAATCTTCAAAAAAGGAGACACCAACCATTGCCCCTGGACACTCAATAGCATTACAATCACTGAATACCCCACTACCAACAGTTTGAAGATTGCCATTGTTCAAAAACCCTGAACTGGACTAGCCATATAAATTTGGTTAAAAATCACATAACACCATGTTATAGTCCAACAGGTTTACTTGGAAACACTAGCTTTTAGAGCATTGCTCCTTCATCAGGTGACAATGAAGGAATGGTAGTTTTTCATCAACCACCTGATAAAGGAGCAGTGCTCTGAAAGCTAGTGGTTCCAATTAAACCTGTTGGTCTATAACCTGGTGTTGTGTGATTTTTAACTTTGTACAGCTCAGTCCAACACCAGCACCTCCGTATCGTATAAAAACAGTAGCTATGCAAACAAGCCAGAGGTGAGGAACCTTGTAGCGATTAACTCACTTCCTGACTCCCTAAAGTCTGTCCACCATCTACAAGATACAAGTCAGGAGTGTGATGGAATACTCCCCACTTGCCTGGATGAGTGCAGCTGCAGGAACATTCAAGAGGTTTGACACTACCCAGTGCAAAGCAGCCCGCTTGATTGGCACCACATCCACAAACATCGATCCCTCTACTGTCAATACTCAATAGCAGCTGCATGTGCCATGGACTATATGCAATCCAGAAATTCATCCAAGATCCTTAGGCAGCACCTTCCAAACCCAAGGCCACTACCATCTAGAAGGACAAGGGCAGCATACACCATCACCCGCATGTTCCTCTCCAAGTCACTCACCAGCCTGACTTGGAAATATACCACCATTCCTTCAGTATTACTGATGGAAATCCTGGAGCTCTCTCTTTAATAGTACTGTGGTCTACCTACACAAAATGGATTGCACTGGTTCAACAAGGCAACTCAAGCACCACCTTCTCAAGAGCAAATAAGAATGGTCAATAAATGTTGGCCCAGCCAGCGACACCATGTGCCATCACTGAATGAAAGAAAGTGATTTCTAGTTTGTGAACCAGGAGAGTTTGGGTAAAAATCTTCAACCTGCTGAGAACATTCTGTCAACTGCAATGGGACCTATACAGGGCCATTCTTCGTGAGCTCTCAACAACAAATCTTATTCTCACATTTCTTACAACCTTTCCACACTTTTAAACCTCAATTCGACTTCTGTAAAAATTACTAACACAATGATCTCTTAATGCCTCACACTGTTCAATCACCCTACGATCTGTATGTCCTTGTGTTTTATGATCTGCTTGTACTGTATGCAAAACAAAACTTTTCACTGTACTGAGGTACAGGTGACAACAATTAAACAAATCAATTGTGAAAGGTTTTTTAAAAATATTCATTCACTGGTAGGACGTGGGCATCACTGGCTGGCCAGCATTTATTGCCCATCCCTAGCTGCCTTTGAGAAAGTGGTGGTGAGATGCCTTCGTATTCCACTCCAGTCCACTTCTGTAGGTTGCCCCACAATGCCATGAGGGAGAGAATTTCAGATTTTGACCTAGCAATAGAACTTTCAGGTGGTGCTCCCATGAATCTTGACTTTCTAGATGGAAGTGGTCATGGGTTTGGAAAGTGCTGTCGAGAAAACTTTGGCAAATTCCTACTGTGCATCTTGTAGATGGTACATACTGCTGCTACTGAGCGTCGGTGGTGAAGGGAGCAGATGTTTGTGCATGTAGTGCCAGTCAAGCGGGCTGCTTTTTCCTGGATGGTGTCAAGCTTCGTGCGTGTTGTTGGAGCTGCCACCCAACCTGGCAAGTGGGGAGCATTCCTTTTGATTAGTCGAGTGCAAACACAGAATGCTGAATGCTCCAACATATTACAGTACAGGAGGCCATTCAGCCCACTAATTGTTGTGGCCAGTTCTTTGCTTAAAAGCAATCCAAAGCTAACTCCACTGTTTCAGTTTCACCCTACAGTCTGGTATCTTCCTCTGGTTCAAAATATCGATCCATTTTTGCATTTGTTGGGATACAATTGCTTCTACTTGCTGTATTACTCGTGATAAAGCAATGTGCACTCCACCAATAATTAAATAATTTCTCCTAACCTGTCTTTTCAACAGAGTTAAACATTTACTTACAGGAAATGATAAATAATTGTTTCTAACAAACCAGAGACAGTTACTCTGAAGTATTCTGTTGCAGAAACGTCTCAGCAGTGACATAATTGTTAGTATAAGAAATTGTCAGTAAAATGTTATTGAACTTTCTCTATTTCATTTAATCTAATTAATTTTGATTAACAGACCCCACACTTGTGCTGTTTAGAATCATTATAAACCAGTACAGCATACATTTAATTTAAGAATAAATGTTTTTTCAGGCAACAGTGCAACTAATCAGCGGAACTATTTAAATGAATTTGACAGTATTCTCATCACAGATTCCCCCTCGGATTAATTAATTTTAAACTCAATGACATTTTGCTCAGACAGATTCCTGTATCATTCATTAATTTAAAAATAAAGTGTCTAGCTCTCAAACTTCCACAATATTATAATTTCCAAGTTATAGAAAAATAAAATGCAAATAGGCAACCAAATAGCAAACCTGGCAACATTTCTCTGTGGCTCACTCTTCCCCACTTGAATGTAAGACAATTCTGAAACCTCCACTTCCAAGAGATATCAACCAGAGTAAGATTCTGAAATTCACGCCTGGAAGGTTGGTCCAGTCGAATGTTAAGCATTCTTGCAATTTCAACTGTTATGCTACACTTGTAGCCAATGCAATCTTGATCTTGTGAGATCCCCACAGCCTGGGGTAACATTTCCAGCATGGGGAGTCAGTATTGCATTGGAAAAGTCATCAGGGCACCTCATGTTTTGTTTTATGGGGTTAATCAAAAATAGGAACAGGAATAGGTCATTCAGCCCCTGCTCTGCCATTCAGTAGGATCAAGGTGGATCCAAAACACCTCATGTCCACTTTCCCACCCTTTCTCCATAATCCTTGATTCCCCTACTGATCAAGATTCTAGCTATTTCAGACTAAAAGATTCACAGCAACTCTGCTCCCACAGCTCTCTGTGGCAATGAGTTCCAAAGACAGACAACACCCTGAAAGGCAAAATTCCTCCCCTTTTCAGTCTTAAATTGGTGCCCTATTATTCTGAGACTAAGAGCTTTGACAAAGGATCAGTTAGACTTGAAACGTCAGCTCTTTTCTCTCCTTACAAATGCTGCCAGACCTGCTGAGATTTTCCAGCATTTTCTCTTTTGGTATTCTGAGACTAAGCTGTCTGGTCTTCGACTCTCCCATGAGGGGGAATATCCTCTCAGCATTGACCCTGAATCAAAGATATAGAATCCAATATATTCAAAATCAGTGCATCTCTTTTTTTCATCGTGGAAGCTCTTCCCTCTTCTACATGGCCAGAATTCTCCAGGTGGTAGTTGACCACAGGTTTATCTTCCTGTTTCCTCACATTGGAATCGCAAGGCTTTTTATTCAGTTAATGACCATCACCACAAAACAATGCAGGGCTTTTTAGATTTCCTTCCATTCTCCTGCATTTAGCTTTCCATTGTGTTTGCAGCTCTCCTTTTCAGCCTTCCAGTCACGTACTCTTTCCTAATTACCCTCCCATTCATCCTGCTTCCAAGTCAACAGTCACAAGGTGACAGGCACTAATTTTTATACAATAAAATTAAATCGATCCCTTTATAATTAATGCACATTCCTAAAAAAGATTTCATGAGATGTTGTGAAACTTGAAAGGGTTCAGAAAAGATTTACAAGGATGTTGCCAGGGTTGGAGGATTTGAGCTATTGGAAAAGGCTGAACAGGTTGGGGCTGTTTTCCCTGGAGCTTCGGAGGTTGAGGGGTGACCTTATAGAGGTTTACAAAATTATGAGGGGCATGGATAGGGTAAATAGGCAAAGTCTTTTCCCTGGGATGGGAAGTCCAGAACTAGAGGGTACAGGTTTAGGGTGAGAGGGGAAAGATATAAAAGAGACCTACAGGGCAACTTTTTCACACAGAGGGTGGTATGTGTATGGAATGAGCTGCCAGAGGAAGTGGTGGAGGCTGGTACATTTGCAACATTAAAGAGGCATTTGGATGGGTATATGAATGGGAAGGGTTTGGAGGGATATGGGCCGGGTGCTGACAAGTGGGACTAGATTGGGTTGGGATATCTGGTCGGCATGGACAGGTTGGACGAAAGGGTCTGTTTCCATGCTGTACACCTCTATGACTCTAAGAGCTTTTTTTAACAAGTTTGCAAACTTTATTTAAGCAAACAGTAACAGCTTCCACTGATCTTCTAAAGAAATTACAGATTCTCCTCACTGTATTGCTTCCAAATCAAAGAAATCATATTGGATAATATGATTGAAAATTCTAGAGAGAAACTCAACTGGTCTGGAGAAAGAAACAGAGTTAACACTTCAACTCTGATATGACTTCCTCAGAAGAGATAACATTGCTGTTCCCAACAATTATATATTGTTAGTGTCAGAAAGAAAAGTACACTCAGACTTTGCATCTTTTTGGCTCAAATAACCCGCTGTACAAAACTGAAGTATTCCTGATTGCAATGCCTGCAGCACAGCTGTTTTCCTGTCATTGCAACGCACAATATGCTCAATAACAAAGCTGATGCCAATGGCGGGGGGTCTGAGAGGTAACTGACAACTGACTGTTGGTGAGACATTCCTGAAGTTCCAGGGGGGTTTGGTATGTGTAAACGGAGATCACGCATCAACCTTCCCAAGGCTGTGACAAGACAGTTTGGCTCTATGGAGCTTCAGATGCCTGTGCAGTGACAGAGTCAGCTCCGGCGAGAAGTGATTGACATGATGCCAACAGCAACGCCTCTGTCTGACAGCATCTATTTGAGCTGTGAGCTTCTGATTCGTCATTACATCCCTCTAGCTTGTTGCCAGGTAGATTCAGAGGGAAATGGCAGCTAGTCTATGATTTAACCTACTGGCCTCCGACCAACTGGGAGATAATTATACTCTTTACATTATACTTGTAAATTATGTCACTGAACATGAGCATCACTGAGAAGACCAACAGATCTCTAATTTCTCTTGAACTTAGTGGCTTGCAAGAGGACCTTTTTGGAGGAGAGTTGAGAGTCAAACATATGACAGTGGTTCTGGAATCACAAATAGATCCAAAGATTTCCTTCTCTCAAAGGTATTACTGAACTAGACACACTTTTATGATGACTGATGATAGTTTCATGGTCAACATCACTGAGACCAACTTTCAACTCTGTATTTATTCATGAAGTGAATTCTTAAATTCTACCAGCCGTTGGTGGAATAAAACAATGAACTGCAGATACTAGGGATCTGAAACAAAAGCAGAAAATCCTGGAGAAGCTTAGCAGGTCTGGCTGCATTGGGTGGAGAGACGAGCAGAGTTACCATTTCGAATCCAGTGTACTGTCAAAGGGGAGTCAATAGATGTGATGTTGGAAAAGCACAGCAGGTCAGACAGCATCCAAGGAACAGAAAAGTCAACATTTCGAACATTAACCCCTTCGTCAGGACTGAGGGGGAGGGAGCCTGGACCTATGTAGAGGGAGCAAGTTGGGGCTGGTGGAAGGGGGTTAGGATGATGATAGGTGGATGCAGGTACGGGGTTATTGTGATTGGTCAGTGGAAGGGGTGGAGCAGCTAAGGGAGTAGGAAGACGGACAGGTTAGGTCAGGTCAGAGAGGCAAAGAGGAGGGGGGTCGCTGGACATGGGATAAGGCTGGAAGTGGAGGGATTCTGAAGCTGGTGAAGTCAATGTTGATACCATTGGGCTGTAAGCTCCCCAGGCAAAATATAAGGTATCTCAGTTTCTATTTGGCCTCACTCTGACAGTGAAGGAGGCCAAGGATGGGCATGTTGCCAGGGGAGTGGGAGAGGGAATTAAAGCAGATGGCAACCGGAAGGTGAAATGTTAACTCTGTTTTTCTCTCCACAGATACTGCCAGACCTGATAAGTTTATCCAGCAATTTCTGTTTTGCCTATTAGTTTAAGTCCCTATGTCACTAACCTAGTGATATTATCACTATGCTACTGTCACAGTTAGAGATTTATAGTGAAGCCCAGGAATACAAGGCTATAAACAAAACCCTGTGGATTCAGAGAGCACTCCCAGCCAGTTGGAATTAGATTAGATTTCCTACAGTGTGGAAACAGGCACCAACTCCACACTGACCCTCCGAAGAGTAACCCACCCGGACCCATTCATCTACCCGATATTTACCCCCGACTAATGTACCTAACACTATGGGCAATTTAGCATGGCCATTTCACCTGACCTGCACATCTTTGGACTGTGGGAGGAAACCGGAGCACCCAGAGGAAACCCACGCAGACACGGGGAAAATGTGCAAACTCCACATAGACAGTCGTCCAGGGCTGGAATTGAACCCAGGTCCTACTGAGCCACCATGAAATGACCCAACCACACCATAAAACATAGGAGTGGAAGTAAGGCCATTCAGCCCATCGAGTCCACTCCGCCACTCAGTCATGGCTGATGGACATTTCAATGTCACTTACCTGCACTCTTCCCGTAGCCCTTAATTCCTTGACAGATTAAGAATTTATCAATCTCTGCCTTGCAGACATTTAACGCCACACCCTCCACCGTGTTCCGTGGCAATGAATTCCACAGGCCCACCACTCTGACTGAAGAAATGTCTCCTCATTTCCGTTCTTAATTGACCCCCTGTAATTCTAAGGCTGTGCCCACGAGTCCTAGTATCCCCTCCTTTCGGAAACAGTTTTCCCAGCATCCACCCTTGCTAAGCCATGCATTATCTTGTAGGTTTTAATTAGATCTCCCCTCAACCTTCTAAACTCTAATTAATACAAATCCAGGATCCTCAGATGTTCATCGTATATTAGGCCTTCCATTCCAGGGATCATCTGTGTGAATCTCTGCTGGACACGCTCCAGTGCCAGTATGTCCTTCCTGAGGTGTGGGACCCAAAACTGGACACAGTACTCCAAATGGGGCCCAACCAGAACTTCATAAAGTCTCAGTAGCACATCACTGCTTTTACATTACAACCCTCTTGAGATAAATGACAACATTACATTTGGTTTCTTAACCACGGACTCAACCTGCAAGTCAATCTTTAGAGAATCCTGGACTGGCACTCCCAGATCCCTTTGTACTTTGCCTTTATGAATTTTCTCACCATTTAGAAAATAGTCCATGCCTGTATTCTTTTTTCCGAAGTGCGAGACCTCGCATTTGCTCACATTGAATTTCATCAGCCATTTCCTGGACACTCTCCTAAACTGTCTAAATCTTTCTGCAGCCTCCCCACCTCCTCAGTACTAATTGCCTGTCCCCTTAACTTCGTATCATCGGCAAACCTCACCAGAATGCCCCCCAGTCCCTTCATCCAGATCATTAATATATAAAGTGAACAGCTGCGGCCCCAACACTGAACCCTGCGGGACACCACTTATCACTAGCTGCCATTCCGAAAAAGAACCTTTTATCCCAACTCTCTGCCTTCTGTCAGACAGCCAATCCTCAATCCATGCCAATCCACCTCGAACACCTCAAGCCCTGACCTTACTCAGCAGCACCCCATGAGGCACCTTATCAAAGGCCTTTTGGAGGTTTAGATACATAACATCCACTGGGTTTCACTGGTCTAACCTACCTGCTTCCTCTTCAAAGAATTCTAACAGGTTTGTCAGGCCTGACCTCCCCTTACTAAATCCATGCTGACTTGTTCTGATCCAATCCTGCACTTCCAAGACTTTAGAAATCTCATTCTAACGATGGATTCTAGAATTTTACCTACAACCGAGATTAGGCTAATCGGCCTATAATTTTTCATTTTTGTCTTGATCCTTTCTTGACCAAGGGGGTTACAACAGCAATTTTCCAATCATCTGGGACTATCCCTGACTCTAGTGATTTTTGAAAGATTACACCAAATGCCTCCGCTACTTGTTCAGCCACCTCCCTCAGAACTTTAGGATGTAGCCCATCGGGGCCAGGAGATTTATTAATTTAAGACCATAAGACAATAAGACATAGGAGCGGAAGTAAGGCCATTCGGCCCATCGAGTCCACTCCGCCATTCAATCATGGCTGATGAGCATTTCAACTCCACTTACCCGCATTCTCCCCGTAGCCCTTAATTCCTTGTGACATCAAGAATTTATCAATTTCTGCCTTGAAGACATTTAGCGTCCCAGCCTCCACTGCACTCTGCGGCAATGAATTCCACAGGACCACCACTCTCTGGCTGAAGAAATGTCTCCGCAATTCTGTTCTGAATTTACCCCCTCTAATTCTAAGGCTGTGTCCACGGGTCCTAGTCTCCTCGCCTAACGGAAACAATTTCCTAGCGTCCACCCTCTCCAAGCCATGTATTATCTTGTAAGTTTCTATTAGATCTCCCCTTAATCTTCTAAACTCCAATGAATACAATCCCAGGATCCTCAACCGTTCCTCATATGTTAGACCTACCATTCCAGTGATCATCCGTGTGAATCTCCGCTGGACACGCTCCAGTCACAGTACGTCCTTCCTGAGGTGTGGGGACCAAAACGGGACACAGTACTCCAAATGGGGCCAATTTTTAGTCCTTTTAGCTTTTCTAGCACTTTCTCTTTTGTAATGGCTAACATACTCAACTCTGCCCTCTGACTCTCCTTAATTGTTGGGATATTGTTCATGTCTTCCACTGTGAAGCCTGACACAAAGTATTTATTAATTTCTTCAGCTATTTCCTTATCTCCTATCACTAGCCTTCCTGCATCAATTTGGAATGGCCCAATTTCTACTTTTGCCTCTTGTTTGTTTCTTATGTATTGAAAGAAACTTTTACGATCATTTCTAATATTACTGACCAGCTTACCTTCATACTTGATCCTGTCCTTCATTATTTCTCTGTTTGTTTTTGTAGTCTTCCCAATCTTCTGATTTCCCAATGTTTATAGGCTCTCTCTTTTTCTATGATACATTTCCTGACTTCCTTTGTCAGCCATGGCTCTCTAATCCCCCATCGGATAATCTTTCTTTTCTTTGGGATGAACCTCCATACTGTGTCCTCAGTTACACCCAGAAACTCCTGCCATTGTTGCTCTACTGTCTTCCCACTAGGCTCTGCTTCCAGTCAATTTTCGTCAGTTCCTCTCCCTTGCCCCTGTAATTACCTTTATTAAATTGTAACACCATTACATCTGATTTGGCCTTCTCTCGTTCAAACTGCAGACTGAACTCTACCATATTATGATTGCTGCCTCCTAAGTGTTCCCTTACTTTAAGATCTTTTATAAAGTTGGGTTCATTACATAACACTAAGTCCAGAATAGCCTGCTCCCTTGTGTTACAGCTGTTCCAAAAAGCCATCCTGAAAGCATTCCATGAATTCCCTTTCTTTGGATCCAACGGCAACATTATTCACCCAATCTCTGTGCATATTGAGGACCCCATAATCACCGTGACCCTGCCTTTCTGACATGCCTTCTCTATTTCCTGGTACATCTTGCGCCCCTGATCCTGACCACTGCTGGGAGGTCTGTACATAACTCCCATTATGGTTTTTTTGCCTTTGTGGTTCCTCAACTCCACCCACACAGACTCCATATCATCTGACCCTATGTCATTCAGTGCCATAGATTTAATTTCATTTTTAACTAACAAGGCCACCCAGCCCCCTCTGCCCACCTCCCTGTCTTTTCGATAAGTTGTAAATCCTTGGATGTTTAACTGCCAGTTCTGAACCCCATGCAACCATCTCTCTGTGATGCCTACCACATCATAATCATTCACGATGATCTCTGCTGTTAATTCATCTACTTTGTTATGAATACTACGAGCATTCAGGTAAAGTACCTTAATGCTAATTTTCTTATCCTTGTTATTTCCATCACCTTTAGTAATATGTCCTAAGTTATCCTTGCTTTTTGCTTCATTCCTAACCTGCCTTGAACTTAAAGCCTGCACACATGCTTACCTGCTGCTTATCTTTCTACTTGACTCCATACTCCCTGTTGCTTTCCCTTTCCCTTTTCCCTGACTCACAAGTTTAAAGTTCTAGTGACCACCCCATTTGTTCTTTTCGCCAGAACACTGGTTCCAGATCGGTTCAGGTGGAGACCGTTCCATCAGTACAAATCTCTCCAATTCCAAAGCTGATGCCAATGTCCCATGAAATGGAATCCCTCTTCCCCACACCAATCTCTTCGCCACGTGTTTACTTCCCTAACTTTCTCATTCCTATGCCAATTAGCACCTGGCTCGGGCAGTAATCCAGAGATTATGACCCTCGAGGACCTGTTCTTCATATTCCTTCCCTACACTACATGCTGGCAGGGGAAAACACCAGCCTTAAAAACCCCACAAAGGGCATCACAAGATCACTCATATTTTAACTTCACCCCCTTCGCCCAAAGTTTCTGCCAACCTGAGAGAAGGTTAAAGTTTCACCCCCAACCTTCTTGCGACTATTTATTCTACATTTATGAAATAATCAGAGTTCAATGGAAAGCTGCAAGTGATGAAGTGGTTAGAATTTAATCTAAGAATTCAAAAGATGTTACACAGCGACAGCTAAACATGTATTTTATAGTATTTGAAGCTTGCGATTAGATTTCAACCCTAAATTTATTCCGTTGTATGTACACCAGCGAATTTCCCCTGGGGCTGCTCTCAGATTCCTTTGAATTGCGTTTCGCTCAGTTTTGTGTACACAACAACTCATTTGATGGCTCACCTCATGTTTCTGGGCAGCTGCAACCATGCATTACAACAATTAAAGACTGCATTGTTGTAGAAAAAACACTGGGAATGTTAATCGTGTTTGACCGACACAGTCCCAGGAGGCCATTAAATTTGATGTCTTATAAAACAACTGGAAGTTAAAGGGGGTGGGGAGGCAAAATCTTCCAAAAAATGTAATGGATTCTAAGCGGAGGTGGAATTTATAATGAGACACCAGTAAATATTAGAAAAGATAAATAAATAATGGATGGGCTGCAGCACTAAAACAGGACAAGACCTCTGGCTCAGATGGAGAACAAAATAAATAAAGAAGGAACCAATAATGGGCAGCACGGAGGCTCAGTGTGAGCACAGCTGCCTCACAGCAATAGGGACCTGGGTTCAATTCCAGCCTCGGGCGACTGGCTGTGTGGAGTTTGCACATTCTCCACGTGTCTGCGTGGGTTTCCTCCGGGTACTCCGGTTTCCTCCCACAGTCCAAAGATGTGCAGGTCAGGTGAACTGGCCACGCTAAATTGTCCATAGTGTTTGGTGCATTAGTCAGAGGGAGATAGGTCTGAGTGGGTTGCTCATCAGAGGGTCAGTGTGGACTGCTTGGGCTGAAGGACCTGTTTCCACACTGTAGGGAATCTAATCTAATCATAATTTAAATTAGACGCATTTTAGAATAGCCTTTTGGAGGATTACTTGAAAACTTAAAAGGAGACATAGAAAAGAGGTGTCAAGTAGGCCATTCAGCCCTTCAGAGTCTACTTCATCATTCAGTATGATCTCAGCTGAATTGAAAACTCTGTTCCTGCTTTCTCCCCATTGCCTTTGATTGCTTTAGCCCTAAGAACGATAAGTAATTCCTTCTTGAAGGCTTGCAATGTTTTGGCCTTAACCACTTTCTGCGGCAAAAGAATCCCTTCTGTGGGTGAACTGGAAGCATTAATCATCATGTTAATCATCAGGAAGTCATTAAATTTGATGTTTTCAAAAGTAAATGGATAGTAACTCATTTCATAAAAAGTTACACAAGAATACTCTGGAGTCAGGGTTCCCTCTAATTTCCCTTGCTCTATGCGTCCACTTTTACTTTCAATGCATGATCGCTTTAAGTCAGGCATGTGGTTGAATATGCATGTATCTCAAAGGGACCATTAGCAGTCTGCCTACTGATCTCCATATCCCCCATTTGCTAAGCAGCTGGGTATTTGCCCAGCGTAAAAGGAGCAATGCAGAGAACTGCAGACCAACCTGAATCATCAAATTGGCATCCTGAAGGAAGCAGAGTGAAGCAGAAAGAAGGGCTGTTTGTGAATGAGATGATGTGTGTATGTCAATGACATCAACAGCCACATGCCATTGAGACTCAGAGGAGAAACGAATGGGACAACTGTACGAGAGAAGTGTAATCTGAAATCTGTACTTTAGTTTAGACCATAAGACATAGGAGCAGAAAATAGGCCATTCAGCCCACTGAGTCTGCTCTGCCATTCAGTCATGACTGATAAATTTCTCAACCCCATTCTTCCACTTTCTCCCCATAACCCTTGATCCCCTTGAGACTCAAGAACTTATCCATCTCAGTCTTAAATATACTCATAGACTTGGCCTCCACAGCTTTCTGTGTCAATGAATTCCATAGATTCACCACTCTCTGGATGAAGAAGTTTCTCCTTATCTCTGTTCTAAACGATCTTCCCTTTACTCGAAGGCTATACCCTCGGGTCTTAGTCTCTCCTATTAATGGAAACATTTTCCCAACATCTACTCTGTCCAGGCCATTCATTATTCTGCATATTTCAGTTAGATCTCCCTTCATCCTTCTAAACTGCACCAAGTATAAACCCAGAGTCCTCAAACTTTCCTCATCTGTTAAGCTTTTCGTTCATTCATGGAATGAGGGCTTTACTGGCTAGGCCTGCATTTAATGCCCATCCATAATTGCCCTGAGGGCAGTTAAGAGTCAACCCCATTGCTGTGAATCTGGAGTCACACTTAGTCCAGACCAGGTAAGGACAGCAGTTTCCTTCCCTACAGGACATTAATGAACCAGGTGGATTTTTCCTGACAATCATACAGACTTACAGTCACATTAAATTCTTAATTCTAGATTTTTATTGAATTCAAATGCTGCTAACTGCCATAGTGGGAATTGAAAACAATACCCCAAAACAATACCAGAGTATGTAAGTAATAGTTAATTGGATGTCCAGAGAGCAGACAATAGCTAGTCCCACATACCCTTCCCCCAGCCCCACTCTCCCTCCCTCTATTGACTTCTGGGATCCCCTCCCCCTCCCCCGTCCTGACGAAGGGTGTTGGCCAGGTGAAACTGAGACTGCAGATGCTGGATATTGAGAGTGTGTTGCTGGAAAAGCACAGCAGGTCAGGCAGCACACAAGGAACAGGAGAATCAGGCAAAAGCCCTTCATCAGGACGGCATGGCCCGCAATGCTGACTTTCCTGCTCCCCAGATGCTGCCTGACCGGCTGTGCTTTTCCATCTTCACAGCCATTGACTCTGACTTCCAGCATCTGCAGTCTTCACTGTCTAATAATCAATCTTAGATAAGGTATTTACAGAGATAGATCTCCCCAGAGTAGGTGTGGTCTATGATAGCCTCAAGAGCGCAGTATAGACGCCCAACAACAGACTGAGGTTGGCAGAGTCCGTGAGGACAGAATATCAAAAAGTTGTTTCCATGGCAGCAGTTGAAACCAGTCTGAAGGACTTCATTAAAGAGACATCATGTCTGTTAACTCCGTTCAGTTACTTAAGGAAGTGACAGGCTTGATGGACAAGGCAAATGTGGCAGTCATTATAATTGTAGATTTGAGAAAATCTTCCACACTTAATGTGGTCCAAGAGATTGGAAGATGTGAGACAGTAGAAACATTTCCAAAATAAGTCAAACTGTTTCTTTCAGAGGCAGGGTGTTTGATACTAACTCTAAACCGAATAAAGAAACATAAACCTCTGTTGAACTAATCAGAAGGTTTTCATTAAGACAGAAATTAGTTGCTAGAAATATTATATTCAAACAGATAGATACTTCATTTGGTGTTTTTTTTTACATACCACTTGAGCTCAAATTTTCTCATTAAAAACTAATTTCTTGTACTGATCCCAAGAACTATTACTGCTTTTGGCTTATGAAATAATCACCACTGACCACCCCCAGGAAGCTCTATGTTAGTAAGATCATTTAATACTTAACCAACAACAACACAATGGTTATTGAGCACTAAACAAATTCTCAGACCTCACCTGAAAATATCCAGTAAGTTCTGGGCAAAGTCTTTCATATTGTTTGAGCTCCTCCACAGCTCTATCGAGTTGTGGATTTGGCCTCAGTCTTGTTAAATCTGTTTCAAGATCATCATCCTTAAACAAATAAGGGGAAACATATTCAAGTTCAAAACTAATGTTTGCCTTTATCTAGCTCCTCATTATATTGAAATGCTTCTCGGCACTCCACACAATTAATTAATTTTTCGACTGTTAAATATGCAAATATGACAATTACTGCACATTTCAGTTGCCACAAATAGCTCAGAGATGAATGAATTTAGTTATATTGCCCCAGGCTAGAACGCAAGAAAACGCTCTGTTTTTCTTCACACAATATGAAGAGATCTTTGACAAGCACCTGGACGAGTGGATGAAGCCATAATGGACTCTGTTTACTGTCTTATCGAAAGAAGAGTGTTTCAGGCAATGCAGCAATTCCCCCAGTACTGAGATGTCAGGCTATGTTACATTCTCAAGCCCCAACATGGATTTAGAACCCAAAACCTTCTAATTCGGAATCAAAGGCTGTCACAGATTAATGCAAGCATGACGTGAAATTAATTTGATTTCTGGCAAAATTGTTATACTACAGCTGGGAATTTGTTTTCATTTTGTAAAAAATAATTGTAGGGGTGGGGCCACTGTGCTCCAGGGGTTGGAGCCAATGTGGGGGTGGGGGTCACTGTAGGGGGAGGGCCAATGTGGGGGTGGGTCACTGTAGGGATGGGGTCACTGTGGGGGTGGGGCCACTGTGTGGGTGTGGGGCCATTATGGGGGAGTAGGGGTTACTGTGCTCCAGGGGTTGGAGTCAATGTGGAGGTGGGGTCACTGTAGGGGTGGGGCCACTGTGGGAGTGGTACTGTGGGAGAATAAAGATTACTGTCCTCTGGGGGTTGGGGTGACTGTGGGGGTGGGGTCACTGTAGAGGTGGGGTCACTGTAGGGGTGGGGCCACTGTGGGGAGTAAAGGTTACTGTCCTCTGGGAGTTGGGGTGACTGTGGAGGTGGGGTGACTGTGGAGGTGAGGTCACTGTAGGGGTGTGGGTCTACTGCAGCAGTGGCATTTGGACATGCCTCATTGTGCTTAGTGGGGATGCGGTCACCATGGGGGAGCAGGTTCACGATGGGGGGGTGAGGAGTAGGGTCTCTGCAGGGTGGGGTCACTGTGGGAGTGGAGTCACTGTGTGGGGGGGGGGTAGGGTCACTGTGGGGCATTGGGGTCACTGTGGGTGTGGGGTCACTGTGGGGATGGGGTGGCTGTGGGGGGTGGAGTCACTGTGGGGGTGGGGTCACTGTGAGGCAGTGGGGTCACTGCGGGGCATTGGGGTCACTGTGGGTGTGGGGTCACTGCAGGGCGTTCAGGTCACTGTGGGTGTGGGGTCATTGTGGGGGTGGGGATAGAGTCACTGTGGGAGTGGGGTCACTGTGGGGGTGGAGTCACTGTGGGTGTGGGGTCACTGTGGATGTGGGGTCACTGTGGGAGTGGAGTCACTATGGGAGTGAGGTCACTGTGGGGGTGGGGTCACTGTGGGGGTGGGGTCACTGTTATGTGGGGTCACTGTGGGGGTGTGGGTTACTGTTATGTGGGGTCACTGTGGAGGTGGAGTCACCGTAGGGATGGAGTCACTGTGGGGGTGGAGTCACTGTGGGGGTGGGGGGGTTACTGTTATGTGGGGTCACTGTGGGGGTGTGGGTTACTGTTATGTGGGGTCACTGTGGAGGTGGAGTCACCGTAGGGATGGAGTCACTGTGGGGGTGGAGTCACTGTGGGGGTGGGGGGTTTACTGTTATGTGGGGTCACTGTGGGTGTGGAGTCACTGTTATGTGGGGTCACTGTGGGGGTGGGCTCACTGTGGGTGTGGGGTCACTGTGGGGGGTCATTGTGGGGGTGGGGTCACTGTTATGTGGGGGTCGGGTCACTGTATGGGGTCACTGTGGGGGTTTACTATGGGGTGGGTTACTGTGGGGTTGGGGTCCCTGTGGGGGGTCACTGTTGGGTGGGTATTGGGTCACGGTGGGGGCTTTACTTTGGGGATGGGATCCCTGTGGACTTTGGGGGTGGGGTCCCTGTCACTGTGGGAGGTGGGGTCCCTGAAGTGGGGGTGCGGGATGATCGTGTATCACTCTGTGCTGTGAGACATCACTGTGCTTGGGTCAGGAGTCGATCTGTCGTTGTTCTTTCTGGCCTTGGTGCAGGTTATAGTTCCTCTCCCCATTTATTCCATCTTACTGGGGTCACACGCAGTCTGTGCATAGGTAGAGACAAAGAGATCGGATCTTAATTTCTAAGGGGTAAAATGGATCTGTACCTGCTCCTGAAGGTCTTAATAATTCTGCCTGACCAAATCCAGTTGTGCTTATTGCAATCATCTGACAAATCTTCTTATGACCTAAGGAGAGGACCCCTTCGGCTGATATTCTACAGTGGTGTATCCTCACCAGTAATCATCAGCTCAGCCCAACACAAAGCAAGGAGCTCAGGTGACAGTGAGCTAACTGGTACATCACTGACCCAGTACCACACATTGGTAAGAGGTGGCAGATACCACATAGTGCCAGGAGTGGTCATCTGGGGAAATACCACACTCAGGAGAAAGTGAGGACTGCAGATGCTGGAGATCAGAACTGAAAATGTGGTGCTGGAAAAGCGCAGCAGGTCAGGCAGCATCCAAGGTGCAGGAGAATCGACGTTTCGGGCATGAGCCCTTTCAGCAAATACCACACTCAGCACACATCTGCTCCAAACATGCACAGAATGAGTGAGCTGTGACTTCAAGTTTTCATATGCGATTTATTTCCCATTAGTTTGTGTTTGCAAACCCATGTACCTTCTGCCTAGAAGAGGCAGATAATGAATACATTGAAGCTTTCCAGTTTTCCAGATTCTCAGCTAACCTTGTGATACTGGGGATCACGCGGCATCCGAGGAGCAGGAGAATCGGCGTTTCGGGCATCATTCCTGATGGAGGGCTTATGCCTTGCTTTTCCAGCACCACACTCTCAACTCTGATCTCCAGCATCTGCAATCTTCATTTTCTCCTAACCTTGTGGTACTGCCTTTTAAAGGTGCCCATCCCTTTAAATGTCATTTCACGTGGCATTTCCCACTCCCACCATTCATTTCTCTTTGCAATTGCCATGACGTGTGCCTGCATTTATGAATACTGCTGTAAATGAGCGGGTTTGGGATATTTCAGCAATATATTAGTACAATGCACAATTTCTCAGATAAAGATCAGGGAGGATCCTGAGAGTGAAAAGGGAAGAGGTGGGGATTTAAGTGAGAATACCAGAGT
Organism: Chiloscyllium plagiosum; assembly: GCF_037043375.1. Classification (NCBI taxonomy): domain Eukaryota; kingdom Metazoa; phylum Chordata; class Chondrichthyes; order Orectolobiformes; family Hemiscylliidae; genus Chiloscyllium; species Chiloscyllium plagiosum. Next base: position 15,796,422 of record NW_028270177.1, read on the forward strand.
GTGGGGTTTAGATGCTGAATACGGAGTTGCCTGAAGTGGGGAAATAATGGGAGTGTACAACAGGCTGAATCAAGACGTGTATAAAGTGTGAGTAGGGGGTGCAAAGACGTCACAGTGATAGAGAGGGGAAAGGATTCAGGAACAATAGAATGATAATTCTATCAAGTCCCCATGCTTAATAAATTGACTTTAAATTCTTGTCTAATTTCCCATCTCATGACATTGCGTCACTTAACAAAGTTGAATTGGTCCAAAATCAAAATCTCTTGTCTCTAAATCCATCATTGAGGTGTGAATCAACTCAAAATCCATCGGGTGGGATCTTTGCTTCTGCGGTCATCTCAAACCCCTGACTCCAGATACAGGCTACATATACACATGCCCACAGCTTCATGATTGATTCTTATAACTTCTTGTTTTGTATTTCCACAGACAACCTCTGTTCCCCTAACAATGGAATAGTTCTCATCTACACCCAATCATTGGTAGTCAGTCATAGAGTCAAAGAGATGTACAGCACGGAAACAGACCCTTCGGTCCAACCCGTCCATGCCGACCAGATATCCCAACCCAATCTAGTCCCACCTGCCAGCACCCATCCCATATCCCTCCTAACCCTTCCTAATCATATACCCATCCAAAGGCCTCTTAAATGTTGCAATTGTACCAGCCTCCACCACTTCCTCGGGCAGCTCATTCCATACACATACCACTCTCTGTGTGAAAATATTGCCCCTTAGGTCTCTTTTATACCTTTCCCCTCTCACCCTAAACCTATGCCCTCTGCCCCTCATAATTTTGTAAACCTCTATAAGGTCACCCCTCAGCCTCCAACTTTTCGGGGAAAACAGCCCCAGCCTGTTCAGCCTCTCCCTATAGCAAAATCTTCCAACCCTGGCAACATCCTTGTAAATCTCTTCTGAACCCTTTCAAGTTTCACAACATCTTTCTGATAGGAAGGAGACCAGAATTGCACGCAATATTCCAACAGTGGCCTAACCAATGTCCTGTACAGCTGCAACATGACCTCCCAACTCCTGTACTCAATACTCTGACCAATAAAGGAAAGCATACCAAATGCCGTCTTCACTGTCCTATCTACCTGTGACTTCACTTTCAAGGAGTTATGAACCTGCACTCCAAGGTCTCTTTGTCCTTTAGTTCTGAGACTTTTACCCCATGGATCTGCCTGTGCAGCCTCCACCAGTCTGTCACCTCAAGCCTATATCTTTAAGACTTCCTCAAAATAATTCTCTTTGACTATTCCTTTGGTTCCCATTTAATCTTCCCCACTTTTGCTTATTAACACTTTGTCTGACGTACAACATTTCGATTTCAATATCTTGAGCTGCATTTTAGAAGATGTAAGTTATTTATATAATATATCAGCCAGCTGGACTTATACTTAAACCCAATGATAGTTTTGCCTTTTTCTACTGCCTTCACTTCATTACAATTACTTACATCTTCATTACACACTGGTTCTTCATTCTCAATGTTGTCTTCATCATCCTGTTCTTCATCATCTTCTTTCATTGCAATGACCTCTATACAAACACACAGCTCTGTTATCCCAATCCTCGACACTTATCTTCATAATTTAGATAATAATGAGTATATTATGAGTCATTATCCTTGTTTACTGTCATCTAGAGATTTTACTTTAGTTGACAGTTGTATAATTCTTATCATTGATGCTGTGATGACACTATGGCTGTAGGAGGTATATTTTGTCCTGATTTGTTTTTGAAGAGAGGTTGAGATAGAGGTGGCCAATAAAGTAAACTGCTTGTGAAGGCTTGGTGTTTTTAAAAGTTGGAACAATAGAGGCAGCCCGAACGGGTGCGGTTAAGCTCCGACAGAAGCAAGATTTTGGTTTAGCTTTCAATAGCTGTTGGGGTTTGGAAGCTGCTATACAATTCCCCCTGCTACAGCAAAACATTAGAGATCTCCCTCTCTCAGAGTTTTCTCTTGATGTCCTTTCCTCCTGGAATGGAGAATTGCATGTGAGATAATATATCTTACTGACTTTGACTTTGCCAAGGGTGTGTTGATAAGATGTTACTATATTATTACAGTTGCTGTTTAGTAGTTAAATAATCTATTATTCAGTTAAGTTTTCCAATTTTTCTTTTGTTTTACATTTTAATTGTAGTGTATGAATAAAATGTGTTTTGCTTCAAGATTGGTAGTCTGACCAATCGACTTACATCCAGAACATAACGCGTTACACTTGCCTTGAAAAATAAGAAAACTTTGGAGTCCAGGCTATTTTCTTAAAATATTTTGAGGGGGAGGGGTTTGGTCTGGTATGTAACAATATTGTGTTTTGCATTTGGTGCTGAGACATTCATTGATCTGTTAAAGAATGTCCTACTCATTGACATTGACACATCTACTTGGATTTCAGCAACAAAAGACTGGGTCCATGATACACAGTTATCTATAATGTGGTCTGACATATAATCCTGTAAAATTATGCTATAGGTCAACATAGAGTGTATCGTACAGGCTTACAAATAGTATCACCTAAACTAAGGGCTGTCCTTACAGCATCAAACCATGAGGAAGTATTTCAAAAATCAATTTATTTATTTATCTTTGTAGAGAATTTCCATGTGTTGGGGGAGTCCAGAACTAGAAGGCACACATTTAGGGTGAGGGGGGAAAAATTTCAAATGGACCGAAAGGTCAACTTTTTCACACAGAGGCTGATGTACATGTATGGAATGAGCTGCCAGAGGAAGTGGTGGAGGCTGGTACAATTACAACATTTAAAAGGCATCTGGATGGGTATATGAATAGGAAGGATTTAGAGTGATATGGGCCAAGTGCTAGCAAATGGGACTAGATTACATATCTGGTTGGCATGGGCGAGTTGGATCGAAGGGTCTGTTTCAATGCTGAACATCTCTATGACTCTCTGACTCTATGACATTCTGCTGTTATAAGATTAGATTCTCAAGCCTGGAGAAGTTGTTTAGCAGTGATTATGATTTGGTAACCGTTAGAAACCTAGTTGTAGCTCTGAACAAGGCAGAAATTGTTCATTTTTTTGATGGTGACAGTGACAGCATAGATACATATCAAATCAGTGATCTGTAGAAGCTTTCCATCTAAGCTAGCATTGTCATTGTGGAGGAGCAAGGTTTCTTTTGATGGAAACTTTGGATTTCCTCTTTTTTCTGCACATTCATGGCCTCCAGCATTTGCTGACATCTTCACAGAGTGGATGATGGTAGTATTATCTCCTGCAATGGCCGAGCACATTGGGCCTAAACTCATTTGGAAGAGTGAGAAGTAACCTTATTGATTCATCGAAGATTCTGAGGGGTGATAACCTGCTCACTGAGAAATAATTCCCCAAGTGGGGGAAAGTAGAACAAAGGGCCATGGTATAAAAATGAGGGGTCTTCCATTTAAGGTGGAGATGAGGAAGAAAGACATCTCTCAGAGAATCTTTACATTTTGGAAGTCTGTTCCCCAGAATGCAGCAGAGGCTGGGTCATTGAATATATTTAAGGTTGAGTTAGACATATTTTAATTGACGAGAGAGTCAAGGGTTCAGATTGTTTGCTGAGCTGGAAGGTTCGTTTTCAGATATTTCATCACCATACACGGTAACATCTTCAGTGAGCCTCCAAATGAAGCACTAGTGGTGCAGCCCACTTTCTATTTATATGTTTGAGTTTCCTCAGGTTGGTGATGCCATTGGTGACTCAAATATATAAATAGAAAGTGGGCTGCACCACTAGTGCTTCGTCTGGAAGCTCATTGAAGATGGTACCTAGTATGGTGACGAAACGTCTGAAAATGAACCTTCCAGCCCGGCAAACAATCCGAACCCTTGACTCTCTTGTCAATTAAAATACGTCTAACTCAACCTTAAATATATTCAATGACCCAGCCTCTGCTGCATTCTGGACCTTCCAGCTCAGTGAGCAAACCTACATCCAAAACCTTAACCTGAGCTACAGATCTTCTCAAAACTCACTAGAGTCAAGGGTTTTAGGCAACAGGCAAGACAATTAAGTTAAGGCCACTGTGAGATCAGCTATGATGGGTTCAAGTGGTTGATTGGCCAACTCCTGCTCATTCTCAATGGTGTTATAATCTTGTGATATTTATAAATGCAAAACCAAGTGAAAGTAACCAGAATTGTCCCTTGACAGCATAAAACCTGAATGTGGCTGAAAAGAGATGCATTTTGTCAAAGTTTCTTGTCCTGCACTCATCAGGGCAATTAGCAAGAATAAAATGTCAAGGGGCAAAACCAACATTTATATTGTAGGAAAGTAAAGAGCTGATTGGTTGACTATTGGACTCTGATTGGTAGAGGTGTTACTATGGAGATTGCACCTGTCTGATGGCTGCAACGTGTCAGCAAAACGTGTCCTTTCATCAACAGAAATGCAGGCAGGTCAATAGGATCTCACCTTGAGGAAACATACTGGGACAGGCCAGTGGCTGCGAGTCCGCTGCGTTCGGGAGTAAAAATGAATAGCAACTTCTAACTGTTAACAAAGGAAGAGGCTGTTTGGGGTGACACTTCCGCATGACTTGTGTTGCCAACTTGATCACGGGCTGTAGGCCTGGACTACTGCCATAAGCCTAGAGAAGGAAGAAACCAGTGCAATCACTCCAGAATGCTGAAAATCCAACTCGTTATCGCCATGGAGACATGCGTTCCCCTTCAATACTGCTTTTGGAAAGAAGGTACATTTTTCGCTCCTGCTAAGCCCCTGTGTTTTAACAACAATCATTTTCATTTCGACTCTTACGTATCCTGTCATGAGCTGATGGCCTGTCCTCATGGCTATAAATATTAATTATTAATAGTTATGAGGAGAAACAAGAAAACAACAATCCAGCCTTTTCTCTTAATTCATTCATGTGATGAGGGAGTCGCTGGCTAGGCAGCAGTTATTGCCCATCCCGAATTATTCCAGAGGGTAGTTAAGAGTCAACTACCCTCTGTGGGTCTGGAGTCACAGGTAAGTTAGACCCAGTAAGAACGGCATCTTCCTTCCCTAAGTGACATCAGTGAACTTTTGATTCTCCAGTAAGATGGAAGATCTTTTTATTGGAGGGACACCACCTACCAGGTTGCAGTCAGATTGTTGTAATGTTAGTAAAGTCTCCATATTCCCAAAGTGCTGCTCTTTCAGTAGAGTGGGAGAGACAGTTGGTGATGAGTTTAACCTGAGGGTGACTACGTTGCGAAGGCATGACCTTGATTAACCAGTGTAATAGAGGGTATGGTGCTGGAAAAACACAGCAGGTCAGGCAGCATCCGAGGAGCAGGAAAAGCATCATTTCGGGCAATTCCTGATGAAGGGCTTTTGCCCAAAATGTCAATTCTCCTGCTCCTCAGATGCTGCCTGACCAGCTGTGCTTCTCCAGCCCCACACTCTCGACTCTAATCTCCAGCATCTGCAGGCCTCACTTTCGCCTCAGTGTATGTGGTACCCTAACATCACTCTACCTCACAAATCCACTGTCCAGATCCCCCCATGTAACAGCAGTGTCTCCCTCACAGTACCTCTAGTGTTCTGCTCTCAACGAATCAGTTCAAATTAAAGAAGCAATCTTGGTTAAAGTCCCTGTTGAGTTGAAACAGTGCTGACTAAACAGTGAGGATGCTTGATGGTCTTTTCTCAGCAATGCTGCTACCCACCTGTGAGGCACTGAGCAGGACCCGCATGCCGTCTGCCTGCAGAAAGGCTTTCTTCCCAGCCTGGATGTTTGTCATATTCTTAATGCAGTTAAGCAGAGCTTTGTGAATGGAGATGAACTTGTTCTGTGTATCTCGTTGGTGCCAATCCTGATACAACTTCAGGAGCCTGTGGATGTATCCATTGTCCACCGCCCTCCTGCAGTTCCATTCTGAAACAAAGAGTTTAAACAAGAAATCAGATTTTTCTTTGCACCATGGTGCTTATTGTCAAGATGTAATCTGAAAATTACTCTATGATCTTGTGGTGCAGTGACCCTACCTCTGACCCACAATCCCCACAGTGTGGATACAGGCCCTTCAGCCCAACAGAACCCTCTAAAGGCTAACCCAACCAGACCCATTCCACCTTGAGCAATGCACCTAACCTACACATCCCTGAACATCACGGGCAACTTAGCATGGCCAATTCACCTGACCTACACATTTTTGGACTGTGGGATGAAACCAGAGCACCCGGATGAAATCCACGCAGACACGGGGAAAACGTGCAAACTCCACACAGACAGTCACCCGAGGCTGGAATCAAACCCAGGTCCCTGGTGTTGTGAGGCAGCAGTGCTAACCACTGAGCCCTCACACCAGCCAGATCCCTGTCCCACTCCAGAGCTTGATGGCCATGAAAGGTGTGTTAATAATGCAACAGAGTATCATTTGTAAATGGTTCCAATACACATTGATGGTCAGCAGTGCGTACAGAGAGACAGGGGTCAGCACGTGATGGAAAGGAAGCTGGGGTTTCTGTCATCATTAGCTCTAGCTCTAGGCCAGAACCCTCAGGACACAGCAACTCACACTCAGCTGGTGAGAGTGTATCAGATTGGTCCCAAAAACACAGGCACTAAATCCTCATTCCGGTTTGAGTGAATTTAGGATCTGCTTCCTCTCCCTCCAGAGAATGGGACTTGCTGTGCTGTGGTTGGACCTGTTTTTGATTAGAGAATAAATTCTTGGGATTCCTATAGGGTACCACAAAGCCATTCAGCCCATTGAGTCTGCACTGACCCTCCAAATAGCATGTCGCCCAAACCCAAACCACCCACCCTATCCCTGTAACTCCGCATTTCCCATGGTTAATCCACCTGCACATCTTTGTATTGCACTGAAGAACTATATTTGAGAACTGAAGATATAGAATGTATACATATATACAAACACACATATATTAATGAACTAATATAGAACAAAAAGGACACATATGATATATATAAATATTTATATAGTAAATATAAGATCTGTGTATAGAGTGGATCTCCAGGGCACTTGATTGACACCACAATGTTGGCTCTTCATCTCACTAATGGACAACAGTGTCACCCTGTGGAATAAAGGTGCAACTACATGTCAAATCAACGTGTGATTCAATCTGCTCTGTCTCCAGTTCAGACACCACACAATAAATACAATCTTTCATTATGTAACCTTACTGTACCACGGTCCAATCTTCTCAAGTTGTGATGCAATTCTTGCAACAATTATTCTTGTGGTAAAAATAGCAACAATTATTGCATTTCTAGCCTCAACATTGAAAATCAGTACTTTGAACTGTTTTTCGAACAAATATCCTTTTATAAAAATGTTACACCTAGACTAGAATTGACAGATCCTAACTTGTTCATGCATCCCAGCCACATAAAGGTGAGCAAATATTGAACGTTCAGAAGAAACATAGTGGTTGGAAGGAAAAACTAAAATCATGGAAATGTAGAGGTAACAATAAAAATGCTACTATTAGAGAGTGATATAAGTAGTCGAAAAGTGTGGCACTGGAAAAGCACAGCAGGTCAGGCAGCATCCGAGGAGCAGGAGAGTCGACATTTCTGAGCTACTTATGCCTGACCGGCTGTGCTTTTCCTGCATCACACTTTTCGACTCTGATCTCCAGCATCTGCAGTCCTCAATTTCTCCGAGTGATATAAGTAGCAAAGCTGCAGGATGGGTTAGTGAGATTAGAAGGCTGGCCCAAAAAATGGAAAGATTAGGAAACAGCTTGAATTTAGGCAAAAAAAAAATTATTTTTGCTGCAGTGCTCCAGCCAAGCTCAGCACAAGCCACACTTTCCTCACGGGGTCCCTGCAACCCTCTGGACTCAATGTTGAACTCAATAATTTTAAGGCTTGAGGCACCTCCTCACATGCCCTTCCCCCAGTGCCCACACACCAGGCCTTGGCATCACATGGGTTGCCCAACATACTATTGTCAGTCACTAATAGTCCCCATTAGCAGCTATTCATTCCCCCAGTCTGCCTTTTTTCTACTTAATTCACAGGGTGATGGCATCGCTGACTGGGCCAGCCATTTATTGCCTGACCCTAATTGTTAAGAATCACCAAATGTTGCTGTAGGCCAGACCAGATAAAGGCAGCAGCTTCCCCCCCCTAAACGGCATTAGTAAACCAGTTTAGTTTTCCCAACTATTGACAATTGAACTCACGGTCATCATGAGACTCCTAATTCCAGTTTTTTTTAAACTGAATTCAAATTTCAGAATTGGCTGTAGTATGATTTGCACCTGGGTGCCCAGAGTATTGTTGGGATCTCTGGATTAACAGCTGAAAAATGTGTTGCTGGAAAAGTGCAGCAGGGCAGGCAGCATCCAAGGAGCAGGAGAATCAACATTTTGGGCATAAGCCCTTCTTCAGGAATCCTTCTTTCTGCTCCTTGGATGCTGCCTGACCTGCTGCGCTTTTCCAGCAACACATTTTCAGTTCTGATCTCTAGCATCTGCAGACCTCACTTTCTCCTTTTAACTCTGGATTAACAGTCTAGCAATGATACCACTAAGCCATCACCTCCCTTTTACTCATTCCTTTATCTGTCCAACTGTTTTTTTCTCTCTCTTTGGACTCCAGCCATTGCTTATTCCTCCCCCTCCCTGCATCCCATCTTGTGTGTCAAACCACCCTTTTCCTTGCTACCATCAGTTCTGAAAAGGTCACTGGACCCAAAACATTAACTCTGATTTCTCTCCACAGATGCTGCCGGGTCTGCTGAGCTTTTCCAGCAATTTTTTTTTAAGAATTCCTACAGCTTGGAAACAGGCCTTTCGGCCCAACAAGTCCACACTGACCCTCCGAAGAGTAACCCATTCCCCTACATTTACCCCTGACTAATGCACCTAACCTACACATCCCTGAACACCATGGCCAATTCAGCTGACCTGCACATCTTTGGACAGTGGGAGGAAATTGGAGCAATTTCTGTTTTGAATTTATGCAACATCTTTAAGACCTGAGGAAAGCCCGTTGAAACTTGCATCTCATTAATGTTATCTGAAGTACAGTCATTTTCACTTTGTCGGTAACTGAAACAGCAAGGTTGTGCAGAGCAAATTTCACCAAGGGAACTAGTTGAATGAGAATGAAGGAGAAGGGGCTGGTGAGATTACAGACCAGAATGATGATGTTAGACCCACAGTCAAAGGACAGGAAGGCATGATCAGTAACATCCTCACAAAATAAGGCAAAGAGATGTGGGGTGGCTCAGTCACCAGCACTGTTCCCTCACAGCACCTAGGAACTGAGTGCAATTCCACCTTCAGGCAACTGTCTGTGTGGAGTTTGCACGTTCTGTGTGGGTTTCCTCCAGGTGCTCTAGTTTCATCCCACTGTCCAAAAATGTGCAGGTTAGGTGGATTGGCCATGTTAAATTATGCAGGCTAGGTGTATTAGCCATGGGGAATGCAGGGTTACAGGGGGTGGAGTGGTGGGATGGTGTTCAAAGGGTCAGTGGGGGCTGAGTGGTCAGCTTCCACACTGTAGGGATTCTCTTCTATGTAGAAAAACAGAACTGTATTCAAGCAATGTTAAACTAACAATGAGAAACATTGTAATAGCATCATATTGTTGCCATTTTACATTCCAGTAATATTTTCCTCAAACATGTACAAACAACAGGTATTTCTTCAAACAAGAAATGCAGATACACAGCATAAATGTCCTCAAATTTTAAATCATTTTACAGCAAAACGTATGGAAGGACAATGAACAGGAAAATGAATAAAAACTTACTCGATTTCAATAATGCTGAAAGAGCTTCAATGGCTGCTCTAGAAATTAGAAATAATATTTTATTCAGGACGCAAGCCGCAGTAAATATAGCCAAATATATACATAACGCTCTTTAGAAAAATTAATGCTACTGATCAGATATGGTAGCAAATAAAGATTTTCTAATTCCTGAATTCGAGAACAGGATGATCGTGCAGATCCAAAGAATAAAGAACAGCATGACATAGGAATAGGGCCTTTGACCCACCAAAACATGATGCCCTTCTAAACCAAAAATGTTTTATCTCTATCTGGTCTGTATCCCTCTATTTCCTACCTGTTCATATATCTGTCAAGATCCCTCTTAAATGTTGCTAAAGTATCCCCCTCCACCACCGACTCTGGTAGTGCTTTCCAGACATTTACCACCCTCTGTGTAAAAATCCTGCCTCTCACATCTTCTTTAAACTTATCCCCTTTTATCTTAAACTCACATTCCCTAGTGATTGACATTCCTATTCGGAGGAAAAAGACTCCATTCTATCTCTGCCTCTCATAATTTTGTTCACTTTAGGTCGCCCGCTCAGTCTCTGATGTTCGAGTGAAATTTAAATAAAGTAGACCGTACTTTAACTCAAATCCAAGGGAGCACTGCCAAATGTTCTAGTCTTATCTTCCTATTTAACCCATAAGTTGCTCTGTGTTCTCTCTAAGGGAGTCATAGCATCATAGAAATGTACAGCATGGAAACAGACCCTTCGGTCCAACCCGTCCATGCCAACCAGATATCCCAACCCAATCTAGTCCCACCTGCCAGCACCCAGCCCATATCCCTCCAAACCCTTCCTATTCATATACCCATCCAAATGCCTCTTAAATGTTGCAATTGTACCAGCCTCCACACATCCTCTGGCAGCTCATTCCATACACGTACCACCCTCTGCGTGAAAACGTTGCCCCGTAGGTCTCTTTTATGTCTTTCCCCTCTCACCCTAAACCTATGCCCTCTAGTTCTGGACTCCCTCACCCCAGGGAAAAGACTTTGCATATTCACCCTATCCATGCCCCTCATAATTTAGTAAACCTCTATAAGGTCACCCCTCAGCCTCCGATGCTCCAGGGAAAACAGCCCCAGCCTGTGCAGCCTCTCCCTGTAGCTCAGATCCCCCAACCCTGGCAACAACCTTGTAAATCTTTTCTGAACCGTTTCAAGTTTCACAACATCCTTCTGATAGGAAGGAGACCAGAATTGCATGCAATATTCCAACAGTGGCCTAACCAATGTCCTGTACAGTCGCAACATGACCTCCCAACTCCTGTACTCAATACTCTGACCAATAAAGGAAAGCATACTAAACGCCTTCTTCACTATCCTATCTCCCTGCAACTCCACTTTCAATGAGCTATGAACCTGCACTCCAAGGTCTCTTTGTTCAGCAACACTCCCTGGGACCTTACCATTAAGTGTATAAGTCCTGCTAAGATTTGCTTTCCCAAAATGCAGCACCTCGCATTTATCTGAATTAAACTCCATCTGTCAAGAATGTGATGCTGGAAAAGCACAGCCAGTCAGGCAGCATCTGAGGAGCAGAAGAATCAACATTTCAAGCATTCCTAAATGAAGAGATTATGCTCGAAACACCGATTCTCCTGCACCTCGGATGCTGCCTGACCTGCTGTGCTTTTCCAACACCACACTCTCGACTCTGATCTCCAGCATCTGCAGATGTCACGCTCTCTCTAAGGGAGTCTGATGAATGTTATCCAAAATTTGGGCATTTTTCTCACATGGATTCAAGCTGATATGAAACCGAGTAGAGAAGAACCAGCCTCAGGAATAAAAGGAATTCTGCTGCCAACAAGGAAGGAGACCATCATCCTATCCACATGGGGTGGAATATATTTTGACTCCCATGGTAAAACTGATGATCACAGATGACTGCATTCCACTATCTTAATGATCGACAGCACTCGATAACCTAGGGAACCTAACATGGTGACAAAACATCTGAAAATGGAAGTTCCAGCTCAGTGAGCAAACCTACATGCAGAACCTCAAACTGAGGTACAAATCTTCTCAAAACTTGCTATCAAATGGACAGTTAGACATTGAAAATGTCCAAGACTGTGAAAGGATGGTCTCGTTGTAATCAGCACGGAGGAGATTTTGAAATCTCTGGGCGAATTGGGGCACTATCAATTCTGGAGTGTGGGGAGGCCATCTTTAGCTGTTGGTTAGGATATGTGAACATTCTGAACATTTAGTGTCTGATGGTTAGGATGGCCTGCCTCTCAAGTCGAACTGAGTGGTTTACCATTCTGCATTTGAGAGGGAATTGAAGAGGCGTTCACTTTGTCTTGGATCTGGAGTAAGATAGAGGGCAATAGAAGAAGGACAGTCCCCTAAATCACATTAGCCAATTAGATGTTTGTTTTGCAATGTTCCATAGGAACAAGGAAACATAGAAAAAGAGAGGGGGTAGGCCATTCGGCCCTTTGTGCCTGCTCAGCCATTCTATCTCAACCTGTTCCCGCTTTCGCCCCACACCCTTTGATTCCTTTAGTCCTGTGACCTGTATCTAATCATCCTCAAAAATATTCAATGTTTTGGCCTCAAATGCTTTCTGCAGCAGAAAATTCCCCCAACTCACCACTCCGTGGGAGAAAACATTTCTCATCGTCTTCCTTGTTGGCAGCAGGATTGCCTTTATTCCTGAGGCTGGATCTTCTCTACTCAGTTTCATATCAGCTTGAATCCATGTGAGAAAAATGCCCAAATTTCGGATATCATTCATCAGACTCCCTAAGAGAGAAAGTGAGGACTGCAGATGCTGGAGATCGGAGTTGAGAGCGTGGTGCTGGAAAAACACAGCGGCTCAGGCAGCATTCGAGGAGGAGAGTCAATGTTTCGAGCATAAGCTCTTCATTTAGGAATGTTTGAAATGTCGATTCTCCTTCTCCTCGGATGCTGCCTGACTGGCTGTACTTTTCCAGCATCACACTCTCAACTCCCTTAGAGAGAACACAAAGCAACGAATGAATGAAATAGAAAGCTAAGACGAGATGGCCTACCCCTTATCCTTAAACTCCAAATGAATTTTGTCAATTCTCTGCATTTTGTTAGAGTGCTATTAGCACTAGTTTATTAATCCAGAAACTCAGCTAATGTTCTGGGGAGCCAGGATCAAATCCCACCATGGCTGATGGTGAAGTTTGAATCCAGTAACAAAGGTGGCATTAAAAGTCCAATGATGACTATGAAACAATTGTAGAGGAAAAGCCATCTGGTTCATTAATGTCCTTTAGGGAAGACAACTGCCATCCTTACCTGGTCTGGCCTATGTGTGTTGACTCTTAACTACTCTCTGGGCAATTAATGGGCAATAAATACTGGTGCTCACATCCAATGAGTTAAAATGACTGCCAGATTGGGCCAAGTGACCACAGTTTAGGCATCAACAAAGAAGGGGAGCAGCAAGTCTTTCTAATACAGTCAGATTAGGTTTCAGTTGTATACAGGGACTTGAACTTTCAGGGTGAAATTCCTCAGCTCGTCAGCAACCACTTTGTACAGGTTGATGGGACTCCAGGTGGCCAATCACTCACTTATAGATTAGGTGCTCACACTATATTGACACGAGGGACATGACCTCTTCACATAATGGCTCCTTGCCTGGTGACGTCTATATTTATTGCAGGATACTTAGTCCTGATTGTTAAAAGCGTAGCACACAAGAGTAAGAGGCGAGCGCACTCTGGGTGATGACACGTTACACTTTGTAGCCTTCTATATCTCCTGCCTAATCATATATTTCCCGATCTCTGGAGTCAGCGTTCCAGTGAGCACCCTGTGCCTCTGCATGTTGAGGAGGATCTTGTTACAGTCAGTGGGTCAGATGCCAGGCATCAGCACTGTTATAAAAACGAATGCGGCTGCTGTCACTGAGACGCCAAACATTCTATCCAAGGCAGAAGAATGTCTCTGAATATTAAGTGAAGGCAAAGGAAAGGTTAGAGGTTCATCAGATAAATACATTCATGCTTCACTGTGTTTCTGCAGGGAGAGAGCAACATGGTTACGTTTCCAAACTCTCAGGCATTGGTTTGATCTGCATTCATCAAGAAACTGATCTAATATACCCCGAAGGCAACAGGAGCAGCAGATGAGATGGTGACTCTATTGTATTTATCACTGGGCTCAAAATAGGTGAGAGGGAGAGAGAGATAGACATCAGCAGATGGGCTGCAATTGGCAAGTGTGTCTGCTCTGCCTCTGAGTTCAAATTGGCAACCCTGGCATGCGCAGAAGTATAACTTCACTGTGATTCTAATTTTGAATTAGCCATGTAGTATTGAAAACTGTATGTATGGAACACAGATTCTGCCTACTATCGTGTATTCAGGGGCGGAACTGGATGAGGCCTTTCAGTCTGTCGAGCCTTCCCTGCCACTTAACGCGCTCATGACTGATCAAACGGTTTATAACCTGTTGCTGTGTGATCTTTAACATTTTTCTGTGCCTCATTATAAATTCTTCTGAGTCTGATTTTAATGGATCTTCATTCATCTTAGTGAAGCAGTTTGTTTTTGATAACAATCATAAGCTTTTACAGTCCATTGTTATGTTTTTTGCAAGATTTAAAATGTATTCTATTCTTCCTTTACTTATTGCTCCTTCTTTACGTATTCCAAAACTAACTCTACTCAAATGTATTCATATTTCTGACCACTTTTCTTTTAATCTTATCCTTTATCCTTTGTCAGCCACTGATCATTCACCTTAGTTGAGTTTTTACAGCTTAAATGAATGCATAGTTGTTGTGGGTCATGCATTTGTGCTTTGAAGATAGTCCGTTGCTGATGAACAGTCATGACTTCAGCATATTTTCCCATTCCCGATCAGCCAACCTGTGCCTTATACTTTTGTAATTTCCCTTTTTCAAATGTAATACCTCTGCTTCAGGCTGACATTACTCCCTTTCAAGCATAACGTAAAATTCTATCAGATTGTGGTTACTCATCCTGAAACGATTTTTAACAACACAACTATTATTTATCTCTTTATTGTTACATCACACCAGATACAAAATAGTATGTCCTCTAGTTAGCTCTTCAACTTGCTGCTCTCGAAACCATCCCAGAACTTGTCCTCCAGACCCTCGATACTCAGGTGGTTTACTCAGATTGAAGTCTCCCTCGATCATTGTGTTGACTATTGATCAAAATGAAGTCAATGGATGTAGTATATTTGTATTTTCAAGCGGTTTTTAACAGGACGTTATCTGGGAGGCAATGGACTGGCATGGATTAAGAACTGATCAACAGACAGAAAGCAGAGAATAGGAATGAATGAATGATGGCAGGCTGTGCTACAGGCTTCTTTCATCTTCAGGTTTATACCATGCCCCGTATTACTGTTTGGTAATCGGTGAATAACTCCAACCAATGTCTCCTGCCCCTTGCTGCTTCTTAATTCCAACCAAGCCGATTCCACACATTGTTTTTCTGACCTGAGACCTTCCTTTACCAAAGTATTGAACCCATCCCATATCATCGGTGCCACTCCAACTTCACTTGATTTTGAGCTACATTTTTGACATTGGCACTTTGCCTTGAAACCCCCGATCTAAACATAAACATAGAATCCCGACAGTGTGAAAACAGGCCCTTCAACTCCACACCGACCTTCCGAGGATCAAACCACCCCCGACACATTCTTCTGCATTTTACCCCTGACTAATGCACCTAACCTGCACATCCCTGATTACTGTGGGCATATTAGTATGGACAATTCACCCTAACCTGCACACTTTTGGATTGTGGGAGGAAACTGGAGCACCTGGAGAAAATCCACACTGACATGGGGAGAACATGCAAACTTTGTAATTGTACCAGCCTCCACCACTTCCTCTGGCAGCTCATTCCATTCATGTACCACCCTCTGTGTGAAAAAGTTGCCCCTTAGGTCTCTTTTATATCTTTCCCCTCTCACCCTAAATCTATGCCCTCTAGTTCTGGATTCCCCCACCCCAGAGAAAAGTCTTTGTCAATTTATCCTATCCATACTCCTCATGATTTTATAAACCTCTATAAGGTCACCGCCTCAGCCTCTGACACTCCAGGGAAAACAGCCTCTCCCTATAGCTCAAATCCTCCAACCCTGGCAACATCCTTGTAAATCTTTTCTGAATTCTTTCAAATTTCACAACATCTTTCCGATAGGAAGGAGACCAGGATTGCACACAATATTCCAAAGATGATCTAACCTATGTCACAAGCAGCTGCACCATGACCTCCCAACGCCAATACTCAATGCTCTGACCAGTAAAGGAAAGCATACCAAATGCCTTCTTTGGTATCCTAACTACCTGCAACTCTATTTTGAAAGAACTATGAATCTGCACTCCAAGGTCCCTTTGCACAGCAAAACTCCCTTGGACCTTACCATTGAGCAAATAAGCCCTGCTCTGATTTGTTTTTCCAAAATGCAGCACCTCACATTTATCTAAATTAAACTTGATCTGCCACTCCTCAGCCCATTGGCCCATCTGATCAAGATCCTATTGTACTCTGAGGTAACCTTCTTCTCTGTCCACTTTACTTCCTATTTCAGTGTCATCTGCAAACTTACTAACTATACCTCCTATGTTCATATCCAAATCATTTATATAAATGATGAAAAGTAGTGGACCCAGCACCAAACCTTGTGGCACTCCACTGGTCACAGGCCTCCAGTCTGAAAAGCAACCTTCCATCACTACCCTCTGTCTTCTACCTTTGAGCCAGTTCTGGATCCACATGGCTAGTTCTCCCTGTATTCCATGAGACCTAACCTTGCTAAACAGCCTACCCTAAGGAACCTTGTCGAACGTCTTACTGAAGTCCATATAGATCACATCTACCACCCTCATCAATCCTCTTTGATTGAATTTTTTGAAGAAGTAACAAGTTTGTGAGACATGATTTCCCATGCACAACGCCACGTTGACTATCCCTAATCAGTCCTTGCCTTTCCAAGTACATGTAAATCCTGTTCCTCAGGATTCCCTTCAACAACTTGCCCACCAACAATGTCAGACCCACTGGCCTATAGTTCCCTGGTTTTTCCTTATCACTTTTCTTAAATAGTGGCACTACGTTAGCCAACCTCCAGTCTTCCAGCACCTTATCTGTGACTATCAACGATACAAATATCTCAGTGAGGGGCCTGTCAATCATTTCCCCAGCTTCCCACAGAATCCTAAGGTACACCTGATCAGGTCCTGGGGATTTTCCACTTTTATGTATTTCAAGGCATTCAGCACCTCCTTCTCTGCAGTATGGACATTTTTCAAGATGTCACCATGTATTTCCCCACATTCTATATCTTCCATGTCCTTCTCCACTGTAAACACTGATGCAAAATACTCATTTACTATCTCCCCCATCTTCTGCAGCTCCACACAAAGACCACCTTGCTGATCTTTGAGGAGCTCTATTCTCCCCCTAGTTACTCTTTTGTCCTTAATGTATTTATTAAATCCCTTTGGATTCTCCTTAACCCTATTTGCCAAAGTTATCTAATGTCTACTTTTTGCCCTTCTGATTTAACTCTAAAGTATATTCCTACTGCCTATATACTCTTCTAAGGATTCATTTAATCACTCCTGTGTAAACCTTACATACGCTTCCTTCTTCTTCTTAACCAAACCCACAATTTCTTTAGTCATCCAGCATTTCCTACACTTACTAGCCTTTCCTTTCACCCCAACAACAATATACAGTCTCTGGAACACTCGCTATCTCATTTCTGAAGGCTTGCCATTTTCCAGCTGTCTCTTACCTGTGAACATCTGCCCCCAATCAGCTTTTGAAAGCTCTTGCCTAATACCGTCAAAATTAGCCTCCCTCCAATTTCGAACTTCAACTTTTAGATCCACTCTATCCTTTTCCATCATTATTTCAAAACTAATAGAATTATCAGTCACTCACTTATTTATTACATAAACAAGTTAAAACCCCTTGAGCAACATAAAGAAATTATTTCAAAAACAGGCTGAAGTCTATACAAACAATGAACATTTAAGCATTTAATTAGCCTTCTTTATAGAAAGTTATGTTTGTAAATGCTGATTAAGTTGGCAAAATCTCTGATAGAGCAGGCAGAAGGAAATTTTCCACCTCATACATCTGGCTTGTGATTTTCTGTCTATTATGCTAATAAGTTTAAAATGTATTTATCAAATTCAGAACACTCTGATCACAGAATCACAGCACCCCTACAGTGTGAAATCAGGTTTTTGGCCCATTGAGTCCATACTGACCTTCCAAAGAGCATACTGCCCAGACTCACACTCCTAACCTATCCCAGCAACCCTGCATTTCCCATGGTTAATCTACCCAGCCTGCACATTCCTGGACACAACAGACAATTTAGCAAGGCCAAATCCACCCTACCCGGCACATCTTTGGACTGTGGCAGGAAACCAGAGCACCTGGAGGAAACCCACATAGACATGGGGAGAATGGGCAAACTCCACAGAGACCAAGTGTGAATCGAATCCGGGTCCCTGGCACGTCAGGCAGCTGTGCTAACCACTGAGCCACTGATTGTATAAAATAATATGGAAATACCTTCCAGGGCATAAACAGGTTACAAATATTTTGTGCGGGAAAGTTGATAGAGGGATGATCATATCAAAAATTAATAAAAACAGTTCCATTCTATTCTGAAGTGTCACCATCACTCA
Organism: Chiloscyllium plagiosum; assembly: GCF_037043375.1. NCBI lineage: Eukaryota > Metazoa > Chordata > Chondrichthyes > Orectolobiformes > Hemiscylliidae > Chiloscyllium > Chiloscyllium plagiosum. The sequence goes on from NW_028270177.1 coordinate 15,814,874, forward strand.
TTAGGCTGCAAGACTATTCTTAGAAGACTAAGAGATGATCTTTTTGAAACATAATATTTTGAGTGGGCTTGAAATGGTCGATGCGAGGATTAAATTAGATTCCCTATAACATGGAATCAGACCCAACAGGTCCACACCAACTCTCCAAAGAGTAACCCACCCAGACCCACTCCCCTACCCCGTATTTACCCCTGACTAATGCACCTAAATACTACAAGCAATTTAGCATGGCCAATTCACCTAACCTGCACATCTTTGGACTGTGGGGGGAAACCGGAGCACCCGGAGGAAACCCACACAGACACGGGGGAGAATGTGTAAACTCCACACAGACCATAGTACCATAAGAAGACCATAAGGCCATAAGAAATAGGAATGGAAGCAAGGCCATTTGGCCCATCGAGTCCACTCCGCCATTCAATCATGGCTGAGGGGCATTTCAACGCCACTTATCCTCACTCTCCCCATATCCTTTAATTCCTTGCTAGAATAAGAATTTTATCAATCTCTGCCTTGAAGACATTTAACGTCCTGGCCGCCACTGCACTCTGTTGCAATGAATTCCACAGGCCCACCACTCTCTATTTCCATTCTAAATTGACCCATCTTATTCTAAGGCTGTGTCCATAGGTCCTAGTATCCCCACATCCTGGAAACAATTTCCCAGCGCCCACTCTTTCTAAGCTATGCATTATCTAGTAGGTTTCTATTAGATCTCCCCTCAATCTTCCAAACGATAATGAATACAATCCCAAGATCCTCAGCTATTCATCGTATATTAGGCCTACCATTCCAAGGATTATCCATATGAATCCCTGCTGGACACACTCCAGTGCCAGTGTGTCCTTCCTGAGGCCCAAAACTGGATACAGTATTCCAAATGGGGTCTAACCAGAGCTTTATAAAGTCTCAGTAGCACATCACTGCTTTTACATTACAATCCTCTTGAGATAAATGTCAAGATTACATTTGCTTTCTTAACCACAGACTCAACCTGCAAGTCAATCTTTAGAGAATCCTGGACTAGCACTCCCAGATCCCTTTGTACTTTGGCTTTATGAATTTTCTCACCATTTAGAAAATAGTCCATGCCTGTTTACTTTTTTCCAAAGCGAAAGACCTTTGCATTTAGATTAGATTTAGATTACATTACAGTGTGGAAACAGCCCCTTCAGCCCAACAAGTTCCACACCGAACCGCCGAAGCGTAACCCACCCATACCCCTACATTTACCCCTTACCTAACACTATGGGCAATTTAGCATGGCCAATTCACCTGACCTGCACATCTTTGGACTGTGGGAGGAAACCGGAGCACCCAGAGGAAACCCACACAGACACAGGGAGAACGTGCAAACTCCACACAGTCAGTCGCCTGAGGCGGGAATTGAACCCAGGTCTCTGGCGCTGTGAGGCAGCAGTGCTAACCACTGTGCCACCGTGCCGCCCACTTTGCTCACATTGAATTTCAGCAGCCATTTCATGGATCACTCTCCTAAAATGTCTAAATCTTTCTGCAGCCTCCCCAGCGCCTCAGTACTACCTGCCTGACTTCACATCGTCAGCAAACCACCAGAATGCCCCCAGTCCCTTCATCCAGATCATTAATATATAAAGTGAACAGCTGGCGCCCCAACACTGAACCCTGCGGGACACCACTTATCACTAGCTGCCATTCCGAAAAATAACCTTTTATACCAATTCTCTGCCTTCTGTCAGACAGCCAATCCTCAATCCATGCCAGTAGCTCATCTCAAACACCATGGGCCCTCACCTTACTCAGCAGCCTCCCGTGAGGCACCTTATCAAAGACCTTTTGGAAGTCGAGGTAGATAACATCCACTGGGTTTCTCTGGTCTAACATACTTGTTACCTCTTCAAAGACAGTCACCCAAGGCTGGAATCAAATCTGGGACCCTGGCTCTGTGAGGCAGCTGTGCTAACCACTGAGCCAACATAGGATGTTTCAATTAATGGGGAAATCTAAAACTCAAGTGGGGGATGGTATGCAGTATTAAAGCAAAGGTGTCTCCCATTTAAGGCAAAAGTGAAGAAGGAATTTTCTCTTTCTCAGAGAGGCATTAATGCCCAGAATTGGAAGCTACTGTGCAATTGTTGCACTCACAACCCCCAATCTACCCTGCGTCACTCCCACCAGAAAGACTAAGCAGGGCTCTTTCACCGAAGTTGCAGCGCATCTGAAAGAAAATGAACAAAAAGTGAGCCTGAGGTCAATGAGTAGAAACCACCCCAGCAGCTCTTCCATACCAACTGGCACAAGAATCTAATATGAGAGACTGAGTCCAGACCTACCCAAGGGCAAATAATGATGAATAGACAATAACATCAAACACTTAATTTTCATGTAATCATCACAGTGAAACAGCTGAAAGCATTCAGCCAAGCAGGGAGAAATCATCCTGAGGCAGAGTGTACATTGAAGATTAACTGTGCAAAATTACGGGTTTCAATCCTTACCTTACAGCCTTTGTGTTCCTGGTTGTATACGGAGATATCAGTTTGAACAGCAGTCTTGTAATTCCACTCTTACCGAGTGCAGCACCAGTTACAACTGAAAAGCATTAAATGTATAAACTTTACAAACAAATTCTGCGAAGGCAAGGTTATATCACGCACTTGACCAAATTATCAGGAAGGTTTAGCACTGGCATGCCAAGCAGTTTTGTTCTCGCTAACCTGACATTAATGTGTACAAGCCTGTTGAAATTAAGACCTGCCTCAGTGTCATAGTCATAGAGATGTACAGCACAGAAACAGACCCTTCAGTCAAACTCGTCCATGCTAACCAGATATCCTCAACTAATCTAGTCTCATTTACCAACACTTGGCCCATATCCGTCTAAACCTCTCCCATTCATATGCCCATCCAGATGCCTTTTAAATACTGCAATTGTACCAGCCTCCACTACTTCCTCTGGCAGCTCATTCCATGCACGTAACACCCTCTGCATGAAAATGTTGCCCTATAGGTCTTTTTTATATCTTTCCCCTCTCACGCTAAACCTATGCCCTCTAGTTCTGGACTCCCCAACCCCAGGGAAAAGACCTTGACTATTTATCCTATCCATGCCCTCTATAAACCTCTATAAAGTTTTATAAACCTCTATAAAGTCACCCCTCAGCCTCCGACGCTCCAGGGAAAACAGCCCCAGCCTGTTCAGCTGCTCCCTGTAACTCAAATCCTCGAACCCTGACAACATCCTTGTAAATCTTTTCTGAACCCTTTCAAGTTTCACAACATCTTTCCAATAGGAAGGAGACCAGAATTGCATGCAATATTCCAAAAGTGGCCTAACCAATGTCCTATTCAGCTACAACATGACCTCCTAACTCCTGTACTCAATACTCTGACCAATAAAGAAAAACATACCAAATGCCTTCTTCACTATTCTATCCACCTGCAACTCTACTTTCAAGGAGCTATGAACCTGCACTCCAAGATCTCTTTGTTCAGCAACACTCCTTAGGACTTTACCATTAAATGTGTAAGTCCTGCTCTGATTTTCTTTTCCAAATTGCAACACCTCACATTTACCTACATTAAACTCCATCTGCCACTCCTCAGCCCATTGGCCCATCTGGACCAGATCCTGTTGTACTCTGAGGTAACCTTGTTCACTGTGTTACAGTACACAAAAACATTAAGTTTGTATTAGTATTGTTTGCAAATTGAACCATCTAATTTTATTGTATTATTGGTTTGTTTTATTTTTGCTTTAAATAGGTAAATTAACTGTTAAAGCCTAAAAGTCTGAGGTTTGGTCTGTTATCTTTAGGTGATAAGGAAGATGGAGCTGATAGCCAAGGTAAACTGTAAAAAGAGTTCTCTGTCACCTCGCTATCACAACTGGTGAAGATACTCTTTTGGAACAGGATCAAATAAAATTGGAAAATGTAACGACAGATCACTCTTTCTAGTGTTATTGAAGCTACCCTGAGATCATGAACTGATTAGGTTGAATAGCCTGTTTTTGTGCTGCTTATCCTCTGAAATCAGCAAGACCAATTATCATTTCCCTATTGATAATTCTCCCACCCAAACGGGGAAAGGAATTAGACCTTTGTCGCCATCTCCCTCTCACATTGTCACTCAGGGGGCAAGTGCATGGTCAGTAATGCTTCCTTTGATCAAACAGATATTGCATACAAGTGCCTGTGATCAGAACAGAGCAGCACACAACTGCCTGAGGTCAACATTAACCAGAACAACTCCCTAGAAAGGGACATATACCAGATGAAACAGGCTGTGATCAGAAAACACATTGGAAACGTGTCAGGGTGACATACTACAGAGGTACTTTATGAGTAAAAAAAAAACCTCATTATTATAAGGCAACAACTTCTGGAATAGACAGCATACTGAGGAGGGTCACGTTGGAAATATTTAACAACTAGATTTATTGAAATGGGCAATGTCAATAGCCAGAGTTAAGTACCGAGACAAGAGCAGAGGAAACATTAATGCTGCGCATCAGAAGCAAGGTCACAGAATTGGAACATTAACTCTGTATTTTCTCTCTCTCTCTCTCTCTGTATGATGCTGCCTGCACTTTCAGCATTTGCTGTTTCTGTTTCAGACCAGCAGTATCAAACTATATAGCCGAAGGAAAAGCATGTATAACAAATATGGTCAAAATGTGTGAAAATGAAAAAAAGAAATGAATAAGAGACAAAAATCAACATTGCTGGAAAAGCTCAGCAGATCCGGCAGCATCTGTGGAGAGAAATCAGAGTTAACGTTTCAGGTCGAGTGACCCTTTCTCATAACTAATGGTAGCCAGATAAATGTTGGGTTATCTGCAGAAGATAGGGTGGGGGGAGGGGTTAAGGAATTAAAAATAGATGGAGATAGAGCCCAAAGAGAGAGAAGAGCAATCAGATATATAAAGGAGTGAATAACAATCTGGCTAAGAGGGTGAATAACTATTAATGGGGACTGTTCGTAGCTAACAAGGGTTGTGTGGAATAACTGACTATATGTCAACAAGTCCTGGTGTGTGGGGGCTGGGGTAAGGACATGGGAGAGCTCAAGCCTGAAAATTATTGAACTCGATATTGAGTCCAGAAGGCAAGGTCCCCAAGTGGAAAATGAGGTGCTGTTCCTCCAGCTGAGCTTCACTGGAGCACTGCAGCAAGCCTGAGACAGAGATGTTGGCCAGGGAACAGGGTGGTGTGTTAATGAGGCAGGTAACTGGAAGCTCAAGGTCTTTTTTGAGAACAGGACACAAGTGCCTGTGAAATGGTCACCCAGTCCATGCCTTGTTTTCCCAGTGTAGAGGAGATCACATTGTGAGCAGTGAATACAGTTGACTAGATTGTGTGAATTGCAGGTAAAGTGCTGCTTCACTTGGAAGGTGTGTTTGGGCCCTTGGATACTGAGGAGGGAGGGAGTAAATGGGCAGGTGTTACACCTTTGGCAATTGCAGGGGGAGGTCCCGTGAGGCTGTTAGGAGATGGGGGCGGGGGAGGTGGTGGAAGTGGGCTGTTGGGAATGAAGAAAGAGTGGACCAGGGTGTCTCGGAGGGAACGGTCCCTGCGGAAGGCAGACAAGGGAGGGAAGGGGAGGGAATATGTGTCTAGTGATCGCATTTTGCTGGAGGTGGCAGAAATGGCACTTAATGATCCTCTAGATGTGGATGCTGTTGGGATGGTAGGTGAGGACATGGGGGACCCTATTTGCTGTTGTGGGAAGGAGGAGAGGGAGTAAGGGCTGAAGTGAGGGCCTGGGCAATAACAGTGTTGAGGAACCCTCAGTTGAGGAAGAAGGTGGACATTTTGGAGGCTCCCTTGCCGAAGTTCAAAATGAATAGTTGGTTGGTTGTGCTGAATTTGAGTTTGCTGAAAAAAATGTTGTTCTCTCTTCATGCTGATATCCTTGTACTACATTTTATTTATTATTGCACCCAGGCCAATGCAAGACAGAAATCTTGAACAAAATGCTAAATTATTTTCAGTGATGAACAAATACTGTTGATATTGGGAATAAAGCTCCCCCTCCTACCCCGCCACAAGCAAGTATCCAATAATATATTAGAAGTCACAAACCCTGATCAAAGAATGAGTAGCAGATGAGTATAGGACTCTGAAATGAATATCAGAATAATTTTAGCTATTGAAAGGATCAGAGATTTCCTAGTAAGCAAATGAGTGGGGACATTGCATCATGGGAGTAAGTGAATGAGTTAAATTCAATTACGTGAAGCCCAAAGGAAATGATTCAAAGACACTGAAATAAATTTGAAGTGCAGCCAAATGTATTCATAGACACAGCTTATTTGATTTGAATTTCTCAACAAGCTCAGCAGGTAGATTACAAGAATCGCATTCCACTAAAACTGATGTCTAGAGAGTCAGAAATCCTGGAGTCCATTACAAAGCTCTCAATTAATGCAGGTCACAGTAGAACTTGATAGAAGAAGTCATTTAAAGTTTCCACGTTTGTGACCTTCGGTGACACTTACCACTTGTAGCATAGATCTTGAGAACCCACAAACAGGGAGTGACGTACTTGGGCTGTGGTAGACTGTGCTTCAGTAGGTTCAAGGTCTCATTAATGGCTCCAATTTCTTGAGCTTTCTGTCCAAACCTCTTGTCTGTGACAAAACGTCATCAGATATAGTTTTACAAAACTCCAGATGGAGTGACAATTAATTATGTTCCCCTATTCCGTGGTCAAAATGGAGCTGGGACAGATTTCCAAAAGCCTATTATTGACCATAGGATGTTCTCTGTCTTTCTTATATCACTAGAATAAATTGTTCTAGAATCATCCAATGTAAGAAGCCATTTTAGTTCATTCAGCTGGCAATCATGTTTTTCTCCACATTACTACATTCTCCCCAGACACTTTAATAACAAACGCACTTTGTAAAACAACTTGCTTTTAGATCCATTTTGTTACAGGCCAATGGTACACGATATCCAAGATGTAATTCACATAAGCCATATCTGATACCTAATTAAGATTGTATACAGGTTCACCATTATATCCCAGCTGGGATATTCTTCCCTAAGCCACTACCATCAAAAATTAAAGATTCCACATCTTCTGTCCTCACCTTATCAATTTACACTAAGAAAATGATCTCCGTTTGTATGCTCCATTTGAACCCTTACCATTGAAGTCACTGCTTTTGTCTGCCATTCTTAATGTTCAGTGGTATTACATCATAATTTTACACACTGGCCTACAACTGCTTAATAATTTACCTTTTGCAATCTTTCACAACATTTATCACCAATTGTCATTTCCCTAGTTTGGTGTTCTCTGAAAGTTTTGGTTTTGCTTCTCAATTTCTGATCTATGATAGTTACATCTGTATAGTGCACAAGAAATTCCCTTACGCAACATCACAAACTACAGTTTTACAGCTTTCCAGTAAGAAAAAAAATAATTTTAAGTGTCTGTTTTGAACTTGGCTTTCTAGAAATGACTGTCATACATCCTCTGCCACATTGTTTGTAATTCTATACACAATTACATTTTCTTAACTGTCCTTTCTGCTGCCTTGGCAGATGCTTTGTTGCAATTTCACAAAGTCATAGAGTCATACAGCATGGAAACAGACCCTTCAGTCCACCAAGTCAATACTCACCATAATCTCAAACTAAGCTCATCCCACCTGCCTACACTTGGCCCATTTCCTTCCAAACCTTTCCTATTCATGAACTTATCCAAATGTTTTTTAAACATTGTAACTGTACCCGAATCCACCACTTCATTCCACACATGAACCACTCTCTGTGTAAAAAAGTTGTCCCTCATGTTCTTCTTAAATCTTTCACCTCTCACCTTAAGACCACATCAATAGCATTTCCTTTCTCAAATGCCAAAATGCAAAATACAACATTAAACTCTGTTTCTTACCTCTTTGTCCAACTTTGACGATCAAGTGCAATAGAGGCAAGAGGACATCGTAATTTGGAGGAAATATTCTGGTCATGTTAATTAGTGTATGCAAGAGTGCCTCACTGCCTCCTTTAGAAATCATGTAACGGATCCTTTTGACTGTCCCTAAAACAAAATGAAGATTAAAAAAACGTAATAAAATGTTAATCTAACATCTTATCATATATAAAGCTTCACATGAGCAAAACCAAGATTTAAAAATGATGCAAAGCAAAGGAAAGAGCAATTAGGACAAATAGCGTAGCCAAAGGAGTTTGTTTTAAAGAGATTCTCAAAGGTGGAGATGTAGAGAAGTAATGGAAGTTAATTCTCTTCACAAGTTGGCATAAGTTTGATGAGCTTCTCTAAAATGTGACCTGATGATGCTGAAGGAATACCAGCCAAGAACCATCTCAGGTTTCTGTTTCTTTGGCATTGGATTACACTACTTTCGGTCTGAATAGAATGTTTTGTATGTAGGAGGCTAGTGCACGAAGAACTGAGTTTGTGCGAGTATGGCAGAGTGATTACAAAACAGAAGGAGTCCATTCAGCCTGCTGTGTCTATACTGGATTTCTAAAGGAGCAATTCACCTGATGCCCTCCCTGGAACCCTTTACCTAATAAACCAATTGCTTCTTGAATGCCCCAGGTGGACTGTCTCCACCATAGTCCCAGGCAGTGTATTCCAGCTCCTAACCATTGTTGCAACAGGAAGATTTTTCTCATGCTGCCATCGTTTTTATTGCCAATCATTTTAAACCTGTGTCATTTGGTTCTCAGTACTTACCCAGCTCGGAGGTTTCTCCATCTCTACTCTGTCCACATCCCTCACAATTCTGAAGACCAACACTCCTCTCAGCCTTCTCTTTCTCCAAAAGAAACTCTTCCCAACTTCTTGAACCTATTTCCATAACTGAAGCTCCTCATCCCTGGGATCATTTCCATGAATTCCTTCTACATGCTTCCTGATGCTGTCCAAATGTGGTGCCCAGAACTGGACACAATATTCTAGATGAGGCTCAACTTGTGTTTCATGGAGTTATAGTGTAACTTCCCTGCTTTTGTACTCTATACAGTACTCCTATTAATAACGTCTGTATGCTTTATGAACTACTTTCCAACCCTTTCCACCACTTGCAATAATTTATGTTGCTATGATCTTCATAGAGACTGGTAATGTTTAGAAAGAAATAACACCACAGCTAGATTTTACATTTTAAAGCATTTAATGTAACAAATGGCTAAAAGCTTTAATGCCGAGACACTGTTTTTCCTTTACGAGGCAACTTATATTTCAAACATCAGAGAAGAACAATCCCTTTTTATACTCAGTGCTGATTACACTCTTCACAGAATTACTGTCTTTTAGCAAACGGGTCACAGGTGCGCCTAGCTTCCAATGAGTTAATATACCTCCATGTTACAAAGCACGTCCATGGCTCGTCACTTTCCTCAGTTTTTGGAGAATTTGTTCAACCCACTGCTAGGAGTAAATCCTGTTCTGATGATACTTGTTGCCCCTGGCCATGCCAGAACAAATCTCCTGGGATCGGTGCATTTTTTTGACTGGAGGCTATACAACCAATGACCTGTTCCCCCCTCCTGTTCTTTTATAGCATAGTCATTTACAACCCAATTCCTCCAAAACCTTTCTGGGGCTTTGGAGGAATGCACTTTGGATTCTCATTCCCAGACTGGGTACAGAGACACAGGAGAGGTCCTGGCTCTGCAAACCTAAATATGTTTTTCTGAATGTGAATATTTTTCCCCAATGCAATGAAGTCTACAGTCCAGTTCCTTTATTTAATAGAACGTCATTTCTCCTCATGTGTGCATGGATCCTGAGGTCTCACTATGGTGGATACATAGTCCTCAGTTTGTTAAGGGAAAGGGGAATAGGTGCTGGTTGAGGGCGTGAATTGTCATGAGTTAGCGATAAGTTAGCATGCACTTCAATGGGTCAGGGTTACAGGTTACAGAGGCTGACATGGAGATTGTGGGAGGGCCTAAGAGTGAAGAGATGTTTAGAAATGAATGGCCAAGCTTCCAGTTTTTGATGCAAGGGAAGGCTGGATTAGAATTGGAGAGAGTAACCAATGAAGACTTGAGGAGGATTCCCAAATGTGAGCTGGCATACAGACTAGCACAGGGCTCTGGCATTGTGTCCATTGGTTAAAAAGAGAGATTAACACATAAAGCATTCCTCAAGCCCTCACCCCCACGTGCTCCCCATGCACCAGCTGTGCAACATATTCCACCTAACGTATCATAGCCCTGCACATACCCCATTCTGAATTATGAACAGAACATCTCTTCACTCTTAGACCCTTCCATAACCTCCATGCCAGTCTCTGTAACCAATCCCAGACACATTAAAGCCAATGCCAACTTATCGCTAACTCGTGACTACCCTCGCCCTCACCCAGCACCTATTTCCCTTTCCCTTAATATCCTGAGGACTATGTATCCACCATAGGGAAACCTCAGGATCCATGCACACATGAGGAGAAATAAAATTCTATTAAATAAAGGAACTGAATTGCAGACTTCATTGCATTGAGAAAAATATTCATATTCAGAAAAACATATTTACCACTTTTGAATTTCTTTGCCTCAATCAGGTCTTATCAAAACAACCATTTCATTCTAATGGAACAAGCAATAAATTCATAATTCCGCATCAATAAGGCCAAAATCTAGTAATCAATTCTTTGTGAAATCAGTCATGCAGCATTAATCCAGTGATGGAAATCTTTAGGCTTATGTCAACGGATAGAGTAAAATAGATTACAGTCTTCTTTTAGACTTTAATGACATGTCTTTCAAAGATTGAAGGGACTGTATTTACTTAAAATGCCTTGACAGTCTTAATAACCCCTGACTGATGGTTGACAGCTTTGACAGTTATTTGACAGCTTTACAATGAGACTATACACTTTTACGCACATTTATGCCTACTTTTAACAATTCTAAAGGCACCTGACCTGTCTCAGAGGAGATGTTCAGCAGGTTGAACCTGAATTTACAGAGGCAACATTTTTGAAACATGCAAAGATTCTTAGGATGAAAGGTGGATGCGGAAAAGATTTGTCCCTTTGTGGGAGGGTTTAGAACCAGAAGCAAGATTAGAGTGGTGCTGGAAAAGCACAGCAAGTCAGGCAGCATCTGAGAAGCAGGAAAACCAACATTTCAGGCAAAAGCCCTTCAGTACCCACTTCTGTTTAGATCCAGAGGCCACAATCTCAGACTAAGAGATCACACATTTAAGACAACAATGAGGAAGAATTTGTTCTCTGAGGGTAGTGAATACATGGATTTCTTTCACGCAGAGGGCTGTCAAGGCTGTGTTGTTAAGTATGTTCAAGGCCAAGACAGACAGCTTTTTAAATCAGCCAGGGAATCAAAGGTTTAAAGAAAAAGCAGGAAAGTCGAGTTGAGGATTGCCAGATCAGCCATGAACTCACTGACAGGCACAGCAGACTCAATGGGCTAAATGCTCCGACATCTTATGGCCTACCTTCCCTAAATGTGTCCCAGAACCAAATCTAAATGATATCATACTTCTTCAAAAAAGGGATACCAAACAAATCCACAACATTCAGACTTCTCTTCCCAGATACTTATTTCTCTATGTCTCTAGAACACCTTGTATCCAGGTATGTTTACTATCTAGTTCCTGTCTCTCTTTGAGCTAGGTCTCCATTTATGCTATAGGCTATACATCCAAATGGCTACCTGCTCCTGACACTCACCAATCTTATTTACCACACTCCACACATTCATATACATGCACAGGAACACTAATTTAGACTTTATTACTTATCCATTACTCTGAATCACCTAATATTTTCTATTGTAGAATGTTGGTATTCCTCTCTAAGATTTGGTCCTGGTTCCCATTCCCCTGCCAAGTTTGGTTTAACTCTTTCAAATAGCACAAACAAATTGGCCCACAAAACAACAGATCCCAGCTCTGCTTGTGCAACCCTTTCAGTCCAATCCCACAGATATCGAGAGTGTGGTGTTGGAAAAGCACAGCAGGTCACGCAGCGTCCGTGGAGCAGGAGAGTCAACGTTTCCGGCATAAGCCCTTCCTCAACCCATTCAATCCATTCACGCAGATAGCTGGTCACATCATTCCAAGAATAGAAAGCCTTTCCTTCTGTTCAATCACTTCAGTCACACACATTCACCCACCTCATTCTCCTATTTCCATTTAGAGATTTATTTAGTAAAGATTTAGTGGAGATTTATTTATTTACTATTTCTATTTAGTAATTTAGAGATTTACTCTGAGGTCCTGCTTGCTAATTTCCTGCCTAGCATTCTAAATTATGACTTCACGACCATAGGGCTCTGTCTCCCTGGTCATAGACCATGACCATCACCATCTCTGACAGGGTGCTCTGCAACTGTTTAATGACTTGCTTGACCCTAGCAACCGGGAAAGCAACCTGGATTTACATCTGTGGCCCCTAAAATGCCTCTCTGTTCCCCTAATATCAAATCTCCTGTAGCTATTGCTCTCCCAGCTTTCTTTGCGCTCCCCTCCATGTACAGCTTAGGCCAATTGTAGTGCTTTCTGGCTGCACTCCCAAGATGAGCCTGTACTTATATCATTATTTAGAATTGAACACTGGTTAGAAGGTGAAGTATACTCAGCGACACACGTACAACCCCTCCGCCCTTCTCAAATGCCTAGTGTTCCTCCATTCCCTCTCTCCTTAAGCCACAGGTGAACACACCTATAAACATGTCACCTACAAATTTACCACCTTAGGAAAGGCATCAGTGACTGTACAATCTCCAAAACCCAGGCTTCAAGCTGCTGTATCTGAGGAGCCCTCCTGCACATGTGGTTACGCAGGATAAGGTAAGTTTCCCACATGGAACAAGATATACACTGGAGAGCTCAGAGCAATGAATTTCTTATCTCAGCTTGCTAGCACAGAGAGGAAGCAGTGTCCTCAACTATTCTCATGCTAAGTCATATAGCAATGTGCGATGTGGGAAATCTGCAATCAGGAAATGGGAGAAGTTCAGACAGATAATCCTTTATTTTGTTTAATATTCTTCTTTTAGGTAAACGGCTTTCAAAATTTGGTCTGTAAGTCCAGCAATACTGAATGATAAGGTTGGTGAAATAATTAACATTTCCTGGCTATGTACTGAGACTGCAAAGACACAGTAAGGTGAACATACCTTTCCACACCATCAACTTCATTAATATCAGATCAGTGAACTGAAACCATTTTGCGAACTAAAATTAGGGGACAGGCTACTGTAAAGAGATCAAAGCATGGAACAGTGGGACTGTGGACTGCAGTTGCAGCCAGCTGTCCTGAGAGTGATAGGATGTGAGTTCCAGTCTCAAATGTGCTACCAGGGAATATATTGAATGAATGCCAGATACTTCCCATACATGGGGAATTACTAACCACAGTCACTTTCATAATTATGAAACTGCATTGTTGGAGACATGTACAATTCCCATCTCAGCTCACAGAAATGAAAGAAAAGGCTCAGGAGAAAGTGATAAAACAAAATTATTCAACCTAAACGACACTAACTGTGACAGCTTTCAACCAGAATTTCCATGCAAGTAATGAACAGCAATTGAATTTTGTGGCACATACTTACCTGCCGATAGCAATTCATCCAGAATTTGCAGGATGCTGAGAGTATTTTGCACGTCATACGAACTCTACAACAAAATAGACAAAAAACATGAAACCTAAACAGGATTGTGTTTGACCTATGCCTTTTATGCAATGAACCCATGGTATAGGATACAATTAATGAGCTTGCTGTTTATTAGATGCAGCTCAGATGGCAACACTTCTCCTCTAAGTCAGAGGGCTGTGAGTTCAAGAACCACTCCAGAACTAAGATCAAGGCTAACATTGCAGTGTAATACTTAAGGAATGCTCCTCTGATGGATGTGTTGTGTTTCAGATGAAACTTTAAACTAAAGCCAATTCTGCCCTCACGATTAAAGATCCCACAGGGCTATCTCAAAGAAGATCACAGGAGTTATCTCTAAAGCCCTGGTCAATATTTGCCCCTCAACCAACACAAAATAAACAAATTATCTGGCCATTTTCACATTGCTTATTCCCACACACAGCAATCACATTACCCACATACAACAGACTATAAAAGTATTTCATTGGCTATATTTGTGCTTTAGGATGGCCAGTGGATGTGAAAGGTGCTATGTAAATGCAAGTTTTTCTTTCCAGTGGGACAATAGAAATTGGCTCCAGGTCACTGTTTCAATCAGCATTCTGACATTTGCCCTCATTGACATATATTTGTTTTTTGCTTTTTTTCATTGCCGTTATAGAGTCATACAAAAACAGGCCCTTTGGCCCAACTCGTCCATGCTGACCAGATTTCTTAAATTGAACTAGTCCCATTTGCCTGCATTTGGCCTATATCCATCTAAATCTTTCAAAACCCTGTACCTGTCCAAATGTCTTTTAAATGTTGTAAATGTTTAAATTGATCTGTTTCTAAAATGAGTGATTGCCATGCCAACAGTATATTTTTAAAATAATTGGTCTTTTGTACACAGAGTCTGATTAGAAAAACCAGAATGTGCATTTACATTCAACATTTTGAAGCCTTGGTACCATTTACCTACATGCCCTTTTCTCTAAAACTTACCCAAGACTTATTTGAATTGACTTTGTATAATGGTCAGTTGACTGTCACAGACTTTAGGCTCATCACCTGGCATTCAAAGCAGAACAACCTCTCACCCAGAACAACCTTAATCAGCTTTTAGATTGAGAATAAACTGCAACCACAACAAATATATAATTGCTGGCCTCTGGAGACCAGCCAACAAAGTACTCACATTCCGTGCAGGCCAACTATCTTTGAAATAGTGCGTTGCCTAATTTCAGACTGTCAATAAGCTGCAAATTTTGCAGCTTTGTTCATCGTAAAACATGCAATGATACGAGGGAAGTACGTTCAGAAATATGTCTCTTAGCACTCTCCAGACAACCAGAGAGCAATTGAGTTTTGAATTATAGAATACATTAGAGATGGAGGCCATTCAGTCCATCAATCTAACTGAGGTAATCAATTGATCCGGCTTCTTCACTCTTGCTGCACAGCTCTCTAAGTATTTTCCTGATGGATATTTATCTATTTTACACCAATTTACCAATCTGCTGATCAATTTGTGTGTTGACAAAGGTTTTCTAATGGACATATTTTTATATTCAAAAACACAAACATTTTGGCATTGCATCAACATTTAGTGACAGCAACTAGCTGGGTCCCAATTTTTTCAAGTAGTTCTCAAGCTGCTGGACTAGACAGGTCTCCATAACTTGGCCAGTCTCTGCGCTAATGCCCGGGATTGCAGCTTCTAAATGCTGGTGGTGGTAACTTTGTCTAGGATGGGAACTTCCAACTACAGTATCCAAAGAGTTCAATCTGGCTATTTGTGCTGACAGTGTTGTGTCACCACTGGAACAGATGATAAATTAAAAAGAGTTGAGTGAATGCTTGTGGAAGAGTGAAGGCAAGTGGAGGATGGAGGCGTGAAATAGGTTGTACTGAATGGGAGACAAGTAGAGTGAAGTGGAAATTTGATAAAGAAAGGCTGAAGGAAAAGGCAGAAACAAATTAGTGGACAGAGGAGTAAAGGTATAATCGGTGCTTAGGATGGGGCAAGATGGAAGAGGGTAGGCATGAAGTCTGAAGTGAAGGGAAATAATGTAAGGCCAAATGGAAGAGGTGTCTTTTAACTGGCTTGTAGGAGAAAAAACACATTGAAATGATTGGGAAGGTGAAGACCAATGCTAACATGAATATCAGGTTGGAGGTGACAATTTCTCTACAAGGTGATGAAGAGATGGATTGTGTACATAGTGTCACTGAACTAGGGCAACAAGGGCAGCATACATTTCTTAGCTGGGAACACACAAGTGGTCTTATGTCGTAGTGCTGTTGAAATTCCATGTGTTGCTTTATTTCTTTCATAACTGGGATGGTTATTAATTGTTGAATGCAAAAGTTATCAAAATCAATTGAGATACAACTTTTAATGTTAAAATTCAAAATTAGCTGAGGAAGCATCCAACCTTCCTTTAATGTTTTGATTTTTGGGGGCTTTTATTTGCATAACTCCTTTCATCCCTACTGTCCACATAAAAGAATATTGTGTATACCCACTTCTCAAATTACAAAGTTTGTATAATTTCTTGCTTTGATGTGTCAAGATTGTTCCAAGGGTTATTGGGCATTTGTGCTGAGTTTTTCAAATGAAACATTGACCAGTTTTAGCTGAATTTTTAAGTTTGGCAGGTGTCATGGCTGCTTTTTGGATTTGCAAACTTCTGCTGTTGAGAAAGGTGATCAACATAAATAAACAGAACCAGCCATATTGCATTGCATAAGGCTGAACAGGCTGGGGCTGTTTTACCTGGAGTACTGGAGGCTGAGGGGTGACCTTATAGAGGTTCACTAAATTATGAGAGGCATGGATAGGATAAATAGACAAAGTCTCTTCCCCGGGATCGGGGAGTCCAGAACTAGAGGGCATAGGTTTAGGGTGAGAGGGGAAAGATATAAAAGAGACCTAAGGGGCAACATTTTCATGCAGAGGGTGGTGCATGTATGGAATGAGCTGCCAGAGGATGTGGTGGAGGCTGGTACAATTGCAACATTTAAGAGGCATTTAGATGGGTATATCAATAGGAAGGGTTTGGAGGGATATGGGCTGGGTGCTAGCAGGTGGGACTAGATTTGGCTGGGATATCTGGTCGGCATGGACAGGTTGGACCGAAGGGTCTGTTTCCATGCTGTATATCTCTATGGCTCTATGACTCTATCCACTTATTGTTTAGATTAGATTAGATTAGATTACATTACATTCCATTACAGTGTGGAAACAGGCCCTTCGGCCCAACAAGTCCACACCAACCAGCCGAAGCGCAACCCACCCATTACCCTACATGTACCCCTTACCTAACACTACGGGCAATTTAGTAAGAGGCCTGGTGGTATTTCAGACAGTGTCCCTGCCTCTCAGTTAAAAGGACCAGGCTTATGTCCCACTCCCAGGAGGACTTGATGCTCACGGTAGGTTTGTTCAGAGTATTCCTGATGAAGGGCTTTTGCCCGAAACATCGATTTTACTGCTCCTCGGATGCTGCCTGAACTGCTGTGCTTTTACAGCACCACTCTAATCTAGACCCTTGTTCAGAGTATAGCCAAAACAAGTCGAGAATCCTTCCAAAGGCAGGTAAGACTCCTGGTCAGCCATGAGTTGGAATGGAAGATAGAACTTCTACCATCACTATCCACATCTCCAACAATTCCCTGGGCAGAAAACTAAAGTAGGAGTTGACTGCTCCACCGCACCACTGCGGGTGAGCAACGCTGCCTATTTGGGATGCCTCAGGAGCTGCCAGCCAATACTCCAGCAGTACCAACAGTGCCACAACACCAGTAGTGGTGGCTCACATTATTGCAGGTAGACCCAAAAA
The DNA here is from genome assembly GCF_037043375.1 of Chiloscyllium plagiosum. Taxonomy (NCBI): domain Eukaryota; kingdom Metazoa; phylum Chordata; class Chondrichthyes; order Orectolobiformes; family Hemiscylliidae; genus Chiloscyllium; species Chiloscyllium plagiosum. The sequence continues at coordinate 15,832,293 of NW_028270177.1, forward strand.
GAAACAAGACTCTGGACCCAGGAGCGAGGTATGTCTATGGCACTGGGTCAGCGAGGGTTTGGAGGGGAGAGCATTGGAATCATTGGGGGGTGGGAAGAAAGTGGAGGGTAGAATCTTTGGGGTGAAAGGAGAGATGCCTCCAGTAAGACAGCTTTTTGAGATTGTATTCCCCCTTTCTTCCTGCCATTTTATAAATCTTTAGAAAAGGTCTCCCAGGCCAGCTGCCCATGGCAGCCATACTTAGAACGTGGGCAACATATTATCAGGATCAATTGAGCTTTTAATAAGTTCAATCTACCCTTCAATATTATTTACACATGGTTAACGGTCTACTGATTTCAGCATTTGTCCACCCTCTAAATTATGGGGGTGATATTGGTGGGGAGGGGAGTGTTACAGAGGAAGATGGTGGGCTAGCCACCCTGTCTACATTGGATCCCATCCATTCAAAACACACCCACAGGGGCAAGTAACATCCAGCTCCCGGAGTGAACGGTAACACGCCACCACCTGGGTGGCATTTGATTGAGATTGCCAACCAGTGAACAGCTCTCTCAGCTCAATAGCAGCTACAGGCTCATGGCAAGTAGAAACTGTGTTTGGGGTTAGCCTAGAAAGCTATTAGTAACAGGAGCTTTTACTCTGTTAACTTGCGCTGCGTTCCTCGTTTAACAAGTTGCATCTAAAAATCTCATACATGGATAAATCATTGTGAAACACAATGACCAGTGTAATCATGCTGTTTGCTTGTTCTCTCTTGGTTTATCACATATTGAACCTGTTTTATGAGTTTGCTCTTTGTAATGGTTTACATCTCCAGTTGGGGGCCTAGATTATTGGACAGTGAAATCATTCAACAGGTGTACCAAAATTAGATTAAAAATGATTTCATTCCAATCTAATATTTCTGCAGCTGGTCCTTTGCCTCTGCCTTATCCTTTTTCTCCTTCAGGCATAATTTCTACTGTTCTGTCTTGTTTATCTTGGGATGTCTCTTTTTAACTCAAGTATTATACAAGAGGGTATAAAAGAGACATCGGCCTCTATTGTTCCATTGATTACAGAAATTGCCATAATTGTCTCCCTGTTAACAAGCTTGGAGCATATGTTTTCGAATTAATAGGACCCTCGCTGACTGTTTCAGGCATTGATCACAGGCTGCTTATGGTTTTAAATGAAGCTAGGAGTTACACATTTTGCCATGAATTTTTGCAATGTATTCAATACAAAACAGTCAAAATTTCAGAGCTGCTGCGTGAGTGCACTTGACTCAAATTCACTGAAATATTCAAACAGAGTCAGGTAATCTGTCATTGTACTCCTTCATCTTGTTAGAGGAAAGGAGCTACAGAAACAGCTGGTGTTTTATGAAAAAAAAACAGATGAGTACAAACAATAGCAACAATAATTTATATTTATGCAGCACCTTTAACATAATTAAACTTTTCCAGGCACTGAAATGAAGTATGGCACCATGCCAAATGTAAGGAGATAGGCAACCAAATGCTAAGCTAAAATGTTAGGTTTTAAGGGTAATCTTCAAAGAGAACGCCAAGGATTGGAGGTGGGGAGGAATGAGGAGAGAATAAGCCTTTGGGGCCTCAGCAAATGAAGGTGTAGCCAATAATGGTGGAGGATTTAAAATCAAGATTCACAATTTTTTGTTGTTTTCCTTTTCAGATAGACCAATGACAGAATCCAGTTTGCTTTTTTGCAATGATTTCTCTTTTAAGACGCATACATTTTTCCCTTAGTAATCTTTCAAGCCATTGTTTCACCATTCCGAGGATCGAGTCAAATATATCCCAGAACCATGGTCCTATCAAGACCAGCCATAATCCTATTCACACTGGTCTTCATCAACCCTTCTTTGTTTCCAACCTTCATTAATTTCCCTCGCCACCCCTTAGCTCATCTTAGCTTCCAGTCACTGATTCAATGCTGCTTCATCACAATCTCTGCATTTCCACGGTGTTTCTGTCTTCTCATGATGCCTCAGTCCTCATACCTTCTCTGGTTGCCCTGCTATCCTTTGCAGCCTCTTGTGGTTACTCAAATAATATTTCAAGAGACTGAAAGATCCTTTGATTCTTTTCATGGCTTTTTCTGCCTATCTTTTTCTTCTGGCTTTTTGTCTTCTGGCTAAGCATTCTGTTGATCTCTACAAGCCATTCCTATCTGTGCAACTTTAAAACTAATTTGTGAACCACCATTTTATTCATTTTGTTAGGAAATGCAAGTCTTACTCAGTTTCTAATTTAATTATTCCGTCCTCTGCAATTATTTGTACCAGCCAGTTCCTCCTATTTCCAATAACTACTTAAGTTGTTAACCTGTTTTCTGAGCTACAATTTAAATATATTCCCTCTGTCTGCATCTCTTCTGTAGTAATTTCCATTTTTACTGCAAATCTTAGCAGGACTTATACACTTAACGGTAAGGTCCTAAGGAGTGTTGCTGAACAAAGAGACCTTGGAGTGCAGGTTCATAGCTCCTTGAAAGTGGAGTCGCAGGTAGATAGGATAGTGAAGAAGGCATTTGGTATGCTTTCCTTTATTGGTCAGAGTATTGAGTACAGGAGTTGGGAGGTCATGCTGCGGCTGTACAGGACATTGGTTAGGCCACTGTTGGAATATTGCATGCAATTCTGGTCTCCTCCCTATTGGAAAGACGTTATGAAACTTGAAAGGGTTCAGAAAAGATTTACAAGGATGTTGCCAGGGTTGGAGGATTTGAGCTATAGGGAGAGGCTGAACAGGCTGGGGCTGTTTTCCCTGGAGCGTCGGACGCTGAGGGGAGACCTTATAGAGGTTTACTAAATTATGAGGGGCATGGATAGGGTAAATAGGCAAAGTCTTTTCCCTGGGGTCAGGGAGTCCAGAACTAGAGGGCATAGGTTTATGGTGAGAGGGGAAAGATATAAAAGAGACCGACAGAGCAACCTTTTCACACAGAGGGTGTTACGTGTATGGAATGAGCTGCCAGAGGAAGTGGTGGAGGCTGGTACAATTGCAACATTTAGAGGTATTTGGATGGGTATATGAATAGGAAGGGTTTGGAGGGATATGTGCCAGGTACTGGCAGGTGAGACTAACTTGGGTTGGGATATCTGGTCGGCATGGACGGGTTGGACCGAAGGGTCTGTTTCCATGCTGTACATCTCTATGACTCTATGACACTACTCCCATTGCCAAGCACCTTAAAGCTTTAGTTGTTAATCTTTATCATCAAAATGCTGCATTTAATAAATACATTATTAAAATATTATAAGATTCATACCTTGTAACTACACCTCTTACTTCCTCTTGCCCTGATGTGTGGTCTTGCTTATTCTTAAAGTTAAAGCTCAACCGATTAGAAGAGAAATTAGGAACGCTTTATCTTGCAAAACTCATTCCGTCGAATGTATGTGCATGCTGTATCAATTGATTTTTACTGGTAAAAGTATCCAGGGATCAGGTTAGTAAATGGAGTAAAGATTAACATTAGCCATGATTAAATAGAATAATGGAACATAATTAAAAGATTAAATGGCCTTGTTTTTAATCTATGTACAATCCCCAATGTTTACAACGAGCACATCTGTATAAATATGGTTTATTCATTAAACATAATGGCCAGTATAACATAACAGTTTCCATAAAGTTAAAAGCCATTGGACAAATAGCACTGGTGACTGGATACATCGAAATTTGGAAAACAGGAGCAGGACTAGACCATTCGGCCCTCTGAGCCTGCTCCACCATTCACCAACTCAATAACCTGTTCCCATTTTCGCCCTGCACCCTTTGATCCCTTTACCCTGAAGAACCATGTCTAACTCCTTCTTCAAAACATTCAATGTTTTAGCCTCAACCACCTTCTGTGGCACTTTCTGAATTCCACAGGCCCACCACTCTCTGAGTAAAGACACTTCTCCTCATCTCAGTCCAAAATGGTTTAACTCCACATCCTTAGACTGTAACCCCTGGTTCTGGACTCCTAGTCATCAGGAACATCCTTCCTGTGTTTATCCTGTCTATTCCTGTTGGAATTTTATATCTTTCTATGAGATCCCCCCTCATTCTTCTCAACTGCAGTGATCATATTCCTAAGCAATTCTGTCTCTCTTCTTATTGTCATTCCTACCATCCCATCCAGTGGAGATTAATGCCATTATTCACTGAAATATTTGCCAATGAATCTTAAGCTATTTTACCACTTTTGTAATTTGTCAGGAAGCACAACAAACAATAATAGCTGATTAGTAGTCTCTTCCAGCAAGACTTAATTAACAATTTCAGTAGAAATAATCAGGTGAATGGTAGTTTAGAGAAATTTGGAATTATAGTTTTCCCTACAAGCAGAACCATGGTTAATTCACTCAGTGAACATAGGGCCATAATTTTGTTTCTATAAATAATATTAATTTTGAGCAATTTCCACCTAATTTATTCTGTTTCAACAATGTGTCATCTGGAGCGATACGCAAATACACAATTCAAACCTGATTAGGTTTAAGTATGTGCAAACATTCTCACGTTGGAGTAATTTAAAGGTAGTGTTACTTAATGCATTCGAGGAGGACTGTTCACTTTTTCTGAAATTGGAAGCAGTTGAGAAAAGCTACACCTATAAATCTGCTCATAAAAGAGACTTCACTGAATACGAGAAAGGGGCTTCTTACCTTGAGTGTTGAAAGAAGAATTTCCAAGCCTGTTGCATTTCCTGAAGCAGAGGTCATTTCTGCTCTGGTCTTGAACCAACAGAGAGAGACAGAAAAAGTACTTCACTTCCACAACAGAAGCACAAGAGCTCTCCCTCCCTTTCTCTCTCTCTCTCTCTCTCTCTCTCCCTTTTGAAATTGTGAAGAATAAGACTGGCCAGTTGCTTTTGTGGGCAGGTCAGAGGTTGACATCACTTGTCTCTGGCACAAAGGGAGATATCCATTTTCTGATGCAAAAATTTTAATGAGTGCCAAATACAAAATAGCAAAGTGCTGCACACTAAATGGCCAGCCATAGCAACGAAGGACTGCCCCTGCCAAGGAACGAGAGAAGGACAGGAAAGTTGATCTGGCAAACTCGCTGCATTCCCAGCTGAGCTGTTTATCAATCTCAAAGGGAAACAACGTCTACACTTTTCCATCTCTGTCTCCAAATGAAATTAGACACAACGTACTCTGCAGTGTTGTGTTTGGGTAGAACTAATGTCAAACGTACTGATACTGCCCTATTTCACCTTTCCCCTTCTCCACCACCACCTCGCTAACAGAACAGAATTTAGTGCAAGCAATAAAGACTCTGATAAATCAGGAGGATTGTGACTGCCAATCAAATTGTTAAGTAGTACTAAATAGCAAAGCATAAACAAAGCGATAAAGAGCCTTGAATAAATTGCAGCACAGCAGTAACAAAAAAGAATAATGTTCTGAAGCCTTGAGCCACTAAACAGGAAAAGGTAGAAGACTGGCACAATCTAGATGAGATCAGATCTGCTGTCTGCTACGCAGCTGTTGACATTTCATTCTGTTGACTGCAATGGGGCTTCATAATCCATTCAAGTAAGACAGAGATGGAAAGGTTCTTGATTGGGACAGGCATCAAGGGTTACAGGGAGAAGGCAGGAAAATGGGGATGAGAAACATATCGGCCATGTCCATCGGCAGAACGAGGTGATGGGCTGAATAGCTCCCATGTCTTAAGGCCTTTTCATCAAAAGCAAATAATAATTGTCCACATTTTAGTGATATCTCAAGAATGGTTTTCCTTCAAGTGTTCTGGTATCTTTTCTTGTGCAATTCTATGCCATTCTCCTCATTAATTAGGCATCCCACCTCCACTGCATTGCTTTTGCACAATCCTGCGCTCAGCAATGATACAAGTACAGATTCCAGAACCTTCTGACATTCTCATCTCTGGGCAATGCATTGATATCCCAGGCATGCACCATTTCAAAAAATTGCCAGTCATGAAATGTGCACACTCTAATTCCAAAGGGCGGAGTTTCAAAATTCAAATTGGCACTTGGAGTGGTTGGAATGAGGTTAGCCAGGTGGATCTCACTGAGAATGAGTTCCCTGATCAGGGCTGTTAACCTGGGCCAATCAGAAAGTGCTGGTTGACAGATGCAAACAGGAGTTTAGCACTGCCCTTTGATGTGAAGGGCAGTGTTTGTCACTGGCCACCCGGGTGTTTTCCTATCTTCCTGGTGGTGGAAATTGAATAAAGATTCGTGCAAAAAAAAAACAGGTGTGTGGGGAAAAAATAAGCACTACCGCACTTAGGTGGTAGTGTGAGGGTTAAAAAAAAAGAAAGAAAAAAAAATAATCTGGAGTGTCTCCAACACTAAAAAAAAACAGGTGTGCTTGCCCTTTGATGTGAAGGGCAGTGTTTGTCAAATAAAAACAATAAAAAAAAAGCAAACAGGAGTTTCTGTCACTGGTCACTCGGGTGTTTTCCTTTCTTCCTGGTGGTGGAAATTGAATAAAGATTCATGCACCTTGTGTCTTTCACTGTGTCTCACACCTGCGCACACACACACCATGGGTGCTGGGGGAAAAAAATAAGCACTAAAAAAGAAAACAAAAATAAAAAGAACAGGAGTGTTGCAGGGAGTGGAGTGCATCATTTCTCCCTCCAACTCTATTTTGATTTAGTCCCTACCCTCCCCCTCACTGTTTTGATCACACAGCACTGTCCCTTGATGTGAAAGGCAGTGTTTGTCACTGGTCACTCGGGTGTTTTCCTATCTTCCTGGTGGTGGAATTTGAATAAAGATTTGTGCACTTTGTAACTTTCACTGTGTCTCACACCTGCACACACACAACATGGGTGCTGGGGAAAAAAATAAACACTACCGCACTTAGGTGGTAGTGTGGGGGTTTAAAGGAAAAAAAGGAAAAAAAGGAAAAAAAGGAAAAAAAAGGAAAAAAAAGAAAAAAGAAAAAAAAAGCAAACAGGAGTTTCTGTCACTGGCCACTCGGGTGTTTCCTTTCTTCCTGGTGGTGGAAATTGAATAAAGATTTGTGCACCTTGTGTCTTTCACTGTGTCTCACACCTGCACACACACACCATGGGTGCTGGGGGAAAAAAATAAGCACTGAAAAAGAAAAAAAATAAATAAAAAGAACAGGAGTGTTGCAGGGAGTGGAGTGCATCATTTCTCCCTCCAACTCTATTTTGATTTAGTCCCTACCCTCCCCCTCACTGTTTTGATCACACAGCACTGCCCTTTGATGTGAAGGGCAGTGTTTGTCACTGGTCACCCGGGTGTTTTCCTATCTTCCTGGTGGAGAAAAAGAAAATGCAAACAGGAGTTTCTGTCACTGGCCACTCGGGTGTTTCCTTTCTTCCTGGTGGTGGAAATTGAATAAAGATTTGTGCACCTTGTGTCTTTCACTGTGTCTCACACCTGCACACACACACCATGGGTGCTGGGGGAAAACAAATAATAATAAGCACTACTGCAGTTAGGCGGTAGTGTGGGGTTTTTTTAAAAAAAAAATTAATTAATCAATTTTTAAAAACCGGAATGTCAGAAAAAAAACAAACAGGAGCTTCAGATAGTGTCCTCAGTCGAGGGGCTGGCTGGTCAGAGCCCATGTACTATGCACGTGTAAATATGGACTAACTTGGTGATGGGATACCAGCCTCTGGCAGTCATTTCAGCACCCTACATTGTGGAAGAGGTAGGGGATGGCCTTGCTGTCCACCCTCATGGGTGGAATTAACTTCCAGAGGAAGTGGTGGATGTGGGTGCAGTTACAACATTTAAAAAACCATTAGATAAGTATACGGATAAGAAATGTTTGGAAGGAGAGGTCCAGAAGGAGGCAGGTGGGACTAGTTTAGTTTTGGATTGTATTTAACATCGACTAGTTGGACCAAAGGGTCTGTTTCCGTGCTGTATGACTCTATGAAACCACCATGAAATCACATGCAGGGAGGCCAGTACATCCATTAGGTTGCACTGCTCTCCAATTACCACCACAGTAAACTATTCTTAAGATGCTCAATCTTCCAACCGCTCTATCCACCCAGTCTCCATCCACAAGAGAGCTGCCCCTCCTGACATCAACTCCTCCTCCTCCTCCACTTTTCAGAAGCCTCAAGTCTGTTCAAGGGTATAGCGGCAAAGCTTTGACCTGAGCTGCTCAGATCCTTTCACATCGAAGGGTCGGTGAGTTGGATTTAACTATATGGTCACAAGTTGGTGATCACCTCACTGGCACATCTCTGCGACTGGCTGAGGAAGAGACACTCCAAGTGACTGGCACTCAGAGGAAAGCCAGAGGCCAGGCATTTGCTCAACCCAGAGGGTCATCCATTAGTGCCTTGGTGAGGATGGACAAACAGACCCAGGAGCAGCAGGCAGATGTGTCAGAGATAGCAGGGAAACTAGATCGAAGGTTGGAAGAGGCTACCATTGCTATTTGTTCTGTGCTTTCTCTGGCATGTGAGTGTCTGGCTGTCTCCATGTACAGGTTAATGGAGGTCCTGATCCAGCACTCTCACATGTGCACAGACTCCATCACTTTCACCATTGATGTTCAGCATCAACGACAAGGCATTTGAAGACAAGGGATCTACCCCTCACGCCAGGTCCCCCTTCTTCTCAAGGTTACTGGTTGGTGGAACAAGCTCTCAGATGGAAAAGAGACTAATTAAAGGGCTCCAAGAAGTCTCCTCTTAGGATAGAGGTGCCTAGCCCATCCACCTCCACCCTGCCTGGGACCTTCAGCCCTGTTGAGGGTGAGGAGGATGAATCTGTTCCTGGGCAGGCCTTCTCAGCATGACTGTGCCCTCTAACCACAATTGCCTCTGGAGCCTCTTGCCCTATCCTTCAAGGGCAACAGAACCCAGTATAGGATTGGCTCTCTTGATTCCCAGCCCCACACACTGACAAGTGTGCCAAGATGTATTGGGAGGGCAAGGAAAAAGTAAACCTTCTGAGGGCACAGAGTTGGCATTGTGACATATTATTGTAAATAAAACATCAAGTAAGTAAATATACTTGCACTTTGAATCATCTACAATCTGATCAACTGTCATTTTGGTTGGCAGACCAGAATCAACGACAGAAGCTCCTCCTTCCAATACCATCCAATGTTTGAACAGTGCCTGAAGGAGGACCACTCTTTCCCTAACACCCATCGGAATAAAGCAAATTCTCACTCTTGAACGTGGGAGTATCAGATGTTGTGAAGCCTTCAAACAGTTGTTAATGTTAACATTAATTAATCGCAGGAAAAGCAAAGGAAAACCAAACCAAAAAAAAAAAATTTGCTTGCCAGTCTAAACAGGGCCTGTTTGTAATAGATTTATAGTTAATGAATGATGTCTTCACCCATCTTGGATCTATTGAAGATGGGTGTCAATTTAGTCCTGTCTGGCTTGTTGTGTATCCTGGGGAAGGTGATGTTCATCCTACTCAATACCCTCATCTTCCTCCTCAGAAGATTGGTACTGCTCTTCCAGCTCTTCAGCTTCCATTACATCCTCTCTCGGTCTCCCCCAGTTGTGCAGAGTACACATGCTGGGATCATATGGCACATCCTGTATGCATTGTGCTGCATGGCCCTTTCCCAGGTCAAGGCAAGTATCAACCTCACCTTAAGGAGGCTTCTTGTCTGCTCCATGGTGGTCCCGATGGGAGAACGTGCCTCAATGTATCCACATTCCACCTCAATCAGGGGATTGTGTCATCTGCCATGATTGGAGAGTGTGGTCTTGTCTCCCAGCAGACATCCCCTTGGATTGAGGCAGGAAACTAAGAGATCTCCGAGATATTGGCATCATGGCAGCTTCCAGGCTACCTGGCACAGATCTCTAAGATGTGGTGGCAATGATCACAAAAGATATGGATATGGATAGGGTGGAACCCTTTCCAATAATGAATTCAGCTATGTTATGATATGACACTCTCAATACAATCTGTGTGTAGTCTCGAGTACCCAGCACTTGGGGGAAGCCAGCAACATTGGTGAAGTCTACTGCCTGGTCTGCAGATCAGCCTCATCACGGAGAAATGAGACAAAATGGTCTGTCAGTCTTGATGCGTTTGTGGGTCAAGAATTGGGAAGTTGCATACAGGACCCCAATGGATCCTTGGAGCAGCTATTTATGTATAAGTTAAGTGCTGCTGTCAACCAGGATAGAATGGCCTCCCACTTCCTCAGATCACAAGTCCTACTGAAGCCGAGAACACAGTTCTGCTGCAGTGGCCTGAGACATCCTCATTCAGTGAGGGTACTGAGCTTCACCCACTTGGAGCAAATGGTAATGAGCTCTTCACAGTCTTGGCCTCCCGAACCTTCTCCTCAGCCTGAAGAGCGATATTCATATGGACACTGTTCGAGAGCTGCTGTTGGTCCTGGGCTTGCAGATGCCTACAGTATGTCTAGACCTTTGCTACATTGTGGTCACAGCGATAATACTGATAATACCCAGCACTGCTGCCTCACAGCACTGGAACATGCAGGTTAGGTAGATTGGCCATGCTAAATTGCCCATAGGGTCCAGGGATGTACAGGCGAGGTGGGTTAGCCATCGGGATTGCAAGATTACAGAAATAGAGTAGGGGGTGCGTCTGGGTGGGATGTTCTTCAGAGGGTCAGAGTGGACTCAATGGGCCAAATGGCCTGCTTCTACACTGTAGGGATGCCACGATTCTATTAACCTAATTTCACTGGCTCCATTCAGGATGGCTGTAATGAAACCATATGGAGAAATTCAGAAACAAAGCAGCTTCTTAGTATTTCCCAAAGCCTGTCCACCATCAGCAGTGTGATGGAATACTCTCCACTTGTCTAGATGAGTGCAGCTCCAGCAACACCCAAAATGCTTGACACCATCCAGGACAAAGCAAACCCATTGACTGATACCAAATCCACAAACGTTTACTCCCTCCACCAACAATGCTCAGCAGCCAGCAGTGCATACCAGCTACAAATTGCATGGCAGAAATTCACCAAGGTTCCTCCGACAGCATCTTCCAAACTCTCAGCCACTTGCATCCAAAAGGACACGGACAGCATATACAGGGAGGATTCACCACCTGCAGGTTCCTCTCTAAGCCGCTCACCATCCTGACTGGGAAACATACCTCCTTCCCTCCCTAATAGTATACCGACACCAAATGGGCTACAACAATTCAAGAAGCAGGACAATAAGGGATGGATGATAAATACTGCTGACCCAGCCAGCAAAGCCACCCACATTGCACGAATGAATAAAATAAAATTGTAGCAATGCACCTCTCCCTCAGTACTGCATATGTTTGGAAAAAAACAAACACCATTTTGATATCAGCTTGATGCCAAATTTCAGAAACTGTCATATTGTACTGTAAAAATAGCTTACTAATGGGCTCGCTGATGAGCAAATCATGCTGAGGAAACCAAACGTCCCAACATAATGTCCATTTCTCCACCTGCTGCACTCAGCCAGCCGTGGAGGTTCTTGCACTTACCAGGAATAAAGGGTCTTGTTACCTGACAATGACACAGCCTTTATCTACTCACCAACAATGGTAAACTGGTGGACAACACCATACATTTAGTACATAGTTACGTCTTAAAAGCATGTTTGAACAGCAAATGAGGAATGTGCAGAAAGCACAAGGTTTCATATGAAAAGCAACATCCTTTTTAAAATTTAACAAATGTTGCCTCTGCAGCAGAAGATACAACATCCTTAATTCGTTAAAAATCGACAGGTGACAAATTCAATCACCAAGGTGACATTCAGTAAATTTTAAAGTAACATTCAAGAGGTTGGATTTAATTGAAAAGCCTTAAAGTTCCTCTACTCCCATATAAAAGCAAATTACTGCGGATGCTGGAATCTGAAACCAAAAGAGAAAATACTGGAAAATCTCAACAGGTCTGGCACCATCTGTAGGAGAGAAAAGAGCTGACATTTCGAGTCTAACTGACCCCTTGTTAAAGTTCCCCTATTCTGGGATAAATTAATCCAAATGGACAATTTCGGATATTTCTGGTTTCACCAAGTTGCTGATTTCATCATGGAGCTATTCCTGTTGATTGGAGAGTAGGTGTGCAATGTCTCGGTCGCCTTGAACATGTTACTATTATTCCATGAAAATAAAGAACAAATGTCAAATCACATAACTCGTTCCCAATGTGCTTTAGCCTCACTGATCATAAGGGCTGCATGTATGTCTCCCATGTTGTTCAGGCCCAAGAAAAGGAAATTTAAATTCTAAATGAGCAATTGATTTCTGCAGAAAAGAAACAGCCACAGGGAAAGCTATGTGAATTGTTTGTTCTTCTCGAATGTATACAGATGGTCCACTTGAACAGGAAGCTCTATTACAGAGTCATTCCCCTTTTCCAGCTCCCCCACCTCCCTCCATATCTGAGGTAGAACTCTGTGCATTGCTACTCTGAACTTTACTAGACTACGCCTCTAAAAGAAAGAAAGACGTGTATCATTCAATTCATCTCACGTCCACTGAATATCCAATCCATTTTACAGCCAATTAAGTATTTTTGAAGTGTGGTTGCTCGTATGAGATGTGACAGCCAATTTGTGCACAGACAGCAAATTAGTAATGTTCAAATAATCTCCTGTTTTATGATGTTGATCACAGGATAAATATTGCCCAGGACGCTGCAGAGGTTACATTCCTGTTCTCCCTTGAAATAGCATCATGGAATGTTAAGAGAGCAGATAGTGTCTTGGATTAATATCTTGTCACCTCTAACATTGCAGCACTCCCTCAGTATTACATGGGAGAGTCAGATTTTGATTGTTAATTTTGATGCTCAAGTCCTAGAGTGGAGCACAACGGAAAAAGTCAGTTCAGGATGGGAAGAACTGGAGCAGAATGAAGGAGAAAATGGGGAGAGGAAAAGGTGGCACAGGAGAGGAGAGAGAAAGAAAGGATTTGGAAGGAACGAGCAAGGAAGAAGAAGTGGGGATGAATGAGAAGGGGAGGGAGTGTAAGATCTAATTGGTGGACAGGGAAGAGGAGTTGAGTCATTGTTTGTATTGAGATTCTTCAAATAGGTGGCACAGTGACTCAGTGGTTAGCACTGCTGCCTCACAGCATCAAGGACCCGGGTTCGACTCCACCCTCAGGCGATTGTCTGTGTGGAGTTTACACATATCCCCATGACATTCTCCCACAATCCGAAGATGTGCAGGTCAGGTGAATTGACCATGCTAAATTGCCTATGGTGTTAGGTGCATTAGTCAGGCGTAGATCTATGGGAGGGGAATGGGTTTGGGTGGGTTATTCTTTGGAGGGTTGGTCTGGATTGGTTGGATCAAATGGTCTGTTTCTGTACTGTAGAGAATCTAATCAAACTTATGATGTACCTAAGTGGTAAATACTTGATCTTGAACATAATTTGTAGAAATGACAAATTGTTGGCTTCTGAATCTGTGATAACAAACAGCCAAATGTTTTATTTGCATACACAAGTCCACTGTAGCAGTGGATAGTTATAAGCAGCACTAAACAGAATAAAGTTCAATCTTTACCTTTAAATATGAATACTCCTCAGTTACTTTACACTAGTAAATAAGGAAATTATGTCACCAATGATTCAGGATCATTATGATTTACATTATAAATTATCGAGGGGAGTCTTTTGCGCCCATTTTGACTCTTGCTTCTGTTAACGTTGTGCAGATTAATTTGGGAATATCTTCCACAAACTAATCTCTCCTCTTGGGCTTGCATTAGAAATGCTCAATACTGTATGTATCAAATTGAGAGGCGTACCTCTAGAATCATTGAATCCCTACAGTGTGGAAATAGGCCATTGGGCCTAGCAAGTCCACACCAACAATTCAAAGAGTAACCCATCCAGACCATTCCCCTACCACTCCACATTTACCCCTGACCAATGACCCTAACCTACAATCCCTGAACATTATGGGCAATTCAGCATGGCCAATTCACCTAACCCACACATTTTTTTGGACTGTGGGATTATAAGAGAGGAAGAGAACCCAAGTGTAGAATTCAATGGTTCAGTTGTTCTCTGGACTGTCTACAGCAGACATCTCAAGCTGCTGGAGCAGTACCACCAACACTGCTTGCACAAGATCCTGCAAATCCACGGGAAGGAAAGACACACTAGCACCAGCATCCTTGACCAGGCTAACGCCCCCCAGCATCATGGCACTGACCACCCCCCCCCCCCTCCCCGATCAGCTGCGATGGGCTGGGCACATTGTCCACATAACCGACACGAGACTCCCCAAGCAGGTGCTCTACTCCCAGCCCCAGGTGCACAGAGGAAGTGCTTCAGAAATACTCTCAAGGTCTCACTGGGGAAGTGCAGCATTCCACAGACGCCTCGGGATCACTGGCTCAAAACCGTCCAAAGTGGAAAAGGAGCATCCAGAAAGGCATCGAGTTCCCTGAAACTTGCCGTCGGGAAAAAATGGAAGCCGGGTGAAAACAGTGTAAGGAAGGTGTTGCCACACTAATGCCCCTCCCACCCCTTCCCACAACCATCTTCTGCCTCATAGTATAACAGAGTCTGTGGTAGCCACATCAGTCTATACAGCCAGCTACAGACTCACCCTGAGAGTAGAAGAGAGTCAGCCTTGTCTGCAAGGGACCATCAATGATGATGAAGTTGATGTTTGACATTGTGAGCCTGGTAACTGTTCTATGTTCACTGTGTTTGATTGGTTATGCCTGAGTGTTGATTGATAGATAAGTAAAAGACACATAGAACCTACTGGAAGCAGAACCAAAAGCATGGAGTAGATATTTTAAAGTTCCCTCAGAGAATATGGTATCATATGTGTAAGGCTCTGGAGAATTTCATATATCTAAAACACGAAACCACTAAATGCTGGTGACTTCAGAAGTAACGGGAAACTAGTCCAAGATGGTCCTTTTTGGTGTGAAATCATGCTTATTTATTGCTGAAAAAAAGTGTCAATAGAACAGCTGGAAATCAGAAATACAGTAAAAACAGAAACTGCTGGAAAAACTCAGCAGGTCTGGCAGCATCTCTGCTTTTTTTTGAATTGCTGCTTTATTTCAATTACAATGATTGCCTGGTCATTCAAACGATTTCCTACGCTGGCCCTGATCTCCCAAGTTATAAACCTAAAACCTATTGAAGTAAACTCTGCCCACTTGATGGTGTGAGGTCAGCAGGTTTGGATGCAAATTGAGGTCTACAATATTACCACTGTGTCAGCTAAGTCACACCTGCTCATTTTGTCCCATCCTATGAAGGAAACCTCATAATTCAGTATGTACTCCTGCAGCCCAATGAAGAACAGAACCGTGTTATCAAATGGAGACAGAAAGAAAGATCCGCATTTGTTAACTTGTTTTAGAAGAATCCAGAAGACGTCAGCCATGGATATCAAACCGGCAACACAGGGTGCTCTCATCATTCTGGATTAGTTCAAAAATACTGTAACCACTTCCAAAGGTTTTATAAGCTTGTCAAATAGATCATATTGCTTAACCTTTTTTAGGTATGTGGTAATGGTAAATTAAAGTCTTGTTTAGACATGATGTAAAAGTGGATAGTGCTGAAATGCATTCCATCTGTACTATGATCTGCAGAAGGGATTAATCTTAGTGCAGATGGACAGATATAGCATTATGACCAGATGAGGAGTTATGAAACGGAATATAATGTGAGCAAAGTGCACACGTTTGTTTCTCATAACCTATGTAATTTCATTTGATCCCAAATCTTACTCAACATCAGTGGCTGACAGCAAAGGCTGTGTAATATAAACATCTATTTGTACAAATGGTTCAAATTCACATTGACCTACATTAGATTGTACAAATCCCACTCAGAAATTTCAAGTGATTTTGCCTCTTGAAGGGAGGCATTTGATTTTATCGTAGTACAATCAAAAGGGTAAATCAATCCTCTCGTTCTAACACCTAACTCCACCACTCCCTGAATGAAGTTTCTGCTTATAGAGTCACAGAGGTCTACAGCACGGAAAAAAGCCCTTCAGCCCATCAAGTCTGCGCCAGTCAAAAACAACAACCTAACTATTCTAATCCTATTATCCAGCTTGACCTAAGTCAATGTCAATATCTATGTCAGTTTTACAATGTTGGGGAGTCTCAGAGTGAAGACAAATCTATTTTAAAAGTGTTTTCCAATATCTAGCTCTATGCAACACATTGGAACCCCTGTTGAGTTTTTTAATTTGATATTACACCTGCATTCCAGTTTATTTATTTTCTGGGAAGCTAGTTTGATGAGCTATTAAACTTAAGTATTTCTGAAAACCAAAATAACTAACAAGCTTGAATCTGACTCACACAGTTACCTCAGTGGCCTTTCTAAGTTAATTGGCATGTTGACCTCATCAGTACTGAATTTTAAAAGTAAAATTTTCAAAATAAATGAAGTTAAATCAAAAACACGTTCAAGTAAGGACATAAAAACATTGACTGTTTATCTCCCTGTTTGTGCCGTTAAATAAGAATTGATTAGCATTGATTTATTGTTCTGGAATTAAATAGGGTGTGAAGATGAACATTTTAACTCAAATTAAATTCATGACAAAATTTAAACACTGCCTCTTGTGGGTGACAGGCAGAAGCATGTCAATTGCAAGAGGTGGCACAACCAAAACCTTGCAATTCATGCACAGTGCCTGACTTCTGAATAAATCTAAGTGACAGTGACACAACTTGCAAATGGCTCAGTGGTTAGCACTGCTGCTTCACAGCACCAGGAACCTGGGTTTGTTTTCAGCTTTGGGCGACTGTCCGTGTGGAGTTTGCATGTTCTCCCTATGTCTGTGTGGGGTTCTTCTTGGTGCTCCAGTTTTCTCCCATTGTCCAAAAAGGTACAAATCTGGTGAATCTGTCATGCTAAATTGCCCATAGTGTCCAGGGATGTGCAGGCTAGGTGGATTAGCCATGGGAATGCAGACTGGGTGTGGGTGGGATGCTCTTCGGCAGGTAGGTATGGACTCAATGGGTTGAATGGCCTGGGACTCTATGTGTGATTGAATTAGCGCCAGTAAACGTGGACTAGCTGGGAACTAAGCTGTGATGTTGCATAGTTTAAATAAAAACATCATCCAAAGTGTTCTTTGACTTTGTTGTTGTGGTAATATTAAATCTGTTCTAAATGATAAATAATGTTGTTGAACTACAATAACCCTATGGATTTATAATATGGAATGGAGATGTGATTGGAACAAGGGGAGAAATGGCCATTAATATCCAGGAATAATAAGGAAGGAAAAAGGGGGGTAAGTGATATTGATCAAAGATACTGCTGCAACACTGGAAAAGAGTGATGTAATTGGATGTTCAAGGGCAGAATCTATTTGATCAGAATTAAGGAGCAGTAGATGGAAGTTGCTGCTAAATATTTGTTATGTAAATCGTGGGAAGGAGAAAGAGGAGGCAAATTTGCAGACACCTTATAAAATGGTGTCGAAAGATTCCTGCTCTTATTTATTACGTTTGCTAAAAACAAGAGGCAGGCCACCAGCTTTATGTCACAATTTTGACAGAAATCAATAAATTTTTTATGTTTGAAGTGGAGAAAGTGTGAGACCCAGAGAATGAGACCATATGTGGAAAGACCAAGCATGGAGCGACTGCAGGCTATAGAAGGACTGTAACGTCTATATTTTAATTTAATTTCTTTATTACCTAATTTATACTATGAAGAGCTGAAATGTCGACCTTTCAGCTTTTTTCTGTATTTCTCTACTTTTGTACTAAATCTATCTTAGGAGCTAAAGTTTGTACCTCAGTGCAGTGCTTTATACCTAAGATGACACAGTGTGTGTGGTGACTTTGTATACTTTTCACTGTACGCCTGTTCTTTTGTACTTGAATACACGTGACAATAAACTTAATTCTAATTTTCTAATTCTACCTCTAGAGATCTCATTGAGAGATTAAAGCCACAAGCTTCTATGGTGTTGAGCTGAAAATGTGTTGCTGGAAAAGCGCAGCAGGTCAGGCAGCATCCAGGGAATAGGAGAATCGACGTTTCGGGCATAAGCCCTTCTTCAGGCTTATGCACGAAACGTCGATTCTCCTGTTCCCTGGATGCTGCCTGACCTGCTGCGCTTTTCCAGCAACACATTTTCAGCTCTGATCTCCAGCATCTGCAGACCTCACTTTCTCCTCTATGGTGTTGAACCAATTTGCCATACAACATTAAAGGTTATCATGCCAGACTCTCCTTTTTAATCTGTCTCCTCGCCCGAGGCATGGTGACCCTCAGATTAAACCACCACCAGTTGTTTTTCTCTAATGAGGGAGAGCAGCCCAATGGTCTGTTACAACTGCGGTGACTTTTACCTTTAATCCAGTAATACAATCTACAATGCATGTACACGTTATTCATAATACATAGAATTAACATATAGTAAAAGTGGGTAATAGTTTCTGATTGAATAGGCCACAGCACACATCAAATTGCAAATGAAATCAATGTAGATACCACAAATTTCTGAGCATTACCTCCCTCCAGAGGTTAATGACACAATAAATCTCATCTTCACCAGAAATTGCAGTTCTTCACTTTTTTCAATCTGTCCTTGAAACTCCTTGAGGTTAAAATCAGAACAGCCATGATCTTATTGAATGATGGAGTAGGCTCAAAGGGCCGAGTGGCCTTCTCTTGCTCCTTGTTTGTATGGTCACATGGTCAAATTGTCAATGTCCTTCTCAAAAGCCAACCCTTCCTCGAATTTCTTAATGACTGCTCCTTTTCTGGTTGATTGCCATCCTCTCCTGGATCTAAAATCCCCTGAGCTTCAAAACTGTACCCCAGAACCCACTGACAATCATAACCCCAGCTTTTCACCAACAGCTAGCTTCACCGAGTTAGTCTGCTTCCGGGTTTTTTTCCGAGATCTACTCTTGCTCAGTTGTATCAAGTAAATGCCTTTCAAATCCCACTCTCTGAGCTGCACTGAAGTATCAAAACCCACAGGTTTCTTCCAACCCCATCACAGCATCCCCAAAGACAGAATTGGTCTCCTTCATACTTTCTAAGCTCTCCTGGATTTCTGTCTCCAACACGTAGCTGCCTGCTAATTCCTAGAACTTCTCCTTGAGTTCTGCCAGCATGGAACCATCCAATTGCTCCTAACTCCTTGGTGAGTCCCCAGAATTAGTGTGTTTGAGCTGCCTTCCTAGCAGTATATTACGGCAGAATAACACGAAGTTTACATTGCTTTCTCCTATATGACTGATTTTCACAACTGTCTGTAAACCTTGAACTCCTTTTCAGTGACTTACGAACAATCCCGGAAGACTAATTGAAAACCTTTCAATAAGCCCCTCTCTGATTGCTAGGCAAAGTTGTATGTTTCTATCTAACAACTCTTGGATCATAAATGTTACCAATTACAGATTGTTGGCATACTCAATATAAAATATTAGATATAAATAAAGGATGTCCTCACACCTTTCCTCTTGGAAGAAAGAAGGTTTTGCCTTAGTTAAGGCGTTGTTTACAATGGATTTTAAATTACAAGTTCTTATCATCAGATATGTTTTTCTAAAAAGCTTATTGCAAATTGTGCAAATAATCTGTTTATGCACTCATACATTGGATTAGCAATGGTATAAAAGCTAACTCAAACAAAAGCAAATACATGCAGCAAAGTGGATTAGTAGGATCTAGATTTTGAGGCCTGTGTGGGTATATGAATGTGGGAAAAGCTCAGCAGGTCTGGCAGCATCTGTGAAAAGGAATCAGAGTAAATGTTTTGGGTCCCACCAAAGACTGCTCCAACTGCACACATAGGGAAGTACAGCCTATGGGAGGTGAGACAGGAAGTAGGATCCTGATGTGGATGGTGTGGAGGGTTGCTAAGGCAGATGTGGGGTTGCGGAGTGGATGGCAACCAATCAGTGTGTTATGGAAGCACTTTGAACCAAGTGCCTCTTCCAACTCACTATTCATCCTCTTATGGTCTACCTCAACCTCTGTTCTCGCAATGAGCTGGAGTACACTTCACTGCATGATGAACAGCCATAGCTAGGGTATTGTGAATCCCATCTATAGTGTACAAGTCATTGCCAAAGGCCTGCAAGCATTTGTTTGATTGCCATGTTTGATGTTAGCTACAGAGCCCCTGCTTGAAGTTATCATTGAAAAAGCCCTGATCATCATGTCGATTAGATTTGAGCCAGATGTCCTCCAATCTGTCTGCAAACATATCTAATGTTGCTGGTAGATCCCATGGGACATAAAATATGTGAATTAGAACTGTCAAGGTAAGAATGTTTTCAGCAGTCATTATGCTCATGATCATATTTCACTTGCTGCTAACATTGAGTTAACATGACTGAGTATTTTATGTCAAGTAGTTGTCTGGTATTAATTCTGTCACCAGCGAGCTGGGAGGTCCCCAGTTTCCCATTTGCGAGACACCACTAATGTCTACTTTCTCCTCTTCTGTAGCTGTCACTTCTGAGGTGGTTGGATAGCCATCTCTGGTTGTCTACCTATTCTTCCTATTTGACACATTCTTTCCCACAAGGAGCGAACACAGAGATAGGAGTGGGAGCAGTAGCGTGTGTTGAAAGGACAGGTAGACAGTACGCGTTGAGGGTGACAGTGAAGGAGAGACATGATGTTGCTTTATGATGTACATCATAGGACTGAGAGGAAGAGCAGAGACAGAGGGGACATAAGAAAAGAAGAGTTGGCCATTCAGCCGCTTCAAATGGCTCCACCATTCACTATGATCATTGGTTGTTCTGGGGTCCCTGCAAGGGAGGTTGTATGAGGGGAACCGCATTGGAGCAGATTAAAGCAGAGTGAGGGAGTTGGTTTGACACAAGCATGAGGCTGTCACTGAATGTACTATGATGCATACTATTGTGGTCATTAATCCTCTCATATTTTAAAATTAAAAGCAAAAGGGTGCACTATTTTCCTGATGCTGACTTTATGAGTAACCAGCAGGCATCCCTTCTTTGCTTTCCTGTCACATGCTTCCTCCTGGCAGCAGGCGATGATCATTTGCAATGAGTCCTGACCCCCACCATCACATCCGGAGGTTCACCCCAAAAGTGAATGTAACCTTTGAGCATGTGTACACCATCCTGAAATGTACAATATGGGCAGCAGCAAACTGCCCAACTTAAGTCACCTCAAAGAGGCCTGTGAGCAGCTGCTGAGGGGGTCCCAACTTATGCACACGCGTGATACTGATGCAGGAATTTTAAATTCCCAATTGCTGCTATTGTATTGCCAGGATTCATAGAATCATAGAATCCCTACAATGTGGAAGCAGGCTATTCAGCCCATTGTGGCCCTCAGAAGAGAATCCTACCCAGACCCACTCCCATATCTTATCTTTGTAATCCTGCATTTCTTATGGTTAACCCACCTAACCTTCACATCCCTCGGTACGATGGGCAATTCAACATGGCCAATCCACCTAACCTGCACATCTTTGGACTGTGGGTAGAAACCAGAGCACCTGGAGGATGTGCAAACTCCACACAGACAGTTGAATCAAACCCAGATCCCCAGCGCTGTGAGGCAGCAAGTGCTAACCACTGAGCTACCATGCTGCCTTTGTTTGCTGCGTGACGCCTTACATAGCATGTGAGATAGTATGTTCAGAACCACAGAGACATGACCTGTTTGCCAAAGGTGGGGAGTAAGAAGGTGAATATTGTTGTGTATTGGGCCGGGGGGTGGCGGGGGGCAGGGAGGGTGGGGAGGGTGCGGTTGAGGGAAAGTGGTGAGGTGGTGGGGGGAAGAAGTGAACACTGTCAGGGGGTTATTGAGGTGAACACTGTGTGAGGGGCACAACGTGCATACTCTGAGCAGGGAGGGAGTGGGTCAACATTGCAGAGGGGACAGGAGAGGGGAAGGAGCATTGTGAGGGGTGAGCACTGTCAGAAAAGGGTGCACAACGTCAGGGGGATGAGCATTGTTGGGGAGTAAGGGATGTTGAATTTTCTCAGGGGGCATTTACAGGTCTGCTTAAAAACACTTCACCTGACGAAGGGGCAGTGCTCCAAAAGCCTGTGATTTCAAATGAATCTATTGGACTACAACCTGGTGTTGTGTGACTTCTGACCTTGTCCACCCCAGTCCAACACCAGCATCTCCACATCATGTTTAAAAACAGTGGAAGGCAATGAACTGAAAGAATATATGCTGCATGCCTTCAGTTCATGGTGAATAAAGAGGGTGTAGTTACTGGAAGGTGCAAAGGCTCCAATGTAAAATGGCAGGTGGATGAGTTATGTCACAGTCACAAGATTTCCCATTAAGCCATTGATTCTGCTTCTAAGCTTTGAGCCTCTATCTTTATTCCTCAAGATTTGTTTTCTGATCTGAAAACAAATAATAAGCCAATCAGTCTTGCACGTAATGTCTTAGTGAGTCCTATTCAGAACTGGACAAGAAAGTTACAAGAATGTTGCCGGGACTGGAGGGTTTAAGTTATAAGGAGAGGTTATTTTCACCAGAGGGTAGGAGGTTGAGGGGGTGACCTTTTATGATTTATGATTTTATTGTCACGTGTATTTTTACGTGAGACTAACAGTAAAACACAGTGAAAAGCTTTTCCACTGCCACCACGAACATCTTAAAGAGAGTCCATCAGTCCTGAACCAGCTAATCATCAACAACACCTGCTCCACCATGTCTCCTCCACCACCTCACTGCCATCTACACCGGACCCAACCAATGCTAAAATCACCATTCTTCAGGCGTCATCTTTCACCTCTGAGCTGATTCTCCTTCGTCAACATCTTGCCGTTGCCAGATCCAGACCTGCTGTCAGAGTCACCTCTGCCAATGTCGCCTCTACCAATGTACCAGCTGCTGATTTTGATATCAGGACCCATGCTTACCCTGGCAAAGTAAGTAGGGGACCACTTCCTGCCACTATGAGGTCTGTGCTGGGATTCCTCACCACCACCAATGGTAAGGAAAGGGAAATAAGAAGTGAAGAAAGTAAAGAAAAAAATACAAGCAGAGAGAGACAAAGAGAAATGCGGTTGGTGCAGACAAAATTATAGAAGTTTATAAAATCAAGAGGGTCAGGAATAGGGTGAATAACCAAGGCCTTTTCCCTGGGGTAGGGAAGTTCAAAACTAAAGGACATAAGGGGAAAGATTTTAGGTAAGAGGAAACATTTAAAAAGGACAACTTTTTCACACAGAGGATGGTGCGTGTATAGAATGAGCTGCTAGAGAAAGTGTTGGAGGCTGGTACAATTGCAACATTTAAAACACATCTGGATGGGTATATAAATAGGAAGGGATATGGGCCAAATGCTGGCAAATGGGACTAGATTAATTTGGGATACATGGTCAGGATGGATGAGTTGGACTGAAGGGTCGGTTTCCATGTATACAGCTCTATGATTCTATGATACTATAAATGGTGGATGTAGGTACAGTTACAACATTTAAAAGACATTTGAACAAGTACGTGTCTAGGGATGGTTTAGAGGGATATGGGCCAAACACATAAATGGGGCTATTTCAGTTTAGGTAACCTAGTTGACATAGACAAGTTGGAAAGGTCTGTTCTGTGCTGTGTGACTCTATGAGTAGCTGTGGGACTAATATTGTGTTCAAAATAGATAAACCATATCACCTAGTGTTGTTTCTTAATGAGTGTGTACATCCTAGCTGCTGGATTGGAGGCTAACAAGGCCAATGAGCACACTTAACAAGAAGACTGGAGTTCATGTTGGACTGTATTCCAGAATGTGTCATATTTGTAAGGGCAGGAAATTGCAGAAGAAAAAAAGTAATTTGAAAATAAAATGAATTACTTGGTGGTCATAAAAGTTTAATTTCAAATTCAAAAAGGAAACAATTGACACTGCTTTCGAATTGAGTCATTTTTGATGTAAGCACAGAACACAAAAGCCTCAATGCAATGTAAAATACGATACCTGAGATCCAAATGTTTCTTTTTATGTCTGTTTATTTTATGACATGTCTATGTGCATGCAGTAGTGATTGCAACATGATGGCACTTTTATCTCAGTTGCTAAAAATGACAAGCAGGGAAAATTCCAAACCGGTGCCAAACACACATGGTCTATCTTGGACTCACTTTCTATTGTCATGGAGGGCCAATATTATAAGCCTTGGCTAAGTTAGTCAATCATTGCTCTCCTCTGCTGAAAGCAGCTGGCAGTGCCTGCTGTTGTGACTGGAGCTCCATTTGTTTCAGTGATTTGTGGGACCCTCGCCACTCTCTAAGTGTTGCTAAATGTGGAAAGCTCTGGCCTCCAAAGATTAAGCATCCTATTCCAATCATCCAGTGTAAAGGAGCATGGCAACAACTATGGGATGATATTATTGTTTCCATTTTGGAGCTTAAATTCTGCTCTCAGATGGTACTGGTTGTTCATGTTATGATTAAAAATTCCCATTACTGGTGCCATCAATAATATTAGTCATTAAGATTCCCCATACCAACACCGTTAGTCATACTGCCATTTCAAATTCACTGCCACCATGCAGTTTTAGTTTTTCCTTAGCATGTCCATTATTCAGTTTATCATCTCAAATTCCCTGCACCAGGATTTTGGATCCATAATTCTCAAACTTGTTCTCAGCATTCTATGCCCAACTTGCTTGTCATGAAAAATGACCTCAACAGGTCAATCTTTTTCTCTGGAAGAGCATCAAACACACCAGTTGTGTCAACTGTTGATCTGTGGGATATGTTCGGCACTGTGCCTATTACATAAGTTCACCTCCTGTTGCTGAGCCACTGACTAGCGTTACTAGGGTGTGGGGAATAATATGTGCAGGCAATTTGGAATTCCTGGTTAAAATCCAACAGGTTGTGGAGGATAAGGAGAGGGCATTGGATAGTTTCAGGGATTGTTACTCATTGAAGTGATGAAGAGGTTTTTTTAGTGGGCTGGGAGGATGCATTCTTGCACTATGTGGGCCACAAACAGGGCTGGAAAAATACTCAACCGTTTCATGCAACATTCCTTACCTTCCCTGATCTGTCCAGAGAACCTGACCAGCCAACACTAAGGCTGGATCAGGCAGTAAGTCTGAGACAAACAGCTCTTCATTAAAGTTTTTAAATCAGCAAACCCATTCCAGGAGTCGATTGTCCACCAATTCCCTCTGCCCCTCCTTTACAACCGAGGAAAATAATTTTACCATAATCCTACTGGACCATAGGGCTGCTCTCATTAGAGAGAGACAACTGGTGTTGGTTTAAACTGAGGGCCAGCACACCTCACACAAGGGGAGAGGTTGAGAAGGACAGGCCTTCGTGGTAACCTCGGCCATTGAAGGAATTGACCCCACCCCCCCCCTACTGTTGGCATCGCACACCAGCTGTCCAGCCAACTGAGCTTCACCAACACTCATTATAAGCAGAAACAGCAAGATGAAGGTGGGTGGTTAGGTTTTGGTTTGAGTTCTTGAGTTCCAATCAGACGAGGAGTGATTGCGTGATCAAGGTCAGAAAATGAGGTGAACCACATCTAGGGATTTCCCACACTTCCCGGTAAGTTTTCCCCTTACACCCTTTCGGATTACTCATTACTTTGGTCAGACCCTCAGCATGCAACTGTCATACCTATTATGTTATTCCAGTCATTTGGTTGTTCTCCAGCGCCACCTTTTTTTTGTAATTAGCTCTCTGTCTCATTTAATCGGATTGTAAGTCAACCCTTCCTTTTTTATTCAGCTGTTAACACTTTACTCACACCATGTGACACCCTTGATTATCTACAGAGACCTATTACTCAGTTCTGTTGACACACCACTCACACCATTTGTATGACCTTTTGATTTCGCTACCCACTGATCTCTCTGCCAATAAGTTCTGTGCCTGTATGCTTCTCTCTCACTTCATCTGACAAAGGGGCAACACTCTGAAAGCTTGTGATTTCAAATAAACCTGCTGGACTATAACCTGGTATCGTCTGACTTCTGACTTTGTCCACCCCAATCCAACACCAGCACCGGCACATCACCTTTATACTCTTGAAAGATTCCAAGAAACCCATAGGTTAAGAGCTGCTAAATGGCCAGAGAAAAAACCTAAAACTTTATTTACAGTCATTTGCTTTACTTTACAGCTTTCCAAAGACGGTAAAGATTTATGGCACATACTTTATCTTCAGCTCGGGAATGACTTTGAATACCTCAGGCCACGTTTCTTCAGATCATGTGACTGTTCAAGAATGGATCAATGTAGATCACTGAAGTGATCTTGCCAGTAGCCTGTCAGAACTCTCTGCCACTAGTATTGTACCTGCAGTTTGGGATGGTGTCAGAAGCTTAGTTACACTGAGAATTGTCTCAACCTGCAGCAGAATGGTATCATCTGACGTCACAGAACTGTTGCAACTCAGAAGGAGGTTACTTAGCGTGTCATGCCTGCACTGGTTCCATTACGTAATCCTTTGGCCCTAACTTAACCAGAAAAGTGGTTGCCTGATTGAAAAAAAACACCCAGCACATGTGAAGAAACCATTCTTTCTCAGTAACTGCCCTATCCTTTGGCATTCCCCTTGATCACAGCTGGAAAGAGGAGGAAGAATTCAGGGAGGAGAGAAGGGCCAGACTCTGTTGTGTCTGTCACCCACCTCCACACTGTGCTTGCTGACACATTGCTGCCTTTGCTCACATTCAGACTAAGCCTCATATTTCTCCTTGAAAAGCTTAATTGACATTTCATTATGTTCCTAGTATGAAGCGGTCAGAGAGAATTACGTCAAATAATCAGCTCGAGTGGACGATGGTTGCTCTTCCTGAAGAGACAGGGAGTTGTCCGACAACTAATCAATATCATGATGGCGCAGACTCCCACATCTATTGACCCTGGCCCTAGAGAGGGGCAGGGTGGTGGCTCAATAGTTAGCACTGCTGCGTGACAGCACCAGAGATCCAAGTTCAATTCCACCCTCTGATGACTGTCTGAGTGGAGTTCTCCCTGTGTCTGCGTGGGTTTCCTCCAGGTGCTCCAGTTTCCCCTCTCAGTCCAAACACGTGCAGGTTAGGTGGATTCGCCATACTACGTTGCCAATAGTGTCCAGGGATATGCAGGCTGGGTGGATTAGCCATGGGAAATGCAGGGTTACAGGGGTGAGGTCAAGAGGGAATGCTCTTTGGAGGGTCGGTGTGGACTTGATGGACCAAATGACATGCTTCCACACTATAGGGATTCAATGAGATTGGCTTAAGGTCACTGTAGGACTAAAGTAGTGAAGAAACTGAACTTCACTTTTACAACTGATTCACCTCTTCAAATATTTCCCCAACACAATCACAGCAAAGCTCTGAATCCAAGTGTTAGCAGAATTAGGAAATACACAGCTGATTCACCATTGGGAAAGTGTAGTTTATTGTTCATTTAAAGGTGTTCTGAAATTCACAAACATTTAATGCCTTTGCCAGATCCTTTCCTGCTGTATCCACTCAGCTTCACATGATCTCTGGAGATGTTTTGATATCTACCTCCAGGCAACTTGTTCCCCTTAAATGGCACGAACAACTTCCCAGCTCAAATGCAACATGAATACTTTTCAACAGCTCATCACAACAAATTTCTCTTCACTTCAGCACAATGATCCACTTTATCACTTTCAGCACCAAGAGGATAGTATGCAATACTGAAATTGGCTAACTGCCTCTTCCTTCAGTCAGGCAAGTGTATTTGACTTCCTGCTGTCCCAAAACAGATAAGATCATTGTTTTCAAATTTCGTCCTTGTGCGTGACCACTTGACTCGCTCAAAGGAGTGTGTGAAATCCCAGCTTTTCTAAGGCCGCACTGACAGGGCAGTTCCACAGTCATCAGTGGGGAAATCGGGCTCAGAGTGTTGTGGAAGGGAATTTGGACAAATTTCAGAAGTCTGTGCACCCTGGATATATATACTGCTGAAAGGGCCAATTACTGCACTGTACAGAATGCACAAGTGAGGGGGGAGGGGAAGGCAGGTTTCTGAAAAGCATATTAAATTTTCTATCTCAAAATAAGAGCATTCAGTCCATGTTGATCAATGCTATCTCCTGGAAAAAGTCAGTCACCAAATGTGATTTTCCTGGGCTTTCACTCTTTTAAGCTGTTTCCTTCAAATATTTATCACCCTCCTGTATAAAAGCGACATTTTTTTGCTAATTTATGATGCAAGCATTGTTGGCGACTAGCAGTGGTTGCTCATCCCTAATTGCCCTTGACCAGGTGGTACCGAGCTGCCTTCTCAAACCACTGCAGTTGACATGGGGGTAGGGAGTGATGATGGGATGGTGTTCCGGCAGTTTTACCCAGTGACAATGAAGAAACGGTGATCTAATTCTGAGTCAGGATGGTGTGTGACTTGGGGGGGGATCCTGCAGGGGGCTGTCCTTGTCTTTCGAGATGATGAAGGGGCTCCCAGAGGAGTCACAGTATATATTGTAGATGGTACATATTGCAGTCACTGTGTATCAATGGTGGAGGGAGTGAATTCTGAAATCTTGTGATGGAGTATCAATCAAGTGGCTACTCGTCCTGGATGGTGTTTGAATTTCTTGTGCTGTTGGAGCTGTTGTAAGATTACCACAGATTCTACATCATAGAATAGAATCCCTAAAGTATGGGAACAGGCCCTTCGGCCCAACAAGGCCACACTGACCCAATGAAGAGCATCCCAACCAGACCCATCACCTTCTGTTATCCCTGTAACCCTGCATTTCCTATGACTAATCCACCCAAGCTATACATCCTGCACACTATGGGCAATTTAGCATGGGCAATCCACCTAACCTGCACATCTTTGAAATATGGTAGGAAACCAGAACAAACCCACACAGATACGGGGAGAATGTGCAAACTTCACACAGACAGTCACCCAAGGTTGGGATTGAACCCAGGTCCTTGGCGCTGTGAGGTAGCGGTGCTAACCACTGTGCCACTGAGACATTTTAATACCAATCACCTTCTGTAGAAGATTGAAGGAAGACGTATAAAGGTGTACAAGATTATGACAGACTTAGATGATCCTGTTTACTGACAGTACAAGAACCAGGAACAAAGTTATTAGATGTTGGACTAGAATGACGGGGGAATATGGGAACAAGCTCAGGTAAGCATCAAATAATACTAAACTGGAATCAGAGCACAGATACCAACAATTTCAAAAGGAAATTGGACAGGTACCCAAGGGGCATATGCCTGCAGGGCAACAGGGATGGAGCAGGGTGGGGAATGGGGCTGACTAGCTTATTCCAAAGAAAGTGGCATGGATTCAACGGGCCAAACGGTCTCCTTCTGTACATTTTTGAAGGAAGGTGGAAGTGACCTTGTGAAGGACAAGCATAAAGTTGCAAGAAGAGGGTAGACCTTGAACCGCTCCAGCAAAGAGCTACCACAGACACAAATGATCTCTACATGTGTTGTAAAATTATTTGGGATAATACAGTGTGGTAAACCAAGCTAACTGCAAACCAGAGCAAAGGAGATCAGAAAGACTAGGCCTAAGACTGAAATAGAAAATGAGATTGGTTGAGCAACTAACATGACAAAAAACTAATTGAAATGATTTGCAGCAAGCAGATTAAAAATAGAAACAATAAGGATACTAAAAGATCCTAAAGGTGACATGATGTGATTGATTTCTGCAGTAAGGAACAATACTCAGGAAATGATGAATTGTCAACTCAGAAGTGAGAGTGGATAATGTGAAATTATTTTTTATTTCCTGAGCCCAGAGAGGACAGTGTGGCACCACATGAGCCAACAAAATGCCTTCAAATGATATTTTCCTTTATCTCTCATGACGTCTTAGTGTTGCACCAGTTTCTGTGGCTGGGATAGAGGGACCCTATTGGCCCTGGAGGTTTGGTTGGAAGATCCTAGGAACATCCAGACATGCTGAGGGTCTTCTTAGAGTCATAGAGTCATAGAGATGTACAGCATGGAAACAGACCCTTCGGTCCAACCCATCCACACCGACCAGACATCCCAGCTCAATCTAGTCCCACCTGCCAGCACCCAGCCCATATCCCTCCTAACCCTTCCTATTCATATACCCATCCAAATGTCTCTTAAATGTTGCAATTGTGCCAGCCTCCACCACATCCTCTGGCAGCTCATTCCATACACGTACCATCCTCTGCGTGAAAAAGTTGCCCCTTAGGTCTCTTTTATATCTTTCCCCTCTCACCCTAAACCTATGCCCTCTAGTTCTGGACTCTCAGACCCCAGGGAAAAGACTTTGCCTATTCACCCTATCCATGCCCCTCATAATTTTGTATACCTCTATAAGGTCACCCCTCAGCCACCGATGCTCCAGGGAAAACAGCCTCGGCCTGTTCAGCCTCTCCCTGTAGCTCAGATCCTCCAACCCTGGCAACAACCTTGTAAATCTTTTCTGAACCCTTTCAAGTTTCACAACATCTTTCCGATAGGAAGGAGACCAGAATTCTGTGCAATATTCCAACAGTGGCCTAACCAATGTCCTGTACAGCCGCAGCATGACCTCCCAACTCCTGTACTCAATACTCTGACCAATAAAGGAAAGCAAACCAAACACCTTCTTCACTATCCTATCTAACTGTGACTCCACTTTCAAGGAGCAATGAACCTGCACTCCAAGGTCTCTTTGTTCAGCAACACTCCCTTGGACCTTACCATTAAGTGTATAAGTCCTGCTAAGATTTGATTTCCCAAAATGCAGCACCTCACATTTATCTGAATTAAACTCCAAAAGTAGACCCTCCCCCACTTGAACTCTCAAAGGTCAAGGGGAAGAAGGCAGGGTGGAGGTGGAGGGTTCAGTCACCTCTGGAGTGTCCTGAGATTTCTGAGGGCCCAGGCTATGGTTCCTCATCTGGCTGGTTGGGGTTCCTGGCACCTCTCTGTCACCTTTTGAGGAAGGCACCTGGAGTGCATACAAGGTTCCCCCTCCTACTGTTGCCATGGTTTCAGTCCTGATGCCCAATGGCCGGGGTAATGCATTGGAGGTGTGTGCACCTCTCCCGCTGACCCTGAGGGTGCTGGACCTGGCACTCCATGGCAGCTGCCAAAGTGTGTATGAAGGCAGCCAGACAATCACATGTGTGGGTCAGCTGTGTCCCCATAGCACAGCTGCACTGCTTCAGCTTCTGGGTAACAGGAGCCATTGTGTCCCACATCCCTGTCTGCCACTCCTGCTCTTTCCTGTGCATGTGGACAAAGATGCTGGTTCCCAATATCACCGGGTCCTGTCCTGTCACAGACTGAGAAGGGGTTTGGTCTCTGGCAGTCTTCTCAGTGCCATTGGCCTGGGACATTTCCTCTCTGTATTGCTGCAGAGCTGTTGCAGTGAAGTGCTCACCAGACTGTGCTCCCAAACATTCTAATACTGAGCTTTCCACTGAGGGATCAGTATCTGAGCAAGTGACAGGTGACAGGAGCAGGAAGCAGCTTTGCTTCTGAAGCCTCATTACTCTCATCCTCAGAGACTGAGTCGGTTTCTCTTGAAAGTGCAGCCATTTGGCTGTGGTCACCCTGCTGGGACCCGCAAGACACGAAGGAGAGGGGGCATCATGACCAGCAGTTCAGAGTGGGGTGCTATTGATGAGACTGACAGTGAGGTGACTGAGAGTGTTGCAGTGAAATGAAGAGCGGTGAAGACATGGATGCCTCAGCATTCCCACAAGTTTTCTTCTGCAAGGGATAGGTTCCTCTCCTCATAGAGGGTGAGGAGTTTGATGTCAGGTGTTCCTTCACCAATCTATGCCCATCATGGGCTCTTCTCCAGGAATGGGAGTAAGAGAGGGATTGAGTGAGAAGGCTCATCTATCCGTGCCAATGCCGATGGTTGAATGGTCCCCTGAGTGAGTGAGTAGGCAGCGCAGAGGCCATGTGGGGTTAGGGGTGTGGGAGGTTGAGGGGAATGGTGGGGTGAATGACTGAAGAAAGATGTTAAGGCAACAGTGAGAGCATGAGTCTTAGTGGGAGGTAGGCACCACAGAAAAGATACAGGGAGGAAGCAGAGAGGAAAGCACGGCGCATATCCTGATGAAATGGAGAATGTCGTAGGCTGCTCCTCTGTATTATGGAGGCCACACTGATCCAGGTGGTGACCTCAAACCAGGCTGCTATAGTCGTGACCTCCTCTGCTGGTCCTCAAGGAAGATTATTCCCATTCTCTGCATCATCCAGTCAAACAGGCCCTTCAGGTCCTAATCAGAGAATCACGATAGCATCTTCCCCTTCTCCAACATCTTCACCCCATGTCCATCATCGAGCAAGGTACCTCCAGAGTGACACTGCCCCTGTCTGGGTACATGAGGTAAGGTGAGGCTAGCATCAGACGAGAGGGGTCTCATAGGGGCGGGGTAGGTCATTAATAAGGCGTTTGGTTAAATACAGCCTCACAGCGCCAGAGACCCGGGTTCAATTCCGGCCTCAGGCGACTCTCTGTGTGGAGTTTGCATATTCTCCCCGTGTCTGCGTGGGTTTCCTCCGGGTGCTCCGGTTTCTTCCCACAATCCAAAAATGTGCAGGTTAGGTGAATTGGCCATGCTAAATTGCCCATAGAGGTAGGTGCAGGGATAAATGTAGGGGAATGGGTCTGGGTGTGTTGCACTTCAGCGGGTCGGTGTGGACTTGTTGGGCCAAAGGGCCTGTTTCCACACTGTAAGCAATCTAAAAAAACTCTTGTACACCTTGGAGCAAGAAGACAAAACAAATACAAAAACCCACACAAATAACACTTCACCAAAAAAAAATCAAGTCATCCCACAGAATTCTTACATCACAGCAGGAAGTCATCCAATCCATCGTGTCTACATCAAACGTTGGAGCAAGGAACAAGAGTAGGCCATTTGGCCCTTTGAGCCTACCCATCCATTTAATAAGGTCATGGCTGGTCCAATTTTAACATCAACTCTACATTCCTGATCCCCAATAATTTTCCCTCCCTTTGATAATCAAGGCTCTATCTACCTCTGCCTTAAAAATACCACATTTAAGGATTCTACATTTACTGTCTTTTTGAAGCAGGCAGTTCCAAAGATTCACAACCCTCTGAGAGAAATTTATTTTCCTCATCTCTGTATTAATTAGGCACCCTCTTATATTTGAACTATGACCCCTAATTCTAGGTTTTCCCAGAAGAGGAAACATCCTTTGACCTGGTCAAGTCTCCTCAGGGTCTCATGAAGATACAGCGATTGGCATCAGATATAAATAAATGCTATCTCTTGCCTCCCTCCTCCTAAACAAAGACCAGGAAATGCTGAACGACATTTAGTGGGATGTCCATCTTCAGATTATTGATTGTGGTAAATGAAATTGGACTACTAGGAATTAAAACCAGGGGACCATAATTAAATCCAAAATAGCACATCATGAACACAACTGAAACTTGCAATAAATAGTCTTGAAACATGAATAAATACACTGTAGCAAAACAAGTTTTACACCAAAATATAGTGCTCACTTTTGAGAACGCAATACCCAGAATGGTGGAAGATACTTTGAGCTCTTGCGAACTTCAGGCACTGCCAATTTTGAATACAGCAAATAGTACCAGCCAGTGATTAGCTCAAATTAAGTAACCTTAATGAAATGTTACACATAATCTTCTAACACCTTCTGTTGTGAAAAATGTAGTCTGCTCACAACTCGAATGCTTTTTATTAGATATCATGTGAACAATGAGAAACAAGACTCAAAGTTGTCTCACTTCATTTCTACCTTTATCATTAATGTGAACAGTGCTGATCCCACAGGCACACGTGAATATATCATTGACCCCCATAAGTTGATGAGAGTAGTTAACTATGTCTCAGTCCAATGATGCTTTCATGCTTCATTAGATGTCAGACTTAACACAGGTAGTGATTTAAAAACAATTCCTTCTTGCACACAAGATGTGATTATAAGCATTACTCCTATATGTGTAAACATTATCTCTGTTTTCCTAATAGTCCTCTCCCAACACTTGCAATGAGAGGCAGGTTCCCCTGATCTCTTTGTAATGTGCATTTGCCTTGTTTCCTATTTAATTACCAACTCAAGGTGAAAATTAATTGCAGCTGGATCGAAACACGAAAGATCATACATGCGGATTAGAGGAACTTTCTCGTTACTCTGTCTCCTCTGTTCTCCAATGGGATTAATTGTTCTCTGGAACAATGTACCACAGTTTAGGCCCAGTTGATGATGGCAGGGACTCAGGGCTGGAAAATCCGCTCAGCATTCTGCCATTTATGGACCTAGCAATGTGATGCAGAAAGGTTAACAATGAAAGGGTGATAAATTTTCACTTTAGCTTCTTTCATATTGACTCACTAATTGATGATGACTGTCATAAATAGAGTTATGTTGGGAATGGAAAGTGGTATGTGTTTGTGACAGGAATAACAATGGGCATGGCCCTGTTACCAGCTGTTCTTTTGTTAAAGAACAATATAACACAGTAAAGAAAATAGCTCTTTTACATTATTTCCAAATTTTAGTTAAATATAGATATAACCAACTTTTCAATCACTCTTCCACCTCTGAACACATGGTAGTCTTTAGTGTACTCTGCAATAGTGCTGTCTTAAAATATAGTGCAACACCTCTTAACGTAGCAATGATACTTCAAAATTTTTCTCAAGACAATAAATGAAATAATTAGTTGTCCTTTACACAAGGTTACATTACACTTATCCAAGATACAGCAAAAACAGTTTCTTTAACCTTCTTTCTTTAGATAAGTTTGGCAATTTAATCAGCAGAAGTTAAAAATAATGAAAATGAATACATAAAATAACCAAAGCATTAATTTGAAGATTCAGAGACAGACTCACAATTTTCTAATGAATATTTGGTTGGAGCCACATACAAAACTGGTAAGCCTGATGGTCGATTATTGTGGTGCAATGCTATAAAAGTACAAGATGTTAATAGCTGTTAGGCCAAAGAAAATCCTATTTTTTTAAATAGATATCTTTAATAGTCTGCCTGCATCCTGCTTATATGTCTGGATCTTTCCCTAGGTGATGATAGATACAAAATGCAAAAATGGTCAGCCACAGAATCTTCTGTTCCCAGAGTTGGCGAGCTCAGAGGCAGGAAGGGCATTTAATTCTGCTGGGTGGTGAAATACTCAAACACTGCTACTTTCTCACCTCAACTAGAAGCTATTTCAGGATAGGAAGGCCCATTATTAATCTGCCCTCTCCACCACCAAGCGCCGAATGAAAGATCACCGAAGGGCCTTCACCTGCCAAGGGCTGTGAAGAAGGCTTTCAGCTGAAAATGTGTTGCTGGAAAAGAGCAGCAGGTCAGGCAGCATCCAGGGAACAGCAGAATCGACGTTTCGGGCATAAGCCCTTCTTCAGGAATGAGGAAAGTTTGTCCAGCAGGCTAAGATAAAAGGTAGGGAGGAGGGACTTGGGGGAGGGGCGTCGGAAATGTGATAGGTGGAAAGAGGTCAAGGTGAGGGTGATAGGTCAGACTGGGGTGGGGGCGGAGAGGTCGGGAAGAAGATTGCAGCTTAGGAAGGTGGTGCTGAATTCGATGGATTTGACTGAGACAAGGTGGGGGGAGGGGAAATGAGGAAACTGGTGAAATCCGAGTTCATCCCTTGTGGTTGGAGGGTTCCTAGGCGGAAGATGAGGCGCTCTTCCTCCAACCGTCGTTTTGTTGTGGTCTGGCGATGGAGGAGTCCAAAGACCTGCATATCCTTGGTGGAGTGGGAAGGGGAATTGAAATGTTGAGCCACAGGGTGGTTGGGTTGGTTGGTCCGGGTGTCCCAGAGGTGTTCTCTGAAACGCTCCGCAAGTGGACAGAACCCCACTGGTCCTCACCTACCACCCCCTCCAACCGCCACCAGGACAGAACCCCACTGGTCCTCACCTACCACCCCCTCCAACCGCCACCAGGACAGAACCCCACTGGTCCTCACCTACCACCCCACCAATCTCCATGTACAGCGCATCATCCGCCGTCATTTCCGCCACCTCCAAACGGACCCCACCACCAAGGATATATTTCCCTCCCCTCCCCTATCAGCATTCCGTAAAGACCACTCCCTCCGTGACTCCCTCGTCAGATCCACACCCCCCACCAACCCAACCTCCACTCCCAGCACCTTCCCCTGCAACCACAGGAGGTGCAAGACGTGCGCCCATACCTCCCCCCTCACCTCCCTCCAAGGCCCCAAAGGAAACTTCCATATCCGCCACAGATTCACCTGCACCTCCACACACATCATCTATTGCATCCTCTGCACCCGATGTGGCCTCCTCTATATTGGGGAGACAGGTCTTTGGACTCCTCCATCGCCAGACCACAACAAAACGACGGTTGGAGGAAGAGCGCCTCATCTTCCGCCTAGGAACCCTCCAACCACAAGGGATGAACTCAGATTTCACCAGTTTCCTCATTTCCCCTCCCCCCACCTTGTCTCAGTCAAATCCATCGAATTCAGCACCACCTTCCTAACCTGCAATCTTCTTCCCGACCTCTCCGCCCCCACCCCAGTCTGACCTATCAACCTCACCTTGACCTCTTTCCACCTATCACATTTCCGACGCCCCTCCCCCAAGTCCCTCCTCCCTACCTTTTATCTTAGCCTGCTGGACAAACTTTCCTCATTCCTGAAGAAGGGCTTATGCCCGAAATGTCGATTCTGCTGTT
Source organism: Chiloscyllium plagiosum (assembly GCF_037043375.1). Taxonomy (NCBI): domain Eukaryota; kingdom Metazoa; phylum Chordata; class Chondrichthyes; order Orectolobiformes; family Hemiscylliidae; genus Chiloscyllium; species Chiloscyllium plagiosum. The sequence continues at coordinate 15,868,860 of NW_028270177.1, forward strand.
CCCTGGATGCTGCCTGACCTGCTGCGCTTTTCAAGCAACACATTTTCAGCTCTGATCTCCAGCATCTGCAGACCTCATTTTCTCCTCAAAGAAGGCTTGTCGGCATGTGATGGGTATTAAAGCTTCTACCCCGTGTGGGCAGCTTGCTCCCTGTTGGAGGATGAAATACTCACTGAGGGGTTTGTGACTATGGCCAAGGTTCCCTCGATCAAAGGCAATTGGCACTGAATGACAGAATCCCTACAGTGCGGTGGCAAGCCATTCAGCCCATCAAATCCACACCATACTCTGAGGAGCATCCCACCCTATCCCTGTAACCCCGCATTTCCCATGGCTAAGTCACATATCCTGCACACTACGGGCAATTTAGCATGGCCAATCCACCCTAACCTGCACATTTTTGGACTGTGGGAGGAAATCGGAGCACCCGGAGGAATCCCAAGCAGACACAGGGTGAATGTGCAAAATCCTCACAGACAGTCACCCGAGGTGAGAATTGAACCTAAGTCCTTGGCGTTGTGAGGTAGCAGTGCTAACCACTGAGCCACCGTGCTTCCCATAATGAAGGGACTAAGGCAAAGACTCAGGCAAACGGTTGCCCATTGGTAGCCAGTCCCCTGTCCTTGCTTCTAATTTCCATTCTCCCTCTTCCTGTGCTCCCTAAAAAAGGTACACCCCTCACTTTAGTGATTTTAATTAGGTCAGCCTGGAATATGAGTTCCCTGGTTGGGCCTGTTAACATAGTCCCATCAGGGAGCCCTGGCTAACATAAAAAGGTTGAGTGTCTGGGTGCCTGACTACGTATGAGGCAGTAATATAGTCAAGGACTGGTCATGTGTAATTAATAGTTGAGTTGGTGACAGAATACTGGCCACTGTGTGGTTATTTCACTCACCACCCCCAAACCCCACCTCCAGTTCCACCATATTATATCAGTATCCTTGGGACTCCGAGGGTGGTATCCAGCCCATAGCCACAACCTCTACTACGGCATTGCTGAATGCAAGACCTACTGTTTTCAGATTAGACACTGAGTGGTTCCTAATTTCATATCGGAACTGCATTTATTTTTGGCATTCTCAGGAAACTAATTATTTACATATATAAAACATAGCAAGGAATCCAAGGTTGCTTGTGACCTCTTTCCATTATGATAAGCTCCTTTTAATGGAAAGTTCCAGTTTTGGAAGCCACATTCCGTCCATGAATACTTTGTATCCAGTATTGCGACTTTCTAATTCCTTCACCATTTATTATTGCAGTGGAATCTTGTGAAAAGGTTTCTGGCATTCCGAGTAGATATCAATTACATTTTCCTTCTTTGCCAATAAAGTCTTTGGAAGTCGCTCCCATTAGTACACAGCAACTTTCTCAAATCCAGAAAGTTATACACTAACTCTTTAATATTTACTTTAAAGATGCTTCCCTTAATTTATTTTATGCAAATTCATTATCATTGACTCAAGTTTTTATTTTGGAAAATGAAATGAAGATACATTAATAATTTTCCAATCCCAAATACAGTAAACTCCTAAAACTATCATATAAAGTTTCACTAATTAGCTTCAATTTGTTTGGATAAGCTCTACAACTGGACCTGTTTATCTCTGAACTTTGAAATTGGATTGTAAATCCAGTAGTGTGCATTCCGAATGGGAATTGTTTTAGCTCAGTTGGCTGGTTCATTGATTTGCAGAGCAATGTGATGCCAACAGTGTGGGTTCAAATCCCATTACTGGTTTGAAATGACCATGAAGGGCTCTCCTTCTCAACCTCTTCCCTCATCTGAGGTCTGAGGTCTGATGGCCCTCAGGTTAAATCACCACCAGTCGCTGCTCCGTCTAATGAGAGAGCAGCCCCTATGCTTGAGGATCTAAAATCTGGAATTAGACTGTTGTCAGGAGTAACTATTTTATGTATGCTTTTATTAACCACAAAATAGCTTCTCAATGCAAAGTAACATAACAAAATGGCTTCAGGCTGCAAATTAATACTGTGTTTAAAATGGCATCTCACCCTGCTAAAGGCTGCATTCCTGCCTTGCTTAGCTAACTGAATCAAAAGATAAAGCAGACAATGGAACCTTCACAGTATGGAATTAACTAAGCTAGATAGGACATTACTAACCATCCCAGCTAATCTTGAAATGCAAGTGCAAAAGAGATAATGGGTGGTAAACAACTTTGTTTGCCAGGAAATATCATTGAGTTAACCTGTTGTGTATTATGTCATTTTATAACACTTTATTGGATTTACTCTGCCATTAAGGCTGTATTATTCGTTAAGAAACATATAAAAATTGCCTTTGTTCCAAGTGAAATTGTGCAGTTTCTCCAAGAAACACAGAAGCTTTTAACCTCTGTGTTGTTGGATAAACTTGTGCCCGGCTTTGTAATAAACTGTGAAATCTTGCTGAAGCAGACCATATTCCAGTTGATTATTTGATGGATTGTGGAACCGAGAGACCCCTCCCCAGGGCTCGAGATCTTCATACTCTGGTAAGACTATGGTGACACAACAACATCCCCAACTGTTCAAAGACTGCTGGGTCATCTAAACATAAATGCAGCAAGGATGTTTCCCTTTGTGGGAGAGTCTAAGATCAGTGGGCATTATATCATAGTAATTGGTTACACATACCAAGACAGAGGTGAGGAGAAATTTCTTTACTCAGAAGGCAGTGAATCTGGGGAATTCATTACGACAAAGGGTATAGAGACTGACCCGTTAATTATAGTGAAGGCTGAGATAGACAGAATGTTAATCAACAATAGAATCTAAGTTTGTGGGAGAAAGAAAGAGGTAGAGTTGAAAATATTCAGATAAGCCACAATTTCATGGAATGCCAGAACAGATTCAGTGGGGGGCAAATGGCCTACTTCTGCTTCTACTCCTTATGGTCATAAATCTGTGGTTTCTGAGACTGAGCCCATCTCAATGGTGACATGTTGAGAATTCTTTCTTTTGAACACCTTGGAGAGAAATAAACAGAGTGAGCACCAAGCATTTCAGACTCCATGACCCCTTGGGGTGTGTAGTCACTCTGGTAGATAAGAAACTCCAGGTCTGCAGGTTCTGATTTTGGATGAGGCATGATGAGCACTTACAGGAAACACAGGGTGACCATTGGATGAGGGAACAAATCATTAAAATGCCATAAAGTTACATCACACTGACTGCTATGCATTTTGAGAAACCTTCACATATTGAAATGTACATCATTTTGTCTGTTAAATACTATATATGACATGTTGTTTATGAGCTGTGATATGTAATACATTGTAAAGGTTAGTTCTGCTCAATTCCTTTCCTTTAGGCTTGTCCATGCATTCTGAGTGAGGAGATGCCTTTGGTGGATTCATCCACACAGGTCAATTAAAGTCAAGTGCGAGGAACTAAACGGCTGAGCAAACACAGTTGTCTCTGTCAAGATCAAAAACAGAAAGCGGTCTTTGATATGTAATCCAGTTGGAAATTGCAGTGGTATTTTCCACAGATGCAAACCTGAGTATCAAAGTTGTGACCTGTCCATCACCGAGAGATGTAACAAGAGATGTTATCTTGACTGAGCATTTACCATCCTCGGAATAACTCGAGATGGATTTAATGACAGTGCATGGCACAGAGAAAGCAGTGAAACAATACAGCCTGGCAATATTTTTACGGTAATAGAATTCACTACACAGCTGTGCATCTTCTGTTATACAATACGATGATTCACTAGACCAGATCAGATGTATTTGTTGTAAATAGCAGCAGAATGTGCATTTTTAGTTAACAAAATCCATAGCCGTTGATATGGTCAGGACATACTTGAAATAGAACAAAAACAACTGACATCTATAATCCCAGTCACTGTCCTTCAGAGAATCTTTGTCAGAAGATTTACTGGACTATTACATGGCACGCCCCTGGGGTTGGTTAGCTTAGATAGCTAGATGGCTGCTTAGTGATGCGGAGCAATGCTAACAGCATGGGTTTAATTCCTGCACCAGCTCAGGTTACATGAAAGACTCTCGTGAAGCATGGTGACCCTTGGGTTAAACAACCATCAGTCATCTTTTTTCTAATGGTAGGACTGTAGCAACATTACCATTACCTTTACGAGGAATGATTGCCTTGCGAGGAATGCTTGGTCAGGCTAGACCTGTGTCCATTGAAGTTTAGAAGAGTTAGAAGTTACTTGATTGAAATGGGGCCTTGACAATGTGGATATGGGAAGAATGTTTCCTGTTGTGAAAGAATCTTGAACCAAAAGTCATTGTTACTATTCAAAATAAGTGGTAGGACAGAGATAGGGAAAACCTATTTTTCTCTCAGAGAGAGTTGTGATATTTTGGACCTCTGAACCAGAAAAGGTGGTGGAAGTAGAGTCTGTGATTATTTTAAAGACAGAGGTAGGTAAATTCCTGATAACCTTTCACTGACATGTTCATCCGAAGTAGTTGGAAACATGGAGTAACCAGATCACCACGATCTTATTGAATGACAGAGACTGTTCAAGAGGCTGAGTGACTTCATCTTGCTCCTAATTCATATGTTTGAATTTCCTTTAGATCTTCAGTATTGCTGTCAGTCACACTAATCTCGGATAGTCACATTTCTGTATCCTTCTTACATATTTCCTATATATAGTTGTACGCTGCATGTAGGAATTATGACAGATTATTGAAAACTCACATTCCTATTATTTATCTTACGTATTTTATTTTTAACTCTAATTTTTATGAAGTATAGAAATCAATATCCAGCCCTCCTGTTAACTCATGTCAGTGCCTGGTGATATGGCCAAAGACACATGTTCAAGCAATTATATCCTTCAGTATATTATCATCATGACTCTGTTGATACTGCACTGTAGTAACTTCATCCACTGGTATTTCAGTTTCCAGTATACTTTCTTGAATTCGTCTTTTTAGTAAGCAATTGTGCAAAACATATGCCACTAGCTGCCTCTTACTGTTTTGCCACTTCTTGAAAAAACAAATTTACCCAGTAATCAATTTGTTTTAATAATTGAGGTGTTCAGAAACCAGTCTTACATCTAGATTTTTAATATTAAAGCAATCATTTCTTGGAAATGTAGGAAATACTTAACTGCATTATTACAGATAATCATTGCCCATCACTAGTTCACCATATATTTTCACGTATGAAATTGCACAAAGAGATTGTCAGCCAAATTCTGCCTTGACATTTCAAGCTTTAGGAACATTTTAATTGGATCAAAAGAGGTACATCAGTGACACCGGGCAGAAATGAGAATCACAAGTGCCCCTTGATCTCTGAAATGAAACTAGAAGAACTAAGAAGAAAAATTAAATAAGAATCACACTGTGTTGATTGACTATACAGCTTATGTCCTCCCAGCCTCTATTAGTTACGCGGGCACTGCATGGTCCCTCTTCAACAGCAACACCACAGAAGAGAGTATGCAGATGTCAAAGGACAGCTCTAATGAAATTTTATGCCCTCAAAACCTTTGACTACAAGTCCATCAGGCAGTGGTCAGCATATAAAGTCCTTGAGACCCTACCGAAAATGAAAGGGTGGATTCTGTTGCATTGATCCCCAAGCAGGCCATCAAAATTGTTTGGCAGAATGCCCATTCACCAGGTCTTTCCAATAAGCACTGGCTTGTAGCTGACTGGTAGTGAAAAGGGCTGTACCCGCCAGACCCTTTTCTGCCAGCCCAGTCTCTTGAAGCAGCTGCTCTGGTGAAGAGACTGTCACTCATCTCCTTTTGCAAAGAAGATACGGAGAAAGATGCAATGGTTTTTGTCGAAGTTCGTCCCGAGCAGCTCTCAGTCCCTGCTTTACGGTCTGCTCCCCAGTACACACATTGAGACAAATGTCATTTGCATCTGGAGGACCATCAACTCAGTGAAAAACGTTCTTTGGTCTGCCCAAAGCTTGTTGGTCTTCCATGTGAATATATGAATTAGGAGCAAGATGAAGTCACTCAGCCTCTTGAACATTCTCCGTTATTCAATAAGATCGTGGTGATCTGGGTCTTCCAGAACAAGGAGTTGACCTCGATCAAATGTTACAGATTGACACATTTCAAGATCCAGGACTATATACTGATGGACACACTGAGCTGGCGCCTAAGCATGGTGGAGAAATTTCACAATCTAAGTTCTTTGACCAAAGTATAATGAGAGTCTATTCAGTTATCGGACCCACTATGTGCCTCAAAATGAACAAAAATTGTTTCCTGCATAGGTCAAAGGTGGCTCTGGTTATTGCAACTGTAATAAAGGTCTGAGAATTGTCAAACTTCCAATATTTTGTTGGTGTTTTCTTTGCAAAGACTATACAGATATGATTTAGAACCTTTGTATGTATTTATAGATGACTTTTATGAATTAAGAATATTTTTGAAATTAAACAAAGCTCTAATGCTCTTTTGTGTCCTCAAAACCTGAAATCATTCCATCTGATACACCTCTCCATGGTGATAATGAGGAGACGCTTTTCCCCATTAATTGTTGGTAATGCTAATGGATTTAAGGTGTGAAGTTCAGATCACTACTCTTCCAGCTGAAAATTGTTGTTCACCTGGTAATCATCTGTCACTCATTACCAGTGGCAACTGCCCATTTCTACTTAATAAACAAGATCTATTTCAGCATGTATTTCTCTTGAAGCTCTGCCATCCATCTGTCTGAACAGTTCTGCAATCTGTCACTCCACACTTATGCCCAATGATAACAACTATGCGCATCATTTACCCTGATCAAAAGCAAGAGCTCTGAATATCCATAGGGCAGCCCATCCCTGCTAACCTGCGGCCTCACTTCACCACTGACCCCATCAAAGTTCATGGGGCAGGAGACAGACCCATTAATTTGCCTGATATTGATTTGATTTGATTTTTGATTTGATTTATTATTGTCACATGTACCCAGGTACAGTGAAAAGTTTTGTTTTGCGTGCAGTACAGGCAGAGCATACCATACAAAGAGCAAAAAGGGTAATGGAACAGAGCAAGGAATACAATGCTATAGCTGGAGAGAAGATGCACAAAGAGTGAGGTCAATATTAAATTTGAAATTTGAGAGGTCCATCCAGAAGTCTAATAACAGCAGGGAAGAAGCTGCTATTGAATATGTAGGTACATGTGTTTACACTTTTGCATTTCTGCCTGATGGAAGAGATTGGAATAAGATTATCTCCGGGGTGGGAGGGGTCTTTGATGATGTTGGCTGCCTTTCTGAGGCACCGAGAAGTATCGGTGGAGTCAATGGATGGACTGGGCCTACATTCACAACTCTCTGTCATTTCAGACAGTCCTGGGCAGATCAGTTGCCACGCCAATGCATGATGCATCCGGATAGAATGCTTTCTATGGTGCGTCTATAAAAATTGGTAAGAGTCTTTATGGAGATGCCAAATTGCCTTAGCCTCCTGAGAAAGTAAAGGCGTTGTTGTGCATTCTTGATCTTCACATCAATATGGGTGGACCAGGACAGATTGTTAGTGATCACTCCTCCTAGGTACCTGATGCTCTCAACCATCTCTCCCTCAGTTCCATTGTTCAGACAAGGGTATGCCCTCCACTCTGCTTCCGGAAGCTAATGACCAGCTCCTTAGCTTGGCTGACGATGAGGGAGAGATTGTTATCTGTCCCCTAGGGAGTTTTTTTTCTTTTTCTTTTCTGTTTTTCTAGCTCCTGTGTGTTTTTCCAGATACATATACCATGATTTGTAAGTATGTCAAATTTTGAATTAACATTTAGAATCAAGGCACATTTTAAATTTAACTAACTACATCACATCATATATGAGGCTGCACTCCACTCTAAGTAAACTACCCAATTATATATGTCCTTGAACCATCCTGTCTTATATAAACATTGTCCTCAATAAAGTTTATTGTACGGTATATTATATTGGACAAGGCCTCTTCAAATGTAGGTAAATATAGAGAGATGCATTCGATAGTTAAAACACTCGACAACGTTTGTTGTGTTCAGACTTCTATACAGCCCAGGATTGTCTACTTACTCACAAGTTACTTAAAAGACCAGATGGAACTGAATACTACTTAATCGTGGCTTAAATTGTTTTTCACAATGCTTTGCTGTCATCATCAACTGCTACTGTCAGTCATCAAAGCAAAGTACAGGGAAAAGTGAATGCTCAAAACAAAAAAATGCAGTGCCTCCACCAAGTCTGAAGTAAAATCAGATACATTCCTGGAATGACAAGCAAATCAGGCAGTAGCTGTAGAAAAAGATTAACATTTCAGGTATATAACCCACAAACCGAACTGGAAGATATTACAGAGAGACGCATTATATCAAACTACTTAGCCAGAATGCTGAGGCCTCTTGAGAATTAAACTAAAACAAATGGGTCCAGATTTTCTGATAGCCAGATCACAGTTTCTGCTACAGGGCAACCCTCAGAAATTCTCATCGTAGCAAACTCCAAACAAATTCCTCAGAAAATTAAAGATTCCCTGGGCAATTTCCCTACTCCTGGAACCTTCCAAAAGTTAAGTTGGAGAATTTGGAAAGTTCCACTGCCATTAAGAAAATACTTACTTAGTTTAACTCCTGAGTAACTGTTAAATCGACCCCTCTCAAAAAACTCACACACCCACAATGACATCTTCTCCAGATTGCTTACGCTCCCCCAGAACCTGACCTGACAGTCCTTCTCCCCCGGAGTGTGACGTTCTTCCTCTGCCACCGGACCCAACCCCTTGCACCCCATAACATCCTGCACCCGCTCTCCTCCCCTAATGCAGGACACCTTCAGGTGATTACCTTACATACTAACCCTGTCCAGGAGCTGTCAAAGTAGTTGACTGTGATGCTAGACCATTAAACAGAAAATGATAAATGATTGCTGTAAAACAGAGGGTGTGGTTCACCCTACCCTGAATAGTTTACTCAGACCTGTCAGCACGGGAGTACAGCTCCATATTTCTTTTTGATTTTTCTAAATTTGCTTTATTATTGCCACATTTACCTAAGTACAGCAAAATATTTTGATTTGCATGCAGTACAGGTAGATCGTGCCATACATAAGTGCATTAGGGTAATAGAACAGAGCGAGGAATACAGTGTTAAGGCTGCAGAGAAGGTGCACAAAAAGCAAAGTCCATATTAAATTTAAAATGTGAGAGGGCCATCCAGAAGTGTAATAACTGCAGGGAAGAAGCTGTTCTTGAATCTGTTGGTGCATGTTTATCTTCTGCCCAATGGGAGGGGCTGAAAGAGACTACAACCAAGAGATTGTAACCATGTCTTTGATGATATTGGCTGCCTTTCCAAGGTAGCAAGAAATATAAATGGAGTCAACAAGTGGAAGGTTGGCTTGCCTGATGGACTAGGCCTACGCTCACAACTCATTGGAGGTTCATACTGTTCTGAGCAGAGCAGTTGCTGTACCAAGCCATGATGCCTCCAAATAGAATGCTTTCTATGGTGCATCTGTAAAAATTGGTAAGAGTCTTTGTGGACAAATTTCCTTAGCCTCCTGAGGAAGGAGAGGTGTCGCTGTGCATTCTTGACAATGCAGAGCTCTTCTGTGATGCAAAAAAAGGAGGGAATCAGTCATTCCTCAGAAAATCCAACCTGTGATCTTCAAAGTGATGGTGTGAAGAAGAGGACATAATTTAATGATAAATATATAAGATACAAGGGGCTGAGTCTTTGTTTAAGGGTCAAGACTCCAAACTCAGGAGCATTCCTGGATCCCAATCCTACAACACCATTTTGAAGGAGATGGCCAATCAGTAGGCAGAAGGTGCACTCTAACTAAGGATGTTGGATGGACTCCCAACATGGGCATATCAATAGGAGACACGCCCACACTCAGAGACTGTTCCAGTATGTCCATGCTTTAAATGACTTCATTATCTTCTGTGGGTCTCCTCATGACTGAGGAATCCGATGCAGGATCAGCACTGGAAGCCCTCAGGACTGGCAATACATGTTGTTGGTGCTGAAAGGAACTCCTGCAGCTGCTCCATCTCTATCCTTCCGCTAGTATAATAGATATTCATGAGCATAATCTCGTAACTGGTCCTCAAAATGTGATGAATCCAAATTTTAATGCTTAGCTCCTGAAGGGTCAGTCACCTCCAATGTTCTAATAAGAGATATGGTCAGCAATGCAAATGTTTCTACTTTTCCATATTATCTTGTCCTTGTATCATTTTGACTGCCTTGATATTATTCACATTGACAGCTTCCCACAGAACATCTGCTCAAGGATTTGGAAATCATCCATGTTGGAATCATCACTTGGCAATTTAAGTTTCTGAAGGGTAGTCACAGTGGACAATCCCACTGCTTGTGATTTTGCCTTGTCGATAAATTCTCATGGTGGCATCTGGTTTCTTTTCAGGGAGAACACCAGAGTTTTGATGTGGTACTGATTGTCGAAACAGGATTCTGCACTAGACTGTAGGGTGGTAGGGACAGAGGTCTGTACAGTTTCTCCCCATTAGGTCAATGTTGTCAACTTCAGTAGGTGTGGTGCAGGTGGGACCCTAAAGCACTGATGAGTATACACAGACACTGTATGTATTCATCACTGAATATAAACCATTCAAGGAAGTGGAGAAGATATCCTATTAGTAGACTATTAATCCAGCAACTCAGCTAATATTTTGGGAACCTAGGTTCAAATCCTACCATAGCAGATGGTAGGCTTTGAATTCAATACAAAAAAGAATCTGGAACTAAGAGTCTGATGATGACCATTAAACCATTGTCAGGGAAGGAAAAAACCCATCTGGTTCACTAATGCTGTTTAGGAAAGAAAATCTACCATTGTTACCGGTGACCCCAGACCCACAGCAACATGGTTGACTCTTAACTGCCCTCTGGGCAATAAATGTTGGCCTAGCCAGTGATGCCCTCATCCTGTCAGTGAAAAAAAAAAGTGTTGGTGGAGTTAGAACACACTGAAGCTCTAGTTTCTCTGGAAACTGGCTACAGTGTTCGCTCAGGAAGATGCATCACAGTCAGATGGGCATGAATACACAAAGAAGATAGATTAGTTATTATGTAATGTAACTATAACTCAAGAATCTTGTATTTATGTGATTACTGTATATGGCACAATTTCAAATTAACATATAATAAATGCTGTTATCATGAAGTGTAAGCCCAAAGGCAGTCCTTGATTTTGCCTTCTTCTTGAGCAGTTTCTAAAGAACCTAAACACATCGCAACGCATCAAACAAAGGGTAGGAAAGTGAGGGCACAGATAGAGAAACCATTTAAAAACACTTCATCGATGTTTAAAACCAGAAAGCAACCACAGCTGCCTGAAATAATTTTGCTACAGAGCTTCAGGCTTTACAAACACTGTGTTGAATCAAATGTGTTTCTTACAACGCAAAATTGAGCAAAATGTCCTTTGAGCAACATCTGTTTTCATTGAGTGGCTGCGCGGCCTTTCAGCTTGGAGGGAACACTGTCTAATCTGTATTGCAGTCAATGACGTATTTCTGAATTGTAGTCATAGTCATAATGCAGTCAACAGTGAAGGGGGGAGCCTCGAAGGCTACCCAGCAAAAAAACACACATAGCATTGAAAAAGGAGCCATATTTTCCACACTAAAACCTCCTGTTGGAATCACTGAATTTAATAAGGGAGCTAAGAGACATCATTTAGTTAGCCAACAGTCACTCAGTAAAGCATAGCCTTGAAAGCATTCACCTGAACAAACCGTACTCTGCATACGTCTGCTTCATGCCTGTGAAATTGAAACCAGCACAGCAGACATAAAAATAATTACCAAAGATGGATATGGATCCCTAATGTGAGGGTCATTTGTGGTCTAGAGTTCCTAACACATTATTCTATTACACTATTCCGAGATAATTTCTTGCATCAGTCCATGCCAACATTATCAAAAAAGCAAGCATCATTTTATTTCATTTCATTGGAACATACATTATGAATTCAGAAGAAGCCTCAAATTTACACCCAATCATCATATACTAGATTTATCCTCAAAAAGCCATGCAGATCATCCACAAAGGTGAGTCCTTTGATCACCCATATATTTGTCCTTGTCAACTTACAATTTTTCCTAACATCTCCAATTTAAATTGGTCATCCCGAAGTGCAAATTGTTTATGGTTCCACCATTTCAGTTTCCGTCTCTTCCACCCCTACAGCACCTGCTGTACAACTCACGATTCCTCCATCTGCAGCCTCTAGCACATCCTTCCCCAGTTTCACCTCAGCCCTGCCTCTGTCCTTTTTCTGTGTATTTATGAACTACCTAAGGAGAGGTTCTTTGTTTATTTCTCCATACCTCATGACTTTGCACTTTCTCTTCAATTGCTGAAAGAAGTCTCACATTTTTCACTATCAGTGAGCAAATGATTAGTCAAAAAGAATATATGAATATAGAGAAGTGGAGCAGTTAACTTATGAGGGAGGTGAAGCTTTGATGAGCAAGCATAGAAATATGCACAGAGCAGGATGTCAGGTTACCATTAGTAAATTAGATGGTGTTGAACATGTGTGAGGCAGTAAACTTCCCACACGAGCTGTTGGCATTTCAGCTGCTGAATTAGATACTTTAGTTGACTGCTTATGTAACTTCTCGACTCCAATTGGTTGCTTTTCCAGTTTCCTCCCTCTCCCTTTCATTACATCGGTTCCTATGCCTACATCCACCCAAAACAATGAGGTGATTCTCTGAGCCGTGAAGTCATTGGAAACCTGGACCTTTCCTTCTGTCTGTGAAGCTTATTTTATTCAAGGCTACTCAAGTTTACCAAATGCTGTAGGAATGCAGCTCCTGAATGTGGCCATTTAAGAATTCACTGTCTGGCCATAACATAGCTTAACCATCACACTTTCACCTTCTGATGAGCTCAGCATCCAAACTTCCTCTCAATTTCTCTCCAAGTACCAGAGTTGATGTCAGAAATGAGTGAACTTTAGTCAAGCCAGACTTCCATTTACCAATATAATTTTCCTAATACCAAGATTGCCAGGGATTAACAGAAATCTTTCTGAGTAAGTAGTCAACTTTTCTAGAACACGATAGTTGCGTTCTTGTGCAACCCCACATTATAGAAAACAGAACCAGCATTTATAGTGTTGGCAATGTAATCACGTTACAGCCAACATACGTTTTAAAAGTTTGCGCTTTAGAAACAACGTCCCCAATTCATCAATCGCATTACAGCGAATTCACATTGATGTGATAGCAGAATGACCTATACCCTGGAAATCATTTTCCTACAAAGCTTCAGGGAGTTGTGCAAATACAGCATTGAATCAAGTGTGGTTTTTACAATGCAAAATTGAGCAACATGATCTTTCAGCAACATCTTCTTGCCTCGAACGTGCATAAAATCTTGGAGCCGCTGTGCAGCCTTTCAGCTTGGAGAGAACACTGTCCAATGTACATTACAATCAATGATGCACTTCTGAATTGTAGTCACAGTAACAATGTAGGAAATAAGGCCCCCAATTTGCCCACAGTAAAACCTGGCAATTTGGAGCAGGCTTCAAGGACTCAGGGGACTAATGGAAGAAGGTGTACGGGCCACCTGTCAATGGTGTCCCGAAATAGCATCAGCCATTTGGCCCTTTAACCCTACTTCATCATTCAGTGTGATCATTGCTAAACTTCTACCCCAACTCCACCTTCTTTCCACAACCCTTGATGTCTGCAATAGCTAAACATTTGTCAATTTCTTGCATGCTTGCACTCAATGACTTGGTATCCTGGCCCACTGACAGTGTACTGATGGGGAATCCTCATTCCAAAACTTTCAATGTAAACTAAAAGGATTTTTAAAACTAAAATTAAGTAAATTATTGTTTTAAAATTTTTAAAATGATCAAAAATATCTTTAAAATTCTAATCCCTGAGGAAAAGCCCTGACATTTGCAGGTGGCATGGTGGCTCAGTGGTTAGCACTGCTGCTTCACAGTACCAGGGTCTTATGTTCAATTCCAGCCTCAAGCGACTGTCTGTGGAGTCTACATGTTCTCCCCATGTCTGTGTTGGTTTCCTCCCACGGTCCAAAGATGTGCAGGCCATGCTAAATTGCCCATAATGTTAGAGGGGAAATTTGACTGGGTGGGTTACTCTTTGGAGGGTTGGTGTGGACTTGTTGGGCCAAAGGACTGGTTTCCACACTGTAGGAAATCTAATCTTATCCCCTGAACTACATTTTGTCAATGTTGTGTCACAAAGCTAGTTCCTTTTTTTTCTGAAAGCTATACCTTCGCTCAAGGATACTTTCTCCTTGATTATTTTCAGAGGGCTAATAAACCGGGCCAGGCTCCGATCAGTCTGGTTTGGTACAGAGTTGAAAAGGATTTTGAGAGGCTTTTTGTTTATATGTAAACAGATGAAACTTCAGGCCAAAGTGGTCATGTTTCAAAAGTGACCTGTAGAATGAAAGGGAAGTTGTCAGCTCTCTGGCTCAGCAGTTTAGTTCCATCCTGAACTGGTGACGAGTTCAACAGGGAGCTGTGTGGAAACTCACTCTCTCTCTTTTGGCCCTTCAACTTCAACCTGTAAGCATATGTTTCATTTATACCAGTTTTTAAAGGGAGTTTACTTATTGGGACTATTGTGTATATTCAGGACAGCATAATTAAGTCTAGTTTGGATAGACTGAGTTCTGTAGGGGTTCTTTATTCTGTTCATTGTGTTTCATGTATAATTTTGTGAATAAATTTTTGTCTGTTTTAAAATCTAGTCATCAACCTAGCCACCTCACTCTGGATAATTTTCGCTGTACACTTACCAAAAGAAATTACAATGTTATGGTCTCGGCTGCTTGCTTGAGAATGTTTTGAGTGGAGGAAGTGAGGTCTGCAGATGCTGGAGATCAGAGCTGAAAATGTGTTGCTGGAAAAGCGCAGCAGGTCAGGCAGCATCCAGGGAACAGGAGAATCGACATTTCGGGCATAAGCCCTTCTTCAGGAATGTTTTGAGTGGTCTAGCCTAGTTCATAACAGTTGGTAATGTAGGATGAGTTCACCAACATAAGCAGGGATGGGTGGGAATGATATCTTCATATTCTGAGGGCTGTGCCTGGAATATTAAGATTTATTTCCTCCTTCCAGTTGCTACCCAACTTGCTGAGTATTTGCAACATTTTGTAAAATTCTCAAGAAATTAACCATCTCGCCTTCTCTGAGGCAGTGCAAGTTCAGAGGTCTCACCTGTAGGGTGCTATTCCTGATGGATCAATCCGTGTCAGGCCACTTGGGGATATTTTCCAATGTCGAGCCTAACCCTGGCCATGATCAAACACATTTCTGGCCTCATGGTGAATAAATGACTCTTTTTCTTCCAAAATAAATAATAAAAACTGCAATTTTAAGTCAAGTGTTACAATTGCTGCATAATTAAATATCATGTGATCAGACGTCATGTGCCTAAACCACCAGGCATACATGAATTCAAAGAAGTCATTTACAGCATGGACATACATGAACAATGAGTTGCCAACTAGATCCCACAGCACCGCAGGCTTTTGAATCTCGAGTTGAAATGATGCTGTTTTCTATCCTATCTTTTCAGCTATAGCAAGTTCCAAATTTCAGACGCACGCATGCGAGCCCAATATACACTGCCACAATAGAATCATTTATCAATTTTAAAATTTTTAATATTATTTTGGTTCAATATTTTGGATTGGATAAGAAATTTTCTGGCTAACCCAATTAAATCTGTGCGACTCAAATCTATCTTTTCTCAAATCTACCCTTTCTCAAATCTATACTTATTATCCTGCCTGGTCCCAAACATCAGTGTGTCACATCACTTGTGTTGACCTTACTGCCCGCTTCAGTACTGTACCCAGATCAGAAGCTGTAAAGGTCTAAAGCTTCGCCCTTCTGTCACAATGTTGGTCTTTTTACAAGGTTACAATGCCCTTGAGTTTTTTTTTCCCAGAGAAGGGGCCAGGCTCCAACTAGGCTGGGTTTGAAAGGTTTATTGGAACCCTTTTTGTTTACCCCTAACAGATAATGCCTCCGGCCTAAGGCTATCATGCCTTTAAAAAACTGGTATAATCAAAGGGAAGTGGCCAGCTAGCTGTGTAGCTAGCCTTCATTTGCATTAACGTTTTTGATTCAGTTCAGCAGCAGTGTGTGTGAAGAAAGGCTGTTGGGCCTAGTCCAGCCAGGTACTCTCTCTCAATGACTTCAAGCCTGTATGGTCTGGTTTGTTTCATTTTTACTCTTTGTGCTAAGGGGTCTGTTTATGGAGATTGTTGCAAGAATTTTCGAAACAGCATCATTAAGTCAGGATAGTCTGTTGGGTTTTGGACACAATAAATTATCCGGTAGTCTATTTTCTGTTGTGTGTGTTTCATTCTGTAATTTTGTAAATAAATTCTGTTTGTTTAAAACAGCTAATTCATTCCGGAAATATCCACTCCACACTTACCTAAAACAAACAGCAGAGTTACGGTCTGGGCTACCTGTTTAAAAATGTTTTGAGGAGTCGGGCCTGGTCCATAACACATCCTTTGGAACAATATGAGATATATCAATAAATCGGTCAACTATTTGAGCAACAAGTTATGGTACAGCAAACAGATCCAATGTATTCTCTGAGTGTTTGTGGTCCAGAACGTTTGGCATGGAGACTTCAAATAGGGCAGATTTGGTCAATATTTTAATATGGACTTCAGAACAGTTCCATAATATCCCTAAACTGTAATTGATATTCCGAAATCATTGTAAGTTCACCATTATCACTTCTCTGGGAATATGTCAAAAACAAATGTAAAATTGCAGAGACATGTGTCTTATTTTAAGGAACCTTCTTGAGAGCCCTAAGGATGGGCAACAAATATTGACCTTGCCAACAATGCTTACATCTAGTGAAAAGGGCTTTAGTCCACTGAATGGCATTCCAAAATGATTGTGACTTCTGTTATAGGTATTTCAGCATCACAGACCAATATCTGTATCCTGACAATTATTGTATTTTTGACATAAATGTAGCTAGCAATGCAATAATGACCAGACAATTTGAGCTTGTGATGATGATTGAAGGATAGCTATTGGCCAGTTATTAATGCCTTTCTTCTTTAAGATAGTGCTACTGAATCTTTTGTATCCAACACAACAGGCAGCTGGTTAGCTCAGTTGGCTGGACAACTGATCTGTAACACAGAGTGACACCAACAGCATGGGTACAATCTTTATTCTAGCTGAGGTTACCATGCAGGACTGTCCTTTGCAATCTCTCCCCTTGCCTGAGATAAGTTGGCCCTCAGGTTTAACCATCACCAGTTATCTGTGTCTCTCTAGTAAGTGAGTTATCTCCTGGGACTATGGCAGCTTTACTTTTGCAGTCATACCCAGCACATGGGAAGATGGTTGTGGTTGTTGGAAGTCAATCATCTCAGCTGCACTCCATCTCTGCAGGAGTTCCTCAGGGGAGTGTCCCAGGCTCAACTATCTTCAGCTGCTTCATCAATGACCTTCCCTCCATCATAAGGTCAACAATACATTGGTTTGGCTGCATTTAAAATACTGTGTACAATTCTGGTTGCCACATTACCAAAAGGATGTGGGCGCTTTGGAGAGGGTGCAGAGAAGGTTTACGAGGATGTTGCCTGGTATGGAAGGTGCTAGCTATGAAGAGAGGTTGAGAAGGTTAGGTTTATTTTCATTAGAAAAAGGATATTGAGGGGGGACCTGATTGAGGTTTACAAAATCATGAAGGGTATAGACAGGGTGGATAGAGACAAGCTTTTTCACAGGGTGAAGGATTCAATAACGAGAGGTCACACTTTCAAGGTGAGAGGTGGAAAGTTTAAGGGGGATACACACGGTAAGTACTTCACACAGAGGGTAGTGGACGACTGGAACGCGTTGCCAGCAGAGGTGGTAGAGG
This sequence comes from Chiloscyllium plagiosum, assembly GCF_037043375.1. NCBI lineage: Eukaryota > Metazoa > Chordata > Chondrichthyes > Orectolobiformes > Hemiscylliidae > Chiloscyllium > Chiloscyllium plagiosum. Next base: position 15,886,728 of record NW_028270177.1, read on the forward strand.
CAGGCACAGTAGATTCATTTAAGATGCTTCTGGACAAATGCATAAGTAGGTGGGGAGCAGAAGCATACAGATGCTTAGGAATTGACCGACAGGTTTAGACAGTAGATTTGGATCGGCTTAGGCTTGGAGGGCCGAAGGACGTGTTCCTGGGCTGTAAAGTTTCTTTGTTCTTTGTTCTTAATGTTCAGCACCATTCACAACTCCTCAGACATTAAAGTAGTCTATATTTAACTACAAAAAGATCTGGACAATATTCAGGTTTGAGCTGACAACTGGCAAGTAACATATGTGCTACACAAATGCCAAGCAATGACCATCTCCAATAAAAGGCAATCGAACCACTGCCCCTTGGCATTTGTGTTACTGAATACCCCCATTATCAAAACCTTGGGGGTTGGCACTGACAGAAACTTAACTGGACTCACCACGTATATACACTGGCTTCAAGAGCAGGTCAGAGGCTAGGCATAATGCGGCAAGTAACTTACCTCCTGACTCTTAAAAGTGAGTCCACCTTCTACAAGGCACAAGTCAGGAGTATGATGGAATACTCTCCACTTGCCTGGATTAATGCAGCTTCAACAGCACTCAAGAAACTTGACACCATCCAGGACAAAGCAGCCTACTTGATTGGCACCACATCCACAAGCATCTACTCCCTCCACCACTGATGCTCAGTAGTATATCTACAAGATGCGCTGTAGAAATTTGCCAAACATGACTTTCCAAACCAACGACACTTCTATCTAGGAGGACAAGGGCAGCAGATACATGAGAACACCTCCAACTTCAAGTTCCCCTCCAAGTCACTCACCATCCTGATTTGGAAATATATCGCTGAACCTTTACTGTCGCTGGGTCAAAATCCTGGAATTCCCTCCCTAAGGGCATTGTGAACTGCCACTCAAGATTCAAGAAGGCAGCTCACCACCACCTTCTGCTGGGCAACTAAGGACGGGCAATAAATGCTGGCTAACCAGCAATGCCCATGTCCTACAAGAGAATAAAAAAAGAGGAGGAGCCCTCCCCCTGTTTAATATCAGATCTGAGAGATGGCACGTGTCACTGTGCAGCACTCCCTCAGCACTGCAATGGAGTGTCAAGTTCGTTCTTATGTATTCACACCATAGAGTGGGACTTGGAACCGAGGTCCATATGGTTCAGAGATATGACTGATACAAACTGAGTAGTAGCTGGATTCGTGAATTGCAATAGCAGTGATCTTCATGTGCTGTTTGAAACATAGCAACAAAGTTTTGTTGAAAATTGTAAGTAGAATTTCATGGCACTAGAAAGCAACAGAGACAAGTATACCAGATTACTGTTGATGCTACTGCCAACTGGTGGAACAAGTTGGAGATGCAACCAAGCATCAGTTATAAAAATGTGAAAAAATAAAAGATTTTAGTTATTAGCATCTTTACCAGAAATCCTCTCCAAGAAAACCTTAGTTCTTAAAGAGACTAGTGCCCAATATAAAATATAACTTATTTTACCCCAAAGGAGAGTCATATTCACATAAAAGGGAAAGGCAATGTTATACAGTCATAGAATCATAGAGATGTACAGCACGGAGACAGACTGTGTCAGCCCAACTCATCCATGCCGACCAGATATCACAACCCAATCTAGTCCCACCTGCCAGCACCCGGCCCATATCCCTCCAAACCCTTCACATTCATATACACATCCAGCTACCTTTTAAATGTTGCAATTGTACTAGCCTCCACCACTTCCTCTGGCAGCTCATTCCATACCCGTACTACCCTCTGCGTGAGGTCTCTTATAATTTGCCCCCTCACCCTAAACCCATGCCCTCTAGTCTGGACTCCCCCACCCAGGGAAAAGACTTTGTCTATTTATCCTATCCATGCCCTTCATAATTTTATAAACCTCTATAAAGTCACCCTCAGCCTCCAACACTCCAGGGAAAACAGCACCAGCCTATTCAGCCTCTCCCTACAGCTCAAATCCTCCAACCCTGGCAACATCCTTGTAAATCTTTTCTGAACCCTTTCAAGTTTCACAACATTTTTCCGATAGGAAGGAGTCCAGAATTGCACGCAATATTCCAACAGTGGTCTAACCAATGTCCTGTACAGCCGCAACATGACCTCCCAACTCCTGTACTCAATACTCTGACCAATAAAGGAAAGCATACCAAACGCCTTCTTCACTATCCTATCTACCTTCACTATCCTCTGTATCTTTGTACAGCTTCAGTTCTCAGAATAGCCCAGATGGAAAATGCTTTCTACAACCTAGATGGCTGACTTCATGGGAAGGTTGTGCCATACTACACAAATTATTCTTAATGGCAGGGTTTGCCCACTACACTTCTGAAGGAGGTTCATTGGATTCAAAACATTAACTCTGCTTTCTCTCCACAGGTGCTGCCAGAGCTGCTGGGTTTCTCCAGCACTTTCTGTTTTTGTTTCAGATCTTCAACATCTGCTCTCTGTTCATTGTTTTATTGATCCAGTTGGTTGTCCCCTTCTTCCCACACCTCCTGACAGCAGTGACTCATATCAACCAATCTGAAGAAGAATCATATCAGACTCGAATCATTAACCCTATTTCTCAGTTCACGGATGCTGCCAGGCCTGCTCTGTTGCTCTAGCCTTTTCTGTTTTACTTGATTCATATTTACAGACTGCCTTAAAATCTGGCAGCTCTTCAATATATCACCTGTTCAAACACCTTTATTAGGGAGCCAAGACAGTGAGTGTTAACAGATTGGTATCACAGTAAAGTCTTAGCTTGACCTCACCCAATCTGTACACTTGGGCACTTTCAAGTTCAATTCACTGATTAGTACATTTTCCCTACTTTGGGAATATTAGTGAAAATCACAGAGCCTGATGTGTCTGCTTCAGCTCTGGTCTCCTCATTCATCAAACAGCATCTCTCTCACGCATTTTAATTTCCTTTATACTTCCTCCAGCTCGACATGACTCATACGTCATTGGATGCTGCCTGAATTGCTGTGCTCTTCCAGCACCACTGATCCAGAATCTGGTTTCCAGCATCTGCAGTCATTGTTTTTACCTCATACGTCCTGACCCCAAGTTACAAATTTCGACTGTGTCAAAAAGATTTTTGAATGGGGAGAGAGAAACAGAGTTATGTTTCATGTCAAAATTACGTATTCAGGAATTCTAAAGAAGTTATATTGGACTCAAAGTGTTAACTCTGTTTTCTCTCCACAAATGTTACCAGATCTACTGATTTCTCCAGCACTTCATGCTTTAAATCAGATCTCCAGCAACGTGCACTACTTTGTTTTAGTTTCCAATGGAACCTTGGAATAATTGAGAGGGTACCTATCACTCCCAGAAATTTGTATTAAAATGGAATTGCCAAATATTTCTTTACTTCAAGAATATGTGAATGTGTAAACATAGATTTAAGCTTATGGCCCATATGTGCACAAACAGAACACCATAGTTTAAAAACCAAAAGATGTAACTATTTAGCCAAGGGAATCTGCTGCATTCTTATATAAACTACATTAAAAATCAATGTCCTCCATCCCAATCTCCACTCTCTGGCATTTCCTCCATTTATAGTTTTCCATTTCTTTCAAACCTTCCCCCTCCTCTCACTTCTTCTCCCTCCCCTCACGTCTTCCCCCTCTCCCCTCACTTCTTTGCCCTCCCCTCCCCTCACTTCTTCCCCTTCCATTGTAATCCTGTTTTCTGTCATACATGAGAGGCTGCCACACTAGCTGAGTTTCCTTACCCAGCTTGGGTTCATGTTGATAATCTGGAAAGGATAGCCTATAGATCATTGCCATTTTACATGTATTCCTGAAATTTATTTTCTTTCCAGTTTGCCTTGATTCCGTTGCTTAAGTAATATTTTTGGAACTGAGAAGTATTCAAAGCACATGTTAAAAACAAGTTCCAGTTTTGTCAGGTTTTGCCTGCAGAAATGTTTCGAGGAGAAATGTTTACTCTCGGGAGACTCTGCACCATTCCTGAATGGTTAGTTTAATATGGTGTGGTACTAAAGGTTTCTGCTCTACTTGCTGGCTGCCTTGGCTGGCTTTTTAATACACTGCTGTGGTTATCAGGTGTCCAGCCTTGAACCCGACTCTGTTCTCCCACAGCTTCTCCTCCTGCCTCATTTCCAAACTAACGTTGAGTCATTATTTGACACACGCCTTACATTTTATCATTTCCATCTTCTTCTGGCATCTTGCAAGCCCTCCAAACTTGATGCCATGTTCTCTTTTCAGCATTCTGAGATCCTATCCCAGATTAAGCATTGACTGGATCCTCACTGCTTTCTCTCATTCAGAGGATACTTGAGATGCATTTCCTGGCTGAATTCCAGATATTTATGTTGTGTTATGACTCACAATTTGTATGTCAGCATATTTTTCATAAATATGCTCATGATTGGAGCGTGTGACCTCCAGATGTAAAGATTTCAGACTCCATCTTTACTCAGGTCACTCAAAGCATGACATGCTCACAGAAGGATTCTACTCTTTGTCACAGAGTAGCTAATTATATTCCAGACAAGGATGCGCCTGTGTATATGTAATACACATCTATTGGATCTTTCAATACCACATTACCCATATCTTAATTTCCTGTGTTAAAAGGGATTAGATAAATATTGCACATGAACAAAACTAGAGGCAAAATGCATATAATCATTAGCAGAAGTCACCATCTTTAAAAAAATTCTAACATGTCTATGGAAGGCATTCAAAAATCTAATTGAATCCTGAAAATCAAAGAATAGGGACAATCAGCAGCATTAGGTACTGTCAGTACAGACGTGTAGAAAAACATTGCCTGGCTAGAAAAATGAGCTTCTTTCATTCTGATTAAAATCTATTTTTTTTTCCCCAAGTTAAAAAGCATGTCTTTCTTTTTCAAAATGTTCCTGTGGGTCCAATTTTTTTTACAGGGTGGTAAAATGCTCCTGGGAGCTTAACTATGAAGCGCCACTAACAGAGAATACATCTTTTGAAGCATTAAAAAGTCATTTCCTGCACGAACAAGTCTTCCCTGTGTCCAGGAATCAGTTGATTCTGCCATTGAGTAAAGCCTGTGTGATGTGATCACCAGTTATTTGGCATAAACACCATCTAGAGGCTGAAGCCTGCAACTACAGCCTGTCTCCCAAAGGGACCAAATCCTAGTAAAGGAATGGCTACATGAAAAATGAAGCAGCATCAAAAAGGGAACATAGAAATAGGACATAGAACATTACAGCGCAGTACAGGTCCTTCGGCTCTCAACGTTGCGCCAACCTGGGAAACCAATCTGAACTGAAAAATGTGTTGCTGGAAAAGCGCAGGTCAGGCAGCATCCAAGGAGCAGGAGAATCGACGTTTCGGACATAAGCCCTTCTTCAGGAATGAGGAAGGTCTGCCAAGCAGGCTAAGATAAAAGATAGGGAGGAGGGAGTTGGGGGAGGGGCGTTGGGAATGCAATAGGTGGAAGGAGGTTAAGGTGAGGGTGATAGGCCGGAGAGGGGATGGAGGCGGAGAGGTCAGGAAGAAGATTGCAGGTCAAGAAGGCGGTGCTGATTCCGAGGGTTGGGACTGAGATAAGGTGGGGGGGGAGGGGGAATGAGGAAGCTGGAGAAATCTGCATTCATCCCTTGGTTGGAGGGTTCCTAGGCAGAAGATGAGGCGCTCTTCCTCCAGGCGTCGTGTTGCCCATCTAACCTACACTATTCCATTCTCGTCCATAAGCCTGTCCAATGACCATTTAAATGCCCTGAAAGTTGGCAAGTCTACTACTGTTGCAGGCTGTGCATTCCACACCCCTACTACTCTGAGTAAAGAAACTACCTCAGACATCTGTCCTGTATCTATCACTCCTCAATTTAAAATAATGTCCCCTCGTGTTAGCTGTCTGCATTTGAGGAAAAGGGCTCTCATTGTCCAAACTATCTCACCCTCTGATTATCTTATATGTCTCAATTAAGTCACCTCTCAACCTTCTTCTCGCTAAAAACAACCTCAAGTCCCTCAGCCTTTCCTCATAAGACCTTCCCTCCATACCAGGCAACATTCTAGTAAATCTCCTCTGAACCCTTTCCAAAGCTTCCACATCCTTCCTATAATGCGGTGACCAAAACTGTACACAATACACCAAGTGCAGCCACATCAGAGTTTTGTACAGCTGCAGCAAGACCTCATGGTGTTGAAACTCAATCCCTCTACCAACAAAAGCTAACACATTGTACGCCTTCTTAACAACCCAATCAACCTAGATGGCAACTTTGAAGGATCTATGTACCTGGACACCAAAATTCTTTGCTCATCTATCACCCACGCCCTCCACCTCCTCCAAGACTTCCGTTTCTCCGGCCCCCAACGCCTCATCTTCACCATGGATATCCAATCCCTCTACACCTCCATCCGCCATGACCAGGGCCTCCAAGCCCTCCGTTTTTTCCTCTCCAGACGTTCCCAACAGTACCCCTCCACCGACACTCTCATTCGTTTGGCCGAACTGGTCCTCACCCTTAACAATTTCTCCTTTGAATCCTCCCACTTCCTCCAGACCAAAGGGGTAGCCATGGGCACACGTATGGGCCCCAGCTATGCCTGTCTCTTTGTTGGCTACGTAGAGCAGTTGATCTTCCGTAATTACACCGGCACCACTCCCCACCTCTTCCTCCGCTACATTGATGACTGCATTGGCGCCACCTCGTGCTCCCGCGAGGAGGTTGAGCAATTCATCAACTTCACCAACACATTCCACCCTGACCTTTAATTTACCTGGACCATCTCTGACACCTCCCTCCCCTTCCTGGACCTCTCCATCTCCATCAGTGACGACCGACTTGACACTGACCTCTTCTACAAACCCACCGACTCCCACAGCTACCTGGATTACACCTCTTCCCACCCTACCTCTTGCAAAAATGCCATCCCGTATTCCCAATTCCTCCGCCTCCGCCGTATCTGCTCCCAGGAGGAGCGGTTCCACCATAGAACACACCAGATGGCCTCCTTCTTTAGAGACCGCAATTTCCCTTCCCATGTGGTTAAAGATGCCCTCCAACGCATCTCATCCACATCCCGCACCTCCGCCCTCAGACCCAACCCCTGCAACCGCAACAAGGACAGAACGCCCCTGGTGCTCACCTTCCACCCTACCAACCTTCGCATAAACCAAATCATCTGCCGACATTTCCGCCACCTCCAAACAGACCCCACCACCAGGGATATATTTCCCTCCCCACCCCTCTCCGCCTTCCGCAAAGACCGTTCCCTCAGTGACTACCTGGTCAGGTCCACGCCCCCCTACGACCCACCCTCCCATCCTGGCACTTTCCCCTGCCACCGCAGGAACTGTAAAACCTGCGCCCACACCTCCTCCCTCACCTCTATCCAAGGCCCCAAAGGAGCTTTCCACATCCATCAAAGTTTTACCTGCACATACACTAATATCATCTATTGTATCCGTTGCTCCCGATGCGGTCTCCTCTACATTGGGGAGACTGGGCGCCTCCTAGCAGAGCGCTTTAGGGAACATCTCCGAGACACCCGCACCAATCAACCAAATCGCCCAGTGGCTCAACATTTCAACTCCTCCTCCTACTCTGCCGAGGATATGGAGGTGCTGGGCCTCCTCCACCGCTGCTCCCTCACCACCAGACGCCTGGAGGAAGAACGCCTCATCTTCCACCTCGGAACACTTCAACCCCAGGGCATCAATGTGGATTTCAACAGTTTCCTCATTTCCCCTTCCCCCACCTCATCCTAGCTTCTAATCTCCAGCAACTCGATCCCCTGACCTGTCCGGACTTGTCCGACCTGCCCAGCTCCTTTTCCACCTATCCACTCCACCCTCTCCTCCCTGACCTATCACCTTCATCTCCTTCCCCACTGACCTATTGTACTCTATGCCACTCTCTCCCCACCCCCACCCTCCTCTAGCTTATCTCTCCACGCTTCAGGCTCTCTGCCTTTATTCCTGATGAAGGGCTTTTGCCCGAAACGTCGATTTTGCCTGTCCTCGGATGCTGTCTGAATTGCTGTGCTCTTCCAGCACCACTGATCCAGAATCTGGTTTCCAGCATCTGCAGTCATTGTTTTTACACTACCAAGAACCTTCCAAAGTGAATCACCTCACTTTTCTGCACTAAACTCCATTTTCCACCTCTCAGCCCAGCTCTGCAGCATATCTATGTCCCTCTGTAACCTCCAACATCCTTTGTCACTATCCACAACTCTACTGATCTTAGTGTCATCCACAAATTTACTAACCCAGCCTTCTACGCCCTCAGCCAGGTCATTTATAAAAATGACAAACAGCAGTGGCCCCAAAACAGATCCTGCAGCACACCACTAGCAACTTAATTCCAGGATGAATATTTCCCATCAAACACCACCCTCTGTCTTCTTTCAGCTAGCCAATTTCTGATCCAAACCACTAAATCACCCTCAATCCCATGCCTCTGTATTTTGTGAAATAATCTACCATAAGGAACCTTATCAAATGCCTAACTGAAATCCATATACACCACATCAACTGCTTTACCCTCATCCATCTGTTAGGTCACCTTCTCAAAGAACTCAATAAGGTTTGTGAGGCATGACCTACCCTTCACAAAACCATGTTGACTATCCCTATCAACTTATCCCTTTCCAGATGATTATAAATCCTGTCATTTATAATCCTTTCCAATAATTTACCCACAGCTGAAGTAAGGCTCACAGGTCTATAATTACTAGTGTTGTCTTTACTCCCCTTCTTAAACAAGGGGACAATATTTGCTTTCCTCCAGTCTTCTGGCACTATTCCTGTAGAAAATGACAACATAAAGATCAAAGCCAAAGGCTCAGCAAACTCCTCCCTAGCTTCCCAGAGAATGCTAGGATAAATCCTATCAGGCCAAGGGGACTTACCTATTTTTACACTTTCCATAATTGCTAACACCTCCTTGTGAACCTTCATTCCATCTAGTCTAGTAGCCTGTATTTCAGTATTCTCCTCAACCACATTGTCTTTTTCTAGTGTGAATACTGACAAAAAATATTCATTTAGCACTTCCCCTATCTCCTCTGACTCCACGTACAACTTCCCACTACCATCCTTGATTGGGGCCAATCTTACTCGAGTCATTCGTTTATTCCTGATATGCCTACAGAAAACCTTAGGGTTTTCCTTGATCCTATCCGCCAATGACTTCACCTTTCCTGGCTAAATTGTAATTCTCAAGTACCCTAAATGAGCCATCACATCTCATCCTAACATAAGCTTCTTCTTCCTCTTGACAAGAGATTCAACTTCCTTAGTAAACCACAGCTCCCACACTCAACATCGTCCTCCCTGCCTGACCGGTATACACTTACCAAGGACCCACAGTATCTGGTCCTTGAATAAGCTCCACATTTCAATTGTGCCCACCCCCTGCAATTTCCTTCCCCATCTTATGCATCCTAAGTTTTGCCTAATCACATCATAATTGCCTTTCCCCCAGTTATAACTCTTGCTCTGCGGTATATACCTATCCTTTTCCATCACTAAAGTAAACATAGCCGAATTGTGGTCACTATCACCAAAGTGCTTACCTACATCCAAATCTAACACCTGGTCAGGTTTGCCACCCAGTACCAAATCTGATCTGGCCTCACCCCTTGTTGGCCTGTCTACATACTGTGTCAGGAAACCCTCCTGCACACATTGGACAAGAACTGACCCATCTAAAGTGTTTGAACTATTGTATTCCCAGTCAATATTTGGAAAGTTAAAGTCCCCCATAACAACCACCCTGTCACTCTTGCTCCTATCGAGGATCATCGTTACTATCCTATCCTCTACATCTCTGGAACTATTTGGAGACTTATAGAAAACTCTCAACCTCACCATCAAACCAGCGGACAAAGAAGGTGCAGTGGTACTTTGGCACACTGACCTCTACACCACTGAAGACAGACGCCAGCTCAAAGACACCTCTTCCTACCACCCCCTCGATCATGACCCCACTCCCCATCACCAAACCATCATCTCCCAGACCATACAGAACCTCATCACCTCAGGAGATCTCCCATCCACAGCTTCCAACCTCGTAGTCCAGGAATCCTGCACTGCGCAATTCTACCTCCTTCCCAAGATCCACAGGCCTGACAACCCCGGCCAACCCATTGTCTTAGCCTGCTCCTGTTCCATTCCAGATGAAGGGCTTTTGCCCAAAACGTCGATTTTCCTGCTCCTCGGATGCTGCCTGACCTGCTGTGCTTTTCCAGCACCATTCTAATCTAGACTCTGATTTCCAGCATCTGCAGTCCTCACTTTTGCCTATAGAAAACTCCCAACAGGGTAACCTCTCCTTTCCTGTTTCTAATCTCAGCCCATACTACCTCAGTACAGAGGAACCTCAATTATCCGAATACCAATTATCCAAAAATCGGATTATCCGAAGGCGATCTCGAGGTCCCGATGGAAACAATATATCAAAGGCGCGTTTCCAACAGTGACCACGTCTTTTGTTTACAATAACTTTACGGGCACAGTCTCCAAATGATTGACCTCCCGCCTTCTCTTTCTCCCCACACTTTCTCTGGAGTTCTACACAGGGGTGTACCCTAACCCTACCCCACTTTCCAAAATAGTCTCTCCAACATTACCCTGTACAGGGCAAAGGTGGAACCTGTCAAAAAGTTGCAGTAAAAGGTTGTGTGTGTGTGTGTGTGTGGGGGGGTGTGTGTGTGGGGGTGTGTGTGGGGGTGTGTGTGGGGGTGGGGGTGTGTGTGGGGGTGTGTGTGGGGGTGTGTGTGGGGGTGGGGGTGTGTGTGGGGGTGGGGGTGTGTGTGGGGGTGTGTGTGTGGGTGTGTGTGTGGGTGTGTGTGTGTGCGCGCGCGCGCTCTCTATTTGGAGACTTACCCAACGAAGGCAGCAGCAGCAGTCTTGTTGTTGGTGTCCAGTCCAGCTGCCCCGGAGAGGGGGTGGGTGTGTATGGAGTTGAGGGCCGGTGTTGAAGGAGTGGGGCTGGTGTTGAGGGGGGGGGGGGGGGGGGTTGCACCGGGTTGGGGGCAATGTTGGACAGGGTTGGGGTGTGGGGCCGATGTTGGACAGGGTTGGGGGTCGGGGTGTTCATGCTAGGCTGGGGGAGATGTTGGATGGATTTGGTGGTGGGGGTGTTGGGGACGGGGCAGTGTTGGAAGGGGTTGAGGGTCGGGGGGGGTCATACTAGGCTGGGGGCAGGTGGGGGGCGGTGTTGGGCCATGATGGACTGGGGATGTTGGGGAGGGGGAGGGGGGGCTGTGTTGGACGGATTTGGGGGCGGGGGGGATGTTAAGGACAGGGGGCTGTGTTGGACGGATTTGGGGGTGGTGTTGGGGACAGGGGCAGTGGTGGACGGGGTTGGGGGTCGGGGGGTCATGCTGGGCTGGGGGCGGGCAGGGGGACTGTGTTGGACAGGGGGGGCAATGTTGGGGTCAGGTCTCGCACACCGTGTTGCTGCAGTCTCCTGAATGGGGACCAGATTTTAAAAACTCCAAGCCCCAGAGGAAAGGCATTTAAATCAATTAACCAAATAATCGATTATCCAAACAAAATAGTGCCCGCCCATCATGTTTGGATAATCAAGATTCCCCTGCAGACAAGTCCTCAAAAGTCCTTTGTGCAACTTAATAATGTCATTGACTAACGATGTACCCCCACCCCCCCCCCCCCCTACCTTTTTACCATTTTCTCTGTTCTTCCTGAAACATCTAAGTCCTGGAATCTGCAATAACTATTTCTGTCCCCGCTCTACCCATGTCTCCAAAATGGCCGCAACATTGAAATCCTAAGTACTAATCCATGCTGCAAGTTCACTCACCTTATTCCGGATGCTCCTGGTGTTGAAGTAGACACACTTCAAACCAACTTCTTGCTTGCTGGTGCCTTCTTGCAATTTTGAAATCTTAGTTCTGACTTCACTATTCTCAACCTCCTGTATATTCAAACTACAATTTTGGTCCCCCCCCCCCCCCCACTGAATTAGTTTAAACCCACTCGAAGAACATTAGCAAATTTCCCTCCCAGGATATTGGTAGCCCTCTGGAGATCCCACCTTCTCCGAGAAAGAGCCCCAATTATCCAGGAATCTAAATCCCTCCCACCTGCACCATCAGTATAGGCACGTGTTCAACTCCTCTCTCTCCCTATTCGTCACCTCGCTAGCATGTGGTATGGGCAACAAACCAGAGATAACAACTCTATTTGTTTTAGCTCTAAGCTCCCACCCTACCTCCCTGAAGTTCTGCCTTCAATCCCCATCTCTCTTCCTGGTGCCTATGCAAAATGAAAACAAGGCAGACAAGCGAAACCAATAAATGGAATAACCAAACAGAACACTGCACTTCACTTAAAAAAAAACCAAGTCCTTTAATGGGAAAAGGAAGGCATTTGCTTTATTATGCATTGGGCGGCCAATGATACCTTCACCTGAACCGCAAATTTTCGAACAACATCTGTAGGTTTAATTTTGCAGATCAAGTTACAGATAAATATGACGAGAGAAGTTTGAAATCCTTGCTTGCCATCAGCAGAGAGGAGCTTGGAGGACTCAATATGTTTTTGTTGCGGACAATCAGAAAAATTCAAATACGATATTGAAGGTTCCTGAACATCTAACTTCAAGTTTTACGCATGCTAATTCATGTCTTACAGCAGGAACATGTGGTATTGAACACACACGATGATTAGCTCATGAATCTGTGTACTAGCCAGATCAGAATAGCCAGTAAGACGTAAATGTATATGAAGCATGCTAGATGTACAAACAGAAGCAGCCCAAGAAGCCTCTATATCCAGACCATGTTCCATCTGTTCCTTGGATGGAAGTAGCAACAGACCTATTCACAGAGCATGATGGAAATGATATCCTAGAAGCAAAATACTTCTCTAACTCTCCAACTGGGGAGATACTAAATTAGTATTTTGCATCAGTGCTTACTGAGGAGAAGGAAGTGGAAAATTTAGAATGTAGGGAAATAGATGGTGACATCTTTAAAACTGTCCATATTACAGAGGAGGAAGTCCTGGATGTCTTAAAACATATAAAAGTGGATAAATCCCCACCTGATCAAGTGTACCCTAGAACTCTGTGGGAAGCTAAGGAATTGATTGCTGGGCCCCTTGCTGAGATATTTGTATCATCGATAGTCACAGGTGAGATGTCAGAAGACTGGAGGTTGGCTAACATGGTGCCACTATTTAAGAAGGGTGGTAATCCAAGATGGAGGATGTGAAAAAATTGTGGCTGTAAGAGGTGCTCCTTTTTTGAGGTACTTTAAGAGTTGGAGGTGATTTCCTCAAATTCCAGGAGCAGCAATTGCTGTTTTATATATTGTTGCATTCTTTTGAAACATTGGAGGACAAAAGATCAAAACAATGGCATTTAAAAAAGGAGGAAGACAGACAAAGACATTGACCACATGGTCAGAGAAAGAAACCTATACTGCTGTTTAACACAGCAGTGAATCTGCACAGTTACTGTCTTTGCTGTTTGAGTTCAAGTATCTCTGGACATCAGAGTGCATCTGGGAAAAATTAACAAACAACAAGATTCACAGCTGACACTGGAGGAACCTCTATGGGTGAGCTCACAGCACACAGTTTTGTAATTCTACAGTAGTGAGTAGAGTGGGATCTTTCTTGATTATATGCTTTATTGAGATATGTCTCTTAATTAAATTTTAAAAATATAAGCCATAAGTACTAAGTTAGCCTGGAGCAGTGTTTTTTTTAGAGCAACAAGACAATGCTATTTTCTGGGTCTGTAGATTGTGAAGAAGCAAAGATGGCCTTTAGTAGAGTGATGTGCTCTTCCTGTCAGATGTGGAAGTTTAGGGAGAGTTTCCATGTTACTGATGATTATGTCTGCAGGAAGTGTCTTTGCTTGTGAATCCTATCATATTGCATGGATCGGCTGGAGCAGCAGTTACAGGCAATAAGAAATTTACAGCAGCTAGGGGATGTGTTGGATGGCAGTTATAGCAAGGGAGAAAAGCTGCAAATACAGTCAGGTAGATGGGTTAACTCCAGGAAAGGTAGGAAAGGTAGGAGAGGTAGGCAGGTAGTGCAGGAGTCTTCTGTGGCTATCCCTATTTAAAACAAGTATGCTGTTTTGGAAAAGGTAGGGTGTGATGGATTCTCAGGGGAATGTAGCATGAACAGCCAAGTTTCTGGTATCGAGACTGGCTCTAATGCAATGAGGGGTACGTCGAGTTCCAAGCCATCGATTGTGATATGAGACTATCTAGTCAGAGGCACAGACAGACGTTTCTGCATCCAGCAGTGAAAAACCAGAATGGTATGTTGCCTCCCTGGTGCCAAGATCAAGGATAATTCGGAGAGGGTGCAGAATATTCTCAAAGGAGAGAAGGACCAGCAGGAGGCCATGGTACACATTGGAATTAATGGCATAGGAAGGGAAAGGATGAGATTCTGAAAGGAGAATATAGGAAGTCAGGCAGAAATTTAAAAAGGAGGTCCTTGAGGATAGTAATATCTGGATTAGTTCCAGTGCTATGAGCTAGTGAGGATAGGAGTAGGACCACAGATCAGATGAATGCATGGCTGAGAAGCTGGTGCAGGGGAGAAGAGTTCACATTGTTGGATCATTGGAATTTCTTCTGAGGTATAAGTGACCTGTACAAGGAGGACGGATTACACCTGAATTGGAAAGGAACTAATATACTGGTGGGGAGATTTGCTAGAGCTACTCAGGAGGATTTAAACTAGTAAGTTGGGGGGGAGGGGGGGTTACCCAGTGAAATAGCAAGGAATGAGATCAATCAGAGACTGGTACTGTTGGGAAAAGGAGCAAGGGCACACTCAGGGCAGGCAGAAACAAGGTAGCACTGATAAAGTAAACTGCATTTATTTCAATGCAAGAGGCCTAACAGGGAAAGCAGATGAACTCAGGGCATGGTTACAAACATGGGACTGGGATAGCTTAGCAATTACAGAAACATGGTTCAGGGATGGACAAGACTGGCTGCTTAATGTTCCAGGATACAAATGCTACAGGAAGGACAGAAAGGGAGGCAAGAGAGGAGGGGGAGTGGTGTTTTTGATAAGGGATAGCATCACGGCTGTACTTAGGGAGGATATTCCTGGGAATACATAACTGGGAAGTTATTTGGGTGGAACTGAGAAATAGGAAAGGCATAATCTCCTTATTCGGATTGTATTATAGTCCACCCAATAGTCATAGGAAATGGAGAAACAAATTTGTAAAGAGATCTCAGTTATCTAAGTATAGTAGAGTGGTTTTGGTAGGGGACATTAACTTTGTTGAAACTTTATTGCTGGAACAGCACAGCAGGTCAGGCAGCATCCAGGGAACAGGAGATTCGACGTTTCGGGCACAGGCCCTTCTTCAGGAATGAGCAGAGAGTGTTCAGCAGGAGAAGATAAAAGGTAGGGAGGAGGGACTTGGAGGAGGGGAGTTGGAAATGTGATAGGTGGAAAGAGGTCAAGGTGAGGGTGATAGGTCGGAGTAGGGTGGAGGCGGAGAGGTCAAGAAGAAGACTGCAGGTCAGGAAGGCGGTGCCGGGCTGGAAGGATCCGGCTGAGACAAGGTGGGGGGAGGGGGGATGAAGAAACTGGTGAAGTCCAAGTTCATCCCCTGCGGTTGGAGGGTTCCCAGTCGGAAGATAAGACGCTCCTCCTCCGACCGTCGGGTTGTTGTGGTTTGGCGGTGGATGAGTCCAATGACCTGCATATCCTCGGTGGAGTGGGAGGGGGAGTTGAAATGCTGTGCCACAGGTTGGTTGGGTTGGTTCGTCCGGGTGGCCCAGAGGTGCTCCCTGAATCGCTCCGCAAGTAGGCGGCCTGTCTCCCCAATATATAGGAGGCCACACCGGCTGCAGCGGATGCAGTAGATGATGTGGGTGGAGGTGCAGGTGAATCTGTGGCGGATATGGAAGTTTCTGATCCAGACATTAACTTTCCAAACATAGACTGAGACTGCCATAGTGTTAATGGTTTAGATGGAGAGGAATATACAAGAAAATTATCTAATTCAGCATGTGGATGTACTAACTAGAGAAGGTGCAAAACTTGACCTACTCTTGGAAAATAAGGCAGGGCAGATGACTAAGATGTCAACGGGGGAGCACTGTGGAGCCAGCAACCATAATTCTACTAGTTTTAAAACAGTAATGTAAAAGGACAGACTAGATCTAAAAGTTGGTTCCAAGGCCAATCTTGACAAGAAAAGTATTAGGCAAAAATTTTCAAAAGTTGATTGGGGGCAGATGTTCGCAGGTAAAAGGACGGCTGGAAAATGGGAAGCCATCAAAAATGAGATACCGAGAGTCCAGAGACAATATATTCCTGTTAGGGTGAAAGGAAAGGCTGGTAGATGTAGGGAATGCTGGATGACTGGAGAAATTGAGGTTTTGGTTAAGAAAATGAAGGAAGCATATGTCAGGTATAGACAGCAGAGATCAAATCAATCCTTAGAAGAGTATAAAGACAGTAGGAGTGTACTTAAGAGGGAAATCAGGAGGGCAAAAAGGGCGGGATGGGACAATTCGCTGCTGCCGATTAGCCACTGCCCTTTCACTGCCAAGGACGCTTTGCCACCACCTATTGGCCACTGAGGATGATTCGCCACCACAAGTGTTTGTAACTCATTTTTATGTATAAACCAATAAAATCATATTTATTTCACTTTTTTTTAATCAATATGTACTATGTTGTTGTATAAATAAAGAGGACTGAGAAGCATGAAAGAACAGGGGGGAGGGAAAACAATCAGTACATGTATATATTTCCAGTGGCAAATAGTCTCCAGGGGTCAAACGACCCCAGTGGAGAAACGCTGGTGGCGAACCAGCAGTGGCTAATCAGCAGCGGCGAATGTGCCGCGGTGAATCGTCACCAACCCCAAAAAGGGGACATGAGGTAGCTTTGGCAAATAGAGTTAAGGAGAATCCTAACGGATCTTATAAATATATTAAGGACAAAAGGGAACTAGGAAGGGAATAGGGCCCCTCAAAGATCAGCAAGGCGGCCTACATGTGGAATGACAGGAGATGGGGGAGATACTAAATGGGTATTTTGCATAAGCGTTTACTATGGGGAAGGACATGGAAGATATAGAATGTGGGGAAATGGCTGATGACATCTTGAAAATGTCATATTACAGAGGAGAAGGTGTTGGATATCTTGAAACGCATAAAATTGGATAAATCCCCAAGATCTGATCAGATGTACCCTAGAACTCTATGGGAAGCCAGGGAAATGTTTGCTGGGCCCCTCGGTGAGATATTTGTATTATCGATAGTTACAGGTGAGATGCGAGAAGACTGGAGGTTGGGTAACTTGGTGTAACTATTTAAGAAAGGCGGTAAGGACAAGCCAGGGAACTATAGACCAGTGAGGGGAAAGTGAGGACTGCAGATGCTGGAGATCAGAGCTGAAAATGTGTTGCTGGAAAAGCGCAGGTCAGGCAGCATCCAAGGAGCAGGAGAATTGACGTTTCGGGCATGAGCCCTTCTTCAGGAATGAGGAAAGTGTGTCCAGCAGGCTAAGATAAAAGGTAGGGAGGAGGGACTTGGGGGAGGAGGCGTTGGAAATGCAATAGGCGGAAGGAGGTCAAGGTGAGGGTGATAGGCCGGAGAGGGGATGAGGGCGGAGAGGTCAGGAAGAAGATTGCAGGTTAGGAAGACGGTGCTGAGTTCGAGGGTTGGAACTGAGACAAGGTGGGGGGAGGGGAAATGAGGAAACTGGAGAAATCAGAGTTCATCCCTTGTGGTTGGAGGGTTCCTAGGCGGAAGATGAGGCGCTCTTCCTCCAACTGACGTGTTGCTATGGTCTGGCGATGGAGGAGTCCAAGGACCTGCATGTCCTTGGTGGAGTGGGGGGGTTGTTGAAGTGTTGAGACACGGGGTGGTTGGATTGGTTGGTCCAGATGTCCCAGAGGCGTTCTCTGAAACATTCCGCAAGTAGGCGGCCTGTTTCCCCAATATAGAGGAGGCCACATCGGGTGCAGCGGATGCAGTAAATGGTGTGTGTGGAGGTGCAGGTGAATTTGTGGCGGATATGGAAGGATCCCTTGGGGCCTTGGAGGGAAGTAAGGGGGGAGGTGTGGGCGCAAGTTTTACATTTCTTGTGGTTGCAGGGGAAGGTGCCAGGAGTGGAGGTTGGGTTGGTGGGGGGTGTGGACCTGACGAAGGAGTCACGGAGGGAGTGGTCTTTTCGGAACGCTGATAGGGGAGGGGAGGGAAATATATCCCTGGTGGTGGGGTCTGTTTGGAGGTGGCGGAAATGACGACGGATGATACGATGTATATGAAGGTTTGTCGGGTGGTAGGTGATAACCAGTGGGGTTCTGTCCTGGTGGCGATTGGAGGGGCGGGGCTCAAGGGCGGAGGAGCGGGAAGTGGAGGGCATCATTGATCACGTCTAGGGGGAAATTGCGGTCTTTGAAGAAGGAGGCCATCTGGGTTGTACGGTTTTGGAACTGGTCCTCCTGGGAGCAGATGCGGCAGAAACGAAGGAATTGGGAATATGGGGTGGCGTTTTTACAGGGGGCAAGGTGGAGGAGGTGTGGTATAGGTAGCTGTGGGAGTCGGTCGGTTTATAGTAAATGTCCGTGTTGATTCGGTCGTCCGAGATAGAAATGGAGAGGTCTAGGAAGGGGAGGGAGGAGTCTGAGACGGTGCAGGTGAATTTGAGGTCGGGGTAGAAGGTGTTGGAAAAGTAGATGAACTGTTCAACCTCCTCGTGGGAGCACGAGGCAGCGCCGATACAGTCATCGATGTAGCGGAGGAAAAGGTGGGGGGTGGTGCCAGTGTAGCTGCGGAAGATGGACTATTCCACATATCCTACAAAGAGGCAGGCATAGCTGGGGCCCATGCGGGTGCCCATGGCTACTCCTTTGGTTTGGAGGAAATGGGAGGATTGGAAAGAGAAGTTGATCAGGGTGAGGACCAGTTCAACCAGTGAGCCTGACATCGGTGGTGGGGAAATTGATGGAGGGAATCCTGAGAGACAGGATTTACATGTATTTGGAAAAGCAATGACTAATTAGGGATAGTCAACATGGCTTTGTGCATGGGAAATCATGTCTCAAGAACTTGATTGAGGTTTTTGAAGAAGCAAAGAAGAGGATTGATGAGAGCAGAGCAGTGGACGTGATCTATATGGAATTCAGTAAGGCGTTCGACAAGGTTCCTCATGGTAGACTGGTTAGATTGCGTAGAATACACGGAGAACTAGCCATTTGGATACAGAATTAGCTCGAAGATAAAAGACAGAGGGTGGTGGTGGAGAGTTGCTTTTCAGACTGGAAGCATGTGACCCATGGAGTGTCATAAGGATCGGTGCTAGGTCCACTACTTTTCATCATTTATATAGATGATTTGGATGCGAACATAGGAAGTATTGTTAGTAAGTCTAGACTAGAGGCCATAGGTTTAATGTGAGAGGGGAAAACTTTAAAAGGGACCTAAATGGCACTTTTTCACGCAAAGGGTGGTTCATGTATGGAGTGAGCTGCGAGAAGAAGTGGTGGAGGCTGATACAATTACAACATTTAAAAAGCATCTGGATAGGTATACGAATAGGAAGGGCTTAGAGTGATATGGGCCGAGCGCTGGCAAATGAGACTAGATTAGGTTAGGATATCTGATTGGCATAGATGAGTTGGACTGAAGGATCTGTTTCTGAGTTGTACATATCTATGACTCCAACAACTTAGCAAAATAATGAGTACAACCTTCGGTGACAAGAAAAGTGCTATTTTCAAATTATACAACTTACCAGAACAGATAGAAAACCATTTGAAAGCATATATACTAATTGGGGAGTCACCCATATCACATTGTCACCCCACTGATCACATTCAAAGTATCTAGCAAGAACACATGGTATGCAGCATCAAATCAAGGATCATTAAGTATCGAGCAACAAAGCATCAATGGTATAAAAATCTCAGTTCGGTCAATTGAAACGAGCTGATGAACACCTACTGTTCTTTGTAACTGAAGATCCTAATACTAGCCTAGCCATGGATATGCCTGTGAAAGATATATTTCGATATCATAGTGGGCTATATTAAATATCTGTTAGATCTTTCAATACCACATCATCTATATCTGAATTTCTTCTGTTACCATAGATATTATAGACATTGTTGAATCAGGTCAAAATGCCCTGCTGGAAGCAAAACTCACATCAAATTCTCCTCTCTTTTGGCCAACATAAAAAGACATTAAGGGGTAAAACCTTTGGTGCTAACTGCTCTTCCATCCTCAGTTTATTTGTTCACACCATTTACCCTCTCCATAATAATGCAACTCAAGTTCTGGTTACAATTTTTAATTTCATTCTTGAGTTCCAGATAAGGTTAGCATTTATTATAAGCCTAACTGCATTGAAAATTGTGTGGCATAACAGATTTTTGGAGAGTAGGTGAAGGTCAGTGTGAGGTTGCTGGGTCTCTGAAGTCACACATACTCTAAACCAGTGCTTCCCAAAGTTTATTACATCGTGCTTACGTATCGAGGTTTGATCATTGTCACCACCTTTTGTGGGGAGTTGTGACAGCAGGGTGGGTGGAGGTGAGAGTTGACCTAGAATGGGTGTGTGGGGTATGAGGGGGAGGGGGAGGGGGGGAGTGGGAAGGTGGTGGAGTGATCAGAGCTCCACAACAGCCAATGCTACCTTGGACTTCACATCAAAAAAAATCTCAGGTCACAAAACCATGAGGGATGTTGACCCCACTTTATGGAAACGTGCAGAAAAGCACCAAGCTCAAGGATTGCATTAGGCCTGATTGATGTTTAATTTCATTCAGTCTTTTAAGTTTTGTTCAGTATGTCGGTATGTACAAGTTTTCTTGGTGTTCAATAATAAATTATTTTCGGTCAATCTGTGTTGTATCCCTGTTTGAAAGGGGGACGCTGGAACCTGAAAAGAGCTCCTCTGGCAGGGGAGGGGGGAGAGGGGGAGGTGGCCAAAGAACAGTTGAGAATCACTGGTCTAACCAAGTGAGAGCACCAGGTTTTCTTTCTGAAAGAAAGATGGATTGATGCCTTATGGAATGACCTTTGACAATCTAACAGGGCCATGGTTACTGCTCATAGTCACTGTAAAGTATAGACTAAAATGTGTCTCATATTTATTGAACTGAATTCAAATTCTCAATTTGCCACAGCAGGATTTGAACTCATCCTCTGGATTACTCGTCGGTGTCTCTGGATTACAACTACAAATCTACTGGTGCGCAAGATTATTGTTTTTGAGTTAAGCTGTTTCCAAACCCCATATGACTGCATAATATCGAACATTTGATCAGAATTTATTTTGAATTTCATAAATAACATTAGATGAAATTTGAATAAATTCAGAATGAAATCTATAATGTGTTCATTAATTTAAAGGCATTCAGGATTTGTCCCAAGATACTTGCTGCTGGAAGAAATGAATGCTCGCAATTATCTGACTGATTTACCAAAATCTATCAGCATCTTGCTGCAGCCTCTTGTGGCTTCAAGCACTTTACGTCAATCCTGCTTGTGCACTTGCCCATTTTACCTTCTCAGTTCATCTATATTCCACTCTTTGCATTATTATTGCAGGTTAGAAGAGGCAAACATAGAAAATGTGCTTTGGGATTAAACATCGACAGACATAACGTACATAATAATAAACATCCACAGAGCACATTTTTTTAAAAAGCTGCAGAACTTTGATGTCAAACATCAGAAATGTTCCCACAGTTTTTCACACGTTAATTTATCCATAGCAACAGCTTGCCCATGGAACAGGGAGGAGCTAGGTTCAACTGTCAGCACACTGTGGCACTGAAAGACTTTTTAAGTGCTTGCTTTAACTGATCAAAACATCTTCCATTAGAATCTCTGGCCTAGGGTCTGTGTGGCTGGCATACATATCGGAGACGCTGAATCCTTCATTCTTAGACAAATATTTTGAAATGACAATTAAGTCATGACTGAGATGGGAAACCAGGGAAAAGTTTAGGTAACTGAAATCTAACAAAGGATTCACTCTGCTAATTGTAAGTATACTTGTATTCCAATTTGCATTGTGATCTAATACTACAATTGAGCATGGTGATGACCTAATGATGTACATATCCATACTAATGATCATCTAATCATGTAATTATCAACTGTGATAATTCCAACAGTGAATAGGTTGCTGTATCAGAAATATAACTTGACAATGTGATAATAGAACACTGTAATGCAATACAATGAAAAAGTATCTCATCTCAATAATTATAACTAACTTATTTTATAACAATTCATTGTGGTAATCATTTAGCAATTTAGTTACTAGCTGTGAGAATTTTAATAAAGTATCTTCTGCAATGTGCATTTCAAGTTTAACAATTTTAATAATTAATACTGTAACTAATATTTGTAATAATCTAATAAAACGACTTGTGTTATAAGTTTGTCTAATCCTCTTGGAAAGATATAGAAACAGAAAGAAATGCATATGGTTTATTTAGGATAATTGGAATCTCTGCCTTAGTAAACAATCGAGTGTTGATCACCCTCATTTATAGTGAATGTAACCAACAGTATGTAATCATTATCAAGGTAAGATAGTCAGTGTAGACGGAATTAATGCTGTGAAGATGACTCCAAGTATGATCATCATAGCACAATCAACTGAAATCAATTATTTCCCAGCTTGACCCTAGGTGATAAAATATTGAATTAGAGGGAAAACTTTCTGTCAGCCATTTTTTTTTCACCAAAATTCTACCTATTAAAAATTGCTCGTTATAGTGACTAAACTCAACTATGGGTTTAGATTAGGGAGTGAAAAGGAATTGAAAATATATGATTCAAGTTTCAATAGATTGAAGACAATTATGAATTATTTATTAATTTAGTGAATTATTTCTAACTTCAAGGGTGGCATAGGGGCTCAGTGGTTAGCACTACTGCCTCACAGCAATAGGGACCTGGGTTCAATTTCAGCCTCAGCTGACTGTGTGTGGAGTTTGCATATTCTCCCCATGTCTGCCTGGATTTCCTCCAGGTGCTCAGATTTCCTCCTACAATCCAAAGACATGCAGGTTAGGTGGATTGGCTATGCTAAATTGCCCATGGTGTCCATGGATACACAGGCTAGGTGGGTTAACCATGGGAAATGCAGGGTTACAGGAATGGAGTGTGCCTGGGTGGGCTGCTCTCGGATGATCAGTTTGGACACAATCGTATAAAACCTCATTTGAAGCATTTGAACTGATACAGTTCACTCAGCAAACACAATTTTAAGCCAAAGTGAGGGTAAAGATCTGGAGGTGCTGACACACACGAATCAGATTTTACTCAATGTGTTACAATATCCTAGTTTCACAAATTCAACTTCTGATGTGATAATACATAATCTTGAAGCCCTCAGTGCCATTAACTATTGCAACAATGAAAAAGTTAACAATCAGCAACCAGCCAACAGATGATGTCAGTGAGACTTTTAACGTGCCATTAATTGGTTAAACTGGCATGAAGAATAACTGTCACACTGTAACATAGCTGCCAGTCCAAAGTCAAACACTGTAGTTTTAACCATTTTAATGCTGAAAACATCAGATGAGTTACCAAAGCGACACATTGTGAAAAAGACCACAGGACTAATTGAAATTATTATACTTAGTAAGATAACAAGTTGAGAAATACAGTAGTTGCTCATTTTAGTTTAGATGTTTGATCTTTGCGCATGTGTTAATGCTGCTAATTTAAATTCCACTGACACTATGTGAAATAAGTAAAATTTATCATATAAATATAACATCTAATGCACAGGGTTTAAATCACAAGTCTGCTATAACCAGGAGCAAAAAGACTGAACAGAAAGGACTATTTAGGTGCAACTGTAATGTCAGTGGGGATGATTTGGTTGTGCAAACTAAAAAAAAAAGCTGAATCGTAGGTGAGTCTTCTCAAAACAATGTCCTAACACTTTAAAGGTTGACAGGTAAAGAACTGACGTCGATCACACTGCTGTCAAGAGTCATGCACAAAATTTGTAAGTTTCTTTTAGTGTTTGTGAGAAATGTGTTTTATATGTATGAAGTGTAAGTGTTTTTTTGTCCTCAGGATGTATGTGTCAAAATTAAATAATCCAGGACCAAGCTTTTATTAGTTTTAAAATGAAGATTATCTATTCTCACTCACTTACCAGAACTTCATGCAATGTTGCCCACACAATCGCAGACACACACACAAAGACTGGCTATGGGTAAGAGCAGTAATCTGTTACAGGTTATTTTAATTCAGTCATCGGTTTATGGAGTGTGCTTTGCACAAGGGGCAGGCCTGGTTCGCTGGATGTAGTTGATGCTTTAAATTTGAAGTGTGTGTTTTGTAAAGTGAAAGATTCTCAGCAAGCTGCGAGCTCTTTCAATTTCAATTTTCTCAGCAATTAGTTCTCAGGTGAAGTTGAAGGTCAAACAGGTTCGAGCAGTTTTTCTCCCTGAGGAGATCTCCCAGTTTCAAGATATCGTACAGCTTTGTAGCTAATTTTCTGACTTTCTGGTGGGTAACTCAGTCCACACAGCAGGTTTTTGCAGATTTTGGAATTGGATGGAAAGCATGACTGTCTCATCGTGTGACCTGCTACAAGCTCAAATAAAGTGGGTAACCATATTTATTACACATCCTGTGCTGTGGGTTGAAATTGCTGAAGGTTTGAGAAGTCATTGTGTTTGTTTCTGAATGACCAATTCCTTTCGATTGCTTTTAGAAAAAGACATTGTCTCATCACATCAGTCTAGAATGTTCCTTTGATAAAGAGATGTCACCCTTACCTTGGATGGTCATCTTTTTTATGTATTTTCTGTCCACCTTTGAAAAGTCAAAACATTGAAAGGATGTAACATACTGGTTTATTTAAAATCATAAGCTTTCAGGTCACCTGACGAAGGAGCAGCAATCCAAAAGCTTGTGATTTTAAGTAAACCTGTTGGACTATAACCTGGTATTGCGTGATTACCAAATAAAAGATCAGTTGACCTCTGCAGACAAATATCTTTCATGTGCCTCATCACACAAAGCTCTGTGCTAAAAGTGCACAATTATTAAATCAGCCCCAACATGACTGAAGCAAGGGGTCATTAACATTAGTTTTGAATGGAAGTAAAATGCTGAGTCCCCTGAAAATCTGAAATAAAAACAAAACATTTAAGCTTTGTTTACCACAGGATAACCTTTCCTCTGCAGCCATCATGGTGCAAAGTATGCCTGCTCTGAGCAGATATTCGTGCACATACCTACAAAGTGCAGGTGCACGGAAGGTGAAAACACACCAGTAACACGCCTCTTCTGATATCGTTTGCTCCTTCAGACACTGATGGATTCATTACCTTCTCGGAATCAGTCAGGAAGAATTCATCTTTCAGAGTTTGATGTCTCCGACGTGAGGCCCACTCCTCCAGAGCCTTGGATTGTACCAGCATTCACTGCGGCAGCTAAAGTCCGTGTAATCGTGACTTTCTGTTTCTTCACTGTGTCCATGTTCAGCAACACAGCTGTTCTGCTCAACGTCATCAAAAAGAGGAGGAATTCACACATCAGGAACCTGATCTTGAGCCTCACTGTTGCTGACCTAATGGTGACTGTTTTGGTGATGCCACTAGATGCAGTGTGGAATATAACCGTTCAGTGGTATGCAGGTAACGTGGCATGCAAGGCCCTGAACTTCCTGAAGCTATTCGCCATGTACGCCTCTGCACTTGTCCTGGTGGTCATCAGTATGGATCGTCATTCGGCTGTCTTGAACCCATTCAGTTTTATCCGCGCCAGTCACAGGAACAAGTTAATGCTTTCCATGGCATGGATCACAAGCATGTTCCTGGCCGCTCCACAGGTATGCTATTACTGCAGTGTACAGTGGGATGATTTTCACATCAATACTCAGGCTGCATGCTCACCTTTTGACACACTACACATTCCCACATTATACACTCTGATATCACTTGCTAAGCAACAGCGGGTCTGCACATACTCAACCTTTGACACACTACATTCATGCCCACAATATACACTCTGACATCATTTGCGAAACAACAGCCACTCTGCACAGGCACCATTTTAATATCAAGAGCAACATCCACAAAAAATAACATTCCCTCCCATTTCTCAGCTCTTCATTTTTCAGGTGCAGAATGTGAATGGCATGAACTTCACCCAGTGTGTGACGTATGGGAGTTTCACTGAGCCCTGGCATGAAACCTTCTACAACATGTTCACCTTCATCACCCTGTACGTCACGCCTCTCACTGCCATGGTGATCTGTTACAGCAGGATTCTGTGGGAAATAAGTAAACAGGTGAAAGGAAATAGAGGTGAGGTTTAATTATGTGTTCCGCTGTTTTGCAACTTCCACCTCCTTTACAAATGTTTTCCATTTTGTGGGGGCAGCACGGTGCTTAGCACAGCTGCCTCACAGCGCCAGAGACCAGGTTCAATTCCCGCCTCAGGCAACTTTCCGTGTGGAGTTTGCACATTTTCCCCGTGTCTGTGTGGGTTTCCTCCATGTGCTCGTTCCCTCCCACAGTCCAAAAATGTTCAGGTTAGGTGAATTGGCTATGCTAAATTGCCCGTAGTGTTAGGTGAAGGGGTAAATGTACGGGAATGGGTCTGGGTGGGTTGCTCTTTGGAAGGTCGGTGTGGACTTCTTGGGCTGAAGGGCTTGTTTCCACACTGTAGGGAATCTAATCCTGGTGATAACATCCAAAGATGTGCAGATTAGGTGGATTAGCCATAGGAACTGTGGAGTTACAGGGATAAGGTGTGGGGGGTAGAAAGGATCTGGGTGGGATGCTCTTCAGAGGAGCAGTGTGGATTCAATGGGCCGAATGGCCTGTTTCCACACTGTAGGGATTCTATGATTGTTGGATGGGGGACAATTTCAAGGTTGATAGTCCAGAAGATGCTCCCAATCTCCTGCAGTCTTAATCTAAGGCCCTCCTCAAAGAAGATGTAAAAGGGATTGATGAATGCTTTAAAACAAGAGCAGAGATGTCCCTGCTGGTCTAACTAGTGCTTATTCCTCAATCAAAATCAGGAAAAAAAAACTCAGACAAGCAAGTGCAGAAATTGCTACACGGGCTCAGCAGGTCTGGCAGCATCAATGGAGAGAGTTCATATTTTGAGTTCAATGACCGTTCTTCTGAACAGAGTCAGACCTGCTGTGTTTCTGCAGCAATGTGTGATCTTGTTTGTTCCAGATCTTCAGCATCTGCAGTCCTGTTGTCATAAAAAAAATCATTGTTGTGTTGCTATTAGTGGGAGCTGCTGCTGAGCAACTTTGACTGCTTCTTTGAAACAGTGGCTATACATATATAAGAACTTCACTGAATGTAATGTGCTGTGGGACATCCTGACCTTGTGGAAGAAGCTGTAGAAATGCTAGTCATCCTTTTCCTATTGTATGCTGTTTATCTCTTTGTCTGAAGCTGTATTTTCTTTGCTATGGGGCAGGAAGTACTGCTCTGGTTAAGGGCCATTAAGCTCACTGAATTGCTCTCACCAACCATTGTATAGTAAACCCATTTAAACCCATATGATAACAGCCAGTGGCCAAAGTACTGGGTTCAGGAATTTCCTTGAAGTGCCATTATTGTCTTTTACTCTAATGTAATGGGGATGGGAGGAGACACCATCCTTTTTTAGGAATTGACTGTCAGGGACCAAGCATCAATGAGAAAGAACATGCCTTCAATAAGCACATACAAAACCGTGCAGATCAGTGTTACAGTTGGCACTGGTACCAAACAGCATATAAGTCCAGAATTTATGAAGATGTGCTTCAGGTGAAAGCTTTGCCTGCCTCAGAAATCCATTAGGCTGTTATTGGCACACACTTCATAAATTGTCTCCCATCCAAAGAAACTAGTGAAGGCCCAATACAGTAATTACCCAAGAAATCGGTAGCCAGCAGGTTTCCATTGTAATTACTGTGTGCATACAGCTGCTGCAATCTCATTTCAACTGGTATCAGTTTCTCGGGCTCATGCACTTACAGTCAAATTTATTTTGCAGCAAGAACACAGAATGATTACATATTGAAAGCACGAATGAAAACTCTCAAAATGACCATCATCATTGTTGTGTCCTTCATCATCTGCTGGACCCCATATTATCTCCTCGGACTGTGGTATTGGTTCAATCCAAACGTACTGAAGAACGTGCCAGAATATGTCAGTCACATACTGTTCTTAATTGCCTTGCTGCATACCTGCTCGGATCCGATTATCTATGGGTTTTACACACCGTCCTTTAGAAAGGATATCCTGACATGTTGGAGAGGGACGAGAGCAGAGATCACGAGGAATGAAATGAAACACACTGGAAAGCCAGTCACTGCCAAATCCTTACGAGATGACACAAATGGCAACATCCTTAATCACATTGAGATGGTGTCTGTAATCCCCAATTGAACAGCTCAGTCTGTCTTTTGATTTAAGCTTTAATTGAATTACATTGTCTGGTTGGAGGCTCAAGTTCCTCTGTAGGATTTGGCAAATGTCATTGAGGGCAAATATTTTCACTTTCATACTGTGCGATTGGAAACATAGTCTTTCAGATGAAACATTAAACAGTTGTTGTCTGGGCCTGGGCCTGGGCCTGTGGCTGAGTGACCTTTGGAGGTGCCATGGTATAATTTTTAAAAAAGAGCCCATCGGGTAGATGAGACTCAACCACATTGTTGTGGGTTTGGAGTCACGTATTCCACTAGGCAAAAGTGAGGACTGCAGATGCTGGAAACCAGAGTCTAGATTAGAGTGGTGCTGGAAAAGCACAGCAGGTCAGGCAGCATAATAGCAGGCCTGCTCCTCGGATGCTGCCTGACCTGCTGTGCTTTTCCAGCACCACTCTAATCTAGTCACATATTTCAAACCAGCTAAGGATGGCAGCTTGCTTCCTTAAAGGACATTAGTGTGGCACAGTGGCTCAGTGGTTAGCACCACTGCCTTATTGCGCCAGGGACCAGGGTTCAATTCCTACCTCAGGTGATTGCTGTGCAGAGTTTGCACATTCTCATGTCTGCGTGGGTTTCCTCCGGGTGCTCCAGTTTCCTCCCACGGTCCAAAGATGTGCAGGCCAGGTGAATTAGCCATATTAAATTGCCATAGTGATAGATGCATTAGTCAGGGTAAATGTAAGGTAGGGGAGTGGTTCACTCTTTGGAGGGTCGATGTGGTCTGGTTGGGCTGAAGGGCCTGTTTCCATACTGTAGGGAATCTAATTATTAGCAAACCAGATTGTTCTTCCAACAATCAACAATGACTCTTAATTCCAGAATTTTATTGAATTCAAATTCCTAGGGTGGGATTCGAACCTGGCTCTCCAGACCATTATCCGGGTCTCTGGATTAACTGGGAGAAAGTGAGGACTACAGATGCTGAAGAGTCAGAGTCAAAAAGTGTAATGCTGGAAAAGCACAGTATCTGAGGAGCAGGCGAGTCGATGTTTCGGGATTAACTGTCCAGCAATAATGCCACTAAGCCATCACTTCCCTTTATGTTTCTTATGATCAGTCTACTGTCAATCAGGTTGTGCTAGATAGTTCTGAGTCCCAGTTCAACAGAGTGAGAGCAGTAGATTGCTTGATCATGGTTGTATCTCATCAAAAAGTGATATTGGACTCTTCAAAGGCAATGTCAGCAATGCATCTATGGAGATGATCATTTTCACTAGGTCTTTCCAGGTTTTCTCTCCACAGATGCAGCCAGGTTTGGCTGTGTATTCCAGCACTTTTTTCATTTGTTTCAGATTTCCCGCATCTGCAGTACTTTGCATTTACTTTATCGGATACCTGACACCCTCTTTCAATGAACCCAGGGTATGTATGGGGAATCAGAACAGGACAGCTAAAAGGTTTTGATGCCAGAAAGACTAAGGTTGATTTTAGCAAGATTACATTTTAAACCAAATATCATTCATTGACTTACATGAGACCAACTTTGCACACATATATATGGTACGTGCTGCAGGTTATGTGGAACGGAAACTGCATTAATAGAATGTCACTTTGATCTTAGAGATCACTATTTTTGTGGAAGAGAATTTTCATGCATATGATGCATTAATAAAATAACAATCAATGTCAACTTCATTCAGAATTAAAAGCAAATACATCGATAATAACGTTGGCATGAATAATGCATTATTCTTTTTAAACCAGAATTTGATGCCTACAATATCCAGTTATGAAGATGAGGACTGTGACAGCCACAAATACAAATTTAATCTACATTTGTGGTGGTAAAACAGGCTGCAGCCTTGAGTACCTTAGTGCCTGAAACCATTCCAGCCTTAATTCAAACATGAATTAAAAGAGCTGAATTCCAGGGGTGAGAATTACTGCCCTTGATATCAAGACTGCATTTGACTGATTGTGGCATCAAACAGCCCTAGAAAAGTTGGAGTCAATGGGAATCAGGGAAAATTCCACCACTGGTTGGAGTCATACCCTGGAAGAAAGGAAGACAGTTGGGGTTATTGGAGGTCAGTCATCTCAGCCCCAGGACATTGCTGCAGGAGTTTCTCAGAGCAGTGTCCTCTCAGACCATTTTCAGCTGCTTAATCAATCTTTCCATACGGTCAGAAGCGGGGATGTTCATCAATGATTTCACAATGCCCAGCGTCATTCCTGACTGTTCAGATGCAACAATATCCAGGCTTAGCTGACAAGTGGCAAATGATGTTCATGCCACACAACTGCCAGGCAATGAACTTCTCCAACAAAAGAGACTCTGATTATTGCACTTAAATGGTCAGTGGTAAAATTATTACTGAATTCCACACTATCAACATTCTGATTTGTTTTTCTGAGAGGCTGAGAGCCAGAGAGCAAGCAATCCAGCCAGACTGTTAAGAATCCATCATTCTTCTCTTTCCTCTTCCCAAGGAGAGCTGTCAGGAAATATAATTCAATTGTGCATTCCAGTGTATGGCTCCAGTTTTTTTAAACCAGTTCAATAATCTTGAGGTGGTGATTTTTATCTCCAGAATATGAACTTTCAGAAATATGTAAATTAAACAGGAGATACAGATCTGACTGACTGTTTTCAGTAATTTTGATGACATATAAACTTCAGTTCAGACTCCGTGTTTATTTACGTTTTCATGAAATTTGTGGTCAAGTGACCACTGCAGCCTTAAGCCAGCGTTTATCCTTTTTTTTTAAAACCTATTTTAGTCCCAGGTATAGAAATCAGATGATGGAAGCTGAAAATTGCTCGTCCATATTTACGGCGATCATGACAAAAGGTTCATATGGAGTTAAAAAGGTTTCAAGAAGCACCTTAAAGGAGGAAAGACAGGTAGACAGCAGGGAACTTTAGAAAGGTGGTGGCATGGTAATGTGACTGGACTGTGAATCCAGAACTTCCATGCATTGACCATGAGATGTGGGTTCGAATCCCACATTGGGACATGACAAAATTTGAAAGTCTTTCCTAGAATGGTAACATGTAATGAATGTCAATTGTGGGAAAAACCCATCTGGTTCACTGATGTTCTTTAGGGAAAGAAATCTTTACCTGGTCTCACCCACATGTGCCTCCATACCCATGTCAATGTGATTGTTTTTAACTGTCCTTCGGGCAATTAATGCTCACCTAGTCAGTGATGCTCACACCCCATGAATTAACTAAACAAAGTTAGTATTTTACACTGATAGGCATACAACACAATCTGCAGCAAATGCTAAATGGAAATATAGCCTCTACAGTTAGTGATTTAAATCTTTTGGATTTCAGAGGAGATATTAAATGAATATAATTTCCTGGTCTCTCAAGTGGATGATAAAGGTCCTACAGCACAATGTCAAAATAAAAAGAGCAGAAGTATTCTCCCCAGATGCGCAGGCTTAAACTTATCCCTCAACCAATTTGACTAAAACCAATCATCATTATCACAATATTGCTTCAGGGAACTTCTTGTACCCAAATGTATTGCTGCGTTTCTTACATTACAGCAAGTAACAACACTTTAAATACTGTTTTAAATGATCATAAAGCACCTGGAGAGGTAATGAGATTGTGAAAGATGCTACGTGAATGTGCATCCTTTCTCAAAATAAACTTTATTTTCTAGACTTCTTTTAAAATTCAAAGTAAGAATTATGGCATGGAAGCTATGTATCATACAAACAATTTTAAAAGATCAAAGCTCTCACTATAAAGTCCAAACGAAAATCATTGAGTCAATTTGATTTATTATTGTCACACGTACCAAGTGAAAGTGAAAAGTATTGTTTTGAATACTATCCATACAAATTATATCTTACATACGTGCATCAGGTTAATAGAAGAGAATGCAGAATATAGATTAGATTAGATTAGATTACTTACAGTGTGGAAACAGGCCCTTCGGCCCAACAAGTCCACACCGACCCGCCGAAGCGTATACCACCCAGACCCATACTCCTACATTTACCCCTTCACCTAACACTACAGGCAATTTAGCATGGCCAATTCTCCTAACCTGCACATTTTTGGAGTGTGGGAGAAAACCGGAGCACCCGGAGGAAACCCACACAGACACGGGGAGAACGTGCAAACTCCACACAGAGAGTCGCCCGAGGCGGGAATTGAACCCGGGTCTCTTGCGCTATGAGGCAGCAGTGCTAACCACTGTGCCACCGTGCCGCCCATAATATAGTGCTACAGAGAAGGTGCAGAGAAAAATGAGAGGTCCTTTCAAAGTCTGATACTAGCAGGGAAAAAGCTGTTCTTGAATCTGTCGGTACGTGTTTTCAAACTTTTGTATTTTCTCCCTGATGAAAGAGGGTGGAAGAGAGTATAACCAGGCGGGAGAGTCTTTAATTATGTTGGCTACCTTGTCAAGACAGTAGGAAGTGTAGACTGAGTCAATGGAGGAAGACTGATTTTCATTACTTGTTCCAATAGTAATCGTCCAGATGGATGTATTAATCAGATGTTGCTGCAAAATTCAGGAGCTTGCATTCCAATCAATCATTCAGTTTCTTGCTTGTGGAATTTATTTTAAGCCTTTCTAATGATTTCTTCTTTAAACACAATCCTTCACAAAGTTCCTTCATGCACCCAACATCCTGTCATACAATCATAGTTTCATAGAGACGTAAAGCACAGAAACAGATCCTTTGATCGAACGCATCCATGCCGACCAATATCCTAAATTAATCTAGTCCCATTTGCCAGAACTTGGCCCATATCCCTCTAAACCCTTCCTATTCATATACACATCCAGATGCCTTTTAAATGTTGTAATTGTACCAGCTTCCACCACTTCCTTGACAACTCATTCATCACACGCTCCACTCTGCTTGAAAAAGTTGCCCCTTAGGTTCCTTTTAAATTTTTCCCCTCTCCCTTTAAACCTATGTCCGCTAGTTATGAACTCCCCCATCCTAGGGAAAAGACCTTGTCTATTTATCCTATCCAAGCCCCTCATGATTTTGTAAACATCCATAAGGTCACCCCTCAGCCTCCAATGCTCCAGGGAAAACAGCCCCAGCCTATTCAGCCTCTCCCTATAGCTCAAATCCTCCAACCCTGGCAACATCCTTGTAAATCTTTTCTGAACCCTTTCAAATTTCACAACATCCTTCCTACAGCAGGGAGACCAGAATTGCACACAGTATTCCAAAAGTGGCCTCATCAATGTCCTGTACAGCCGCAACATGACCTGCCAATTCCTGTACCCAATACTCTGACCAATAAAGGAAAGCATGCCAAACACCTTCTTCACCACCCTGTCTACCTGCAACTACACAAGTAACTATGACCCTGCACTCCAAGGTCTCGTTTTTCAAGCAACACACCCAGCACCACTCTTTACTTCCTATCCTTCCTTTCCTAACCAACGCCCAGTTTTTTTTAAACCCTGCATCAAAGATTTCAAGAAAGTGGATTTGCCTTTGTGCTCTTCAAGAAGCATCTAACTTGAAGCGTTGGGCCTTTGTTCTGAGTGCATAGCCCTCTCTGGCACTGGGTTAATGACGGTTTACAGAAGGTTTTTGACAGTTTGGCAGGATAACTGAAAGCATTATAAAGAATGAGCTGCTTTATTCCAGCGTTTGATTAGAAAGCTGCAAATTGTTTGAGAGAGGATCAACCCTCTCATTGAGCTAATTAGGACACTGCAAAGCTGTAATTCATTCTGGAAGAAAAATTGGTTTACGAGTAAACAAACAGTAAAGAATTTCTTTAAGCTTTACGAATTCACTGCAATCACCTTTAAATTGTAATAGGCCCATTATATAAAAGATGCACTTACACTGATTTTAAGCATAACTCGAAGGAGCAATGATATTGATTGCTATTGTTGAAATGCAAAAGGAGGCATTATCAGGCAGGCTGTGAGAATGACCTCACTAAACAGTGAAATAGATAGGGCTGCAGGGTTGTAAAAGCAGACAGTTTACCACTTTGTTTCAGCACAGGTCAAACATTTTCTGTCCCCTCCAACCCCACGCCCCCCTCTGTGGTCCGACCAGACTAAGTGGCTATCCAGTGACTCAAATGTTATAGGCAGCAGTGGCTACCCCTTGCTGGTTGCAAGCTATCATTTTTGTCACTCACGACTCCCAACTTTTGATGTTTGGGCATGGGGTTGGTGTGGGGTGGAGAGGGTCTAACGTTACTCTGAATAACTAAATGCAAACCAGTTTAAAATAAAGTTAACATTACAAAAAGAAAAAACAAAACCTGGATCAAAAATCACAAAGTGCTGCAGAAACTCTGTAGGTCTGACAGCACCCGTGGAGAGAAAGCAGAGTTAGCACTTCAAGCCCAGTGACCCTTCATCACAACTGATTATTGTTGGGTGAAGAGGAGTCACTGAATTAGAAATATTTACCCTGCTTTCTCTCCACAAATGGTGCCGGACTTACGGAGTTTCATCAGCAATTTTTGTTTTAGTTGCAGACTTAGAGCACCGATATTTATTTGTTGTATCAAAGCATGGGCACCAGCTAGAGTTTAAGAACCAGCCAGTTACAGAAGAGACATGCAACCAACTTAACCTTCAAAGGCCAGTGACCAATCACAGGGAGACTTCTGCCATAATGAATTTAAAATGTCTTTCCATCCTTGAAAGCTATCAAGCTAAATCCTAATGATCTAGGTTTTTTTTATTAAAAGCAAAGGCAAAGGAACATCATCTGAATTTATCTTCAATTACTAATAAAGTATTGTCCTATTTCCACTCTAATCTTAGAATCGATACTATTCAAGTTACAAAACACCGGATCCACCAACAGTCCAGCAGCATAGGATAATTTTCCCTGAACTAGTTGACAATCAATATATCTCCTTGCAAACCCCTGTCGCAATTCTATTTTAAAGAGGTTAAAGGTGACCTAACACTGACACTTGGAGCAAATGGTATACAGCTTTATATAGAAAGGGTTCCATAATAGTGTGTTCCTCTGAAGGATAAGAACTTGTTGTACACTATAAATGAAGTAAACAAAGATCACAACTAAGAGCAGGAGTGGACCATTCAGCCCCTTGAGTTTGCTCGGCCATTCAATAGGATCATGGCTGATCAGTTTGTGTTTTGTGCTCCACTTTCACACCTACCCCTGATAATCTCAGATCTCTTTGCCCAAGAAGACGCTTGCTAACATCAGGAGATGCAGATTTTATTCAGCAAAATACCACCAACTCCCATAGCTACCTTGATCACACCTCCACCCTTTCTCAAAAGATTCCATTCTTCCATTTCCTTCTTTTCTGTACATCTATTGTAATGAGACCACCTTCCCTGCCAGTGTTTCCAACCTGCTGTCTTTTATCTTTAGGATTCCCCCTCGTCGGGGGAGACAGGTCCCAGAAGCTCATCCAACCCATTTCCTCTTTCTCCTTGAACAGAAATTGTTTTATCTTTTCATCTTCTTTCCTCGCAACAGCCTTCACATTCAACAAATTATCAGGACCATTTCCATCATTTTTACTGCAACACCATCACAAAATATCTGTCCCTCTTTTCCCATTTCAGCATTCCAAAAGGATTACACTTTCCATAATCTTGATCCATTTCTCAGTAACCCCCAACATCCCCTTTCCATGGCACCAGCCCCGGAGATGCAATACTTATGCTCATGTCTCACCATCCAAAACCCTAAACACAGCTTCCAGATAAATCATGACTTGCTTACACTTTCAAGACAGTATACAGTAACAAAAACAAATTGCTGGAGAAATTCAGTAGGTCTGCCAGTATCTGTGGGGAGAGAAACAGAATCAATGTTTCTGCTGAGTTTCCCCATAGAGTTTCTTTGCTGAGTTTCTCAGTAGATCTGCTAGCATCTGTGGAGAGAAAAACAGAGTCAATGTTTCTGCTGAGTTTCTCCAGCAAGTTCTGTTTTTGTTTCAGATTTCCAGCATTTGTTGTCCTTTGTTTTATTTCATAAAACTGCATTTGCTGTTCATGATACAGTCATAACTCCACTGGGGAAACTAAAGGAGGTTTGGATGATTGTGTTGCTGAGCACCTCCATTCAGTGGAGATGATGCTGACTCTTCACTTGCTTGTCATTCCAATTCTGACTCACTTGCACTTTGACACTGTGATCTCTGTCCCCAATCTTCTACTGAAGATCAAGGGGCACTCGGGAAACACTTCCTTGTCTCTCAAGTAGGCACTTCACAGCCTTCCAGACACAGCTTCAAGTTCAATGATTGTGCCTCCATTTAGCCTCTGCGTCTGCTAAGAGTTTCTGCTGTTGCCCTTTTACATTTCCTCTAGGCTGTCTTTTATTTCTTCCTTTGTTTTATTACCCAGCCCTTGCCTTGCTCCATCAGTCCTTGCATTCTCTCCTCTCAACTTTTCCATAATTGGTCTTGCTTTGTTGAGATTCTCTGAATTGCTCAGTATTGAAAGTATGCATAGACAGGCTCTCAAGACAATGGTTCAGCCAACTGAGATCACAGACTAAGGGGTTAAGATAGATATAAGGAAATAGGAGCATATGTCGGCCATTCGGCCCTTTTAGCCTGCTCTGTGATTCAACATGATCATGGCTGATCTTTCTACTCATTTCCTTGTTTCCACTTTCTCCCTAAACCCTTTAACCCTGAGGGCTCTAACTCCTTCCTGAAAACATTCAATGTCTTGGTTTTAACCACTTTCTGTGGCAGAAAATTCTACAGGTTCATCACTCCCTGAGTGAAGAAATTTCTCCCCATCTCTGTCCTAAGTGGCCTATCCTGTATGACCCCTGGTTCTGGAAAATTCAAGTTAAATTCAAGATCATTCACTTTTAGAAGTTTGCCTCCCCAGCATTGCAGTGCTCCTGGCTTGTATACACAGGCTGTTCTCTGAGCAGCAATGGCTAGTTGTCCTGAGATGTCAACACCAGGAATTAGCAAGTTTGGCTACAACACAGCAACTCTCAGAGAAGCCAATCAGGGGCTCTGGGAATATGGTTGGGATTGAACTTTCTGCTGGGCCCCAGGGAAGGAGAATAACATGCACATGAGCCCTACCAGCAACAGGACAGAAGTACCAATGTTGGGTAATTGGAAACAGATGGAATTTCCTAATTTAAAGAGCTTTATTCATTTAAGAGTATCAGCAAACAGTATAGGAACCAATACAATGGAACATGCAGAAGGAGAAAGAAGATATTTGATTCTTTTCTGAACCCTCTCAATTAGGAGAGAGTGAGGACTACAGATGTTGGATATCAGAGTCAAGCGTGTGGTGCTGGAAAAGCACAGCAGGTCAGGCAGCATCCGACAAACAGGAGAAAGGACATTTCAGGTAAAAGCCCTTCATTAGGCATCCTAATGAAGGGCTTATGTCCAAAACATTAATTTTCCTGCTCCTTGGATGCTGCCTGACCTGCTGTGCTTTTCCAATACCATACTCTTGACTCTGAACCCTCTCAATGCAAAATGCACAAAATATTCCATGGGTTGGTAGCCTGAACCAGTGTTAGCATCTTAGTTTGTCACCAAATAACTTACAACATTTCATTTAAATATTCTAATGTGTTATGGCTTTTAAAGAACTATAAACATCATTTGATGAGCGTTCATGTTTGTCATGTTCTATACTATTATGTATACTACGTACAATAACATGTATATTATATTTTCTGCAAAAACATTTAGTTGCTACTCCTTAAGCCCATCTGATAAATTCATACAGATCCCTTTGAATACATTCTTTGCCACTGGTCAAATAGGTTGTTGTCATAAATAACTTGTTTTCAGTGTTATTGAAATTATATATCATCAACCTAAATAACACAGTGCTCTGCAAATGTCCCCAGGGAGACATTTGCTGATTTGCAATCTGTTGGTTTCCATTGCTAATCTATTTTTTTATTCCAAGAACTAAAAGTTATTGAACTAAGATTGAAGGAAGTTTAAACACAAATCAGAATTAGATGCAACATGCAAGACTGATTCCCCAAATCAGCCAGTGAAGTTAATCATAATATATTCAAATACATTTCTAATTAAATCATGTTTAGCACAGAAGTTCAAAAGTTCACGATCAGTAGTTTGGTAGTTTAAGTTACTTGTCTCAACAAGATGCAGTAGATAGAACTTGATATTTACATGGCAACATCCTGTGGTTGTGAAAGGTGCTAAGTATGAGTAAAGTTTTTTTTTTAGTAAGTGTCATCACCATTGTAATAGTGGCCTTACTTCCATCCGAATGGCCTTATGTCCACTCCTATGTTTTATGGTCTTATTAAAGACTACGGGGAGAGCGCGGGTAAGTGGAGTTGAAATGCCAAACAGCCATAAATAAATGGCAGAATGGCCTTACTTCCACTCCTATGTCTTATGGTAATATAGGAAATCCCACCAATAACTAATTTTAGCATAGTGAGTTCCCACAAACAGCAATGGGATATCAATTTGATAATCTGTTTTCAATTATGTCAAGGGATTGAAGCATTAGAAAAATCTCCCCTCCTCATCTGCAAAATATCATCAGATGAGAATAGTTTAGAAAATAGGAGCACAAACTGGCCAGCTGTACCATCCAAACTCATGCTCAAACCTGCTCCCTCCCATAATGCTCGACTCTTTTATAGGTCAAAAATCTGTTTATGTCAGCCTTGAATATATTCAGCTATCCCAACCTCTACTGCTCTCCAGAGAACCCCAAAGACCATTGAGCTTCTGAGACAAAATTCCTTCTCATCTCTCGTCTCAAATGGGAGACTCCTTAGTTTTAAACTGTGTCCCTTAGTTCTAGATCCCCCGGGGCAAACCTCCTCTGAACATGACAAAAGTGAGGACTGCAGATGCTGGAAATCAGAGTCTAGATTAGAGTGGTGCTGGAAAAACAGTAGGTCAGGCAGCATCCGAGGAGCAGGGAAATCAACATTTTAGGCAAAAGCACTTCATCAGGAATCTAATTTTCCAGCACCACTCCCGTCCTCTGAACATATACTTGTTAAATCCTCTTAAAATTTTAGATTTTAATAAGATCAGTTATGGTTCTTCTAAACCACAAGCCCACTGTACTCAACCTTTGCTTATAACACAATCCTTCATCCGAGGAATCAGCTGGTGAATCTTTTCCGAATTGCTTCTAATGGATACTTCTAAATAATACTTGAGCTGCAGCTACACTAATTCTCTGTACAGTTATACCAAGGCTTCCCTGCTTCTAAGCTTCTCCACTTGCAAGAAACAGCAACATTCTATTTGCCTTCCTAATTGCTTGCTGCAGCTGCATACTAACTGCAGTGGTTCAAGAAGGCAGTTCACCACCATCTTCTCAAGAACAGCCAGGGAAAGGGATAAGTGGTCATCCAGTCAGCAGTGTGCCATATCCCCTGAATGCATTTTTTAAAACTCTAGGATTCATTTACAAGGACACCCAGATCCCTCTATACTGCAGCACTGTGCAATCTCTCTCTAATTCAGTAGTATTCTGCTCTTCTATTCTCTCTACCAAAGTAGAGAACCACATTTTTCCATTTCGTACTCCAGTTTCCAAATTTTGGTTGACTCATTTCACCAATCTCTGTCCCTTTACATCCGCTCCCAACCTACTTTCCTACTTACTTTGTATCATTAGAAAACATGGCAGCAATACACTTGGCCCCTTTATCCACATAATTAATATAGGTAGATTATAAGTAGCTGAGATTTCAGCAAGGATTCCTTTTGAACTTTACTCATTATTGTTTACTATAAAAAAGATCAATTTTTCCCAAATCTGTTTGCTGTTAGTTAGCCATGCGATCTTTGATGTCTCCAAGACACCAGGCTGGTTCTTGATTGAACACCTCATCTAAAATACAGTGTCTCCAACAATGTAATACTCAACAAAATGCAGTGGCAGCTTTAATGTTTGAGATCAATTCTTCACAGTGGGACTTGAACCTACAACCTCTGGACACAGGAGTGGTACCAAAGTAGATTTGGTGCCACAGAGAAAGACATTTAGTCCTTGCATGATGACACTGACTGACTTTAACCTGAGTTGAAACAATGTGTTCTTAAATTCAAGATGTTGAATTCACTGCAATCTTCAGTGTGGGAGCACAGCCTGAAAAATTACTGTAAATCCCACTGCAGCCTACATTTTAGATTAATTATTAGGAACTGAAACTGCTTACATTGGACAGAATGACCAGGCTCACTGATATCAGAGCCATTTCTAAGCTTAGCCAAGAAATTCTGTCCACATTTTACTCAAAAGGCTCCAGTTGGGCTCACACCAGCTAAAAGCGGGGATGAGTCCCCAGATGGCACCGTCTTGCTTTAAAATGCCCACATAACAATCATTTAAGAGCAAAGAAAGGCATACCAGCAGTTTTTACTTGGTCCATGAAGGGTATGTGGTGTCAGACCAATGCCGAATGGCATTACAATCACTGAATTCCCCCCCACTATCAGCATCCTGGGGGGGGGGGGTTTACCTTCAACTAGAAACAGAACCAACCTAGTCATATTCTGATGTAAGGTGTGTGATTTACAACCACATCTTCATATCAATTATTTTAGAGATTGGATTTTGAACTAGTGGCATGTGGGATTTGACCTGTGTGCATGCAAGGGTGTTTAATGATTAACTCATAAGTATTTCAAGAGCTGTGACTTTTTTTTAAAAAAAAAACTAGAAGAACAGGGATTTCCTGGAATGGTAACAGGAATTTGTTCATGTTGGAAAACTTTTGAGTGAACAACATAACAGGATGTGCATGGTGGGATGTCAAGAAAGCTTATTAATGTGCCCCTTGACATCAACTATCCTGTAGACCCTTGAAAGTCAGTGATGATTCAGCTGTCATTTACCTCCTGAACCTGTACCTCTCAGAAGCCTCATTGGTAAGGGGCGGTGGGGAACTTATTCAAGAGAATCTTACACAGGAAGCAGGAAGGCTCTGAAACCCACTCCACTGTCCTTTCTTCTAACTCACCGACACTTTCCTCCAACAACACTAATCATGTAAACCCCAACGTACATCACTTTCTGTTCAGGGAGTCTGTGAGGCTCCTGAGTAAAACCTACAGAACAGCATCAATCTACGGTTCAACTTGGGTTTGGTCCAGGAGAGGGGTTGAAAAAGAGTATAAGAGTCTTATGATGCTTTGCAAACCCCAATTTTATTTAAATGTGGAAAAATGGAGAGAGTTATTGTCCAAGCTGATCAGACTACTGGACAAGTCAGATCCCATGATGAAACCTAGTTTGATCATTTGTTTTTATGCTTTGTGCCAACACATATCTGCCTCTATTTCAAAATCCAAATTCCAAAAATGATATTTGTACAGACACATAAATTATAAACATCTCCAATGCAATAGATTAAGACTTCACATATGAATACCAATCATCAGTTAGTAGTCATATAACTGTACACCATTTCCTGATTTGATCATCCCGTAACATATTCTCATTAGCCCTTTAGACAACAACCTACAGGAGCCACTGACTCCAGTGACACTGCTGGCAGGAGGAGCGCTGACCTGTGATTGGGCAGTGGTTCTCAGATGTGGAATTTCTCACACGATGGTCCTAAATTTTGATGAAGGCTGACACTGGCTTCTTAGGTACCCAAATCCCACTTAATCTCATCAGGCCTTTTGTCTGGATATAAAGGCAATGATCTCATTGGATGGCCAACCAGACTCCGGTCATCCACATTAATTCCCAGCTAGAGATTGGGCACGTTTTGAAGTGGGAAGAAGGTTACATCAGATTACAATTGGATCTGGACCAGACGGGTCAATGGGCTGAGAAGTAACAGATGGAGTTTAATTCAGATAAATGTGAGGTGCTGCATTTTGGGAAAGCAAATGGGTGTCGTTGGTAAGATGAATATTTATTCAAAGTTTGTGCGAAGATTTGTAGCTCGGGTGCTCGTTGCTGTGGTTCTGTTCGCCGAGCTGGAAGTTTTTGTTGCAAACGTTTCGTCCCCTGGCTAGGCGACATCATCAGTGCTTGGGAGCCTCCTGCGAAGCGCTTCTTTGATGTTTCCTCCGGTGTTTATAGTGGTCTTCCCTGCCGCTTCCGGTTGTCAGTTTCAGCTGTCCGCTGTAGTGGTTGGTATATTGGGTCCAGGTCGATGTGTTTGTTGATGGAGTTTGTGGATGAATGCCATGCCTCTAGGAATCCGATTCACGAGAGAAGAAGAAAAGGATAGCCAACTCCCATTCCTAGACGTGATGGTACAGAGAACACCAAACGGAGAATTCACTACAAGGGTATACAGGAAAGCCACACACACAGACCAAGTCCTAAACTATGAAAGTAACCACCCCAACACACACAAACGAAGCTGCATCAGGACACTATTCAGAAGGGCCACAACACACTGCAGTACACCAGAACTGCAAAAAGAAGAAGAGGAACACCTATACAAGGTATTCGCCAAAAACGGATACCCGCGCAACTTCATCAACAGATGCCTAAGAGAAAGACCACAGAACGAGGACATACCACAACCAAAAGGACTAGCCACACTACCATACATCAGGAGCATCTCAGAACTGACAGCCAGACTACTGCGACCCCTAGGACTCATAACGGCACACAAACCAACAGCCACGCTCAGACAACAACTCACCAGAACGAAGGACCCGATACCCAACATGAGCAAAACTAATGTAGTGTACAAAATACCATGCAAGGACTGCACAAAACACTATATAGGACAAACAGGAAGACAGCTAACAATCCGCATACATGAACATCAACTAGCCACGAAACGACACGACCAGCTATCCTTAGTAGCCACACACGCAGACAACAAGCAACATGAATTCGACTGGGACAACACTACTATCATAGGGCAAGCCAGACAGAGAACAGCCAGGGAATTCCTAGAGGCATGGCATTCATCCACAAACTCCATCAACAAACACATCGACCTGGACCCAATATACCAACCACTACAGCGGACAGCTGAAACTGACAACCGGAAGCGGCAGGGACAGACCACTATAAACACCGGAGGAAACATCAAAGAAGCGCTTCGCAGGAGGCTCCCAAGCACTGATGATGTCACCTAGCCAGGGGACGAAACGTTTGCTCGGCGAACAGAACCACAGCAATGAGTATTTATTGTCCATCGCTGCTTTCTCTCAAGAAGGATGCGAGCATAAGAGGTACAGTTAGTAAGTTTGCAGATGACGCCAAAATTGGAGGTGTAGTGGACAGTGAAGAGGGTTACCTCGGATTACAACAGGATTTTGACCACATGGGCCAATGGGCTGACAAGTGGCAGATGGAGTTTAATTCAAATAAATGCGAGGTGCTGCATTTTGGGAAAGCAAATCTTAGCAGGACTTACACACTTAATGGTAAGGTCAGAGGGAGTGTTTCTGAACAAGGAGACCTTGGAGTGCAGGTTCATAGCTCCTTGAAAGTGGAGTTGCAAGTAGATAGGATAGTGAAGAAGGCGTTTGGTATGCTTTCCTTTATTGGTCAGAATATTGAGTACAGGAGTTGGGAGGTCATGTTGCGACTGTGCAGGACATTGGTTAGGCCACTGTTGGAATATTTCATGCAATTCTGGTCTCCTTCCAATTGGAAAAATGTTGTGAAACTTGAAAGGGTTCAGAAAAGATTTACAAGGATGTTGCCAGGGTTGGAGGATTTCAGCTATAGGGAGAGGCTGAATAGGCTCGGGCTGTTTTCCCTGGAGCATCGGAGGCTGAGGGGGTGACCTTAGAGGTTTATAAAACCATGAAGGGCATGGATAGGATAAATAGACAAAGTCTTTTCCCTGGGGTGGGCAAGTACATAACTAAAGGGCATAGGTTTAGGGTGAGAGGGGAAAGAAATAAGAGAGACCTAAGGGGCAACTTTTTCACACAGAGTATGATACGTGTATGGAATGAGCTGCCAGAGAAGTGGTGGAGGCTGGTACAATTGCATTT
Organism: Chiloscyllium plagiosum; assembly: GCF_037043375.1. Taxonomy (NCBI): domain Eukaryota; kingdom Metazoa; phylum Chordata; class Chondrichthyes; order Orectolobiformes; family Hemiscylliidae; genus Chiloscyllium; species Chiloscyllium plagiosum. Next base: position 15,931,059 of record NW_028270177.1, read on the forward strand.
GGATGGGTATGTGAATAGGAAGGATTTAGAGGGATATGGGCTGGATGGTGGCAGGTGGGGCGAGATTGGGTTGGGATTGGCATGGACGATTTGGATCGAAGGGTCTGTTTCCACGCTGTACATCTATGACTCTAATTGATGAATAATTAATTACTAAACAATTTTTAGTCTCAGATCTTGAGTGATCAGATTAAAGAACGAGTTGCTATTCAAGCAAGTTATCTTTGCGGAACATAGGACTTGGGAAGAAATGGAGATCATTAGGCTCATTGGGCCTGCTCTGTCGTTCAACAAACTCAAAGCCAATCTGGTTATTGTTTCAGTTCTAGCCTACCCTTCATAACCATGACTTCCATTTTAATTGTTGCTTTATTTTGCTTTTTTCTTCACCTTCTTAACTCTTCTGCATTTTAAACCAATTAATCTGGTCTCTTCACCATGCAGTCCCTGCTGAGATGTGACAAAACATTGCAGAATAACCTGCCTGTCAGTTTCCCCTCAGAGCACCCCAATGGGAAAATAGACTATCTGTACTCACCTACCTCTCTAACTCCTCGTGAAACTGTAAAAGTTAGGAATTTGCTATATTTGTAAATGAGCGAGCTGGAAATCCAGGTCTAATCTCTGAAACAAAGGTTGATCAGCAGTTGAAAGCCTTGAGCATGTCTCCAAATGAAAGGTTATTGTTCTTAATGTCCTGTGGTAGTGGTAAAGAGCCTTTGTCCACAAAGGAGTATAGGCATCTCTCTCTCTCTCTTTTTCTCTCTCTCTCCATTAAAAGGGACACAATTGATTATAGATATTTTGAGATTTACTATTCCACAAAACATAGGGCAAGGTGAGGAACTTTTTCTGCACTACACTCTATCTAGCGAACTGAGCTAACCAAACCACCTCCCTACAAGCTTATATTTTGTTACTATCGCATTGATGTGTGCAAGCTTGCACTGTGCAAATGGGCTCCTGCATTCATTACACTATAATAATGACGACACCCCAAGCACTTTGTTTGTCATTACATGTTTTGGAACATCCTGAGGTCATGAAAGATGATTATGTCAATGCAAGTCTTTGTTTTTTTGAAACTGATTCTGAAAGAACTGCTTTGAATTTCTAGCATTTGTCTTTACTTGCGGCATTTGCAATTTAAAAAAAAAATTCCACCTCATTAAGAAGATGGTGTAATTATTACCACGAACCATTTCAACCTTTCCCCAAGAAATTAGAACTTGTGTCACAAAGAAACATTAATAATGTATACACTTCAAAAAGCCAAATCCACTCCATTGCACTGAATGTCATTGAGGTTAACCTTAACCATCCCTCACTGTAACAAGCAGCAGACGCTGATGGAGACAGTGGAGATGGTATTAAATAGATAGTGTTCATTTGTTTAAAGATTCCAGAAGACTTTCAAGGTCAGGCACAGAAAGCACAAGCTCTTTTCTTCGAAGTGCAACAGCTTAACAGCTCAACTCATACAAAAGATGAAGGGAAGAGTATGTTTGTAAATATATGATAGGTCTGCTTTTGAGAGATTCAGATCTGGACAGAGAGATTCTCAAACTATTCTCATACTATGGGGTGTAAGGTCAGTAAACTGTAGTTGTTTTGAGGCAATGTGTTGACATAAGTTTCACTTTCTTACAAAGCGTGCTATACAGTACAAGGTAATGTTAAAATTGGATTCAGGCTCTGCATATCAGATTCTCAATTCCCTACATTTTAACCGTGACCTTCTCCACACCATTTCAAAACATTTGACCGTAAGATGCTTGGAGACATTCAGTAGTCATGAAAAGCATGACATAGATGTAAGCCTTAGTTTCCTTTTTTTGCAGATAAAACATTGTTCTACATACATTGTAAGTAATGAGAGCAGTTTTGTTAATGGATTAGCAATTCAGAGGTTTTGGACTAATGGTCCAGAGACACGAGTTTGAATTCTAATACAGCAATTGTGAAAGTTACATTCAGATAACTGAATACATCTGGAAGAAAAAGCTAGTGACAGTGACCATGAAACCGGCAGAATCAAATTTGCTAATGCCCATTACAATTTCTGTTTCCAATCCATTCTAATCCAATATGGTCTTTAAGTGACTCGAGACTCAGTTGTGTATTCGACTCTTAAATGCCCTCAGTGGTAGAAGGTATAGCATGAGGGTAATGTCACTGGACTAGTAATCCAGAACTCCAGGCTAATGTTCTATGGACATGAATTCAAATCTCATCACTGAAGTTGGTTGAAATTTGAATGGAATAAAATCTGGTAGTCATGTAACCATTGTTGACTATTGCAAAGGTTCAAAGTCCTTTAGGGAAGGAAATCTTTCTTAATAACTAGTCTGGCCTACTCTAAACAAAAGGAGAAAATGAGGACTTCAGATGCTGGAGAGTCACATTCAAAAAAAGTGTGGTTCTGGAAAAGCACAGCAGGTCAGGCAGCATCCGAGGAGCAGGAGAGTTACCATTTTGGACAAAAGCCCTTCACTGCACCTTTTACATGTGACTCTAGACCCACAGTAATGTGGTTGTAATGGCTCTCTGGTTATTTAGGGATGGGCAATAAATGCTGGTTTAGCCAGTGATGCCAACATCCCTTTAACAATGTTTTTAAAAATGGCCAAGCAAACTATTGAGTTATATTGAAGAAGATGGTTCAAAATGACCATAGAGATTTACAGCACGGATTCAGACCCTTCAGTCCAACCAGTCCATGCCGAACAGATATCCCAACCCAATCTAGTTCCACCTGCCAACACCCGGCCCATATCCCTCCAAACCCTTCCTATTCATATAATCTATCGCTTTGACAAAGGGGCAGTTAGACTCGAGGCAGGAATTGAACCCGGGTCTCTGGCGCTGTGAGGCAGCAGTGTAAACCACTGTGTCACCGTGCCGCCCATGAGGTCACCCCTCAGCCTCCGACGCTCCAGGGAAAACAGCCCCAGCCTGTTCAGCCTCTCCTTATAGCTCAAATCCTCCAACCCTGGCAACATCCTTGTAAATCTTTTCTGAACCCTTTCAAGTTTCACAACATCTTTCCGATAGGAAGGAGACCAGAATTGCACGTAATATTCCAACAGTGGCCTAACCAATGTCCTGTACAGTCGCAACATGACCTCCCAACTCCTGTACTCAATACTCTGACCAATAAAGGAAAGCATACCAAACACCTTCTTCACTCTCCTATCTACCTGCGACTCCACTTTCAAGGAGTATTCAACCTGCACTCCAAGGTCTCTTTGTTCAGAAACACTCCCTACGACCTTACCATTAAGTGTATAAGTCTGGCTAAGATTTGCTTTCCCAAAAGGTAGCACCTCGCATTTATTTGAATTAAACTCCATCTGCCACTTGTCAGCCCATTGGCCCATGTGGTCAAAATCCTGTTGTAATCTGAGGTAACCCTCTTCGCTGTCCACTACACCTCCAATTTTGGTGTCATCTGCAAACTTACTAACTGTACGTCTTATGCTCGCATCCTTCTTGAGAGAAAGCAGCGATGGACAATAAATACTCATCTTACCAATGACACCCATTTTTCATGAATGAGTAAAACAAAAAGTGTAACTTTGCAGAGTCACATGTTAAATGCTGCAGTAAGTGAAACAAGTCTAAACTCCATTAAAAAAATTTCCAACATTATGAAAGGTCATTTACTTGAAATATCAATTCCTGAGCTCTCTCTACAGATGCTGAATGGCCTGATGAGTATTCCCAGCTTTCACTTCAGGTTTCCAGCAGCTGCAATATTTTATCTCTATTGAATCATTATTTCCCAGATTAGCAATAGCAAAACCAAAAGGTTTAAATGGTTCCTGTTTTCATAACTATTGGCCATCCTATACATGTTAACGGAGTAGAGAATCCATATGACATTCAATTATTTTATAATTAAACAAACTTTTGGGGTGGAGAGGGAAGTGAAAAGTTCAATTTCGCCCATTTTAAACCATCATTCAAAAATTAAAATCACTGCCACTAATTAGTTTCCTTATAACTGCAAGATGAGGAAGCCAGTGAAATTTCATTTGATTTGGAAACTGAGGACATGGGTGCATCCAACAAAAGAAAGAGTTGCCTGCTAGCTCAACATTTTGATACATCACCAGCCATTTCCCAATCCTATTAAATATTATTGGGCTTGGGCGAAGACAGGAGTGTCTCTTTGATTTAGAATTGAAGAGTTTGAGAGTTGCTTGCAAAGTTGCTGCAGAATGAACATCCTATGTTGCAGTCATTCACACACTGTAGGTCATGAAGGGGAGGTGATGGCCAAGTATTTATTGTAACCGGACTTGCAATCCAGAGACCTAGGTAATGCTCTGGGAATCTGAGTTTGTATCCTGCAATAGCAGATGATGGAATTTGGACTCAATAAAAATCTGGAATTAAGAGACTAATGCTGAAACCATTGTTTGGGAGGGGGGGAGGGGGGTGAAACAACCCATCTGGTTCATTAATGACAAAGGAATTGCCAATATTATCTGAATCCAGACCCACAGCAATGTGCTTGACTCTTAAATGCCCCTGGACATTTAAGCTTAAATGCTAATCTAGTCAACAACTTATACATCCCATGAATTAATTTTTGAAAAATGGAGGTCAATTTAGTTTTGGTAGAGAGGCAACTGAGGTTAAAAAAGTCCCCATCTAGACAGAGGGTATCTGTCTTTGATGAGGTACATAGAAAGATATTGATATACCATATGAACTCACATCCCAGTCAAATATTCCATCTCTGATATCAGAGAATCAAAATCTCTACAGTGTGGAAGCAGGCCATTCAGCCCATCGAGTCTGTACCAACCCTCTGAAGGGTATCCCACTCAGACCGAGCTGCCCACCCTATTCCTGTAACCCTGCATTTCCCATGGCTAATCCACCTCGCCTGCACATGCCTGGACACTACAGGGAAATTTAACATGGCCAGTCCATCTAAGAATTGAATTGGTACTTCAGATCTGTGTTCACTGGGGAAGACACAAGCAATCTCCCTGAGGTAACAGTGGCTGAAGGACCTGAACTGAAGGGAATTTATATTTGCCAGGAATTGGTGTTGGAGAGACTGTTAGGTCTGAAGGTTGATAAGTCCCCAGGGCCTGATAGTCTACATCCCAGGGTACTGAAGGAGTTGGCTCGAGAAATCGTGGATGTGTTGGTGATTATTTTCCAGAGTTTGATAGATTCGGGATCAGTTCCTGCGGATTGGAGGGTGGCTAATGTTGTACCATTTTTTAAGAAAGGTGGGCGAGAGAAAGCAGGAAATTATAGACCAGTTAGTCTGACTTCAGTGGTGGGAAAGATGCTGGAGTCTATTATAAAGGATGAAATTACGACACATCTGGATAGTAGTAACAGGATAGGTCAGAGTCAGCATGGATTTATGAAGGGGAAATCATGCTTGACTAATCTTCTGGAATATTTTGAGGATGTAACTCTGAAGATGGACGAGGGAGATCCAGTAGATGTAGTGTACCTGGACTTTCAGAAAGCTTTTGATAAAGTCCCACAGAGGAGGTTAGTGAGCAAACTTAGGGCGCATGGTATTGGGGGCAAAGTACTAACTTGGATTGAAAGTTGGTTGGCTGACAGGAAATGAAGAGTAGTGATAAACGGCTCCATTTCGGAAGCCAGTGGGGTACCGCAGGGATCAGTGCTGGGACCACAGCTTTTTACAATATATATTGATATAGAAGATGGTATTAGTAATAACATTAGCAAATTTGCTGATGATACGAAGCTGGGTGGCAGGGTGAAATGTGAGGAGGATGTTAGGAGATTACAGGGTGACCTGGACAGGTTAGGTGAGTGGGCAGATGCATGGCAGATGCAATTTAATGTGGATAAATGTATGGTTATCCACTTTGGTGGCAAGAACAGGAAGGCAGATTACTACCTAAATGGAATCAATTTAGGTAAAGGGGCAGTACAGAGAGATCTGGGTGTTCTTGTACACCAGTCAATGAAGGTAAGCATGCAGGTACAGCAGGTAGTGAAGAAGGCTAATAACATGCTGGCCTTCATAACAAGAGGGATTGAGTATAGAAGCAAAGAGGTTCTTCTGCAGCTGTACGGAACACTGGTGAGACCACACCTGGAGTACTGTGTGCAGTTCTGGTCTCCAAATTTGAGGAAAGACATTCTGGCTATTGAGGGAGTGCAGCGTAGGTTCACAAGGTCAATTCCTGGAATGGCGGGACTACCTTACGCTGATAGACTGGAGCGACTGGGGTTGTATACTGACTGGGAGGAGCTTGCTTCCAATTCTTTAAAATAGTGACAGACTGTTTGTTGCATCATGGGTCCAAACGCTGTAATGAAGAGACAGAACAACAGAAGTAAATCCTGTCCTCTGGGTCCCACTATCCTGTGAGACATCCTACCTTATGTCAAGGATTGGCCTGTTCACTCACATGAATAAACACATGGAATAAACACATGAGTCTGAGTAGACATCATTCTCAAATACAGGAACAGATCAGTGATTTTGTATTCTGCCAAAAGTAGATACTTTCAGCAGAGAGTTTTGAGAAGATTTGTAGCTCAGGTTGGGATTCTGGATTTAAGTTTGCTCACTGAGCAGGTAGATAGGATAGTGAAGAAGGCATTTGGTATGCTTTCCTTTATTGGTCAGAGCATTGAGTACAGGAGTTGGGAAATCATGTTGCGGCTGTACAGGACATTGGAAAGGCCACTTTTGGAATATTGTGTGCAATGCTGGTCTCCTTCTTATCGGAAAGATGTTGCGAAACTTTAAAAGGTTCAGAAAAGATTTACAAGAATGTTGCCAGGGTTGGAGGATTTGAGCTATAGGGAGAGGCTGAACAGGTTGGGGCTGTTTTCCCTGAAGCGTCAGAGGCTGAGAGGTAACCGTATAGAGGTTTACAAAATTATGAGGGGCATGGATAGGATAAATAGACAAAGTCTTTTCCCTGGGGTGGGGGAGTCCAGAGCTAGAGGGCATAGGTTTAGGGTGAGAGGGGAAAGATATGAAGAGAAACCTAAGTGGCAACGTTTTCACGCAGAGAGTGGTACGTGTATGGAATGAGCTGCCAGAGGAAGTAGTGGAGGCTGGTACAATTGCTACATTTAAAAGGCATTTGGATGGGTATATGAATAGGAAGGGTTTGGAGGGATATGGACCGGGTGCTGGCAGGTGGGACTAGATTGGGTTGGTTTATCTGGTCGGCATTGTCAGGTTGGACCGAAGGGTCTGTTTTCGTGCTGTACACCTTTCAAGACTCTATGAAAGGGAAATAGAGTTCTCCAGAGTGGAAGAGAAAAGTAATTTGGGTATTTTTACAAAGATCATCTTAATAAGAGGGTGGAAAAATATTGATGAGACGAAAACTAGGTTCAAAACAATGATATAAATCACCAAGTGTAGGGAGTATAAAGGTGGAGAGTTTTCTCTTAGACATAGCTGAGGCAGCAGACTCTCTGTGGAGGTCACTCAGATTATTGAGGCTAAGGTTATAAAAATTGAGGGGATGGTGTGTGTGTGTGTAAACCTCCTTTTAATGAGGACAGATATCAGTCTCTTCCTGTGTTACAGCACAGCCTTTGGCCATCTGAGGAACAGAGCATTTGATAACAAAGACCTCAAACTCAACATCATACCTGTTCTGTGGGCAGAAACAGATAATGTGAAGCAGTCCTCTAAGATCCCTATAGAAATAGAATCAGCCTCTCCAAATTATTGCTAATTCCGTAGCATGACCAGTGCTCCAATATCCGTCTCCTCCTTCAGGCCAACATCCCCAGTATTGGTGCAATAGTTACTGTCAATTAGCTGAAATAAGTGGGCCACAAAAACCGTGTATCTGGCACAAGACTTCAAAAATGAGTTCTGCACTCATTGCACCATCACATCAAGTGGACTCCAGGAGGGCAGAGAAAATGCTTGACTGATGTCCTCAAAGTCTTCCTGAATATCATAACTCTATTAACTCATAGGTTTTGGGCAAAGAATTCCTAATGCCCAAACTGGAGAAGAAGCATCAGTAAACTTGCCACACCATCTGGAGCATCAACAGACCCAAGTGGAGGCCAAGCAGAAACAGTGAAAGGAGTGAGTGAAACCAACCACCTCTTAAAATCCCACCTGCCCCCACCCATGGCAGAGTGTACAGATCCAGCACTGGAATATTCCATCATGTCAGGATGCAAACACCAGAATGGAAGAAACTCATCCTTGTCTCAAGGGAAGAAGAATGAGTAAACCTACAGCCGACAACTCCAGATGCATTCCCAGTGACACTCGTGATGAGTGGTATTTTATCAAATGAAGAAATCCCACACACAAGCTGTGTAGCTGCAGTCTATCAGAGCTACCAAAGCTGTCACATTATAAAAGGAGATCCAATTAAACCTGAATGATTTGCTGGGGATGAAAGACAGATAAATAATTGAAGAGAGTTTTAGATAGCAAACTGCCTTCTGAACAGCGGAAGGTGCAAACATTCCTTTGATATCGAAGTCTTTCAGAGACAGTGATGGACACCCACATGGAAGATACAATTCACTAAAATTTGGTTTGGTGTGATTAAAACGTGCATGTTTCTCACATCCTCATACATTCAAACATCCAATTTAAAAACTCTCTTGATTCAGGCATCTGCTCATTTAAAATCACAAGATTGTTATTCATGACTCTTGATAGTTGAAATAGAGGGTGAATAGGTTTTTATTACAAACTTGGCGAAAGGAAGGACTGTAGATGCAGGAGATTAGAGTCCAGATGAAGGGCTTTTGCCCAAAACTTCTACTCTCCTGCTCCTCGGATGCTGCCTGACCTGATGTGCTTTTCCAGCGCCTCACTCTTGACTTTTATTACAAACTTGTCCAATGGAGGTCAACTAGACTTTTTTTTGCCATTCCCACATCATTTCTAAATAGTTCTTTCAATTCAACATGGGCTGGGATGCTGATAGGGGATTTAGAGTTTATTTTCCAAATTTTCCAGTTTGTTTGGACTATATATGTATCAGTGATGCTCTCAAAGAGAGAAAGGCTCCCCCCCAATCATAGTGCACTGCGTGATCTGCAACACCTTGTTTTATTCAGGCTGTTCACAGCAACACCACAGCTGGTGCAGCAATAAAATGCAAAATTTTCTGACAATTAATGAGCCTTTTTAAAAATTGAAACCAAGACACCCTACTACCAGAATTGAGATTTCAACAAGTTATTTTCTATACTTCTCTTAAAAAGCACACTAGATGTGCAAAACTTTGGCCTCCTCTTCCCCATCTCTGATAATAATCAGGGGATGTCTTCAGTCTGGGAGTTTGGGTTTTCACAGGTATAGAAAACATGCCACAGAAGCTTTTGCTTCTCGTTGAATTCCTACAGTGTTGAAGCAGGCCATTTGGCCCATCAAATCCACACTTTTGTGCAATGTATAGCTGGCATTCCTTGTCCATTCTAAATCCTCTGGAAGATAATGAAGGCTGTGTTTTTAACCTGCTGCAGTCCATGTGATGTACATGTATCTACTATTCTGTTGGGATGGAGTTCCAGGTCTTGACCCAACGACAGTGAAGTAAAGGCAATATAGTCCCAAGCCAGAATGACTAATGGCTTGGAGAGGAAGTCACAGATGGTGGTGCCACTGCTGTCCTTGTTTATCTGGGAAGTTGTTGTCTGCAGGTTTGGAAGGTGTTGCCAAAGGAGCCTTTCCAAGTTGTGGCTAAATGACACAAATTACTACGTCTGGGGAGTAAATGTTTAAGTTTCTCTAAGAGTAGGGATCTATAGGGCCTGTTTGGTCTGGTTTTGTAGCGGAAAATCACTTACCGGTCCAACAAAGAGGCTCCTTATTAAATTAGACGTAATTTATTGCATGTTAGTAACTAGTTACAGGAACTAAGTACATTGATACAATAGGCATTGTTACAGAACATATTGAGGTCACTCCTCATCCTAAGTTGCACTCCTTAGAGATCTGCTCCAAAGTCCATATGACATCATAGTGGGTGGGACATTTAAAACTCAGTATTAACCCTTTCAGCCCCTTACACCCTTACAGTATAGGGTTGGTGAATCAAGAGGTGAGCGCAGAATACTTTCATTTTTATTTCCTGCACAAATGATGAGCTGGCATGATTGGTGTAGTGAAAAGAAACAAGTGTTTATGATTACACCAATCACGTGACAAGCCTTCCATGTATCCTTGGGTTAAGCGATCAAGCTGGGTAGCTATTATTTAATCTTAAATAATTATTACTGAACACATGAAATTTTAAGTTATATCTTCAGACAAGAACCTGTTTCACACTTGCATGAGAGTAATATTAAGAATGTAATAGCCTATACGGAGCCAATTAAAGTAACTTCAGGCAATGGCTTCTTTGGGAGTAATATTACTATTGTGACCTATTCCTTCCAGCCCTTATCCATTGTATTCCAGCTATGTTAGTCTACACAAGCCATTTACAATGGCCAAATATCACTCCAATAGCCAGTCTTCAGCTGATACCTCTGCTCTAATATATCCAATTTTGTTTGCCTTTCACTACTATTTTCACTGAAAAATGCCTTTCGATATTCTTTGAGTAAAATAAATATCATTCAGGAGGTAGAAAAATGAATGTGATTGTGGAAATTTGAACATTTGACCTGACCATTGTGCATTTACTGTACGGATAAGTATCACTTCACATTTTGGCACATTAGAATGTCAGTGGCATTCTTTAATGTGCCAACTTGGATCAGCCGGGAACAATTCTGGCTTGCATCCCATGCCAGCATCATAACCTAAATTGTAACGGCAGTAGAGGGAGTGCTGCACTTTGAGGAGCACAAGAATAATTTTTTAAGTATCTGTTGTCTATCAAAGAAAAATAAAGGCTTATGTGATGTGTCTAATGAATCAGATCTTTCCCAAATAACGAAGCCAGCAGGGTACATAAAATACTTTTGCATTGCTTCTGATCCTCATTTATTTGAACTGTAAATAAACATGACCATAAATTAACTTCAGGAGTGAGAATAGTGGATTGTGGATATCCTACACATCTTCATGAACAGGTTCAACAGTTCTACCATAGATATTGGTTGGGGCGGTACAGTGGCTTAGTAGTTAGCACTGCTGCCTCACAGCGCCAGGGACCCGGGTTCAATTTCAGCCTCAGGTGACTGCGTGGAGTTTGCACATTTTCCCAGTGTTTGCGTGGGTTTCCTCCAATAATCCAAGGATGTGCAGGTCAGGTGAATTAGCTATGCTAAATCGCCCAAAGTGATAGGAGCATTAGTCAGGGGTAAATATAGGCTGGGGGAATGGGTCTGGGTGGGTTACTCTTCAGAGGGTCGGTGTGGACTTGTTGGGCCGAAGGGCCTGCTTCCATACTGTAGGGAATCTAATTTAATATTGTAGACTAATTTGGCTAACTCGTGCATATTAACCTGTGTTTTCAATCTGAGGTCATGTAATCTTCTTGGCACTAAATCATTTCGGCAATAAAACGGGTCTTAAGAAGGCCTAAGTAATGTTACCTTGCCCTATTTTATTCTTTATCAATATCAATCACAAAGCATCCAAAGTAAACTTTTGTGAAAAGGCTTTTGTCCCATCATTCAGACTGATCTACCTGTAAAAAGTTCACGGTCATACAAAAAATGAAAGTTTTAAATATTTATAAGATGACCTTGATACAGAACTCCAAACTTAGTTGACAAGCACTTTGCAAGATCCTGAGGTTGTGAAGGCTGCCATATAATGCAAGTCTTATTTTGTTACAATTTAACCACAAATGATAACTTGGTGATAAATGGAGTTTGTAAACATTCCTTTATGTAGACATCATCACATGGGATGGATTTCTAGGGAGAACAGGTAAAATAAAAACCATAAAGAATCATTTAAGAAAGCGTTGAGTGCTGTGAAAGGGCAACTGTTAGATACTTTGAGATGGATCCTTTATCACATTAAAAATATGCAATTAGTGCTCATGTTTAATCATCTCAACAGTTCAGTGGTTTGAATTAGGTAGACTTCATTCACATACAAAGTCTTAGAATACAAAGTAGCAGAGGTAATGAATACAAGAAACAGGTCAGTTTCCATCACAACAAGGATGTTGCCCCTTTTTGTAAGGCAAGATAAATGAAATCAGGTTATAGAGTCATAAAGCTATTCAGCACAGAAACAGACCCTTCAGTCCAACTTGTCCATGCCAACCAGATATCCTACATTAATCTAGTTCCATTTGCCAGTGGCCCATAGAAGAAAGTGAGGACTGAAGATGCTGGCAATCAGAGCCAAAGAGTGTGGTGCTGGAAAAGCACAGCCGGTCAGGCAGCATCGAAGGAACAGGAGAATCGACATTTCGGGTATAATCCCTTCATCAGGAATCCCACTCAGCCCAGATCCCTCTAAAACCTTCCAATTCATATACCCATCCAGATGCCTCTTAAATGTTGCTATTGTACCAGCCTCCACCACTTCCTCTGGCAGCTCATTCCAAACGCAGCACCCTCTGTGTGAAAAATTTGTCCCTTAGGTCTCTTTTAAATCTTTCCCCTCTCACCCTGAACCTGTGCGTCTAGTTTTGGACTCCCCCAGGGAAAAGGCCTTGTCTATTTACCCTATCCACGTCCCTCATGGTATTATAAACTATAAGGTCACCCCTCAGACTCTGAACACTTCAGAGAAAACAGCCCCAACCTGTTCAGCCTCTCTCTGTAGCTCAAACCCAGGCAACATCCTTGCAAATCTTTTTCTGAACCCTTTCAAGTTTCACAACATCTTTCCTATCGCATGGAGACCAGAATTGCACATACTCCCAAAAGTAGTTTCGCCTCCATTATGCCTGCCACCAAGTTCATTTGAATCAGTAAGTCAGTAGGATGGGAAAGAGGAGAGTGATGAACAGAGGAAGCAGGTTAAAAATAGAAAATAAAATCAGTGTGTGGAGAGTTTAGTAGTCAGTCAGAAGTAGGAGGGCAAGGATTGAGAGGCATCCAGTACCACCCATATCTTATCAAACGACCAAACTATTGTTCACGATTGAAAAACAAATTACAAACAGGACCAGTAACAAAAAAGATGACAACAGGTAAGTAGCAATATTGTACCAATCATATTGGCATGAGCAAGCAATAATCAATAACAGTTAGTAACAGCTTGAAATCAATGCAAATGTACAAATTATGAGTAGGTGACAGTAAAACTATGAAAGCAACCATGACCACTTTAAGAAATGCAAAATTACGCCAAACACTGTATGTAAAGCAGTCACAGGCAAATATGCATTAAACATAGGCCATGCCAAAATAAAATCAACAATTTTTAAACATGCGCAAAGAAATTTCATATTGTAGTCATATAACAACACTTTTTGTGAATGCTCTAATGCATTTTTCACAAGTAGATGATGTGCAGCAGATAGGAAACATTTTGTAATTAAGTGCCTCTTGTAGCTTAAACTTAAATGATGTCATTTAACAAACAGTGCTGGTTTAATCTCTCAGCAATTCAGCTATTTAGTGAATTAATAGAATTTCTTCATGCAAAAATACTTTGAAGATGTTGAGAAATCATATCAAATGGCATATATATGTACATATATTAAATAGGAGAGTGCATAGTTATATGGTGATTACAGGCACACAACTTACATTGCAATGAAATCTTTTCAGGCTACGAAAGGTGGAGTGTTATTTTTAAAATACTGCAGAGACACACCTTGCTGAACTACACACACAAGTAGGTATCTGAAATAGTTATTATGACAACGTAAATTTGATGCCATGCTGCTACACGATCAGTATTTGCAAAATTAGTGTCAGTGTACACGAGGCAGCATTGTAATCAATTGCATATGCATTTAAATCACAATGTACATTATCCCACAGATGCTTAGAAATTTGATCTTATGGCATTAGTCCATACTGTCATTTCACCTAACAGCAACACCAACTTCAGTTAAGCAATCAGAGGTAGGCAAGGCATCTCCTTGTCAGAATGGACAAGGACAAATCATACAAATTCACGCTTCAGTTAGGTTAGCATTGCCTAAACGTTGTGCAGCAATCAGATGTGGAATAGTCAGTATCTAACAATCTAAGAAAAATGAACACTTAACATGCTATGGAAGCCAAGAAACTTGAGAGCAAGTAAGTCCTCACCTGTTTCAGTTTAAGACTTTTATTCTTCATTGTGGCAGCCATGCACTCAGTTAAACACAAGAAAACACTGGAGAAATTCAGCAGGTCTGGCAGCATCTGAAGAAGATTCATACAGAACTCAAAACTTTAGCTCTTTTTTTTCTCCAGACCTGCCGAGCTTCTCCAGCATTGTGTGTTTGTTTCAGATTTTCAGCATCTGCAATATTTTGATTGTATGCACGTTCGGCGATTCCTCCTCTTCCTTACACTGTAAGCTATATACTCAAGAGTGGTAAACTGCTATTTCCGGAATTCAAAACATTTAGATTTTCTTCAAATGTGATGTGCGATTGCATGAACACAAGTTAAAATGGTAGGAGGTATTTCTAAGTTCAGAGTAATTGAAACTATAACTGGGTCGATGCTTAATGTGCCCTGAACATAGAAACTGCATTTTTACTACAATTGTAAAGAAATGTGAATTCACTTCAGAAAAAAAATGCAACAAACGAAGTCTTTATTGATCATTTCATCTACAACTCTCATCACGATAAAATTACTAACATATTAGTGAAGCATAAAATCACGAGAAAGGCAAACATGAAGAGGCTTATTCCCATGAAAACTAGAGGCAGAATGCAGCTCTTCAAATCATTCATTTTAGTATATAACAGGTTACTTAAGCGAAACAAAAAACAGAAATTGCTGGAAAATCTCAGCAGGTTTGGCAGCATCTATGGAGAGAAATCAAGAGTTAATGTTTGGGTCCAGTTACCCTTCTTCAGGATGCACCAAAAGAGTCACTGGATCTGAAACCTTAACTCTGATTTCTCTACACAACTGCTGCCAGACCTGCTGAGGTTTTCCAGCAATGTTTGTTTTTGTTTCAGATCTCCAGTATCCGCAATTCTTCAGGTTTTTTTTTTTAAAATGTGAAAACTGTACTCAGAGGGCCCAAAGACACAAGTCCTCTATGGTCTCACAACAAGCCATAGGGAAGCAGATGGAACTCCCATCAAAAGTGACCTACAGGACACCGACTATGAGCACCGAGGGGCTGAGATTCTGTGCCATCGGCAAGCATGTGTTAGGTGAGAGGGAAATGTCTAGCTCACCTTCCCATCCACCTCCAGGTTCACCCTAAGAACAAAGGACGATTGGTTGTCAAAATTGCAGCTCAGCCACCGTATGTTAAAGCCAGAGATTGCTAAAGGCTCTCTGGATCTAAATATTCCACTACCCATGCCATAATACAGTTGGCATGAGCAGTCAGATAGGAATGGAATTGTTTTTTTTTAAAAAAAGGCGTAAAAACTGTGGAAAGGAGGGGTTATTGTCATTGGAGGGTGCCCCATATGCACCAGAGGTGCCCCAAGTCCATCCTCTGAGAAGATAGCAAGTCCTCCTCATTTCCATCCTACCCGCATATCTGTTAAAATTCACCCACTAACACTCTCCCAGGACTGCTATAAAAGGTACAGCTCCAAAATTAACATTGCACGACTGCTGAGTGATTCTGTACATACCAATCAGCATGTGGAAGTTGCTGTCTCACATAGATGGGGGGGAAAAAAACTTAAGGGGAGGAAAACCATTACTCCACATCCTTGGATTAAGCTGGATCGAGAATTCATTGTCTTCAATAAGCCTGCCAACCTGGGAGTGCCCGCTACAGGGCACTGGCATGACCAGGATCTTTGGAGCTGACAGCTCCAGAATTTAGGCTTCATCTCGCTGAGAGGCCAAAGTCCCATTCGAAGCTCATTTAGCCTGCTTGCCCACAGCAGTACAGAGCAAACTTCTAACTGGCCAGTCAACTGGCTGCCAGCTTTTCCTTGGGCAGGGGATGGAGTTAATTCATGTCAACATAATTTTGTGCCTCTTTATGTCCCCAAATCCATATCCTTGCTTTTGCCCCATATCCCTCAACACTTTGGTGAACCAATCTCTCAAAATTTAAAATTAACAAGTGATGAAATGCCATTTGCAGAAAGTACTTCAAGCTTCTAGCATATTTGGTGTAAAGCGTCTCCTTATTTCACTGTTATAAGGTCTGGCTCTAATTTTTACACTCTGGCCCCTAGCCCTAGTTTACTGAACAGTATAAATAGCATAGACAAAATCAACCATCAGTTCACCCTGACATCTTGAAAGCTTCAAATAAAATC
Source organism: Chiloscyllium plagiosum (assembly GCF_037043375.1). Classification (NCBI taxonomy): domain Eukaryota; kingdom Metazoa; phylum Chordata; class Chondrichthyes; order Orectolobiformes; family Hemiscylliidae; genus Chiloscyllium; species Chiloscyllium plagiosum. The sequence continues at coordinate 15,947,345 of NW_028270177.1, forward strand.
ACCTTTTAACCTTCTATCCAAGGAATAATGACCCTAATCTTCCCTCCTAATTTAAGCGAGTCCATGTCTTCTTATGGTAAATCTACACTGTACTCCCTCCAGAACCAATACATACTGATCAAGGCCTAGTGTTGAGAGGTTCACACATTACTCCAGGTGTGTACTTTGCTTGGTGAGAAATGACTTCTCCCAGTGTACCAGAGTCCTCCAGTTTAACAGAATGTCACTCCATTTGCCTTTTGGATAATTTTCAACACCCATTCATGACAATTTAATAATTTATTTATCTGGATCCCCAAGTCTCTTTGGAGTTGCATCATTTCTAACTTTTCCACATTTAGAAAATACCATCTTCTATTTGTTATAGATTCAAAATGGATATTCTCATAATTACCTAATGAAAAACTCATTTTACAATTCACTGAATCTAGCAATATCTCTTGGTAATGTAATGATTCCATCTATAGCTTTTGCAAAGTTGCCTGTGTCTCATCAGCAAATTTATATATAAGGCTTTCTATCCCATCATTCAAGTCTTCAAAAGAAAAATACAGCGAATAGTTTAGACTCCAAAATAGATTCTTGCAGGATACCACAAAGTCATACAGAAAGTGATTCAGTGGTTTACTGATTTAGCAGTGCAAAAATACTGGGAGTATCTTAAAGCACAAGGTTCAATGTAAGCATTCATTACGAAATACTTGATGATTGTCCTATTCGTATTGACTAAGGGAACATTGGGTCAGATTTGAATAATCAACGTCATTGTAATTCTGCACATGGGTGAAAAATGAATTTGTTTTCTTCAAATCATCATACTTCCTGATCTATTTCATTTATATTCTTACACCAATGTAAAAGACATATGAAAACAACACCAAGAAGTTTAAAAGCTCCTGGATATGGCCCCTTGTTAATTAGTGCAGAGACAGGTAGCGTATAGGTTTCCATTATAACTTTTACTAGGGAGTTAGTACAATAGGTTTTAGTAAATAACTAACTGCTGTATTAAATACTCAGAATCTGGAAATATATTCTAGAAAGTGCTCAAAAGCAAAACACCCAGCCCCTCACCAAAATGAACAGTTTTTTTTTACAAAATAGTATAAATGATAAAAGGTATTTAAGTAACAATTTCCCTTTAAATAAACAAGATACAAAATTCGAGCTATCAAAGACATAACATTGAAATTATACCAGATTCAATATCTAACTGGTAACCAAATATCAAGAAACAGTAAGAAAGTGATCTATGCTGAGGTAAACTGCAACCAGAACAAAGCAAATAGGCCTGTTTTGATTTGATTTTCGGTGTATTCAATGTTATTAGATGAAGCAGTACTGGAACATAACAATGGAGGGAATCAGTTTGCTAAACATCTCATTTCCTAATTCAAATTTATTGATGCTATATATTAGTGTCAACAAAATCTAAAATTACACTTTAGAAAATTTACAGACTGGAAATGCTCATTAACCCTGGTATTCCTCCCATAGTACACAAAGAGTATCCCATTAAATTGTGTGATAACTATAATAGAAATAGATAAATAATCCCCACATGTTGGGTTACAGGAGTGGGTGTTAATGCAAAAGCCATTAAAGCTGCAGGTAACATTGACCGAAATCACTTTAGCAACTCAAAGAAGATAAACTTACTTTACAGCCTAAAAGCTGCCCTTTATATCTGATCTGTTAGACCTTTGGGTTTATACTTAAAAGCAAGAAAGTTTTGACTGCAATTCATGCAGGATACATTGTATATTTTGAAAGCTGGTGGGCAAGTTACAATTTTACAACGTACTAACATCAAACTCCGTATGACATTTCATTCCAAGGATTATAAAATGTATAATACAGTACAAAAATTATTCACTGTGCATTTTTTACTGTTCATAGCCCTTGTTTACTCCCCAAGGATTTGACTGTGGAATTTTTGGAAAAGAATGTGGGGAGAACAAACGACGAGCTGGTTACTGGGACACTGCAGCTCTTTTGATGCCAAATATACATATATAAAACTATTACTGGACAGAATGTATAAAATAGCTTTCTTAGGATATGAGGAAAACCATCTGCTAATGAGACTTGTATCACAGTGGAACAAATAAAGCTTTCCTAATGTCCTTATCTTGTAGTTGGATCACTTCAGGGCCACAATGATGTCTTCTCGCCAACAGCTACCAAGGTCAGAATTTTAAAATGGACAGTATAATTCCAAATGCAGTGGTTCAAATCGCCTCCAATGTATAGGAGGTGTATTGTCAATAAGATGCACTGGAGATTTCATTTCCATCTTAAGCACTGACTATTTGGTGGGGCCAATGCAAAAGGCATGTGATTAAGCAAAGGGGTGAAAAATCACAGCCTCATGCAAAATTGGAAACAAAACAGCTACATTTCCTAACACAATCAGTCATTACCCATGGGCAAGACAAAGTATAGACTATTCAGAACTAAATATAACCATAACACAGTACAGGAATTCCAAAGTCTAAACAACATTCTTGGCACAGCAAATTGTCTATAGTTTTTTTGTAAATTAAATTTTTCTTGGTCCAGACTTGTGTCTTTCTGCAACAGCGGTGTCTAAGGCTTCAGGTAAATAGTGTAGTGCATATCCATGGTTTGGGCAGTAAACAACATTGCAGCAACAAACTCATCGCTTTGATTCAAGAAATCGATTCCAGTAATACTGGAAAGTTGGTGAGTTACAGGCACCAATAGCTATCAGCAGCAACAAATACAGCATCATCATTACTATAAAACTATGCCGAGAGATCCAGGATGGTTGCTTTGTGGGTCTGCAACATTAAAACACAACATAGTTATTACTATAGTTATATACGATACTTTGCAATGAAAATGTCTTTCTAACTTATCCTTTGTTTAAAAAAAATTCAATTTTGAAAATACTTCAGAATGTGACAATAAGTAATTAAAAAGTATGAAATCTTTTATTAGTGTGAAATAAACTGAAATTAGCTATATATAGAATCAGCTGAACATTTTAAAAACAACAATCACACTCATTGAGAAATCATTTATATTATATGGAGAAAGGTCAGAAACTGGGAAATAAAAGACAATGAATTTCAATGTCTAAAAGAATGAGAAACATTTCTAATCTTCAGCTGAAGATCATTTCTTTCAACAACAACCTACATATACAAGCTGAATCTTAATAGCAGTGGTTTGCATAGGCAGGGGTGTAAGATTCAAATGGGAAACCCAGCAGTACATCACCTGCTGGTGGGGGGTGAAAGTGATTGCCCACACTTGTGCCACTACTGACCCTGGCAGGGGTTGGAGTTAGTGAGCAGCTTCAAGGGCCAAAAAAGAAACATTTATCTTCTCTTGATGTCATTCTTGCTTTCCGTTGGCTGTCAGATTTTCAAAGGACTAAGTCAGAAGCTGATAGCCTGATTGATGTTGTGAGAAAGGCCAATCTGCCATCCAACAATAGACTGTCTGGCCACCTCTTGTCCTGAGACTATTAGCAGCAGATGTGAATTAATTGGATACAGATTAGGATTGGGTTGAAATTGTTAAAGCATGAACATCTAATCCTACTCCAATCAGTCTTTTTTGGGGTGTTAGTATTAGCCACTCTTGTAATGATGAATTTGCTAATGTAGTGCACCAAAAATCATACAGTATAATTCATACCATCTACTGTACCCACTCCTTGTTGCCCAGTGTTCATTACCACACAACCTCCACATTTCGCCTCCCTAATTATCAAAGCATCAATGAAACTCCCACTTTGATATACCAAGCTTCGGTGTTCCTGCAATTTGTAAAGGATTGCCTCCTGACTGACCAAAATCTCGTCAGTTATGTACTTACAACATAGATGCAGTCATTGGTTGTGTACCCAATCTCTGATTTAAGTATTTTATAAAAGCATCAATAAATAAATGATTAAACTTCTCAAACTCAGAAAATACAGCAATTAAGACAACTGTTTCACATTATTGAGAAAGCCAAAAGTGACAAATAATGCAACAAAATGGAATGTCTTCCATATATTGAATTGGGCACTTTACACCATGTGATGTATTTATCTTCACATCCTTAACATCAGCACCATGTGCAGACATTTGCAAACATACTTCACCAAACTTGCTTATATGTATTGTATATGACACAAGTACCGTATATGACACAAGTGTCTGATATCTCAATCCATAAACCAACAATTGTATGAGCACCAACATTTTAACTCCAATAGTGCTAGTTAAGATCTAACTAAACATTTCAAGATTTGCCCGACAGAAGTGAAGCCTAAAATGAAGTAATCCCAAAACCCAAACTGGTCATTGCCCGCTGCCATTCAGAAAAGAAAGCTTGTTGAATTCAAGACATTCAAACAATCCCAACAGTGTGAAAGCAGGCCATTCGGCCCATCGAGACCACACCAAATGTCTGAACAGCATCCGACTGACACCCACTCTGCTACCTCCTCCCTGTCAGTCTGCATTTCCTGTGGCTAATCCAACTAGCCTGCACATTTTTGCATGGCCAATCCATCTACAGAGGAACCTCGATTATCCAGCAAGATCACAAGGTCATGATGCTCAGCTAAACTATGTTATTCAGCATTTGATTATCAGAAATTCAATTAACCGAACAAAATACTACCCGCCTGTGTTCTTCAGATAATCGAGGTTCCTCTGTAAACTGCGCATCTTTGGATTGTGGGAAGAAACCGGAACACCTGGTTGGAAACCCACATTGACGTTGGAAGAATGTGCAGACTCCATAGAGATGGTTGCCTGAGGCTGAAATCGAACGGGGTCCCTGGAGCTAAGAAGCAGCAGTGCTAACTACTGAGCCGTGCCACCAACCAGAGGGAGAGCTTTGTGAAGATTCAGTAAAGAAGCTAAATTTTACCTTCTTCGGTGTAGTTTCTCAGAATAAATGAGCAGGTATTTTACTCTCAGGAGCTGGTTGTTTGTGACCACAAAGTACTTTTGTGGAACATCGCCACCTTCACTGTTCCGGACCCTTGCTCTTCGGCGATCTATGCCACCAGCATCTGAAATCAAGGAAACAACATTCACTTAACAAGCATAACAGAGATCCAAAAGTAGATTATTTAAGGAGTAAATCCAAGAGAATAATAGGATTTGAACATGTAAATGTCACATCACCAAGCCCAGGAATTGCCAGACACTTTGGCATAAAACTTGCGGCTGATATTATTTCTATAGGTGCAGCTGTAATAATGGACCAGATGCTGAAGATTACAATAAAATTTAAATGGTCAGGAACACCCAAGGGAAAAAGATTGATTTGTTTCAAACCCTACATGTCAAGAGCAATCATTCAGTCCCTCAAGCCTTTTTCATCACTGAATTAAATCACAGTTGATCTACAGCTCCGTTCCACATAACTAACATTGTTCCATACACTTACAAAAAAACATAAGTAGCAGGAGTAGGCCATTCAGCCCCTCTTGCCTGCACTCCCATTCTATAAGATCATGGATGAATTGTCTCAGGTCTCAACTCCTCTGTCATGTTCAGCACAGTCCTCAACTGTATTTCAAAAATCTATCCAGCTAAATCCGTCTAGCTCCTCTTTAAATACTTTCAGTTACCTAGCATCCACAACTCTCTGGAGTAGGAAAGTTTAGACATTCACTACCCTCTACAAGATGAAGTACTGAACACTCTGTGGGGTCAAGGTAGGTTAACACTGATAGGTTGTAGGACAGTGTTTAAATAATATCAGGGACAAGGGCTACTATCTGGCTGTGGGGGCACAGGCCAGTAGTTGGACTGAACATTATCAGATTGAAGGGTGAGGATAATATTAAACAGTGTAAGGGTTGATGCATTTAAAAGCAGGGAAAAAACTTGGAGACATATCTTCAGTTCACGAACAGGGGACATGGTTTTGTTGGAGATACACTTGGCACTCCGTTCACACTGGAATCCTTATCAAACCAGGACCAAAAGCTGCAAAGTTTCCAGCATAAAATAGCACGAGTAGTTTAAATCTCAATCAGAGGTGGGTAATCCTTGTTTATCACTGATTATCTAGGCCTATGAAATTAATGTTTCTGGAATCAATAGACCTGATTTGAACAGGTCTGTAAAGGAACTACAAATCCAAAGTAGTATTTCTCAACATCGTCCAGCTCTAATCTGAGCTCTAATGTATGATCCTTTGCTGAGGATTCCTCAACTGGAGGAAATACTTTCAAATATTTGATTTTCTTTTAATAATCTTTAAATACTTTACTTAGTTTCCTGCTTAATCTCCTGCACTCAATTACTAACAGCTGGACGAAAGCAAGCAAAAACAGGTATTTCTGCACAAGAATAATAGTCATGACTCAAACCATTTACAAAATATTTGTGCCATGATTCAAAACAAATGATACCTTTTCCTTTAACTTGGCATTTAACATCAGGATGGTCAATGATCTCACAAACTGCAACACAGCTAAGGACAGGTCCCAGAATACTTTGGTGCCAGCCATTACCATGGGGACTGTACAGAAGAGCCAAGCTCAGATCGCTGGTAAGGTAAGTTCCTTCCCCAAACAAAGAGGTCTATGAAGAAAAGAAGGACACAAATAAACGTAGAGTGAGCGAACAAAGTCAAACCAATACTTATATATCCTTTGCAATTCTCTTGAATAGGTAATCAGTGTCAACAGTATGTCTCCACATGGATTCAGAGTATTATTCAAAAGGAAGATAAACACCAATATTTAGACTGGTTGAACCAAACAACCTGTTTCATTGGTGTAATTAAATGCTACTTTGGTGGTGTACTCTTATGATTTTTTTTGTCTATTTTAAGGTCCAAGGTAAGCAAAAAGATTAAAGGTTAGATGTACCACAAAGATGTGAGAGCGTTGCCCTGGTGTGAGAACAATTAAAAGAGAAAGCAAGATGACATCAAGCCAGACAGGAATGTGTGAGGGAGAGCACGCGAAAGAGATTGCATGAGGGAAAAAGTGCACATTGCCAGTAAGAAGTACTCAGTGACTGTGTTGCATGGATCACTCCAGGACAGAGCAGAGGAAAACTAGAGGGAACGACAGGTATCAATGAGTAACTAAACAAATGCATTAATCTATAGTAATCCTGATGCTGCTATTTACACTCCTTTTGTGATAAAATGAGAATTAAGGTTTGAATAAATTATTTTTAAGAACTAGTGGAGCTGATTAATGATGGAATGATCCTTCATGCAAAGTAATCCTTGCAAGCATGTTAGTCCATGCATGAAAACATTGATTCCTCACCTTGTTTAAATGACACTGTAAACCACAATGAATTATAGAGTAAAAATTCTCGAGTCGGCTCCCATGAAATGCATAGATGAGATCTCGATCTCCTTTGGTTTCCTCAAACTTGGCATTCATCTGATCACAATAGACAATCTCAAACAAGAAGTCTGGGGTAGCAGCAGAGGGAGTTGTGAACCCAGTGAGTTCCTGGATTTCTTCATACTAGAACATAAACAAGAAATTCCGTTGCAAAAAAAAATCTAATCGAGCGAAAGTTTTTTTTGATGGCGATGATGTGGGGGAGTAGTGTGAGACTCCTTCCTATTCTCTCCTCATAGTCCACAACCATAAGCAGGGTGTTCTCATTAACAGATCTTTATACAACCACTAACACTACGGTGCAGAAAGATGAACCTTCTGAGCAATCAATCCTCTGATTCCCACTAAGATTTCACGAAGTAGCAGCCGCTCCTTACTCTCCACTCGACTGGCAAATATGTTAAACTTGCCAACCTACCATGGGGAAAATCATTGCTACATTTACTGCTTTGAAGGTAAGAGATGGAATCACATGTAAAATTTCAAATGCAAGTTGCAAACCATCCAGACATGAAAACCAAAACACAAACTTCATCCTGTGAAGCAAAACACATTACTTTTCTACACAAATCATTATGGCTAAAATGGATAATGTACAAACTCTACTTTGAACTCTAACAGAAAATCCTTTGCAGGAACCCAACACCCATCCCCATGAACCCAGACGTCTGTCAAATCCCACGCTCCACAAAAGGTTAAAAAGTAGTACTCAAACAAGACCACGACATATATAGCAAAGGGCCCAAAGTTTGCTGCCTTAATACATCAATCTATTCACCTGTAAGTACTAGCAAAGCTGTCCTGAGATTTTACAAAATGGCAGTGAGTAATCTTTGACGTAGAAGAGTCTTGTTCCCCAATTTCAGTGCTATTTCTAGCTCACTTATTCTGTTAAGTAAATAGGACACACACACAGGGCAACCCACAGCTGCAGCAATCAATAAGATCAACAGTCCAGTTCATTAATAAAAGCTCTTTTGACAAAGCAAATTGCCAGCAGTGACATCCAAAGTTTAGTTAAAAAGTAACAGAGAATTAAAACACTGAAAAGGGAGGAATGAAAGGTTCAATGCTTTTTTTAAAATTCAAAACTGAATCCAAGTGTTATTCTGCAAAATGTCTGGCTACATCCAAATGCAGGATGGCTACACACATCTCTGTACAATTGTAAACTCCCATACTTATACCCAGAAACAGCAGAACATGCACGTCACTGTGCACAGTAACTGGTATACCTGCAGTTCTTATGATACAGCAGTTTTGCAAATGTATCAGTGACATTTTGCTTCCCAACCTTTCTCCTACAAACACTGCCACGACCTGTATGTTTAGGACATAGGGTGCACAGCAAAAGCAAGAGACTGTTAGAGGATAGCGTGGTAATGATAACTCATTCAGAGCTCCATGGTGGCCTCAAGCTCATGACCCCAAAATTGTGGCTTGTACACTTTAAAAGTTTGAGGAAAAGACATTACAGGCTGGTAAGATTACCTTGCGATTTCTGATCCAATAAATGCTGTTATCCAACATATCCTCTCATTCATAGAATATGACCACTGTTGTCAAGAGTTTAATGCCAATCCCTAACTGTCCTTAACAGGGTAGACATCTTACTAAACCGCTGCCACTTGTGTGGTGATGATACTCTACTATGCTGCGAGCTAATTCTAACACAGAAACAAAGGGATGGTAACATATTTCCAAGTCTAGATGGTGTGCAACTTGGAGACAAACAGCTGAATTTATACTCATGGGTACAGACAGTCAGGACTGTAGAAATTTCAATACCAGCTAAACAACATTTCAAAGTTTTTAATAAATCAATCATTCAGATAGGTTCTTACCCCCTTTTTCCCCAAACTTTTGATGGTTAGGTTTTTTGATAAACAGGCCCAGCTGAGAAGTTCTAAGGTTCTTTTTTGTGGGTTTATTCCAGACTGTAGCAACTGTTTTAGATTTGGCAGATTCTGAGCATCAGCAAGCTGCGAAGAGAGAGACACGCTGTCAGTTCAAAAACGTATCATGTCAAATGTTCAGCACAGAGCTTTAACAGTCAGCAGTACCATTAAAAGATCAGTACACAGTTTCCTCTTTGGATGCGATCAAGATCTCTAGTGTAACATGCACTCAAAATTGCATCAGCTTGAAAAGCGGTATTCCATTCCACCCACATCCCCAAACCATTTGCATGTGTGCAAAAGCAAAATCTGCCCCAAAACAGTATACAGTCAGGCAATTTTTTTTCTAAAAGTCACTGTTAAAATATTTAAGAATGATAACTAGGTTCAGACTGATTAACACAGATGAAATTGTTTTGAAAAGTGTTATTTTTGGGAAAAATCTACATCAATCTACCAACTCAGAGTTACTGATCTTCAATTATTGAAAATTAGTTTTAAACCATTGACTATTGAATACTGATATAATTAGCAAGATTCCTATTAAGTTGAAAAAGTTTTTAGTACTTTAGTAATTTAAAAGTATTTTAATTCTGTCCTCATGCTCAAAACAAAACCAGCGTCACTTTTAGCATCCATTTGAAAGCTTGCAAACAAGTGGAATTGAAAGACACCCATAAATGATGATTATTTACATTGGTTTAAAGTTGGCCTGCAATCAATGCTTTTTCAACTTCTGCAGAAGATTCCAAAACTCAACTCTGCTAACTGTAATATGCATTTAACATTCCACAATGCTTTCTAGTGAAATGCACCACAATTAAAATAAACAGCATAATTCAGCAAAAAACTCCAAATCCAATGACATATAATAGCAAAGAATTGACTATCATTAACTGTTGGGCTCCTTGCTCCAAATCTTCACATGTCATCTGCTGCGGATCAGGAGTAGCACAAGATCACCTGGCAGAAGGCTGCAAACTTAAGGTTTATTACAGAGACTAACACAAAATCTAGACTGACAATGCAGTACTGGGGGAGTACTAAATTTCTGCATGTTCTGAACGATACAGAGAGGGTTTTCCCCCTTGTTTTAGAAACAATACAAAAATATCTGAAGCATGATTTACCTGCACATCTCCAACTATATCTCAGAGTATAGTAAGAATTTTACATGACCATAGTCTTCTGACACAATTTCCAGTATCTACTCAAGTTCAATTCAATGTAATCATTGCAAAGTAGAAGAACACCATCTTCGGACTCTCAGCTGGTGCAGGAATGGCCTTAAGGAAAAGAAACATACCATCTTTGCCAATAACACCTCCAGATGCACATGGTCTTTGAAAAAGCCTCAAGGCATTCAGTTGTATCAAAACCACCTCAAATTGCGGTTCTACATGGCTCATGACTACCTTCTCCAAGGGGGTTACAGGTAATAATTGCTGATCTTGAGCATGATAGCTACATCCCCATGAATGAGTAAAAAGAAAATCCACTCAATTAGACAAAAAGCTGTTGTCATCTAACTTGTTCTTGAATGCATTTAAAGTAATAAAGTATACCTCTACTATCCAACTTTGCAGCCATTCCTAATGTTCATCACTCTTTGTACGAACTTCTCCTTTCAACAGTGCTTGCTTTGTCTTTTTCCCTAAGCCAATCCTGTATGGATTTTTAAAAAATAAAACACACTGTTGCTACAGCTTGATCATTCCTCTAATGGTTACCAAGTGGAAACTAATACTGTTTAAAAATTTTAAAAGACTGTAGTGTTCACTCAGCCATATTCAAAAGGTCAGGAAATATGACAAAGCATTTCACATCACAGTAAAACAAGATGGTTCACAGGATCAGTGTTAGAGACTGATCAGTTCTCGTCATGGCACTTGCTTTGCCAATTGCAAAGTTGACACAGAATTTCTCAATGTCTTCAACATCAGTCACCTTTTATGGGGGACCTTATCAAACACATTTTGGAAATCTAAATACATCACTTCATATTCACTGTCCTACATAACTCACCCTAAAGTAAAAATTTATTGAATCCTCTTCCATTTCCCCAAATGAAGCGCATTGCCTGTAAAACATGTCTTACATTTCCCCTATAGGCACAGCACCTCTTGCATAACTAACTTCAGTTTCTGAATGCACAGTGTTCCTCTCCACCATGCCTTATATTTAACACAGCGATAACATCTGCTTATATACTGAACTTTACCCTCCAAATGTCCCATCTTTCTATATGAAATACTTTATATTTATCAGCAGTTCAGTGCTTTCCTGGGAAACACACCTAATATCTGCCCTCTGACTGCAACATAGCTCTGTGTAATCTGGAGATACTCTTCTCTATGGTAAAACTTCAGACAGTTCCTCAGAAACCAATTATGACTTATCAAGTTATTTGACCAACATTACAAAAGCAAGTCTGAAGTCGTACCGGACTGGAAATGTTAACTCTTTCTCTCTCCAGAGATGTTGCCAGACCTGATGAGTTTTTCTATCATTGTGTTTATTACAGGAAATGTTACATTTCACTTCAATTCTGCTACAATTACTGAAGAATCTACATATGACATGACATTTTCCACTTTAAAACAAAAACAAAATACAGCACTACATACGATATGACATTTTCCACTTTTAAAAAAAAGCAACAAAATACAGCACTGAAAATGGTATAACTCTAAACTTAGGAACAATCTACTTACTACTTGTCACTCCTATGAGATAAAACTGCAGCATGCCTTGCTTGGCAAGTGAAAGTTCAATTTCTGACTTACAGTATTATTTTAAAATGATACTGAGCCCCATTCCTTTCAGAAGTATAACACACTATTCTAAACACATCTTGAGATGTGATGCCAGTGAACAGAAAGTAATTTGTTTTGCCATGGTCTTTGATTACAGGTAATGTGTCAAACAACTAAAAATTACAATATGTCCACTGAAAGGTACTAATGAGGCTGTGCAGTAACAGAAGCTGGGAATGATCCAATCTCATCACTGGGATGCCTAATCTACTGAGGAGCCTTTTCCATCCATTGATCAGTCCTGCCTTATACTCAATTCAGCCTGCATCTCTGGTACTATCCTTGCACAGTTCTTTTAATAAGTTGAATTATACAATGGCTGTTGAAGGAGGCTATTTCGCCCATCAGATCCATACTAGCTCTCTGTAAAAGCAGTTAAGCGAGTTGACATCCCCACCCCTACAATTTTTCCTCCACCTTCAAGTACTTTTTCCTGAAACAATTTCAAAGAATTTTTGATCAACCTCCTCAATCACATTAACCATATGGGCCCCTTTTGCAAGATTCCCTCTCTCAAGACTGAAGGTTCCTCCAAAATGCCCACAATCCCCCCTCAGTCCCACTTCACCACCCTCAATTTTACCTCCTTAACCCTTACCCCTCACACATCACCCAATCTGCATCCCCACTACACACCCTCATCACACCCAAAGATCCCTCACCAACCCTCAACCTCTCCTCCCCTCACCCCACCCCACATTCCTGTCCTTCCCAGTCCCCTCACCCACACCTCCCCACCTCATTACTTGTTCCCACCTCAGCTACATTGTGCCCTTCACCCACCCACTACCCCTTGCCCAACCCCTCTCGTCCCCTCACCCACACCTCCCTCCCGTCTCCTTGCCACACCACCTTCCACCCACTTCCTATCCCATCCTTCCCAACTTTCCTCTCCTCACACTCAACTTCCCTCACCTGCATTCTCCACCCTCCTCCCCTCCCTCACCCCACATTCATTTCTCCCCATCTTCCTCCCTCCCCTGACTACCCACTCCTCTGCAACATCAAATCCCCTTCCTCCTCCACCACCACCCACTCTCGGCCCCTTCCCCCCCCAACTCTCGTTCCTTTCCCCCTCCAAACTCTCGTCGTCCTCCTTCAACACCCCCAACCCTCGTCCCCTTCCCCTCTCTCGTCGTCCTCCTCCACCCCCCCGACCCTCGTCCCCTTCCTCTCTCTCGTTGTCATCCTCCTCCACCCTCGTCCCCTTCCCATTCCCCACTCTCGTCGTCATCCTCCTCCACCCCCCCACCCTCGTCCCCTTCCCCACTCTCGTCGTCCTCTTCCTCCACCCCGTCCTCTTCCCCTTCCCCACTCTCGTCGTCCTCTTCCTCCAGCCCCGTCCTCTTCCCCTTCCCCACTCTCGTCGTCCTCCTCCACCCCCCCACCCTCGTCCCCTTCCCCACTCTCGTCGTCATCCTCCTCCACACCCCCCACTCTCGTCCCTTCCCCACTCTCGTCGTCATCCTCCTCCACACCCCCCACTCTCGTCCCTTCCCCACTCTCGTCGTCATCCTCCTCCACACCCCCCACTCTCGTCCCTTCCCCACTCTCGTCGTCATCCTCCTCCACCCACCCCACTCTCGTCCCCTTCACCATTCTCGTCATCCTCCTCCACGCCCCCCACCCTCGTCCCGTTTCCCGTCACAACTCTCGTCGCCCTCCTCCACCCCCTCACCCTCGTCCCCTTCCCAGTCCCCACCCTCGGCGTCCCCTTCCCCCTCCCCACCCTTGTCCTCCTCATCCACTCCCCCCACCCTCGTCCTCCTCTTCCACCCCTCCCAACTCTCGTCCCCTTCCCAACTCTCGTCCCCCTCCCAACTCTCGTCTCGTCCCCCTCTCGTCCCCTCCCAACTCTCGTCTCGTCCCCCTCCCAACTCTCGTCTCCCCCTCGTCTCCCCCCCCCCCGCCAACGCTCATCTCCCCCCCCCCCCCCGCCCAACTCTCGGCTCCCCCCTCTCCCCCTCCCAACTCTCGTCCCCCCCCCCCCCCCCAACTCTCGCCCCCCCCCAACTCTCGACCCCCCCCCAACTCTCGACCCCCACCCCCCAACTCTCGACCCCCCCCCACCAACTCTCGACCCCCCTCCCACCAACTCTCGACCCCCCCCCAACTCTCGTTCCCCCCCTCCCAACTCTCCTCTCGCCCCCCCTCCCGCTCCCAACTCTCGTCACCCCCTACCAACTCTCCTCTCGTTCCCCCCCTCCCAACACCCGCCCCCCCCACTCCCAACTCTCCTCTCGTCCCCCCCCTCCCAACTCTCCTCTCGTCCCCCCCCCTCCCAACACTCGCCCCCCCACTCCCAACACTCGTCTCGTCGTCCCCCCATCCCCCTCCCAACTCTCCTCTCCTCTCGTCCCCCCATCCCCCTCCCAACTCTCCTCTCCTCTCGTCCCCCCCCCAACCCCCTCCCAACTCTCCTCTCCTCTCGTTCCCCCCCCCCAACCCCCTCCCAACTCTCCTCTCCTCTCGTTCCCCCCCCCCCAACCCCCTCCCAACTCTCCTCTCCTCTCGTTCCCCCCCCCCAACCCCCTCCCAACTCTCCTCTCCTCTCGTTCCCCCCCCCAACCCCCTCCCAACTCTCCTCTCCTCTCGTTCCCCCCCCCCAACCCCCTCCCAACTCTCCTCTCCTCTCGTTCCCCCCCCCAACCCCCTCCCAACTCTCCTCTCCTCTCGTTCCCCCCCCCAACCCCCTCCCAACTCTCCTCTCCTCTCGTTTCCCCCCCCAACCCCCTCCCAACTCTCCTCTCCTCTCGTTCCCCCCCCCAACCCCCTCCCAACTCTCCTCTCCTCTCGTTCCCCCCCCCAACCCCCTCCCAACTCTCCTCTCCTCTCGTTCCCCCCCCCAACCCCCTCCCAACTCTCCTCTCCTCTCGTTCCCCCCCCCCCAACCCCCTCCCAACTCTCCTCTCCTCCCCCCCCCCCAACCCCCTCCCAGCTCTCCTCTCCTCTCGTTCCCCCCCAACCCCCTCCCAACTCTCCTCTCCTCCCCCCCCCAACCCCCTCCCAGCTCTCCTCTCCTCTCGTTCCCCCCCCAACCCCCTCCCAACTCTCCTCTCCTCCCCCCCCCCAACCCCCTCCCAGCTCTCCTCTCCTCTCGTTCCCCCCCAAACCCCCTCCCAACTCTCCTCTCCTTCCCACCCCAACCCCCTCCCAACTCTCCTCTCCTTCCCCCCCCAACCCCCTCCCAACTCTCCTCTCCTCTCGTCCCCCCCCCCAACCCCCTCCCAACTCTCCTCTCGTTCCCCCCCCCAACCCCCTCCCAACTCTCCTCTCGTCCACCCCCCCCCAATCCCCCACCCAACTCTCCTCTCCTCTCGTACCCCCCCCATCCCCCACCCAACTCTCCTCTCCTCTCGTCCCCCCCCCACCCCCCACCCAACTCTCCTCTCCTCTCGTCCCCCCCCCACCCAACTCTCCTCTCCTCTCGTCCCCCCCCCAATTCTCCTCTCCTCTCGTCCCCCCCCCCCCAATCCCCCACCCAACTCTCCTCTCCTCTCGTCCCCCCCCATCCCCCTCCCAACTCTCCTCTCCTCTCGTTCCCCCCCCATCCCCCTCCCAACTCTCCTCTCCTCTCGTCCCCCCCCCATCCCCCTCCCAACTCTCCTCTCCTCTCGTCCCCCCCCATCCCCCTCCCAACTCTCCTCTCGTCCCCCCCCATCCCCCTCCCAACTCTCCTCTCGTCCCCCCCCATCCCCCTCCCAACTCTCCTCTCGTCCCCCCCCATCCCCCTCCCAACTCTCCTCTCGTCCCCCCCCCATCCCCCTCCCAACTCTCCTCTCGCCCCCCCCCCATCCCGCTCCCAACTCTCCTCTCCTCTCCTCTCGTCCCCCCCCATCCCCCTCCCAACTCTCCTCTCCTCTCCTCTCGTCCCCCCCATCCCCCTCCCAACTCTCCTCTCCTCTCGTCCCCCCCATCCCCCTCCCAACTCTCCTCTCCTCTCGTTCCCCCCCCAACCCCCTCCCAACTCTCCTCTCGTTCCCCCCCCCAACCCCCTCCCAACTCTCCTCTCGTTCCCCCCCCAAACCCCCTCCCAACTCTCCTCTCGTTCCCCCCCCCAACCCCCTCCCAACTCTCCTCTCGTCCACCCCCCCCCAATCCCCCACCCAACTCTCCTCTCCTCTCGTACCCCCCCCATCCCCCACCCAACTCTCCTCTCCTCTCGTCCCCCCCCCACCCCCCACCCAACTCTCCTCTCCTCTCGTCCCCCACCCAACTCTCCTCTCCTCTCGTCCCCCCCCCCACCCCCCACCCAACTCTCCTCTCCTCTCGTCCCCCCCCCACCCCCCACCCAACTCTCCTCTCCTCTCGTCCCCCCCCCAATTCTCCTCTCCTCTCGTTCCCCCCCCCCCCCAATCCCCCACCCAACTCTCCTCTCCTCTCGTACCTCCCCCATCCCCCACCCAACTCTCCTCTCCTCTCGTACCTCCCCCCAATTCTCCTCTCCTCTCGTACCCCCATCCCCCACCCAACTCTCCTCTCCTCTCGTCCCCCCCATCCCCCTCCCAACTCTCCTCTCCTCTCGTTCCCCCCCATCCCCCTCCCAACTCTCCTCTCCTCTCGTCCCCCCCCATCCCCCTCCCAACTCTCCTCTCCTCTCGTCCCCCCGCATCCCCCTCCCAACTCTCCTCTCCTCTCGTCCCCCCCCCCCATCCCCCTCCCAACACTTCTCTCCTCTCGTCCCCCCCCATCCCCCTCCCAACACTTCTCTCCTCTCGTCCCCCCCCATCCCCCTCCCAACTCTCCTCTCCTCCCCCCCCATCCCCCTCCCAACTCTCCTCTCCTCCCCCCCCATCCCCCTCCCAACTCTCCTCTCCTCTCGTTCCCCCCCCCATCCCCCTCCCAACTCTCCTCTCCTCTCGTTCCCCCCCCCATCCCCCTCCCAACTCTCCTCTCCTCTCGTTCCCCCCCCCATCCCCCTCCCAACTCTCCTCTCCTCTCGTTCCCCCCCCCATCCCCCTCCCAACTCTCCTCTCCTCTCTTCTCGTTCCCCCCCCCATCCCCCTCCCAACTCTCCTCTCCTCTCGTCTCGTCCCCCCCCATCCCCCTCCCAACTCTCCTCTCCTCTCGTCCCCCCCCATCCCCCTCCCAACTCTCCTCTCCTCTCGACCCCCCCCATCCCCCTCCCAACTCTCCTCTCCTCTCGACCCCCCCCATCCCCCTCCCAACTCTCCTCTCCTCTCGTCGCCCCCCATCCCCCTCCCAACTCTCCTCTCCTCTCGTCGCCCCCCATCCCCCTCCCAACTCTCCTCTCCTCTCGTCGCCCCCCATCCCCCTCCCAACTCTCCTCTCCTCTCGTCGCCCCCCATCCCCCTCCCAACTCTCCTCTCCTCTCGTCGCCCCCCATCCCCCTCCCAACTCTCCTCTCCTCTCGTCCCCCCCATCCCCCTCCCAACTCTCCTCTCGTCCCCCCCATCCCCCTCCCAACTCTCCTCTCGTCCCCCCCATCCCCCTCCCAACTCTCCTCTCCTCTCGTCCCCCCCATCCCCCTCCCAACTCTCCTCTCGTCCCCCCCATCCCCCTCCCAACTCTCCTCTCCTCTCGTCCCCCCCATCCCCCTCCCAACTCTCCTCTCGTCCCCCCCATCCCCCTCCCAACTCTCCTCTCCTCTCGTCCCCCCGATCCCCCTCCCAACTCTCCTCTCCTCTCGTCCCCCCGATCCCCCTCCCAACTCTCCTCTCGTCCCCCCCATCCCCCTCCCAACTCTCCTCTCCTCTCGTCCCCCCCATCCCCCTCCCAACTCTCCTCTCCTCTCGTCCCCCCCATCCCCCTCCCAACTCTCCTCTCGTCCCCCCCATCCCCCTCCCAACTCTCCTCTCCTCTCGTCCCCCCCATCCCCCTCCCAACTCTCCTCTCGTCCCCCCCATCCCCCTCCCAACTCTCCTCTCGTCCCCCCCATCCCCCTCCCAACTCTCCTCTCCTCTCGTCCCCCCCATCCCCCTCCCAACTCTCCTCTCGTCCCCCCCATCCCCCTCCCAACTCTCCTCTCCTCTCGTCCCCCCCATCCCCCTCCCAACTCTCCTCTCCTCTCGTCCCCCCCATCCCCCTCCCAACTCTCCTCTCGTCCCCCCCATCCCCCTCCCAACTCTCCTCTCGTCCCCCCCATCCCCCTCCCAACTCTCCTCTCGTCCCCCCCATCCCCCTCCCAACTCTCCTCTCGTCCCCCCCATCCCCCTCCCAACTCTCCTCTCGTCCCCCCCATCCCCCTCCCAACTCTCCTCTCGTCCCCCCCCATCCCCCTCCCAACTCTCCTCTCCTCCCCCCCCATCCCCCTCCCAACTCTCCTCTCCTCCCCCCCCATCCCCCTCCCAACTCTCCTCTCCTCTCGTTCCCCCCCCATCCCCCTCCCAACTCTCCTCTCCTCTCGTTCCCCCCCCCATCCCCCTCCCAACTCTCCTCTCCTCTCGTTCCCCCCCCCATCCCCCTCCCAACTCTCCTCTCCTCTCGTTCCCCCCCCCATCCCCCTCCCAACTCTCCTCTCCTCTCTTCTCGTTCCCCCCCCCATCCCCCTCCCAACTCTCCTCTCCTCTCGTCTCGTCCCCCCCCATCCCCCTCCCAACTCTCCTCTCCTCTCGTCCCCCCCCATCCCCCTCCCAACTCTCCTCTCCTCTCGACCCCCCCCATCCCCCTCCCAACTCTCCTCTCCTCTCGTCGCCCCCCATCCCCCTCCCAACTCTCCTCTCGTCCCCCCCATCCCCCTCCCAACTCTCCTCTCGTCCCCCCCATCCCCCTCCCAACTCTCCTCTCGTCCCCCCCACCCCCCTCCCAACTCTCCTCTCGTCCCCCCCCATCCCCCTCCCAACTCTCCTCTCGTCTCCCCCTCCCCTCCCAACTCTCCTCTCGTCTCCCCCTCCCCTCCCAACTCTCCTCTCGTCTCCCCCTCCCCTCCCAACTCTCCTCTCGTCTCCCCCTCCCCTCCCAACTCTCCTCTCGTCTCCCCCTCCCCTCCCAACTCTCCTCTCCCCCTCTTCCATCCCCTCACTCTCATCCCCTTCCCGCTCCCAACTCTCGCCCCCCCCCACTCCCGCCCCCCCACTCCCTCTCGCCCCCCCCCACTCCCTCTCGCCCCCCCCACCCTCTCTCGCCCCCCCCTCCCCCTCTCGCCCCCCCCACCCCCTCTCGACCCTCCCCAACGCCCTCTCGACCCCCCCCACGCCCTCTCGACCCCCCCCGCTACCGCCCCCCCCCGCTCCCTCTCGCCCCCCCGCTCCCTCTCCGACCCCCCCGCTCCCTCTCGACCCCCCCGCTCCCTCTCGCCCCCCCCCGCTCCCTCTCGCCCCCCCCCGCTCCCTCTCGCCCCCCCCCGCTCCCTCTCGCCCCCCCCCGCTCCCTCTCGCCCCCCCCGCTCCCTCTCGCCCCCCCCCCGCTCCCTCTCGCACCCCCCCGCTCCCTCTCGCCCCCCCCCGCTCCCTCTCGCCCCCCCCCGCTCCCTCTCGCCCCCCCCCGCTCCCTCTCGCCCCCCCCGCTCCCTCTCGTCCCCCCGCTCCCTCTCGCCCCCCCCCGCTCCCTCTCGCCCCCCCCCCGCTCCCTCTCGCCCCCCCCCCCCGCTCCCTCTCGCCCCCCCCCGCTCCCTCTCGCCCCCCCCCGCTCCCTCTCGCCCCCCCCCCCGCTCCCTCTCGCCCCCCCCCGCTCCCTCTCGCCCCCCCCCCCCCTCTCGCCCCCCCCCCCCATCCCCCTCCTCTCCTCTCCTCTCACCCCCCCATCCCCCTCCCGACTCTCCTCTCGTCCCACCCCATCCCCCTCCCGACTCTCCTCTCGTCCCCCCCCATCCCCCTCCCAACTCTCGTCTCCCCCTCTTCCATCCCCTCACTCTCATCCCCTTGCCGCTCCCAACTCTCGCCCCCCCCACTCGCGCCCCCCCACTCCCTCTCGCCCCCCCCACTCCCTCTCGCCCCCAACCCCCCCCACTCCCGCCCCCCCGCTCCCTCTCGCCCCCCCCCGCTCCCTCTCGCCCCCCCCCCGCTCCCTCTCGCCCCCCCGCTCCCTCTCGCCCCCCCCGCTCCCTCTCGCCGACCCCCCGCTCCCTCTCGACCCCCCCGCTCCCTCTCGACCCCCCCGCTCCCTCTCGCCCCCCCCCGCTCCCTCTCGCCCCCCCCCCGCTCCCTCTCGCCCCCCCCCCGCTCCCTCTCGCCCCCCCCCGCTCCCTCTCGCCCCCCCCCGCTCCCTCTCGCCCCCCCCGCTCCCTCTCGCCCCCCCCCCCCGCTCCCTCTCGCCCCCCCCCCGCTCCCTCTCGCCCCCCCCCCCGCTCCCTCTCGCCCCCCCCCATCCCCCTCCTGACTCTCCTCTCGTCCCCCCCATCCCCCTCCCGACTCTCCTCTCGTCCCCCCCCATCCCCCTCCCAACTCTCGTCTCCCCCTCTTCCATCCCTCACTCTCATCCCCTTGCCGCCCCCCACTCGCGCCCCCCCACTCCCTCTCGCCCCCCCCCCACTCCCTCTCGCCCCCCCCCACCCCCCCCACTCCCGCCCCCCCCCGCTCCCTCACGCCCGCCCCGCCGCTCCCTCTCACCCCCCCCCCGCCGCTCCCTCTTGCCCCCCCCCGCTCCCTCTCGCCCCCCCCCGCTGCTCCCTCTCGCCCCCCCCCGCTCCCTCTCGCCCATCCCCGCTCCCTCTCGCCGCTCCCTCTCGCCCCCCCCCCCCCGCTCCCTCTCGCCCCCCCCCCGCTGCTCCCTCTCGCCCCCCCCCGCTCCCTCTCGCCCCCCCCCCGCTGCTCCCTCTCGCCCCCCCCCCGCTGCTCCCTCTCGCCCCCCCCCGCTCCCTCTCGCCCCCCCCCCCCGCTGCTCCCTCTCGCCCCCCCCCCGCTGCTCCCTCTCGCCCCCCCCCGCTCCCTCTCGCCCCCCCCCCCGCTGCTCCCTCTCGCCCCCCCCCGCTCCCTCTCGCCCCCCCCGCTCCCTCTCGCCCCCCCCGCTCCCTCTCGCCCCCCCCCGCTGCTCCCTCTCGCCCCCCCCCGCTCCCTCTCGCCCCCCCCCGCTCCCTCTCGCCCATCCCCGCTCCCTCTCGCCGCTCCCTCTCGCCCCCCCCCCGCTCCCTCTCGCCCCCCCCCGCTTCCTCTCGCCCCCCCCCGCTGCTCCCTCTCGCCCCCCCCCGCTCCCTCTCGCCCCCCCCCCGCTGCTCCCTCTCGCCCCCCCCCCCCGCTGCTCCCTCTCGCCCCCCCCCGCTCCCTCTCGCCCCCCCCCCCCGCTGCTCCCTCTCGCCCCCCCCCGCTCCCTCTCGCCCCCCCCCGCTGCTCCCTCTCGCCCCCCCCCGCTGCTGCCTCTCGCCCCCCCCCGCTCCCTCTCGCCCCCCCCCGCTGCTCCCTCTCGCCCCCCCGCTCCCTCTCGCCCCCCCGCTCCCTCTCGCCCCCCCCCGCGCCCCCCCGCTCCCTCTCGCCCCCCCCGCTCCCTCTCGCCCCCCCGCTCCCTCTCGCCCCCCCCCCGCTCCCTCTCGCCCCCCCCCGCTCCCTCTCGCCCCCCCCCATCCCCCTCCCGACTCTCCTCTCCTCTCCTCTCGCCCCCCCCCATCCCCCTCCCGACTCTCCTCTCGTCCCCCCCCATCCCTCTCCCGACTCTCCTCTCGCCCCCCCCCATCCCTCTCCCGACTCTCCTCTCGTCCCCCCCCATCCCTCTCCCGACTCTCCTCTCGTCCCCCCCCCCATCCCTCTCCCGACTCTCCTCTCGTCCCCCCCCCCATCCCTCTCCCGACTCTCCTCTCGTCCCCCCCCATCCCCCTCCCGACTCTCCTCTCGTCCCCCCCATCCCCCTCCCGACTCTCCTCTCGTCCCCCCCCATCCCCCTCCCAACTCTCGTCTCCCCCTCTTCCATCCCCTCACTCTCATCCCCTTGCCGCTCCCAACTCTCGCCCCCCCCACTCCCGCCCCCCCACTCCCTCTCGCCCCCCCCCACTCCTTCTCCCCACCCCCCCCACTCCCTCTCCCCACCCCCCCCACTCCCTCTCCCCACCCCCCCCACTCCCTCTCCCCACCCCCCCACTCCCTCTCGCCCCCCCCCACTCCCGACCCCCCCACTCCCGACCCCCCACTCCCTCTTGCCCACCACACTCCCGCCCCCCCACTCCCGCCCCCCCACCCCACTCCCGCCCCCCCACACCCGCCCCCCCACTCCCTCTCGTCCACCCCACTCCCGCCCCCCCACTCGCGCCCCCCCACTCGCTCTCGCCCACCCCACTACCGCCCGCCCACTCGCTCTCGCCCACCCCACTACCGCCCGCCCACTCCCTCTCGCCACCGCCCGCCCACTCCCTCTCGCCACCCCCCACCCCACTCCCTCCCGCCCCCCACCCCACTCGCTCCCGCCCCCCACCCCACTCCCTCCCGCCCCCCCCACTCCCTCCCGCCCCCCCCCACTCCCTCCCGCCGCCCCTCCCCCACTCCCTCCCGCCGCCCCTCCCCCACTCCCTCCCGCCGCCCCTCCCCCACTCCCTCCCGCCGCCCCTCCCCCACTCCCTCCCGCCGCCCCTCCCCCACTCCCTCCCGCCACCCCTCCCCCACTCCCTCCCGCCACCCCTCCCCCACTCCCTCCCGCCACCCCCCCGCCACCCCTC
Organism: Chiloscyllium plagiosum; assembly: GCF_037043375.1. NCBI lineage: Eukaryota > Metazoa > Chordata > Chondrichthyes > Orectolobiformes > Hemiscylliidae > Chiloscyllium > Chiloscyllium plagiosum. The sequence goes on from NW_028270177.1 coordinate 15,969,947, forward strand.
CCCCACTCCCTCCCGCCACCCCTCCCCCACTCCCTCCCGCCACCCCTCCCCCACTCCCTCCCCCACTCCCTCCCGCCACCCCTCCCCCACTCCCTCCCGCCACCCCTCCCCCACTCCCTCCCGCCACCCCTCCCCCACTCCCTCCCGCCACCCCTCCCCCACACCCTCCCGCCACCCCTCCCCCACACCCTCCCGCCACCCCTCCACCACACCCTCCCGCCACCCCTCCACCACACCCTCCCGCCCCCCCTCCACCACACCCTCCCGCCCCCCCTCCACCACACCCTCCCGCCCCCCCTCCACCACACCCTCCCGCCCCCCCTCCACCACACCCTCCCGCCCCCCCTCCCCCACACCCTCCCGCCCCCCCTCCCCCACACCCTCCCGCCCCCCCCTCCCCCACACCCTCCCGCCCCCCCTCCCCCACACCCTCCCGCCCCCCCTCCCCCACACCCTCCCGCCCCCCCTCCCCCACACCCTCCCGCCGCCTCCCCTCCACTCCCTCCCCCCCTCCCCTCCACTCCCTCCCGCCCCCCCCTCCACTCCCTCCCGCCCCCCCCTCCACTCCCTCCCGCCCCCCCCTCCACTCCCTCTCGCCCCCCCCTCCACTCCCTCTCGCCCCCCCCACTCCCCTACCCTCTCTCGCCCTCCCCTACCCCCTCTCGCCCTCCCCTACCCCCTCTCGCCCTCCCCTACCCCCTCTCGCCCTCCCCTACCCCCTCTCGCCGCCCCATACCCCCTCTCGCCCCCCCATACCCCCTCTCGCCCCCCCATACCCCCTCTCGCCCCCCCCACTCCCATACCCCCTCTCGCCCCCCCCACTCCCATACCCCCTCTCGCCCCCCCCACTCCCATACCCCCTCTCGCCCCCCCCACTCCCATACCCCCTCTCGCCCCCCCCACTCCCCTACCCTCTCTCGCCCTCCCCTACCCCCTCTCGCGCCCCCCCCACTCCCCTACCCTCTCTCGCCCTCCCCTACCCCCTCTCGCCCCCCCCCACTCCCCTACCCCCTCTCGCCCTCCCCTACCCCCTCTCGCCCCCCCCACTCCCCTACCCCCTCTCGCCCCCCCCCCCACTCCCCTACCCCCTCTCGCCCCCCCCCCACTCCCCTACCCCCTCTCGCCCACTCCCCTACCCCCTCTCGCCCCCCCCCACTCCCCTACCCCCTCTCGCGCCCCCCCACTCCCCTACCCTCTCTCGCCCTCCCCTACCCCCTCTCGCCCCCCCCACTCCCCTACCCCCTCTCGCCCCCCCCCCACTCCCCTACCCCCTCTCGCCCACTCCCCTACCCCCTCTCGCCCCCCCACTCCCCTACCCCCTCTCGCGCCCCCCCACTCCCCTACCCCCTCTCGCGCCCCCCCACTCCCCTACCCCCTCTCGCGCCCCCCCCACTCCCCTACCCCCTCTCGCCCCCCCCACTCCCCTACCCCCTCTCGCCCCCCACTCCCCTACCCCCTCTCGCCCCCCCCACTCCCCTACCCCCTCTCGCCCCCCACTCCCCTACCCCCTCTCGCCCCCCACTCCCCTACCCCCTCTCGCCCCCCCCACTCCCCTACCCCCTCTCGCCCCCCCCACTCCCCTACCCCCTCTCGCCCCCCCCACTCCCCTACCCCCTCTCGCGCCCCCCCACTCCCCTACCCCCTCTCGCGCCCCCCCACTCCCCTACCCCCTCTCGCGCCCCCCCCACTCCCCTACCCTCTCTCGCGCCCCCCCCACTCCCCTACCCTCTCTCGCCCTCCCCACTCCCCTACCCTCTCTCGCCCTCCCCTACCCCCTCTCGCGCCCCCCCCACTCCCCTACCCTCTCTCGCCCTCCCCTACCCCCTCTCGCCCCCCCCACTCCCCTACCCCCTCTCGCCCCCCCCCCACTACCCCCTCTCGCCCACTCCCCTACCCCCTCTCGCCCCCCCCCACTCCCCTACCCCCTCTCGCCCCCCCCCACTCCCCTCTCGCGCCCCCCCCACTCCCCTACCCTCTCTCGCCCTCCCCTACCCTCTCTCGCCCTCCCCTACCCCCTCTCGCCCCCCCCACTCCCCTACCCCCTCTCGCCCACTCCCCTACCCCCTCTCGCCCACTCCCCTACCCCCTCTCGCCCCCCCCCACTCCCCTACCCCCTCTCGCTCCCCCCACTCCCCTACCCCCTCTCGCCCCCCCCGCTCCCCCACCCCCTCTCTCGTCCCCCCCCCGCTCCCCCACCCCCTCTCTCGTCCCCCCCCCGCTCCCCCACCCCCTCTCTCGTCCCCCCCCCCCCGCTCCCCCACCCCCTCTCTCGTCCCCCCCCCGCTCCCCCACCCCCTCTCTCGTCCCCCCCCCGCTCCCCCACCCCCTCTCTCGTCCCCCCCCCCCGCTCCCCCACCCCCTCTCTCGTCCCCCCCCCGCTCCCCCACCCCCTCTCTCGTCCCCCCCCCCCGCTCCCCCACCCCCTCTCTCGTCCCCCCCCCGCTCCCCCACCCCCTCTCTCGTCCCCCCCCCCGCTCCCCTACCCCCTCTCTCGCCCCCCCCCGCTCCCCTACCCCCTCTCTCGCCCCCCCCGCTCCCCTACCCCCTCTCTCGCCCCCCCCGCTCCCCTACCCCCTCTCTCGCCCCCCCCCGCTCCCCTACCCCCTCTCTCGCCCCCCCCCCGCTCCCCTACCCCCTCTCTCGCCCCCCCCCCGCTCCCCTACCCCCTCTCTCGCCCCCCCCGCTCCCCTACCCCCTCTCTCGCCCCCCCCCGCTCCCCTACCCCCTCTCTCGCCCCCCCCCGCTCCCCTACCCCCTCTCTCGCCCCCCCCCGCTCCCCTACCCCCTCTCTCGCCCCCCCCCCCGCTCCCCTACCCCCTCTCTCGCCCCCCCCTCACTCCCCTACCCCCTCTCTCGCCCCCCCCTCGCTCCCGTACCCCCTCTCTCGCTCCCCCCCCGCTCCCGTACCCCCTCTCTCGCTCCCCCCCCGCTCCCCTACCCCCTCTCTCGCTCCCCCCCCACTCCCCTACCCCCTCTCTCGCCACCCCCCCACTCCCCTACCCCCTCTCTCGCCCCCCCCACTCCCCTGTCCCCTCTCGCCCCCCCACTCCCCTACCCCCTCTATCCCCAGGCCGCCTCTCACCAGGCCATCGAAGTCCTTGTAGTCCCCGCTGTAGTAAGAGGCCGGGAAGGGCCTCAGTACCGAGTCCCGGCGGTAGCTCTGCAGGGCCGACATGAAGAGGCTGCACCTGAGGTCGGCGGCCAGGAGGTCCCTCCTGACACTCTCCTCCGCGGGGTCCCCCGGGCGCAGGGCCCGGGCCTCGGGCATCCTCCTCCCCCAACCCAATAAAAAATATAAAATAAAACCTTCGGAACCGAACAAACCAAACCGCTTCCCTTCAGAGCCCGGCAGCTGTTAGCAAGTGTCAGCCTGAGGGAGAGACACTTCCGGATCCGGGTCAGGATACCCCCCTCCACCCATCACCATGGTTACCACAACCCTATTACCACCAATTCATCATTTATTTATTCATTACTCCCTAAAAATAACAGCTTTGCTGAGAGGAGGACTGGCTAATGTTCACCTTCATGCAAGACGATACTTACAACAAAAATCCAACTAATTGCCAATCTATGTATACATTTCTATGGTAGTCATGATTTGGAGATGCCAGTGTTGGACTGGGGTGTACGAAGTTAAAAATCACATAACCTGGTGTTGTGTGATTTTTTTTAACTTTATACATTTCTATTCCTTCATCCATATATGATGAAATGCTGTGACTCTTGTAAAAACCTTTGGAGAACTACTTCCTGGTTGTAATCCAGGAGACCAAGTGGCGAAGGATAGAACTGGAACCAATACTTGCAGCATTTATTTATAGATCCCCCGGGTGGGGGAGCACACAACTAGAGGGGATAGGTTTAAGGTGAGACAGGAAAGATTTAAAAGGGATCTTGGGACAACTTTTTCATGCAGAGGGTGGTGTGTGTTTGGAAACAAGCTGCCAGAGGAAGTGATGGAGGCTGGTACAATTACAACATTTAAAAGGCATCTGGATAGGTATATAAATATGTGGGATATAGGTAAAGTAGTGTTACTTCTGCAATCATAATTACTTATGCAAGGTAAATGAACTCACACCAGTGTATAATTGTTTCAACCAAGAGCTGAGTCAACAAGAATGAAAACTATGTGAAGGAAATACATAATTGTTTTTGTATTAGCTAAAATGTGCATACAAGAATGAAATGTGCCTGCAAACAATGGTAGATGTTACAGACAAATAGATAAGGTGTTGTGAGGATGTAGGTTAAGCCAGATATGTTTGTACGAACAGTAGTTATAAGCATCTGTTTTCCACTTCTGCAAAAACAAAAAAAAACAAACCCCAATTAAAAGGTCCTAAAGTTCAATATGGTTGAGGAATGGGAGGAAATGTCACAAGTAAGGGAAACAGATGGCAGTGAAGGAGGATATACCTAACAATAGACCACAGCAGGATGTGGTGAAATGGCCAAGTAAAACTTGTACTTTGTTATGCACAAGGCCGGATAAGGCAAGAGATAAACAATAGTAATGTGCACCGGGTTTGGAGTAGTGAATCCTATATAAGGTATGTACTTGCTAAACTCTGTGTGTCTATTTTAGGCACCACGCTTGCAAGCATATAACATACTGATTGCTTCAGATCTTGTCTCGGACTGAAATTATTGAAGTGAGTGAGCTCCGTTTCTCACAAATAGGAAGGGTTTAGAGAGATACGAGCCAAATGTTGGCAAATGGGACAAGATATCTGGTCCTTAATTAAGGATATCTGGTCAGAATGGATGAGTTCGACTGAAAGGTGTGTTTCCATGCTGTAGAGCTCCATGACTCTAAATACAATTCATCCCAGTGTAAATCATCTTGAATGATATTGGAACACAGTACACTTGGTTCCTTTTTGTGATTTTATTTTGTCTATGTGCTGTCTGTTGCTTCATTCCCAACTGCATTTCTTTTTTGTTTTCCTCCAATGAGGAATATTTTTTCATTTGTGAGCTTTCATTAAATCTAAGTGAAAGTGGTTAAATATTTAACTAGAAAGTTGATAATTCTCACTGAAAACAAAATGACCTCATCACTAATGATAAACAGTTCATGGAAAAATAGATAGTTTTTGTGGTAACTTATAATTTACATTGTTTATCATGCTGTAGTGCTTCAAGGACATAATTTAAGAGCAAAATAAATTTGGTTTACTTTAAAAAAAACAATTCTTATACATGAGCATCACTTTCAATAACACCCAAAGCTCTAAAAAAAAAACAAATATTTTAAAGCCACTTATGGCACAGTGGCACTTTCCGTTCCTCTGAGCTAGAAAGCCTGGGTTTAAATTGCACCTGACCCAGATATGTGTCCTGTCATAGAATCATAGAGATGTACAGCACAAAAACAACTCATTCATGTTGACCAGATATCCTAACATAATCTAGCTCCATTTGCCAGCACTTGGCCCATATCCCTCTAAACCCTTCCTATTCATTTACCCATCCAGATGCCTCTTAAGCGGATTGATTAAAATAAATACTTTAAAACAATTTCAAGTCAAAGTCTTCCCTCTCCTATACCTATCTATTTGTCCATTCTTATTTTGCTTTGTAATATTGACACATCTCACAGATGTGAAATGCAGTTAACTTCCAAATTCATACAGCTCTGGGTTGTTTTTGAGATTTAAATCAGAAAGGCTGAAATATCAAGTCAATATCTTTTACAAATGTATTCACATGTTGCATTATCGTTTGAATTTGACATTATACGAAGTGCAATGTAGATCATTTGTATTTATAAACAGCCAGGTTTTTCAGTTTACCATTTTCACTCATTGATTTATTTATCATTACTGACTAGGTCATTTTGTTTTCAGTGAGAATGATCAACTTTCCGAGTGGGAAGCTAGAGATCAGCATTAGATTCCCTACAGTATGGAAACAGACCCTTTGGCCCAACAAGTCCACACCAACCCTCTGAAGAGTAATCCACCCAGACCCATTCCCCTACGTTTACTCCTTCACCTAACACTACGGGCAATTTAGCATGGCCAATTCACCTAACCTGCACATTTTTGGACTGTGGAAGAAAACCGGGGCACCCAGATGAAACCCATGCAGACACGGGGAGAATGCGCAAACTCCACACAGACAGTCGCCCAAGGTGGGACTTAAACCCGGGTGCCAGGTGCTGTGAGGTAGCAGTGCTAACCACTGAGCCACCATGCCACCGCGCTGCCCCATTCCAGGCAAATAATTGAGGAAATCTATCTTATCCAGTTTATTAATGTGTGCAAACACAGAAAATATATACATTTTATTTATGTCATGATGAATATGTAGATTGTTTCCACTTACACTATAAACAAACCAAACAACAAAGTCTCTGTTGTTTAATTCCCAAAAAATGAAAAAACGTAAAACAAAATGATACTCATGTCATGGCCATAGATCATAACCTCAAATCAACACCAAAATTTTTAATTCTAACATGTTCTTCTTTTTAGAAAGAGGACTGCTATGGCCAAGCAAAGTGATGCAAATGTAAAATCAGTAGCTGTCTAGTGATTGTCACACCTGACAACATCTCAAAATTCAAAGTGATGGATTAAAAGGGAGAAATACACTACAATCTGAAATGTAATCACCTAGGAGTTATCTCAGGCTGTGATTCTATTGGAAGAGAAGAGGAAAAAGAGACTTGGATTATATCTTCCCCTTTCAAGATTACACAAGTACAAGTTCAACCCTAGTGTGTACGTGCAAGTGGAAGAAGATGTGTTAATGAAAGAAGGTGTGTTACTGAGCTCAGGGGCATATGTGTGCCAGTGGACTGAGGTACACATGTGTAGTAGCCAAAGTTCTAACCCTCGTGTGCAGTTGAGGTCACAGTTGAACCATCCACTAGTTAACCTGTATTGCAATTGAGGACATTTCATCACTCTTCGTGCCAGAGGCCAGCCAGCCGGCAAGCCATCCAAAAGAAATAGGGCAAAAGAATTTCACCTAACCTGCCATTCTTCATGGCCAACTCAGAGAAACCATATATCTTTTAACTTTCAACATTTTTGGACTCACTTCTCATTTCTAAGCTATGTGTATGTATGCTGCATTTTATTTCGTATCATTTTTAAACCAATAAACTCATACTTTTGTTAACTGGAGGACATCTGGTTAAATTGGATCCTTTGAAAATGGAAATTCCTTTGGTCTGAGATAAAGGTATAAACAAGGGAAGGGTGGAGATATTTTGTAAGTTATTCTTGTTGTGACCAACCAAGGGGGCAGGTGAACAGAGAATGGAGCTCGATCACCGCCACCTCCCCACCCCCCCCCCCCCCCCCCCCCCCACCCCCCCGCCTCCTCATAAGGGAGCTCTGTTTTGAAGTATACTAAATGAGTCAGACCAGTGAGGCATTTACAAGTTCTACTGATTTTACCTTCTAGGTCCTCACTCCAACACAAAAGGAAGAATGAAGCAGACTGCAGTGCAAAGAAGAGTTTGGATAATCAAAATCTGAGTAAGAGTCTCTCATTTTGCCTTATGTCTAGCCTCTTCTTCTCTTGCTGCTATACTGCACTGAATATATATTTTCAAAAACAATGTATTAAGTCAATACTCCAACATGTTAGGTAAATTATGTCACATTGTCTGTGGGTGTATGTGTGAGAGTAGTGCGAGGACAAGAGTTATTTTAGGCATTCCTGAGTACAAGATGTACATATATTTAATCTACAACACCTGACTGCTTGTTTGCATAATCTTAGAATAAGGCTCTGCTTGCAAAAATATTTGCAAAAACATGTATTTTAATATCTTCAATATAGCCTAAAGGACCTTATTTTATAAGAACACAGATGGCTTAATCCCATATTTTCTCACACTTTTTTTTATACTTCATTTATGGTGCTGGAGAGGAGTATCATTTTTCTTCCTATTTTGTGTAATGCATTAGAAGATGATAAATGCTAATTGACCAAAACATAAATTCAGCTTACAGTCTTGTCATACACATTTACATGGGGCAAGCCCATAAGATTACATTCTAAACTGGCAGCTCATTTCTAAAGAATCAAAGTATTTCTATTTATACACATGATACAGAGGCATAAAAATTACAGTCACCTATTTTCCAAGGCTCATAACTCAAGCTATCAAACTATTCTACAGATCACAGAAGGCAGTAAAATCATGCACTGTATCTAATGGTTAAAGTTACAAGAAAAATAAGATTAATTTCAAACCATGTGTTCCATTGTAGCCTGGCTTCTCCAAGAAGAAATTGCTTGATAAAAATGTACGCATGAAATACTATTGAATTTTTTCTGAAGACGTTAGTTCCCTATTGTTCTTTCTTGCAAGATGTATCATTCTGGTTAATATCAGAAATAGAACTATTTCTAGCCAAGCATTCACTCACTTCTGCTGCCAAATAAAGAAACAGGAAACTCATAATAGGTTTTGGTATTTAAATTGCAAGTTCTAAATGTGAGAGAGCACAAAAGGAAATCATATGTTACAAAAGTAACGATGGAGCTTTTGGATTATTGATAATTCCAGCTCCATGCATTGACAGAATCACGCTGCATTGCCAGTACACAAGCTCATCTTGGCTTCCTGCAATCTTCTACCTTGTAGTTGCCAACAGTGCAGCAGTGGCAGCACTACCAGTGTGCACAGATCTCAATAAAGGATCTGCAAAGATATGGACTTGGAGAATATAAGCCAGGTACCAGGAGAGATGCTCTTAATTATGAAATCAACTACATTTGGCCAGAACCACTAGAAAGAGTTGCAGTCAGAAACTTACAAAGATGAACAAGTACAACAGATGCAAAAGGTCATTAACCTGGGATGGACTGATGGAGAAAGTGAGGACTGCAGATGCTGGATATCAATGTCAAAAAGTGTGGTGCTGGAAAAGCACAACAGGTCAGACAGCATCCGAGGAGCAGGAGGATTGAGGTTTCAGGCATAAGGCCCCCATCACCTTGATTTTCCTGCTCCTCTGATGGTTCCTGACCTGCTGTGCTTTTCCAGCACCAAACTTTTCATCTGGGATGGACTGATGTTTTTAAAGAAACATCTGAGAAGATTTGTTCATTTTTTTTAACAGATATTTTTATTGAAAATTTTTTTTAAAATTTTTTACAAAATTTCAAAAATAATACAAACTAGTATATTCCATTTTGCAGTATAATAACAACACCCAATGTGAAGATTTAAAAAAACTTAACGACTAATCTATCCCACAAACAAACAACCAAAACATAAAATAGGATATCATGCATTACTAACGATAAACAAATAGGTAAGTATATAACTAAATACATACTCAAAATAGTTTTTTATCACCTCATAACAGAACCCATATTTATATGGGATTCCTCCTCCCGGGGGCCCCCGAACCAGCCAGAACCACGACCATGGCTAAACAAAGGCCCTGGACAATATGGCCAAGATATCTGTGTCAGTACAGTTCAAAAAGGGCTGCCATATTCTATAAAATAATTCAGTTTTTTGGTGCACCATATTCGTAAGGAGGTCAGGGGCATATATTCCATGACTATCCTGTGCCAGTTTGAAAGTCCTGGGAGACCTTCAGATACACAATTCATGAGAATATATTTCCTCGCACAAAAGGAAAGGATAGTGAATAATTTCCTCCTGTCTGCATCCAAAGAGGGGAAATTTGGGGAGCCCAAGAGTAGGGACATTGGGTCCAATCCAATCTCCATACCCAAAATCTTTGTCAAGGCATTCACTACTCTGTCCCAATACCTGCGGATCTTATGGCATGTCCACAGACAATGCGTGAGAGTACCAACTTTGATTTTGCATTTAGGACACATCGGAGATGCTCCTGCCTTGAACTTTGAAAGTCGTTCAGGTGCCATGTGAGCCATGTGAAGTATCTTCAATTGCGTAGCCTGAGTTATGTTACAGACAGAGATCTTCCTGGTATTTTCCGAGACACCCTCCCACATTTCTAAGGAGATTTCTATCCCTAATTCTTGATTCCAGGTTATATATAACCATTCCATGTCCTGCGATACCTTACTGCATAGTAGGTGGTAGAGAGTGCTGACCGAGAACAGACCCATCAGCCGAAGCTCTCTCCTTTCCACATCCGATTTATAAGGATTGATTATCATTGTGGTCTTCTTTTGTATAAAATCTCGTATTTGAAAATACAGAAAGAGGTCCCTGCTGGGCAGTCCAAACTTCTGGCGTAGCTGCTCAAACAACATCATGACCACCCCATCCAACAGATCTCCCAAACATGAGATACCTCTGGAGTCCCAGATTTTGAATGTAGCATTGGTCAGCCCTGGCTGGAATCGTAATGTTCCCACTATAGGGGAATGAGGGGAGGTTTTTTGCAGGTTACCCTCAACTTGTCGCATTATCCTCCAGACTTTAGTTGTATTTAATACAATAGGGTTTTTACAATAATCCATAATAACTCTCATCTTGTCCATAAATAGTAAATTGATGAGGGGACATTTTGCTTGGGAGGCCTCAATATCTAACCAGATTGATTATGGGTCACAAGAGACCGAATCAGCTACATAAGATAATAGGGAGCTCAATTGGTACCACCTGAAATCTGGAAAGTCCAGTCCTCCTCTTACTTGTGAAAGCTACAGCTTTTCTGATATGTTAAGGGGTCGTCTATGATTCCAAATAAAGGAGCTGAGCCATTCATAAAGCTTAAGCAACGCCTGCTTCTGCAGCATCAAGGGGAGCATTCTCATAGGGTATAAGAGATGAGGTAAAATATTCATCTTGACTAAGGATATTCTGCCTAACCAAGATATTAGGAGATCTTCCCAGCGTTGAAGGTCCTGTCTTATTTTCTCTAGTAAGTATGTATAATTAGCTTTATATAGCGAACCAAATACCAGAGTAATGAAAATACCTAAATACAGAAAACCTTCTAGTGACCACCGAAAGGGAAAACAGAATCCGTCGGAAAGTTGGATATACTGGCAAGACCTCCCAATGGCATAGCCTCCAATTTCACAAAATTGATTTTTTGTAGCCTGAGAACATACCAAATAAATTGATCACTTGAATTAAGCGGGGCACAGATGTCAAAGGATCCCTTAAGAAAAGGAGGATATCATCCACATAGAGAGTAATTTTGTACTTGTCTGATCCAACCTCCAGCGCCGTTATGTTAGGGTCAGTTCGTATAGCTTCCACCAGCGGTTCAATCACTAGTGTAAATAATAATGGTGAGAGAGGACATCCCTGACAACAGCCCCTGCCGGTGCTAAAGCTATCCGAACTTAAACCATTGGTTATCACCGCTGCTTTGGGATCATTATATAATACTGAAACCCATTTAGCAAAGACCTCTCCAACACCAAACCGTTCCAAAGTGTAAAAAAAAGATATGGCCATTCTACCCAATCGAATGCCTTCTCTGCGTCTGGGGAGACAAATAAGCCCAGTATCGCTCCCTGCTGGCAGGCTTGTACCATATTTAAGACTCTTCTAATGTTACTAGTTGATCTGCAACCCTTTATAAACCCCGTCTGGTCCTCTTAATGCTATCATTTTTGAGAGGATTTTAAAATCCACATTTAACAAGGATATGGGTCTATATGAAGAGCAGTCATCTGGGGCCTTTGCTTTCTTGAGAATGAGGTAAATATTTGCTTCTCTCAGAGAAGGCGGGAGGCAGCCCTGACTGTGTGAATAGTTATATATATTTATAAGTGGCCCGACCAGTTCCCCTATAAATTCTTTATAAACCTCAGCCTGAATCCATCTGGTCCAGGGGCTTTGCCACTCTAAAGCTGCTGCACCTCTTCCTGGACTTCCTGGATTGTCAGGGGGGCATTCAAAAATGACACCTGCTCCGAGGTTAGGCCCGGGAGGACCATCTTCCTCGTTCTATCCTCACAGTCCTGCAACTTATACAATTCAAAGTAATACTTCCTAAAGGCTGCATTGATCTTTTTATGATTGCAAGTCAGGGTACCAGCACTGTCTCTAATAGACGTAATGGCTTGGGGAGCCTTTTTCTTTCTGGCAAGGTATGCTAGATACCTGCCAGGCTTATCACCGTATTCAAATAATCTCTGCTTCGTGAATAACATCTCCCACTTTGCTGTTTGAGTAAGTGCGGTATTCAATGTTGCCCTAAGGGCTGTGATCCATTTAGTAATGGAAGGCCTTTCAATATACGCTGTCTCAGCCGCCTTTAGGCAAGCTTCAAGCAGACCTTGTTGCTCTCCCTTTTGTCTTTTCTGGGTCGCAGAATATGAAATAACCTAGCCTCGCACGTATGCCTTTACAGTCTCCCACATCATCGAGGGGTTACTGGCCATACATGAGTTGATATCCCAGAAGGTTTTAAATTACTGCAAAAAATATTTTATGAACTTGCTATCCTTCAATAAAAAAGGGTCCATACGCCAATGTCAGGGACCTATCCCATCATCACTAGTCTTAACCTCCATATATACTGCGGCATGGTCAAAAATAGTTATGTTACCTATTTTACACGACAATATTGAGTTCAAAAGGGTCGAGGGGACAAAAGAAATGTCGATTCTGGTATGGCACTTGTGTGGATTAGAATAGAAAGTAAAGTCAGTAACCTCAGGATGGAGACACCTCCACAAATCTACCAATCCCAACTCCCTATTCAGATCTGCCAGCTGCCTAGACCTTAAACGTATATCCACAGAGCTCCTAGGTATCCTGTTCGTATCTGAGTCAATGATACAATTAAAATCTCCCCCTATAATTTTATGGCAGACCCCGAGAGCCATCAACTTAGAGAACACTTCTATTACAAATTTAAAATGGTGTACTGGAGGACAATAAAGATTCAAAATCCCATATTCCTCTCCGTGTACTCAGGCTTTAATCAATATATACCGCCCAGACTCATCTTTTATCTGACTTAGCGTTTGGAAGGGAAGATTCTTCCAAATAAGAATGACTACTCCCCTACCTTTTGGGCTGAAAGAGGAGAAGAACACCTGGTCAAAGCCACCCTGATGCAGCTTCAAGTGTTCCTTATTAAGTAGAGGTTTCTCCTGTAAAAGAGGTGCATCAACCCTTTCATTTTTTAAGACATAATAATATTTTTTCCTTTTGATTGGCAAATGGCTTCCCTTGACATTCCAGGTGCACCACCTAAACGAAAGGCTAGCCATGATCATCCAAGCAAGCCCAAGACCCCCCAGGAAGAAGAATCCTACCCAAAAAACATTGAATACTGACCAAAATCAATTCACATATAAAAATACTCTTTAAAACAGTTAAATCAAAACAACTAAAAACTACTCCTAAATAAAAATAAGATAAAGCATATTTGAAGGGAAACTTTCCCCCCTTGCTCACAGGGGGCACTATTACCTTCCAATAATCCCGCCATAACCTCTCCGAGCTAGAGCCCCGCCCTCGGCCCAGGCATCACAAAATAAAGTAAATAAATTCCAGTATCTTATAAAACAGGAGTTAAAAGTTGGCAACCCACCCATCCCCTACCTCCCCCCCCCCACTATCACCTAGATATGCTTAACACAACAACACAAGATAAAAATATTAAAGATTACAAAATTACAAGCCCAGCAAATATTAAGCAACTAAGTAAGAGAATAAAAACCCACTCAGAGACATCCCCCAATAATTAAATAAACCACACGAGCCATAAATAAGAAACCAAAGAATAAGGAACAACCCCCACACCAAGGAAAGATGGATAAAAGAAAGAGGGAGAGAAGAAAGAGAGACAAAGGGAGGGTAAAATAAAGTTGTTGGCCATACAGTTCAAGTCCTGCAGTCTATTTGAGAGCATCCAAGAATTCTTTTACTTTTTCCAGTGATCCAAAGTTATATACAGATCCTCCATGACTGAAGCGCATCATTGCCGGATATCACATGGAATATTGAATATTTAAGTCTCTCAGATGCTTCTTTGCTTCATCAAATGCCGTCCTCTTGCAGATCACAACCGGAGAGAAGTCCTGAAACAACATTATCATGGAGCCCTTGTACATTATGGCATGGGGATCCTTCCCCAAGACTCTGGAGGCCTCCAGCAACAATTTTTTTCCCTGTAGTATTGAAGTCGCTCTAGGACTGGGTCGGAGCGCTGGTCTGACCCGAGCCTGTGTACAGCAACCCGGTGGGCCCACTCCACCCGGCCCAACTCTGACTCCAGTTTCAAAAGCCGTGGGAGCCATTGCTCCAGGAAATCTACAAGCTGACCTTCCTTCTCCCATTTGGGAAGGCCCAGCAACCGAATATTTTTCCGACAACCTTGATTTTCGAGGTCATCAATATGTTCCTCCAGGGTCTGGACTGGTCGCTCCAGAGCCCGGACCTGACCCACGGATGACTCAGCCGCAGTTTCCAAGGCCGCGGACCGTGGCTCCACCCCTCTGACATGCTGCCCGAGTTTCTCAATCTATCGGTCATGCTTCTGCAGCATGACCAAGATCAATTCCCACCTGGACCAGGTCTCTTGATGGATGCGTCAATCTTCTCTCAGAGATTCTGTTGTTGCCGGGGGGGGGGGGGGGGGGGGTCCCTGCCTGTTGCAAGCTACAGAAGCCGTCGCCCTTAGTCATTTTAAAAAGCACCAAGCTGTTAAAGTTTGATGCAAAATGGCCAAGAATGCTGGGCAAAAACTATTTTAAGTAATTTAGCAGTGAAGTGAGGGTGACCACCCCGCTCTGCCTGGGTCTTGGGCAAAGCTCTGCAGACTCGGACCTGCTGGGTCGCCGCCATCGCCCAAATTTGTTCATTTTAACAATACAGAGATGAATTGTATGCCATAACTAGTCAGCCACAAGGGGAAGCAAATCTTACTAGCAAAAGTCAAGATATCATGTCCATGTTACATCAGTGACACACAGTATTGAACACATAATATAAATATCACATGAATCTGTGCACTGGCCAGGGATGAATCAGGATATTCAATGATTCATATATGCATCTGATGCATATCTAACATAACCCAAATAGAAAAGAAAGCTTTTACATCCATACTACGTGTGGATAAAAGTAACAACAATGCTATTCACAGTGCATTGGGTAGATTACACCTTGTGGATTACTTGTGTAGATTTTGTATTGTACAATGACTGAGGAGTGCAACAAGCACATTTGTTCTTAACATGATAAGGACTATTCAGCATCATAGATCAGATAGTATTTCACAACAAATTGCAGTACTCTGGCAAACATTTCAAGACCATTTCAAGACTCTTCAAGTGAAGAATGACCCCACTATCCATATTCAAACAGTCTGACAGAATGTATGGCATGTACTATCAAATCAATTATCCATGAAATGGCAAGGAACAAAGAAATATTTCCACAACGTATTGTTGCATTTTTCTTCAACACCAATGGAGAAGAGATATCCATCGAAAACACAACTTATGTGCAGAAGGCAAGCGAAAATGACCTTGCCCAGCAACCAATTATTTAAACATCCTAAGATACAGGAAATTTTTAATGTGGAGGCAAATTAAACGGATACACAATGGGCAAATAGATGGAGAAATACCAAAAGTGTACTCCAGGCGGAGAGTGCGACTTAGAAATACAAATATGAACATGTAGTTACCAGCAAAGTTTTCTCAAATATGCTACCAGCCCAGATCATACAAAATCATTATTCATCATGGAGCAAAAACAGAAATTGCTGGAGAAACTCAACAGGTATGGCAGCATCTGTGGAGAGAAAGTAAACTTAACATTTCAAGTGCAGTGACCCTTCTTCAAAACACCTGGTCATAATGTTGTTTTGCAAAGGAACAGAAATCAACTTAGACTGATATACGGTAGACCAATCATGCATGATGAGTGAGAAACAGCGTTGAGGGTGGATATTATGTGGTGATATTGGGTGGTAACAAGTAACAGCAACACAACCAAGTTGTCAACCAAATATGACACAGAACATTATAATACCACTCCAGATGGGCATACAATCACTGGATCAGTATGAATTATTAAAACTCGAAAGCATTTCTTTGAAGTTGAATTGTTAGCTTAATTGTTACCAACATCTGCCTATAAACAGTAATGTACATCTGTAGTGTTATGTCTTTTGGTAAGTATGTCAATATGCTTTTAAGAGATGACTCATTATTTCACCACTGCATCGTAGCATGTGAGCTGAAGATGTAAAGGTCTCATTCTCCATATTAATTCAGATCACTTGAAGCCTGATAATTGTCTGAAAGCATACTTCTCTGTTGTAAAATAGTAGCTTAATATTTCCCCAGACAATTAAGTGTCTAAGGAATGTAATGTTTGTACATAGTGGTTGGTTGTAATAAATTTCTGTTGAATTCTTCAATACCACTATATTCACACTCAGCTTTTATGTTATAGGAGGTAACATCTGCCACATCAGGTGAAATATTCTTTCGATGCAAACTCATGCCATCCTTTTTCCTGAGAATATGTGTCTTCGTTCTAAATTCTTCAACCAAGGAAAACAGAGCACAGCATCCTAAGTGTGATCTCACCTTTATGACTATGCTGTGGCCTAAGACATATTGATAAGGGGAAAAATATATTTTCCAGGGGCATTAGTAGATGAGTAAATAAATACATGAAGGAGAGTTGAATAGAGTGAATACAAATTGAGTTAGGTGAAGTAAGAGTGGTTTGAGACTTATGTGGCATAAATACTACATCAGGACAGTGGGGACTGTCATTACATTTCTGAACTATAATTTCCATGTAATATTCTCTTGAGAGAAGAAAGCAATAATGCTCACAATTGTTGTTAACCAAAACGTACAAAACACATCGAGCATTAGTCAGCTGTAGGGCAGGTCTTTTATAAATTGTGTATAATCGATGATTAACTGAATGCAAAAGAGAACATTTGTCACCACAGGAAAGGGCAATGCTGTCAAACCTAGACTCAACCCAATTTGTTCTTTACTGACGGAACATATCTCCTAATGCACCAAAGACACTGATTTACAGCAATTGTTAGAATTATGATTCCTTTCAGAAATAAGGGTTATTGTGATTAATAATAATCCTTGCACCTGTATATCCTACAGAATTGCCATAATCTGAAAGAACAAACCAAAAATATATTGAAATAATTCCTGCTCCCCTTGCCCCACAAAACAAATGCACCCCTATCACTGCCAAAGACAGATGGCAGCAATTTCACTTCTGAACCACAGAGTTTCATGTTCAGTTCCCACTCCAGTGTTTCAGTAAGCATTCAAAGCTGACACGTCTGAGGGAGTGCTGCACTGTCAGAGTTCCATATCATCTTTTGAATGAGATTTTAAACAAAGCCCTGTCTTTACTTTCTTGGCTGGATGTAAAATATCCCACAGCACTGTTTTGAAGAAGATAAGCATAGAGGAGTTATCCCTGGTGCCCTAGTCCATATTTACCTGTCAATCAACATCACAAAAGCAGAATATCTGTTTATTATGACACTGCTATTTTTGAGCATGATTCCCACATGACAGCCAATTCAAGAATCCACATCGAAAGTATTCCATCGGCTGTAAAGCACTTTGGGACATCTGGTGGTCATGAAATGTGCTGTATAAACCCAAGTCTTTCCTTATGTCGGAGATGTTTGAGCTTTAGATTTACGCAATCACCCCATTTAACTGACAAGTCTTTCCATTCAAACAACCGGATGGCCTCACACACACACACGCACATAGTTTGAACTCTCAATCAATTTTCACGTCAATCATTTCCTGAACCGATAATTCTAGTTGGAGGAAGCCTGTGAGATAAGGAAGCAAGTTAGATACTCACATCCAAGGGCTTAACCTGCTGCTAATCAAAGTATTCGTATTTCATATTATCGCCTCCAGCTATTTGTGTTTTTTTAAACCAAAGCCATCTTCCAATTTATGTTTTATTTGGATTCCTAAGCTTTTCACCACAGCATCATAACTAGATGGCTTCCTTTGTTCCCTGTCAAATCTGACTCATTTTGAATAAGGCCATGCTGCATTGGTCACTTTTTTTATTTGTCGAAGGAATTCCTGAAGTTTTCTGTCTGTACCTCCAAAGTTGCGGTATCGGGGCAGGCAAAAGGGCAATATTCGGGCTGGGAGCTCTTCAGTGTTGTCGACTCCTTAGAGCCCAATGTATCAATTCCCAGTGCAGGCCACGCCCCCCGCCCCGACTGTGATTGGCAGCAGCGCTCAGACCCAGCCGGGGTTTCCAATAGCAACAGGGGACGCTTTCGACTGCAGCTCTGCTGACTTCAAGGACAGCTCCCTGTTTCCTTCCCCCTCCCAAATTTAGTGCAACTCCCCTGAAGTTTGTCGGAGAAAAAAACAAGAAGAAGTCAGCGGAATGCAATGGGTGCAAAGTACTTGCTGAGAGCAGTTCTTGTTTTACAGGAAGAAGCGGCGGAAAAAGGATTGGAGAGTGCTGAAAACAAGAACACAAGGTTAGGAGAGCAGGCACAGTAAGGTGAGAGTGAAAAAAATCGCGAAAACCTGAGCAAAGCTGGAGCTATTGGTTATTTAGCACCGGTCAGTGCTTCACACTAGAATTTGTGGAACGGACTGTTTCATACTTGGCTGGAGCATTAACCAGCAAGATATGGACAGCCTCTGGAGAAACTTGATGCTGAAGGAGAGAGCAAATGTTAAAGAAACTCCGGGAAAGATATCGAATTTCATCATGTTTTCATCATAGAAACGCCATTGAGGCCAATTGGTGTAGGTCTGTGAATATTCTGCCCAGGGACTCCTCCCACACTATATCTGGTCCAATCACCATCCTTATTCTCCCTCACAGCCTGATCTAGACTGTTCACTTTTGATATTTGCATTCACTTCTCTAGGTGTGTCAGGTTCCAGGTCTAACTATCCTCTGGGATAGGTTTCTTGTGAATTCCCTGTTGGATTATTAGTGACTGTCTTATGTGTGTGGCCCTTGGTTTTTGAATCACTTTATACGTGGATTGAACCTTCCCGATGTCTACCCTATTGAACCGTTGATCTTTTTCAACTCTCAGGTGAACTTTGTCATTTAATGGAGAAAAAGCCTCAGCATCTTCAGTTTTTCCTCATTGTCGAATAGTTCCAGTTCTGGTCTTTGACAAACATAGCTATCAGAGTTGAAAATGTCTCAATGGTATGGTGTTTCTTTCACTTTCCTCTTTTCAGAGATATTAAAGTATGTGTAAAATTATTTCAGTTGATAATTGAACACTTTACAAGAAGTTGTTTTTATTTTCTGTGGGTACGTTTGAAGATACATTTAACATAATTGAACAATCTTCAGCAATTCTGAATTTCTAAATTTATTGATGTTTTTCTTCTTAATAGAAAATATGTTTCCATTTGAAAGAAATGAAGGGCTGCTTCTCCTTCATTCCCTCCCCAGTCTAAAGAGGATTTTGATGGGCCGGCAGCAGATGAAACTGCAGAAGCTTTGTACAGTTCACATCCCACATTGGAGATGAGGATGCTACTGCCAATGACTTCAGGAAGATTTAACAAACAGTTGACACTTCACAGCACAAAGTCTAGGGTCAGTGTTGGAATGCTGATCCCAAAACCTGGAAAACAATACATTGTGGTGACGCACCATTCAAACCTGAGCAGAAATCCCTTTCAGAAATATCACTGAGCCCTGGTGCACTGCTTAATAGTCCAAAATGAGTGGTACAACTGTCAATCCTGGCCACAACATAAGGAGATCTTCAATGCAGACAGACAGTGGGGTTATTTCAGATTCATCTGACAGCAAAGTTGAGCCATGTTCGAATAATCCAAAGGAGCATAAAAGAAGAAAGAATACAGGTAGACCTGGAGTGGAGGAAACACACAGCGCCAGATCTAGCCAAGGTGGAAATTACTCTGATCAACAGATAACTGAAGGAAACTACACAGAGGGGCAAAGCCCTGTTGGATCGGATGTCACACAGGGTTTATCCACTCCTAGGCTTTTAATAATCTGTGATAAAGTTAAACTTTGTTCCGATGTTACAGAAGTGTCGTGGCCATACGTGATTGTGGTGAATTATGTATATGAGTCCTCCACACTGGACTCTATCCTAGCACAGGTTGCTGAAGCTTTAAATGGAAAGAAAGTCAAATCCATCGCCTTCATTCCTCATAATCAACAAGATGCAGTTCACATCTGTGGTGCTGGAGAAACTCAGACACTTACACCAGCTTCGGTGCATGAACATATGGCACTGCGCAGGTTTTTCAATAACCTAGTGACCAAGCACTTGGATGGAGAGAAATCAAATGCCAGCATGGATTTCCTGGGCTGTACAGCCTTAGTGACGTCAGACTTGGAGGTGGTCAAAAGGGAACTGAAAATGCTGACAGGTAAATTGTAGATATAATAATGTTTAATAATTGCATACTATACAAGTCCTATCCTAGAGGAGGTCTCTGTGGCAGAGTGAAAAATGTTCCTGCCTCGAGGTTCAAGTCCTACTCTGGGCCTCAATGACCACAGAAAGTGCTTTCATTACATGGCCAAGGGGATTGGCTATCAATCTGTTAATCTTGTCAGTCCTCCTGTGGCAGGTAGCAAACCTTCTGATTAGCCATATTTAATTGATGAGTAGTGCCATGCTGGTGATAGGCTTGTGACCTATTTCAAGATCAAAGCAACAGCTACAGAAACAGACGCAAGTATCGCGAGGTACAGGTATAACATGAAACACATATAGAACGATAGAATGACTGCAACACAGAAAGTGGTCATTTGTTTTGTATTCAAGCTGGTCCTCTATGAGAGTGAGTCACACTCAACCCCCAGCACTTTTCCTCAAATCCTGCAAATTTTCCCTCTTCACATACATATCCAATTAGTCATTTACAAATAAGAAGTTATTTTTAATCCTCTTGTAGTTGATCCAGGATTGTCCAAGGATATCTATAATTAACGTAAAGATAAAACATAGCAATATGTTTGATAAAACCCAATTTAAGAGCTTTCCCATGATATATTCCATGTATAAATCCTATCTGGCTTTCCTTTATTTTGCTTTCGCAAATGATATAAGGGATGCAAAGTACTGGGCTAATGGTAAGATTCTTGGTAGTGCAGATGACAGAGAGATCTCGGTGTCCAGGTACACAGATCCTTGAAAGTTGCCACCCAGGTTGACAGGGTTGTTAAGAAAGCATACAATGTTTTAGGTTTTATTAATAGAGGGATTGAGTTCTGGAACCATGAGGTTATGCTACAGCTGTACAAAACTCTAGTGTGGCTGCACTTGGAGTACTGTGTACAGTTCTGGTCACCGCATTATAAGAAGAATGTGGAAGCTTTGGAAAGGGTGCAGAGGCGATTTACTAGGATGTTGCCTGGTATGGAGGGAAGGTCTTACGAGGAAAGGCTGAGGGACTTAAGGCTGTTTTCGTTAGAAAGAAGAAGGTTGAGAGGTGACTTAACAGAGACATATAATCAGAGGGTTAGATAAGGTGGACAGGGAGAGCCTTTTTCCAAGAATGGTGATGGCGAGCACAAGGGGGCATAGCTTTAAATTGAGGGGTGATAGATATAGGACAGATGTCAGAGGTAGTTTCTTTACTCAGAGAATGGTAAGGGTATGGAATGCTTTGCCTGCAACGGTAGTAGATTCGCCAACTTTAAGTACGTTTAAGTTGTATTGGACAAGCATATGGACGTACATGAAATAGTGTAGGTTAAATGGGCTTCAGATTGGTATGACAGGTCGGCGCAACATCGAGGGCCGAAGGGCGTGTACTGCGCTGTAATTTTCTATGAATGGAAAATACATGCCAGCTGTCCCATTGGAATATTTGGAGTTGTGAGGTTTGGATGAGTCGCACAATCTTGCCTATATAATCCATACTAATGGAAATTATTCATTTACTGAATATAAAGAACAGCTTTCCCTTGCTTATTATGTTTGTTTCCTAATGACTTCAGTCACAGTCCCAAAATGTTCTCATCTTTAAGAGTTGCACAAATTTCCCCATCATTTATTTCAGAATCATATTTTTAAATTTTCAGCATTTGAATTACCTTTTCTCTGAATTTGGACAGACCAGTTTTTTGAGTTCTTCAGGATTTTTAAAATTATAAGTTTCTGAATGACTAAATTAAAAATTGGGTTTTGATAAAAAACAAGTCACTTATATATTTACTTATAATGTTCCATGAGTGTTAGTTTGAGATATTAATCTTTTCACATAACACAAACTTAGGGATCTGAAATCACAATTCCAACTCACAATGTCATAGTGTAATAGGGTTGTACAACATGAAACAGACCATTCGGTCCAACTCGTCCATGCTGACCAGATATTCCAATCCCAATCTAGTCCACCTGCCAGTACCTGGCCCATATCCCTCCAAACCTTTCCTATTCATATACCCATCCAAATGCCTTTTAAATGTTGCAATTGTACCAGCCTCCACCACTTCCTCTGGCTCTTAATTCCATATACGTACCACCCTCTAAGTGAAAAAGTTGCTCCTTACGTCTCTTTTATGTCTTTCCCCTCTCACCCTAAACTTATGCCCTCTAGTTCTGGACTCCCCGACGCTCCAGGGAAAAACGTCATCTGTTTATCCTATCCATGCCCCTCATGATTTTCTAAACCTCTATAAGGTCACCCTCAATGTGATTTTATTGACCATTGTTGGTGTGACAATCCGACTCTGACCTTGAATTTTTATTTGACATCAAATTAACTTTTCTTCCCCTTCCATTCCACTCCTATCTGTGAGTAACAAGTTGGGTATTGAAATAACTGCACAGAGGCCGGTATCCTGTCACCAGGTAACCCTTTATTTACATGTGCACGGTACATAGGCTCTGACCAGCCAGCTCAAAGTCAGTCCCTAGACTGAGGAGACCTTCTGAATCTTCTGTTTATTTTTTTTTCCTTCCTTAATCTCCTGTTTATATCCATCAGCCAGAGCTCCCTGACTGGGCCAGGTTAACAACACCATTCAAGTCAATGAGATCCACTTGGCCCTGATTCCAATCACTACATGTATATTCCTGCATGTGATTTAAAGTGATTCAGCTAAACTACCTTAACATTGTCAACCTTTCTAAGTGTTATCAATTAAATGAGTTGTAAATCCATCTATGATCAGTCATTAAAATATATGACAGAATTCAAGTTTAAAATAAAATTATATAAAGAGCACAAAAATGTTCTGTTCAGCTCAATTATTCTGTTGCTGTTTTTGCAGTCTATGATCATTCTGCTACTCAACCTATCTCACCTCAGCTTTGAAACATATCTTTCAATTGCATTTACTCTCATGTACTTGCACAGTGTCCTTTTGAAAGATCTAAGCTGTTTGCCTCACCAATATTGTTCCACATACTATCCACTTTGAGTAAAGAGATTTCTGTTTATTTGGCTAATGGATTTTGGGGTAAATAGCTTAAGTTGATCGCCATTGGGTTTGAATTCTCCCACATTGTCTCCATAGCTACCTCTCAAACCTATTCTAATCTTAACAGGTTCCATTCGGCCACATCTAAGTCTTTGCTTTTCACAATAATAAATCCCTGTCCTCTTCAATCTTTCTAGATGACCATAATCTTCCAATGCTTCCTGCTTTTATGGTTTTT
Source organism: Chiloscyllium plagiosum (assembly GCF_037043375.1). Lineage (NCBI taxonomy): Eukaryota > Metazoa > Chordata > Chondrichthyes > Orectolobiformes > Hemiscylliidae > Chiloscyllium > Chiloscyllium plagiosum. Next base: position 15,993,508 of record NW_028270177.1, read on the forward strand.
TTATTGCAGGGAGGTCAGAACTGTGGACCATACATCAATGTGGCCTAACCAGGATCCTTATGTTCTGGTCTGGAAAGCTAGTTGAAGGATGAAGCTGAACCTAATCTTTACTCAGTCTTACAGTTATTGAGTAGTGAAACATTATGGGTAAAAGTTTCCTAACTTAATCCCACATCACCCAATTTAGTGAAACCAACACGAAAGTCAATTACACATCACAAATTAACTGAGAAACTAGCCCTTAAAATAAATCTATATCAGCCTGTTTGGATGTGTAGTGGTATACCTTTATGGCAATCACATCCTGAGGTGGATGTTGAACCCAGGTCTTTTAGCCCAGACACAGGGACACTGCCACTGCATCACAAGGGTCCCTTCAAAATTATTCTTAATCAAACTGTTTGGGTGTGTTATGACACCACACCCCTGAGGCAGGCTGAATTTGAACTCAAACCTTCTGACCCAGAGATATGGACACTACTGCAATGTCTTCAGGAGGAAACTCCAATTAATGCCCTATATGTGTACACAATTAAACACAATTCACATACAATTAACGCAACGCATGTTTCTTATAAATTCACAACGTTTCAATCCTATTCTCCCTTGTTTTGTTAGCATTTTTAATTGGTTCATTGTAAATAATTTGTTCACTTGCATCTCATGACCAGTTTGGTCTTCTGCTTCATTCATAATCTTCTAATGTGGAAAGATAATTTCTATATTTTATTTTACAAAAGATATGTCTTTTTGGTTGATCGGCCAGTTAAAAGACTTCTGTAGATCTGGATATATTTTGAGTTCATCTGAAGTTAACTTAAGTGGTTAACTGAAGTGTTTGACACATCCATTCAATTACTATTTCACTCTGTGTAGTATCTCTCCTTCACTCTGTTAGTATCTCTCATTCGCTCTGTGTAGTATCTGTCATTCACTCTGTGTAGTATCTGTCATTCACTCTGTGTAGTATCTCTCATTCACTCTGTGTAGTATCTCTCCTTCACTCTGTGTAGTATCTCTCCTTCACTCTGTGTAGTATCTCTCCTTCACTCTGTGTAGTATCTCTCCTTCACTCTGTGTAGTATCTCTCCTTCACTCTGTGTAGTATCTCTCCTTCACTCTGTGTAGTATCTCTCATTCACTCTGTGTAGTATCTCTCATTCACTCTGTGTAGTATCTCTCATTCACTCTGTGTAGTATCTCTCCTTCACTCTGTGTAGTATCTCTCCTTCACTCTGTGTAGTATCTCTCCTTCACTCTGTGTAGTACCTTCACTCTGTGTAGTATCTCTCCTTCACTCTGTGTAGTATCTCTCCTTCACTCTGTGTAGTATCTGTCATTCACTCTGTGTAGTATCTGTCATTCACTCTGTGTAGTATCTGTCATTCACTCTGTGTAGTATCTCTCCTTCACTCTGTGTAGAAATTGCAGTATGGTATCAGTCATCACAGATCCTGATGAGTGCAAGGTCAATCTGATAAATTTCTTCCCCCACAACCACCTTGTTGATATTATAACAGCTCTATTCCATTGTTAACATAAATGATTGTGACATTTGAGTTATTTGAGGTAATTATCATCTTAGTAGATTGGTTACTATATCTGATGCCTGTGATTGGAGTCACTTCTCTAATGATTGCAATTGATTGGTGCCCTTTTGTTACACTGTTCCTTCAAACCTGACATAACCTTCCTCTCACTGACACTCATTTTTGTGCATTACTTCTTTATGTACCTGAATTAACTACCATTTCTGAACCGTCCATCATACTGTGGCTGAATAAACAATAAACATATGTAATGGTACAAATGTCTTTATTGTTGGGATTTGGCTGATTGAAATTTAGTGCTTTTGTCATTTTAGCTCCTCTGGCTTCTCCACAGTTCTTCTGTTTCTATCTGTAGCCCATCACACTGCCTGTCTAGCTTTGGCTGCCATGTGTATCATTATCATTATGTGCCGACAGCATTGATTGACCCAGCCAGCCAGCTGGAACATTCACTGCCCTGGTTACAACAGCAGACAGAAGCTGAGTCTTAAACTTTTCTCCCTCTTTAATCCAAAAGGTTAAGATTAGGTAGGGTTTGGATCAACTAGCTACTAGGGGTCCCCCCATTGCACTACCTGTGTTCCATCTCCCATTGGCGAAAGATTGCTTACCTTCAACATTTTGGCTAAAAGAAGCTTCATTACCCAAGTCATTCATTATGTTCTAGATAAACATTCCACTTCTAGCCCCGGAATTATACCACAGTGATATGAGTGCCTCCAAAGGATAACGCAAGTGAACAAAATTTTACAAGAGACAAGAATATTGTGGATTCATGATTCTCATTGCAGCAAAATACTGCAGAGAGCTGAAAATACAAACTAAAAGTAGAAACTGTTGGAAACACATCAGGCCAGGTAGCACCTGTGAAGAGAAAAGTAGAGTTAATGATATGTGACTTATCAGGGTTCTACTGAAAGACTATACTTCTGAAGTATAGGTTCTGCCTTCCCTGTCAAGTATTTCCATCATTTTTACTTGCATCTCACTACAGCAAGCCTGACTTTGTTAGGCTTTCTAGAATTTAGCCAGCTGCACAAGCAGGAAAACCTCACTGAGGAATTACACGAGGAATCTTTTAATTATTTACCTGGAGAATCAGAACTCAGGGCAATAATTAACTCCAACATTCATAAAGGAAATAGCTAACCGTTTTTTGCCAAACAAGCTGTTAATATTTTGCTCAACTACAACAAACTCTCCATAATTGGTGCTCATTATACAGTAATATTAATTACATATTGTAAGCAGTGACATATTTATCTATATGAGAAGATCTCCATTTAAACTCCTCATAAATCTATGACAATAAAGGTGTATTTACATTAGATTCATGATTTGGTCTTGCACTGATATGTTGTTGGAGGATAAATCTAGCCTGAATGCACTGCTGGGGACCCATTTAACCTGGGAGCCAACAGAGTGAGGATTGATGTATGATGGAGTCTCTGATTTACTTCGGAGTTTAGAATCTTTGCAAATGAATTTAACTTCACATCAAAACTATGCTTGTGTGATGTGAAGGCAGCATGATTTGACAAATCATTCCAAAAAGAAGTTTTGCAGGTCAGTGAGATAATTGATCAGCACTTATACAGTTTCTCCACACCACAGTATTAAAGCTGATAGACTTGATATATATTTTCTGCTCAATTAATTTTTAGCACTTATAGCTGCAGTTCTCAGTTGATTAATATTGGTTAAATGGCCAAGATGGTAAAGCCTAAGAAATGTTTCATGCTATTAGCAGACCTCCCGCAAGTTCACTTTCATTAACAGCAGTGGGATAATCCCAAAATCGATTCTGTTTCAACATGCTCTGGCAGTAAATTATTGACTAAAGCTAATGATTATTCCCATTGCATCATGAGCTGCTCAAAGACTTGTGATGTTATTCCCACAGCATCAGCTGCATTCAACTGGATTATGATTTCAATCTTTGCATCTCGTTAAGTAACTCCTTAGCGTCATTAGACATCTGTGTGTTCTCTGATGATTAAAATTAGACACAGGGTGAGTTCTTATTGGACCAGTACTGGCAGGTTGGGAGGCTACACTGTGTACAGTGAGAGATGGATACCAGTTTGAAAAATTCCCTGGTGAGAAAAAAAACCCACAAGGAAGCTTGTTAATGTTTATTGTAGAATTATAGAATCTCTAAGGTGGGGAAGCAGGCCATTCGGCCCATTGAGTCCACACTGATCTTCTGAAGAGCATCCCACCCAGACTCACCCCTACCCTAATCCTGTATTCCTCATGGTTTTTCCACCTCACGTGCGTATCCCTGGACATGATCGACAATTTAGCACTGCCAATCCACCTAACTTGCACATTTGTGGGAGGAAACCAGAGGAAACCCACACAGACACCAGGAGAACGTGCAATCTTGAGCAATTGAAAACTCACCTTGGTGAGACAGTAGGTCTTAGAGGCAGTAAGAGCCCAGGTTTGACCTGCAGCATGTGCTGAAAATCACCAGTTGGGATGTGACAATTGACCCAACTCTAGCCACAGGAACTATCAACCAAGGCTTTGCACAGCCTGTTGTTCATCAACTTCCCCTTCCTCCCCACTCAGCAGAAAGGTGAATTCACATGGTTTGGAGGTGGTGGTGGTGATGATGGACCAAGGAGTGGGATTATTTATGTCAGGTCTCTGTCTGTTTTGAGTTCACTGGGCTTCCAGATTAGACACTCCCTATTTAGATCCCCATTGCAATTGACAGAGAAAGTGAAGCAGATTGCATCCAGGGGATTGTGCCCTATTAAAGTGTACGCAGACATGAAACAACAGGATCTGTTTTTGTCAGATTCACATGTTGATAGAAATGTGACCTTTTGCCTTCTTCTGCCTGAGGCTACTCTTGGAAAGGAATTGGTTTCCTGAAGGATGACAGTCTTTCTGGAGAATTGCTGGGCATTTAGGGGAGGCAATGGTCTAGTGGTATTATCGCTGGACTGGTGACCCAGATAATGTCTGGGGACCTGGATTCAAATCTTGCCACAGCAGATGGTGGAATATAAATTCAATAAGGGGGTAATGATGACCATCAATCCATTGTTGACTGTTGGAAAAAGCCATCTGGTTCACTAATGTCCTTTAGGGAAGGAAACTGCCATCCTTACCTACATGTGACTCCAGACCCACAGCAATGTGGTTGACTCTTAACTGCCCTCTGGGCAATTAGGGATGGCCATAAATGCAGCCTAGCCAGTGACGCCCTCATCCTATGAATAAATAAAGAAAAAAGTATTTTATGATACATATGCTTCTGACTTGTTCTAGATCAGGATTAGTGGTGCTAGAAGAGCACAGCAGTTCAGGCAGCATCCAACGAGCAGCGAAATCAACATTTCGGGCAAAAGCCCTTCATCAGGAATGAAGGCAGTGAGCCTGAAGCGTGGAGAGATAAGCTAGGGGAGGGTGGGGGTGGGGAAAAAGATCTGGACCTGTTAATTGTAATCAGAAGGATTCAAAGTACTAATAGTTTTGATTTACTGAAAAAAAAGATGTAATTATGTAAATATGACATTGTACCTCAATGCCAAGTCATAGAGTCATAGAGATGTACAACACAGAAACAGACCCTTCGGTCCAACTCGTCCATGCCGACCAGATATCCTAACCTAATCTAGTCCCATTTGCCAGCACCCGGCCCATATCCCTTTAAACCCCTCCTACTCATATACCCATCCAGGTGCCTTTTAAATGTTGTAATTGTACCAGCCTCCACCACTTCCTCTGGCAGCTCATTCCATACACGGACCACCCTCTGCGTGGAAAAGTTGTCCCTTAGGTCTCTTTTAAATTTTTCCCCTCTCACCCTAAACCTATGCCCTCTAGTTCTGGACTCCCCTACCCCAGGAAAATGTCCTTCATGCATTTCAACTTCATACTTACATTGTTGACTTCATGCTGCCGCAATTAGAGATTTCAGACCATAGCTCAATGACTGCTGAGAAAAAGCGCATTTAGACATAGTTCTCAGTCTCACCCAATCTGCACATGTCCCATTGTCTGAACAAAGTGGAATTGGAACAAATACCACGTGCTTTTCCTCCAGAATGAACTGTGGAGGTGCCTGCGGTCACAGGTAACTTCATTGTGAGATAGAGGAACCATGCTCCCTGTAGAATATCCTTCAGGCCTTGAAACAGCAAATAAAGATAGGAAAAGAGAGAAGTCATTGTAAATACCAAAGGGAACAGTATCTTGTAAACCTCCGGGTAATGTCCCAGAGCTTCCTTAGAGTAGCAATTGAATCATTCTTTTTGTTCGGATAGACATTTGGGCTTCCATTACCATATCATCAGTGGAAGTGTGCTGTTGTTCGTAAGTTTGTTCTGTGTGTAAGGGGAGAGGGCAGTAGGGAAGGTACATTTTCACTCCATGTTACTAACTGTTTGTACTTGATATAATGAGACACCATCCTGACCCACTGTCTCCTTTTGCAGGTGTTCCTGTTACTATGGCAAGAAATCTGCTTGGCACTCAGCTCCAGGCAGGTCCGAACCAGGAGGTGGATGGGGTAAAGATGCACGTCTTGGATCTTTATTGTGAAAGTGATAAACTGAAGCGCCCACACTCACAAACATTGGCAGAGTTTGAAAAGATACACGTAGTAGGAAAAGGTGAGGTCAGGGAAAAAGTAGGTATGACTGAGTGGAACACAATAGACTGGAAAATAGTGACCTTGAATGTGTCTACCACTAAATATCTGACACAAACCTTACTTTCAGTGAACAGATCCATGATGCCAAAGAATTACTTTTACCCAATTTGAGCTTCATCCCCAGCTATATGTTTAATTGTAGAGTCACAGAGTCATAGAGATGTACAGCACAGAAACAGACCCTTCAGTCCAACTCCTCCATGCCGACCAGATATCCCAATCCAATCTAGTCCCACCTGCCAGCACCCGGCCCATATCCCTCCACACCTTTACTACTCATATACCCATCCAAGTACCTCTTAAATGTTGCAATTGTACCAGCCTCCACCACTTTCTCTGGCAGCCCATTCCATACACGCACCATCCTCTGCGTGAAAAAGTTGCCCCTTAGGTCTCTTTTATTTCTTTCCCCTCTCACCCTAAACCTATGCCCTCTAGTTCTGGACTCCCCCACCCGAGGGAAAAGACTTTGTCTATTTACCCTATCCATATTCTTCATGATTTTGTAAACCTCTATAAGGTCACCCCTCAGCCTCTGATGCTCTAGGAAAAACAGCCCCAGCCTCTCCTTATAGCTCAAATCCTCCAACCCTGGCAACATCCTTGTAAATCTTTTCTGAACCCTTTCAAATTTCACAACATCTTTCCGATAGGAAGGAGACCAGAATTGCACGCAATATTCCAACAGTGGCCTAACCAATGTCCTGTACGGCCACAACATGACCTCCCAACTCCTGTACTCAACACTCTGACCAATAAAGGAAAGCATACCAAACGCCGCCTTCACTATCCTATCTATCTGCGACTCTACTTTCAATAGTGAGATCATCTAAAGCATGGAAGAACGTCATTTACCCTATGAAGTCTGTGCCAGATCTCTGTATAGAAATGCAATCGTTCACCCATTTCCCCAATCCCCTATGGCTCTCTATATTTGTTTCCTTCAAATGATCATTTTTCCTTGAAATCATTCATCTTCCCTGTTTCCACCACCCACACTGGCAGTGAGTTCCAGTTCATTCTGATTCAGCGCATGAAAAGTTCTTCCTTACTTGTGACCTATATCTCTTGCCCATAATTTGAAGTACTAATTCCATACAAACATAGAAAATAGGTGCAGGAGTCAGCCATTCGGTCCCTCGAGCCTGCCCCACCATTCAATATGATCATGGCTGATCATGCAACCTCAGTATGTCACTCCCATTTTCTCTCCATACCCCTTGATCACTTGAGCCATAAGGGCCACGCCCAGCTCCCTCTTGAATATTTCTAGCAAACTGGCCCCAACAGCTCTCTGTGGTAGAGAATTCCACAGGTTCATAACTCTCTGAGTGAAGAAATTCTTCCTCATCCCAGTTCTGAATGGCTTATCCCTTATTCTAAGACTGGACTTCCCCAACATCAGGAACAATCCTCCCGCATCTAGCCTGCCCAATCCTATCAGGATTTTATTGGTTTCTGTGAGATGCCCCCTCATAGTCTTTGTTCCAGCTAACTGGAACAGCTTTTCTTTGTCTACAAAACCTGTTGGAATCTTGTATGCCACTGTCAACTCTCCCCTCAAACTCCTGTCCTTCGAGGAGAATGACCCCGGCTCCTGCAGCCTAATCCTTGAATCTAAAATCCCTCATCCCTGCAATCACTGGAAAACTCCTCTGTGCCCTCTCAAGAACAAAACCACATTTTGCCTTCAGATAAAATGTTCCAGTCTAATCACTATTTCTGTCCTTTTCCACCATTATTGGATTATCTTATCAGAGTAAATGAAATAAGTCCTTCAGGAATTGTGTGCAGGCTGAGTTTTCTATTCCAGAGAGCAGATATCTGATAAGAGCCCATGTTTTTTTCCTGGCAGGAGCCTATGGGACAGCAGTCCTGTATCGGAAGAAGGATGATGATTCACTGGTCATATTAAAGGAAATCAATATGCATGAACTGAACCACATCGAGAGGCAGAGAGCAATGAATGAGGTTTGTATTTAGCTCCAGTGTATTTGACTGATTGTGCCACGTTTATAAAGTTAAGGGCCATGCTGAAAACAAAATGAAGACTTACATTTATATAGCACCTTTCATGACAGCTGGATGTTGCAAAGTACTTTAATGTCATTGAAGTGCAATTGAAGTTGTAATTGTTTATAAGTGTTGTAATGTAGGAAACATGGCTGCACCTTTGCATATAGTGGTTAGAAACAAAAAGACCTGCAGATGCTGGAATCCAAAGTAGACAGACAGGAGGCTGGAAGAATACAGCAAGCATCAGGAGGTGCAGAAGTTGACATTGGACCAACTAGTTTGCTTTTGTGATAACTGATTGAAGGATAACATTGGACAGTACACTGGCAATTCCTCCTCCCATTCTGCTGCAAAGTCGTGCAATGTTGGATCTCATTATGTCCCTGTCAAAGGGTAGATAGAGTTGTGGTCTAACGTTTCTTCTGAAAGATGTCAACCACGGTCAGTGCCTTCAGTACTGCACTGGTATGTCAGGTTTTGATTTTTTTGTATGCAGGTTCTGAACCCACAATAGCTCAGGGGGCAAAGCATTCTACCAGCTGGGCCAATGACTGACATGGAAGAAAATATCAAACCAGATTTACTCACAAGCATCAGAAACCAGTATCCAATCTGGAACCCACACATTGCAGAATGCATCTAATGGTGCACCATTCCCAGAGGTGGCCTTCCCACCTCAGCATTCACTGTCCTGGAAGAGTTCCCAGTGCTGTCAGTCCTATCAGAGAGCCAGCAGCTCCTGACCCTCATTATCCCACAGGGATTAGTGGGCACTGCTGAGGAACCTCAACATGGATGCCTCTTTGGAGACATACATGTACATTAGAAATCCTGAGGGGGGAGGTGTGGTGCAGCCGTTGGGCTCTTCTCAGAGTAGGAAGGGAGACCCCAATGCCGGTAGGTCCACTGGGCCATGAATACAAAATTCCTATCCCATTGCCCCCTCCCCCTTCCTTTTTGTCACATGGAGCCTTTGATTCCAATAGCCTACTGACCTGCCATTCTGATAGCAGTCTCTGCAGCTGAGATGAAACTACTCCATCGGTGCTCACAATCCTGGACCCAATTGGGTATGTAGTGGGCTCTGTGACATGGACAGTCAATCTGAGTCCATGCCCATGTATGGAAAACATGCCCAGTGGCAGGAATGGGTCAGGGTGCCATCAAGGTAGCTGCCTGCTTTTTCCTGTACCCAAGCCGCATTATATGCCTGGGAAATTCGACCCATTGCATTAAATATGACCTGACCCTATGACTTACTGTCACTAAGTCCTGGGCCAAGTAGCCTTGTTTGGCTGAATGTGTGGAACCCCTGCCCTGAATCTGTGGTTCCTTGTGGGTGAACATATACAGTTCTTAACTCTCAGGCGTACAGTGTAACTGATGCTGCTTTATTTTCTTGCCTCTCCTCTGCTGTAGGTGAAGGTGCTTTCAATGTTGGACCACCCCAACATAATCAATTACTATGACAGCTTTGAAGAGGATGGTGTGCTGATGATTGAGATGGAATATGCAGATGGAGGCACACTAGCACAGTATTTGGCACAGCAGGTATACATGGAGATAGTTGGATGGTGCGGGAGGATAAATAGTTCGAGGAGGCTTTTGTAAATGAGAAAAAGCGTTAGTTTTGATTTCCTTTTGACCAATATCATGATATCATGTCATCGGCAGTCCCTCGCAAATGAGGATGACTCTCTCCCACTCTCGGAGTGAGTCTGCAGCTGGCTGTACAGCCCAATGCAGCTACTGCAGTCTCTGTTACACAGGGAGGACAGAAGGTGGTCATGGGAAGGGGTGGGTGGGGCGTTGGTGTGGCAGTGTGCTCCTTTCCCTGTTTTCCCAGGTTTGCATTTGTTTCCAATGGCAAGTCTCGACGTTTTTGACATCTTCCCAAATGCTCCTCCTCCACTTTGGATGGTCTTAGGCCAGTGATTCCCAGTTGTCTGTGGGAATGCCACACTTCGCCAGTGTATCCCTGGAGCACTTCCTCTGTCCACCTGGCACTCGCCTGCCATTTCTAATATCAACGTGTACAATGAGTAAACGTATCTGAGTCTAAAATGTAGAAACATTGCTGCAATGTGTTTGCATTATCTTTGCTAGACAATAAGTGAACCTGCAGAACATATGAGATATTTGTTCATTTTACAAGCTTTACAATGAGAGATTTCATCAAAGGTAAAACATCTGGTGAGATAAAGCTCAGAACTGGACATTTTGCACTTTTTCAACTTTAACATCATACTTCTTGCTGTTCATTGATGGCCCTGTTTGACACCATTCCCCAAGACCTTTTGTTAAACTGTGTAAAAAGCACAGTATGCAGAACAAAGCAAGCTAGTTACACTATTGTCCCTCATTCAAAGCCCTGTCTGTCTTCCACTTGCTTCTGTTTCTAATTTAGCTCATTGTATTTCCATGCAAATTGAGCCTAGTCTAATGCCTTCTGAACATATCGGCTTACTATCCCCTGGATCCTTGCTTAATTTCTCCACAAGTTAATTTTGAAATGCCTTTTTTAGAGTATCAATGGTAAGTGCTGAGCAACATTAAATTAATCAGAGTGATCCTAGTTTTCACATCTTAGCTTAGTGGTCAGGATGTTAAAAATCACACAACACCAGGTTATAGTCCAACAGATTTATTTGGAAGCACTGGCTCTCGGAGCACTACTCCTTCATCAGGTGGTTGTTGGACTATAATCTGGTGTTGTGTGATTTTTAACTTTGTACACCCCAATCCAACACCAGCACCTCCAAAATTCTCTATGACACCTTCAATCTCAAGAGACTGAAGCAGAATTCATGTCAGTGTGATAGTACCTGACATGATGAGTCAAACTCTTATGGTATGGCCTTCATTAGTCTGTAGCAAGGATGCTTTCACAAACCTGAGAAGGTTAAATGTCTTTTTGATTCTAGGATCAGGAGTTAGAAGAGCAGCAAATTCTGAACCTCTTTCACCAGATGGTGGCTGCGATCTATTACCTCCACAAACATAACGTGCTGCACCGAGATCTCAAGACAGCAAACCTCTTCCTCACCAAGAGAGGGGAAGTGAAGCTTGGTGATTTTGGTGTTGCCAAGGTGATGATGACAGGAAGTGAAGCACATACAATCTTAGGTGAGCTTTGCTTCAAATAGCTGTTGGACCAGGAAAAGTGTAAATGTGTATTGGAAAAGTGTAAGGTATAAGCTAGCTATTAGAGTGTGGGTAAGTGTTGGGCATTTGGTCTCAGGTAAGAGCAGAGATAAACAGGTATGGGAAGGAATACTTTGCAGGTAGAGGTTATTGGCAATATAGATGGAATGGGCAATAATGGCAGTAATTAGTTCTGGTATGTGCTGAGATATTACAAGGAATGTTTGTGTTGTGGTACATTTATATGTATGCTCAAGGCTGGCAATAACCTCTGATGTTCTGCAGGGATGGGCATTTCAAGGCAAGCAGTGTCTTGGGCTCTGTAGGGAAATGGATAATCCTCAGTAACAGATAAAGGAGTGAGTAGGTATGAATAAAGAAATGTTGGAAATTTAAGTAGTATCCTTTGGCAGTGCATTATGGTCCAAGGAAATAAAAAGGACGCCACACAGGAAAATGTTCTGTATCAAACTGAGTTCGTGTGGCTATTGGTGGTGTGCTTGTAGAAGGTATTGCATTAATATGACTGTTTGTCAACACACTTCCAGAACTGAACAACTCTCCCAGTTAATTAAATGTTAAAAACTCTGATGCCAGGAAGAGTCTGTCTAATTGTCACTTTATTCTGTGTAGGTACCCCCTTTTACATCTCCCCAGAGATATGTGAGGGGAAATGTTACAATGACAAATCAGATATCTGGTCACTCGGTTGTATTCTTTATGAGATGGCATGCCGTCAGCGCACATTTGAAGGTAAGATGCTTGAAAAATAGCAACCCATTAGGTTTTTTGGAAGTGCTTTTGGTTAATCGGTAAAAGCACAATTGCTGGCCTATAGTAAAATAAAACATGGCCCTTACAGAACATGGTCGTCTTGTGGCACAATGGGTTGTGTCCCTGCCTCTGAGCCAGAGGCTCTGGGTTCAATTCCCAATCAGGATTGGATATCTGTGGAAGAAGCTAGGAGAAAGTGAGGACTGGGGATCAGAATTGAGGAGTGGGGTGCTGGGAAAGCACAGCCAGCTCCTTGGGTGCTGTGCTATTCCAGCACCACACGCTTTAACTGTGGAAGATCCAGTCATAATGTAGTTGAACAGGTTGATTATCAGTCTGATATAGTTTTGACATACCCATGGTAGAATGTCTTGACCATGTGCATAAAACAATTAAAACACTGTAAGAACGTGGAAATAAAAATAGATCTCTTAGTACCTGGGTGCTTTCCTGATCTATGCTTGCATTGAAACTCATTATACAAGTGTCCCAGGAACATGAGAGAAGAATTCAATTAAGATCTGTACCTGCAAAGGAAATGAAAAAAGTAATAAATTATCTGATGTTCATTGGGAGGGTACCTGGTAATATTGTAGTACAAGATTTAAGGTATCAAAATGGCTATTACTATGAACATAAAGATGATAAGGTAAAGCATTTTGTTTGTACATCTTCAGTCATTCTCATAGCCAGCACGTAGTTGGACTGTTATTTTTTTCAAAAATTGGTTCATGTTTGCAGTGTTATAAAACATTCACTATCTTGGCTAATAATCCCACCAAATGCAGTTCCTGTTCAGTTATCTCAGGATTGAGATTATGAAAAGGGGCACATCAAAGCCCATGGTCTTACTGATTTACTTTCTTTCATAGGAACTAATTTGCCGGCAGTGGTGAATAAAATCATGAAGGGGCAATTTGCTCCAATCACGGATAACTACAGTGCTGAGTTTAAAGCCCTTGTGATGGACATGTTGCAGAAAGAGCCTCAGTAAGTTGCAAATGTATCTGATTTCCTGGTGATTAGCTGGAGAAAATTCCTCAGAAAGTGATAGCTTTCCTCCCCGGTGGCTGCTGATTCCAGCAATCATTTCATCAAGGTTATTCAGAAGGGGAGGGAGTCTAAAACAGCAAAATATAGGCCAGTTAGCCTATGATCTGTCATTGGGGAAGTGCTGTAATCTATTATGAAGGAAATAGTAGAAGGACATTTGGAAAATCATAAAACAGTCAAGCAGTGTCAACATGGTCTTACAAAAGGCAGTGTTTGATGACAGCTGCAACTGCAGGCAACTATGTGTGCATGTTCTTTCTGGAATATACATGTGCACGATTCATAACACGTGTGTCATCTCGTAAAATTTACGTGTGATGTGACACAAATGCAGTATTGCTTATGCACAGCGAAGCAGATGCGATTTTGGAATGGGGTTAAGTGGTGGGGAGAGGGTACACGGGACAGGGAAGGAGTCCCTGGAAGTGAGGAGGGAAGAAGGTGGGGATTGGGGTCAGTTTACAAAAAGGTCCCAGACTCCCAAGCTCCCGGCCCACCTTCTCTCATGATCCCATCAGCTCACTTGCACCCCCACACCCCTCCAGTTTTCTCCTGGGTCCTAATACACGTACTGATCTAGTATTCCCTCTCTTCCCCGTCCCAATCTCCCCCACCTTCTGTTCCAATCTCCCCCTGCTCCGGGGTCCCAATCTCCCCCATTTCCTCTCTCCCTCCCCCTCCAGTCCTCATCTCTCCCTGCCCCCAAGTTCCAGCCTCCCCCACTTCCCTCTTCCAAGTCCCAATTTCCCCCTGCCCATGGTCCCAATCTCCCCAGGTCCTAATCACCACCCACCCTCCTCTTCCCAGGTCCCGATCTCTCCCTCCCTGGGCCATGTCCTCCTTGAAACTGTTAGTATGTGCTTGCGTGGTTTGATGTGATGCATAGTGCATGTGTGATGTCAGGAGTTACAAACTTTAAGAAATAACAGTTGTGTTTAACAAATATATAAGAGCAATTTGAGGATGTAGCGAGCAAGGTAGATGAAGAGTAACCAGTAAATGTAGTGTGTATTTGGATTTCCAAAAGGCACTCATTAAAGTACTATGTAAAACATCAACGCACAAGAGCGCATAATGTCAGGGCTGATGTATTAACACGGACAGAGGATTGGCTCACGAACAGGAAACAGAGAGTCAAGACAAATGCAGTATTTTCAGCCAAACTGTAACTAATGGATCAATGCTTAGGCCTTAATTATTTACAAAGAACTTAAGAATTAGGAGCAGGAGTAGGCCATCTGGCCCGTCAAGCCCACACCGCCTTTCAATAAGATCATGGCTGATCTTTTCATCGAATCAACTCCACTTACCCTCCAGCTCAGTCCGAACCCTTAATTCCTTTACTGTTCAAAAATATCATAACAACTTGGTTGAATGGACCAGGTTTAGTGTAGCTACATTTCTTGATGCTATGAAGATCAGAAGGGAAGCACATTGTGAGGATATCATAAACTATCAGCAAAGTGGCAAAATTGGTAGGTGGAAATGATGAATACAGTGATAATGTATTTTTGCAAGGTTTGTGAAGGTTTGTAGCTCAGGTTGAGGTTTAGGGTGTAGGTTTGCTCGCTGAGCTGTAGGTTTGATATCCAGACGTTTCATTATCTGGCTAGGTATCATCATCAGTGGCGACCTCCAAGTGAAGCGAAGCTGTTGTCTCCTGCTTTTTATTTATATGTTTGTCCTGGATGGGGTTCCTGGGGTTTGTGGTGATGTCATTTCCTATTCGTTTTCTGAGGGGTTGATAGATGGTATCTAGATCTATATGTTGGTTTATGGTGTTGTGGTTGGAGTGCCAGGCCTCTAGGAATTCTCTGGCATGTCTTTGCTTAGCCTGTCCCAGGATAGATGTGTTGTCCCAGTCGTCTGCAAAATTCCATGCAAGGACTGCCACAAACACTACGTAGGACAAGCAGGAAGAAAGTTAGCCACCAGGATACACAAACACCAGCCAGCCACAAAAAGACACGACCCTCTCTCCCTCGTAGCCCTACACACGGAGGGAAAAAAACCCACCATTTCAACTGGGACAACAAATCTATCCTGGGACAGGCTAAGCAAAGACATGCCAGAGAATTCCTAGAGGCCTGGCACTCCAACCACAGCGCCATAAACAAACAATTAGATCTAGATACCACATATCAACCCCTCAGAAAACGAACAGGAAATGACATCACCACAAACCCCAGAAACCCCATTCAGGACAAACATATAAATAAAAAGAAGGAGGTTATTGTTTGAGGAAGGTTGAGCTAATTGAGGCAATAATCATTGGTGTTTAGAAGAATGAGAGGTGATCTTATTGAAACACAGAAAGTTCTGAGGCCATTGAACAAGGTGAATGCTGAGAGAACAATTTACCTCATGGGGAAAGGGAGTTTTCTAGAACCAGGGGACACAGTTTGAAGAGCAGGGACTTCCTATATGAGAAAAAATTCTTCAAGGGTTGTTACTTTGAGTCATAGAGTCATAGAGATGACAGCAGTGGAGGTTGGGTCATTGAATATTTTTAAAATTGAGTGAGACAGACTTTTGATCTAGAAGGGGAAGCAAGGATTATGGGGACAACCAGAATGTGGAAACGAGGCCAGAGCTAAATCAGCTGTGATCTAGTTGAATGGCAGAGCAATCATAAGGAATCAAAGGTTCCTGCTCTTATTTCTTCTGTTTTTATGATGATAGATCCTGCAAGCATTGTTAATTGTAGACTAAAGTCCACTTAGAATATTCTCCTGTGACTTTGTGAATAAACCAATGGTATTAGGAGAGTCAGTGATATCAAGGAATCTTGTATTAATGTCAAATTTCCCACACAACTCGTATACAATAACTCATTGCAAGATGTCCACATGGAATCTGCACCATTCATTTACCTCCTTCCTACACACACACACACACATACTCACATTGGTGTATACAGAAATAATAATATCATGGTCAGTTTACTTATTACTTACAATCATTCTATAACTGTTGTGAAAAAGATCAATTAGTCTCACCTCAGTTTGTCTTAGTCTATTATGTGTGGTATCCTTTGTGAGCACTTTCTCTCCTGAATTCAGGAACCTCATGACCCCAGTGGACAATTGGTTGAAAAAAAGCACAAGGTTGAGAATTGGCTTCCCCTTTGGCTTCCTGCCAAGGAACACGGAATCATAAATCCTGACAGTGCAGAAAGGGGCCATTTGGCCCATTGAGTCTGCACCAATCCACCAAAGACCATCCCAGCCAGGTCCAGCTCCCTGACCCTATCCCCATAACCCCAAATGTCCTTTGGCAAATTCACCTAACCTGCACATCCCTGAACACCATGGGAAATTTAGCATGGCTAATCCACCTGACCTGCATGTCTTTGGAGTGTGGGAGGAAAACTGGAGCACCCGAAGGAAACCCACGTAGCCACGGGGAGAAAGTCACCCAAGGGCGGAATCAAACCCAGGTCCCTGACGCTGTGAGGCAGCTGTGCTAACCACCCAACCTTTTCCTCCAATTTTTCTCAGTGATTTACTTTTACTATCACTCTGCCACTGGTATTCTTTCTCCTTCTCTCGTCGTGTCTAGCTGTCTTCCAGGGTTATTGTGGGTGAGACTAAGCTTGTGCCTTTCACTTGGGGTAGGTATCGGCCTTCTGCTCATGAGCTGTTGCACCTTCACCTCCCACAAGTGTTGGCAAAGTACAAGGAGACTCCAGAGTATGAGGAAGAGCCGGAGACGGGCATTCAACACAACCTGAACCAAAAACGGAATAGTCACACAACACTTTATTACTTATATATGCCTGATCTGGAACTTCACCCCATTGATGGACTGCCTACGAAGATTAAAATTAGACAGGTAAGTGTAATTAAAACATTCCTAATGGTTTCATTTTTTAATTATTAAAACAAACTTACTTTAGCACTTAAGAGTCTAGTCTTTCTACCTCTCTCCTGGTGATGTTGCAGTGGACCTGAGTGATCAGCGGCTTGGCACAGAGACTGAGATTCTGCTTCCCTCAGTGCAGCTGACACCCCAGAATAGCTCAGAAGGCTAGAAGCCCCACCTTACTGAATGGAGCTGAACTAAAGGGGTCATGGAAAGCTTACATGTTAGCACATCCCTTCCTCACTGTGAATCACACACCTTAAATATTTTGCACCCACCGTAGTAGAAAGATTTACAGTGGAGACTTGGAGAGTTTCCTCTTTGGCATCAACCCCAAAATTAAATCCAAAATAATGCATCCTTTTAGCCAGTATCAAGGGACATCCATATATCTCATTTTCAGTAGAATGTACCCAAACTTCAAATTGGCTTCAATGGATATAAGCCAGTGATAATCAGAGTAAACTATCTGGAAACTGAAAACCAGTACTGTATATTTCTTCACAAAGTATGGTAACTTGAGTTTTAACTTGTTTGTATATACCAGGAAGTACATGTTTAAGAACATGCAATCAGGTAGCTTTGTAATATTTAAAGACATGGGTCACTGTGAGGATAAATTAAATGAAACGGCAGTCAAAAAACAATAGGAAAGATGACCAGTTGATAGTGATGTGGTCGCTATTGTCAGTGCTGACTTGATTGCCTCACACTGAGGCTGATCCAATGATGGAGTCTCAATAATTCGTTGACTGGCAACCAATTAAAGTATCTGATACACAAAGAGGGAGAGGAAGCTAAGAAAAAGCTACTTCAGAAAGTTCATACTTCAAACTTGTGTGACCAAATCCCTGATGAATTTATAATGAGTAATAGCATTTGAACTTGTTTAATACCTTCTTGCATTGACAACATCTCAAGGCAGTTTGCATAATATTTCCTTTGAAATCGAGAGATTGCTGTTACATTGACAAATGTGTACCAGTTCTTTGCACAGCAACATCCCACCGGCAGCCGTCAGATGAATAGCTATTTAGTTCTTTTTCTGATGTTATTGGATGTCTGACTCTTCAAATGATGCCAGAGAATTTTTAACAAGGGATGTAGCAAGCCTGGAGTCTGATTTGCTCAATTGGCTAGATGGTTAACACATGTTTCAGAATAATGTCAGTATGTTGAGATTCCATCTCTGTTCTAGCTGAGGTCAACTTAAGACCTGCCTGCTACTCACCCTCCCCTATGGTAAAATCATGGCATAAAGCTATGCTTCAGGGACTCTCGAACAATTGAAGATGCTCATGAGAGGAGAGAAGGTCATATTTTGTTTCACTGAGCAGACAAAATATGACCATTTTTGCTGTATAATTTGGGAAAATGTGAGGTTGTCCACCTTGATGAGAAAGATAGAAAAACAACATCATTGAAATGAAGAGAAATGGGTGACAAAGTGGCTCAGTGGTTAGCACTGCTGCCTAACAGCGCCATGGACCTGGGTTCAATTCCAGCCTCGGCCGACTGTCTGTGTGGAGTTTGCACATTCTCCCTGTGTCTGTGTGGGTTTTCTCCAGGTGCTCCAATTTCCTCCCGCAAAGATGCGTAGGTGTGGTAGATTGGCCGTGCAAAATGAGGGGATATCAGAATAGGGTGGAGGGCTCAGTTTGGATAGAATGTTCTTTGAAGAGTCAATGCTTACTTGATGGGCCGAATAGCTGCAATCAGCTCTGTAGGGATTCTAAGAGATGTAGCAGAATGTTGTGATAATACAGGACCTTTCCTTGTACATGGATCACAGAACGTTAGGGCACAGTTATGGCAATTATACAAAAATTATTGCAAGAGGGATGGAACATAAAAATAGAGAAGTCCTATTTCAACTATATAGGAGATTGATACCTCGGGTAATGCATACCACTTGGTTTTCCATCTTTAAGGAGGAACGCACTTGCATTGGAGGCAGTTCAGAGTAGATTTATTAGATTGATTATTGAAGGTGATGTCTCATCAAGAAGGTTCAAGAAGGCTGGACATAGGCTGGAGTTTGATCTTAATAAAACATGTAAGATTCTGAGGGAACTTGACGGGGTAGATGTTAAGACAATATTTCCCATCAGAGGGAGTCTAGAATTTAGTCCCGAGAGGGTCCGATTTCAGAACGGTGGGTCAGCCATTTAAGACTGAGATGAAGAGGAATTACTTTTCTCTCAGAGAGAGTTGTGAATCTGTGAAATTATTTACCACAGAAAATGGTCGACAATGGGCTATTAAGTATATTCGAGGCTAAGATAGATTTGTAAGCAGTAACCGGTGGCACGGTGGCTCACTGGTTAGCACTGCAGCCTCACAGCACCAGGGTCCCAGGTTCGATTCCAGCCTTGGGTGACTGTCTGTGTGGAATTTGTACATTCTTCCTGTGTCTGTGTGGATTTCCTCCGGGTGCTCCGGTTTCCTCCCACAATCCAAAGATATGCAGATCATATCCAAAGATATGCAGATCAGGTGATTTGGCCATGCTAAATTGCCTATAGTATTAGATGCATTTGTCAGAGGGAGATGGGTCTGGGTGGGTTACTCTTCGGAGGGTCAGTGTGGACTGCTTGGGCCGAAGGGCCTGTTTCCACACTGTAGGGAATCTAAAAAAAATCTAAATGCATCAAAGGTTTTTGGGGATAAGACAAGAAAGTGGAGTAGAGGATTATTGATCAGTCATGAACTCATTGAATGCTTGAGCAGACTCAATGGGCTGAATGGCCTACATCTGCTCCTATGTCTTAGTTATTCCCTTAGCAGGCTGATATCATTAACTGCCCTCTCTCTCCTCACCATCTCCAGCAGAATTCTGGGCCTTCCTGCTGCACTGCCGATGGAGAACCTCAAGAGCGCCTCATTCTTTTATTTTAATTCACTCTTGGATATCGCTGGCTGACCAGCATTTTATTGCCCGCCCCTAGTTGCCCTTGAGAAGGTGGTCTGTGTTCACAGAGATTCACCTAGCTACAGGAAGGCCTGTTACCATGACGCGTACATGACATGTCAAGCAGTGCGGAGGCTCTTGTCACTTTGATGGGATGGATGTGCTGGGCACCCCTCGGTCAAAGACGCTCAGTGCTGATTATGGTAGAGGACATTAAAAAGGTGGTACCCTACTGGGGACCCATTCCCTTGCAATTCCTGCTCTCTCTGTGTTCCCCTTTTCTGGCAGCTCCCATCTTGCAAAACCACCCCCTCCTCCCGGAGCACAGCGCCCACACGTTACTTTCCCATGCCAATGCTGGAATACCAGAGGCTGTCCTTGCTGCAGGCGTGTGGCCTCTTCTCTCACACTGCTGGGCACAGGGTGGCATGGGAGGTGAAGCATTGTTGTGATTGGCCAGCAGCCACCGCCTTACCAGCATATGATTGGCTGCGTTTTCATATAGTGGCGCAGCCCTGCTCTAACACTGGCTCTCCAATTGGCACGTGAGACCCTTGACACTGGAACACGATGATGCCCATATAATTGGGATGGCACGGTAGCTCAGTGGTTAGCACTGCTGCCTCACAGTGCCAGGGACTCGGGTTTTGATTCCCACCTCGGGCGACTGTCTGTATGGAGTTTGCACATTCTCCCTGTGTCTGTGTGGATGTCCTCCCACAATCCAAAGGTGTGCAGGTCAGGTGAATTGGCCATGCTAAATTGCCCATAGCGTTGGATGTATTAGTCAGGGGTAAATATAGGGTATAGGAATGGGTCTGAGTAGGTTGCCCTTTGGAGGGTCGGTGTGGACTTGTTGGGCCAAAGGGCCTGTTTCCATACTGTAGGGAATCTAATCTAATAAGGCGGTGGCAAGAGAGCTCACTGGTTAGCACTGCTGCCTCACAATGACAGAGCCCCAGGTTCAGGTGACTGTGTGGGGTTTGCACGGTCTCTCTGTGTCTGTGTGGGTTTCCTCTGGGTGGTCCAGTTTCCCCACACTCCAACGATGTGCAGGTTGGCTGGAATGACCATGCCAAATTATCCCATAGGGACTTGCAGGCTAGGTGGACTAGCCATGGGAAATGAGGCATTATAGAGATAAGGTGAGAAATGTTTGGGTGGGATGCTCTTCGGAGTATTGGTGCAAACTCCCTGGGCCGAAAGGGCTTTTTCCACATTGTAGGGATTCCGTGCTTCTATTTCTTCCAACTGCCTTCAGCTGTCACCTCAGCAGGGGGAGCCCTGCACCAAGAGGAGAATTTAATCCCTGAATTTTCCGTGAGTTTCAATTTGCTCCTTTCAACAGCAGAGGGAGCTTTAAACCAGGAATAACACTTGCAAGCAACCATAAGTACTTAATATATTTACCACTGAGGCTAAGCTATTTTTGTCTACGACTTTCATAAATAATTTTGTTGGTGTACTTAGCCTGAATTTCATAAATAATGTATACATAAAATGGGATTTTATGCCCTTTTTCCTCGCCTCTCTCTCTCTGTCTTTCTCGTTCATGGAATGATTGAAAGTTGATTACCTCAAGATGTGGTGCACTGTTTTGAACCCAGAGCAGTTAGGGAAAACCTCCAGAGAAGAATTACTCAGAATTGAACGGTAAATAATCCAGGAGAGATAATGGCAGCAAGGAGAGATCCAAGGCTAAAGTTGCCAACTTGTGCTGGATGTGTTGGAGAAGGCTTCATTTCAGGCCCTGTTGGTTTCAGCTTCCCTATCAGATCAAAAAGCTCTCTCCTCCCCAACCCTAATATATTCCGAACTAATAAATGGAAGAGTCTAAAGAAATTGAAACACAAATTAAAGAAAACTTTTTAAAGTTGCAATGAGTTTTCTGCCAAATTGGAACGTTCTCCCAAATTGCTCACATTGTTGAATGTTAATCCCAGAGTTTCCCAGGTAATTCTGGAGGCTTGGCAGCAGCTATCAGCGTCATGTTGGTCGTCACGATGGCAATGCAGACTCAAAACCAAAAACCCCCTCCCCAAAAATTAACAGAGTTTCAAATACAGACATGCTTCATCTAAACCCCAGCTCTACAGCGTACGCATGGAAAATTGATTACCTCAGAAACCAACTGACTGCCACTAAAATAAACCAAAGGCTATGTGAAATTCCAGATAGGGATTGCAGGAGAAAATTCCATTCTCAAAGATAGCTGCCCGAACCATCATGTTGAGGAAGAGACAGGTCATGAGCTCCTTTCCCAAATTTTTTTGTTGTATTCATTTGTGGGATGAGCGTGCCATTTACTGCCCATCCCAGAGGGCAGTTAAGAGACAACCACATTGCTGTGAGTCTGGAGTCATTTGTAGGCCAGACCAGGTAAGTATGGCAGCTTCCTTTCCTTAAAGGGCATTAGTGAATCAGATGGGTTTTTCCTGACAATTGACAATAATAATCATTATACCCTTCCAGATTATTATTGAATTCAAATGGCACCATCTATAACACCAGGATTCAAACCCAGATCCCCAGGACATTATTTGGGTATCTAGGTTAATGGTCCAGTGATAATATTACCAGGCCATCAAAACCCTACAATCCTCCCGCTGTCACATAACTGGCAGCTAGTTTCATCTGTCCACTACACCATCCAGAGACTTCAGGTACATATCATTGCCAACCTCAGTTGACTCCTGTTTCTTCACTAGGAGATTACCAATACATTTTAATGTGATCACCGATGCTCAGTAGCAACGATATATCATTTATAAAATGCACTGCAGCGGCTCACCAAGACTCCTTCGATCTTTTAAACCCACAAGCTCTACCCTCCAGAAGGATAAGGGCAGCAGAAACTTGGAAGCACCATCACCTGTAACTCCCCCTTCAACCCACTCTAACGTGAAACTATATCACCCTTCCTTTACCATCACTGGGCCAAATTCCTGGAATTCCCTACGACAGTTGTGTGTGCACCTCCACACCTCCAAGAGTGCTGTGGTTCAATAAGACAGCTCACTACTAGCTAATCCAAGGGCAATTAGGGATGGGCAATATGTACTGGCTCAGCCAGCAGTGCCCATATCCCACATCCTAGAAACATATGGTAAAAATATGCTGCAATCAGTGTATTTTGTATCGGAACAAAGGTGGAAAAGATCTGAAGTAATGAATTTTAAAAACTTAAATACCTTCAGGAATTTGGCAGATGTATGTTTGACCAGTGCACTAAAGATGTACAAAAATGCAGAACTTTAAAGAGACCTCAAAAAGAACTGGAGCAAGAGGTGAAATTGAACATATCAGCAAATGGTGGTATCCACGATAAAAGCCATTTTATACTTGACTAGGAAACCCTTCAATGTTAACATGGCCACAACAACAAGTAAATGTCCCTTTCCCAATGCTAATAGCTCAACTCTTGAAGCAGTTAGGTCCTTTTGAGAACCGTTCAGAATTCATCACAAAGTGGGGAGAGGTGTGCCTGTTGACTCGGATTATGGGATGATACAAGTTATTAGTGCCTTATTGGGTTCTTATGGCACTTTGCATGTTCAAAGTTTGAATCTGTAGATGCATACATTCTTTCATTTCTTCTGGTTTTTATTATACACAGCAAAGTTGCGTTTTGTGCCCTATTTAAGTATTTCATCAGGATCCACACTTAGTTCTGTTGAGAAAAGAATGCTTAAGGAAAAGGTTCACCACCACTATTCCCTCTGTCCTTCCCAGTCATTGCACAGACCCCCAACGATCCGTGTGCTGCTGTGACCAGAGAAGGTGGAAGTGACTGTGGGGGTTGACGTGTCGATCAGTGTGGCGTGAACCCTCAGAGTGGGCTGCACAGCCACACAGCTCAGAGAGAACTTTGGCCACTGCCCTCTTTAGCATGCCACTGGGCTGAGGCAGTAGAATTGGCCTTGCCAGCATTAGCATTTCACAAGAGTAAAAGGCAGCAAACTTTCTTGAGAAATTTGATCAAAACAAAAACTCTCTGCTATTGTCATTAGGATCTATGGATGACATGGTGGCTCAGTGGTTAGCATGCTACCTTATGACCTGAGCAACCTTAGTTCAATTCCAGCCTTGGGCAACTAGTATTTGTACATTCTCCCTGAGTCTGTGCAAGTTTCCTCTGGTTTCCTCCCATAGTCTGAATATGTGCAAGCTAGGTGGATTGGCCGTGCTAAATTGCCTCATAGTGTCACAGGAATATGCAGGTTAAGTGGGTTAGCCATGTTAAATGCAGGATTATGGGGATAGGGTGGGATGCTTTTCTGAGGGTTAGTGCAGGATTGGATAGGCTAAATGGCCCCTTTCTGCACTGCAGGCATTCTAAGTATTGTGACAAATTAGGAGCATTTGGCAAGTGGTACCTTTCCAGTGTTCCATAAGAGCATGGCTGATCTGATGTGGCCTCAACTCCATATTCCTGCCTATTTCCCATTAACCTTTAACTCCTCTGTTAGTCAAGAATCTATCTAGCACTGCCTTAAAAATGCGCTCTCTGCTCTCCAGGGAAGAGAGTTCCAAAGTTGCTTGACCCTCTGAGAGAAGACGTTTTTCTTCACCTTCTCAAATGGAAAACCCCTTATTTCCACACTGTGCCCCTCATACCAGCCTGAGCAACACAGGGATATCCTTTTGCCATCTGCTTCATCATCTTTTCTGATCCACAGCGAGACCAGGCTGTCAAGTGAAGTAAACCAGGCAATGTCACCCTGATGTGTTGAGTCTCCCAGGAGCCAACACCGATCAACCTTGCCTCACTTTGGCAAGTGAAAGCTCGTTTTGAACCGGACAATGCTGCCCACTGCAGAAAGACAGAGAGGGAATGAGTTTGTGAACTCTCCACCACCCCCACCCCAGCCTCCACTAAACTGAGTGAGTGCAGCTCAGTGCTAACTGAGCGGCAGAGACAGCCCTGGAGTTTGAATGTGAGTTCCATTATGGTTAGAAGCTCTGTACTTGAGCAGTTGATCAGGCCTTTGAGCTAAAGATATTATGAGCCAGAAAATGCATGTCCAGCTTTCTGTTTATCTTACTCTATTATTGTTCACCTTTCACCCTCATCTCACAAAAATGTCAGTCACAAAAGATTTTGGTTTGGAAAAGCAAACGGTAGAAGGTCAGAGGGTTAAAGACATCAGTTCCAGTAATGCAAAGATCACATCCTCAAGCTGAGAGATGGAATGTAATATTCACACTCTTACTCATTGCCTTTAAAGGCAAGCTTGTGGGAAAGGAGTTTTCATAACAGAAAGTGTCTGAAGAAATTCTAAACTTACCTTTTTTTGTTCACATTGATACCCATCATATTTCAGCTTAGAAAAATGACTTTTTTTGTGGAAATTAATGGATGCATGATTGGTTGGCTGCATGGCTTTTTTCAATCTGCAATTATGTCGCTCACAGAAATGTTCTTGTTTACAAGTACCGTTGTGAATGAGGAGAGGTGACGGCAGTGGAAGTAATCTACTTTAAGACGACCAACAGGCTTGGTATTTGCCCAAGTCTTCCTAAACTGTATGTCCGTCTGGTTCTCACCTGTACTAACATTTACAGCTACATCGCGGAGTGTGTCACTGTAAAATGACAAATTGCACTGTAACGGCTGGAGGGGGGGGATGGAAAAGCTGAAACATCAGATGGATGCTATTCGGTTTTCTGTTCAAGAAGCTCAGCTAATCCCAGTCCCCTGCCATTTATCCACCATCTTGAATTTTTTGCTGTCTTCAGATAATTATCAGTTCCCTGTTGAAAGTCACAATTGAACCTGCCTGCACTACATTCTCAGGCAGTGCATTCCAAACCCTAACCACTCGCTGATGAAAATAGTTCTTCCTCAAGTTGCCCGTGGTTCTTCAGTCATTTACCTTAAATCAGTGTCCCTGGTTCTCTAACCTTCTGCCAATAGGAGCAGGCTTTCCCTAACGACTCTGTGCAACACCTCAAAATTTTGAAATTGATTCCATCAAATCTCCTGTCAACCTCCTCTGACTCCCAAATTCTAATCTATCCTCCAACTGAAGTTCCTCAACCTGGAACCATGTTTGTAAATATTTTCTGCAAAGTGGAAATATTAGCAAAAATTAGTCAGCCACAGAATCACAGAGATCCACAGCATGGGGAAGGGCGGTTCAGCCCATCGTGTCCCATTGGTCAAATACAACCACCTCAGTATTCTGATCCCTTTTTCCATCACTTGATGCATCACTGACCTTTGTGCATAACTGAGACGCTGGAGGTTTCTGAGTGTTGGTGTCACTGATGAAGCCACATTTGTTGCCCATGCCCTGTTTCCCCAAGATGATAGTGGTGGTTCCTAGCAGTTGTCTGAGTCATTTTTACAACAGGGTTGCTTACTGGGTCACTTCAGAGGGAATGAAAAGCCAACAATGTAGTGTGCGAGTGAAGGCTCGTGTGATCCAGTCTGAAAAAGGTGACAGAATCCATTCTTAAAAGTACATTGATGAACTTTTATGACAATTTTTCACAGTCATTCTTTCCAGATGTTAGCACAGATGTTACTCATTATCTTCAATTCAATTCCTCAACTTGAACTCACGACCATGAGTTACCAATCCAGTGCCATTAACTCAGAAATAAAAACTGAAGTTGCTGGAAAAGCTCAGCAGGTCTGGCAGCATCTGTGCAGAGAAATCAGAGTTAATGTTTCAGGTCCAATGACCCTTCCTCAGAACAGTGCCATTAACTGTTACTCTACTCTTCGAAGGGTCACTTTGCAAAGCTGTACATCATGTGAGGGATTTATTCACTTTTATTTCCTTGAGATGTTTTCCCGCACACTTCCCACAAAGGGACAGGAATCAGTGTGCATGGGAGGTTAAAGCTTCGAAACAAATCAATGTGTCGGTGAGTTGGGGATTGACTGAGCTTTGTGGTTGAGAAGAGACAGAGACTCGGTGATGTCACTGCACAAGTAATTCAGGGAGGCAGGCTAATGATATGGGGCATCGGCACAAATCCCACTAGGACAGCTCATGGAATTTACATTCAGTGTACAAATCTGGAGTACAGAGTTGATCTTAGCCTTGGTGACCATGACAAGGGGTCATAATTTAAAAGTAAGATGGTGCGTAGTTAGCACAAAGATGAGGAAGCGTTTTTTTTTTCTGTCAGAGGGTTATGAGTCTTTGGAATTCCCTTCCTCAAAAGGCAGTGGATGCAGGATCTTTACATATTGTGAAGGCAGATAGATTCTGGATTCCCAAGGGATAAAAAATTCATTGAGGATATGCAGAGTTGAGGTTAAAATCAGAGCAGCTGTTATATTATTGCACAGTGGAGTAGGGCTCAAAGGGCTAAGTGGGCCTGTTCCTGTTCCATGTTCTTGTACCAATATGACAACTATCATCAATTGTTTCCAACTCTATCCTGTTTACTGATGTCCTATGGTCAGGGCAATCTGCCTTCCTCACCTGTTCTGACCTATAAGTGACTCCATGACCATGTGATTGACTCTGAATTGCCTCCAAAATGGCCCAGCAATCTGCTCAGTTCAAGAGCAATTAGAAATGTGATGGCCTTGACAGCAACACCCACATCCCAAGAAAGAATAAAGGGAAAAAGCAATGATTTCGGAAATGTTTGTGATTGTGCAGGCAACAATTTGGGACAAGCAAGTCTGCGACAGAAAAGACATTTGTGTGCATTTTCAACCATGGCCTCAGCTCAGTTGCTGATCACCTGAATCTGATTTTAACCTCAACTCTACATCCCTGCATATTCCCTAATTTCCTGCGCTTACAGGAGCTCAGCAAGGTGAGCAGACAGTGAGAACTGCAGAATGAGTAATGGATAGACTTAAAAGTCTTTAGGCGGTCCTACAAGTTGCTATTTTGCCTCAGTGAAAGGCGTGTTCACTTGGCAGTGCATCGGGTGTGGTTTTCAAAGCTTTGCAGGTCCTCATTTGTTGAGAAGTGGAGGTTTGTTTTAATCATCATCCTTCTCAGCTGCCTGGAAGCTGAGCTGGGGCCTTACTTTAGCCCCCTGATAAGGAACAAGAGGAGGAGCACCATCGACACTGGCTTCTCCTCACCCCATTGCCTCTCCACAGAGCGGGAGGGATGAACATGGAGGTGGCAGTGAACCCTAAAGGCGGAGGGGGTAAAGGCAGAGGGGATACAGGCGGAGGGGATACAGGCGGAGGACGAGACTCCTGGATGTAACTGAGTATGAGCACCTTGAGAGGCTCTGCTTTCTGAGCAGGTTGTTGGTGACATTTTCAACCTCCTGGAAGAAGACCTCACGGTAGATACTGTCACTGGCACATGGTCACCTGGCCATCAAGCTCACAGCCATCCTGCGTTTCTTCACCTGCAGCTCCACGCCAGGTGGTATCTGCAGAGTGTCAGCCTCTTTCCCACCAAGTGACTGTTCCGAGCGGTGGACATCAAGATTGGCACTTACAAATGCTTGGGTCCTGAGGAATCCTTGGATTTGCCTCAGTAACTGTGGTTCTCACAGCTCCAGGGCAGTCCATGGCAGTGGTGGCTCTGGTGAGGATCATCTTGCCATTTAGCACTTTGCCCCATGTCCTGCACTTTGCTACATTCCCAGGATACCACTCCACTTCATATTTTATAGAATTTCTGGGAAGGGATCCAGGAAACCCCAGTATGGGGTCTCCTCTTCCTGCTGCCTGTATGTCTTTGGTTCCTGTGTAACCCACATTCTCCCACCCACACACTCTCACGTCCCTCACCACCACACCCTCACTCCCAACTCCCCACCCCACACTCTCACATCCCCACCACACCCTCACTCCCAACTCCCCACCCCACACTCTCACATCCCCCACCACACCCTCACTCCCACCTCCCCACCCCACACTCTCACATCCCCACCACACCCTCACTCCCAACTCCCCACCCCACACTCTCAACTCCCCTACCACCACACCGTCACTGCCACCACCCCACACCCACACTTTCACATGCCCCATAACTGCACCCTCACTTCAAACTCCCCACCCCCACACTCGCACATCCCCTGCCACGACACCCTCACTCCCAACTCCTCAACCTCACGCTCTCACATTCCCCCACCTCCACACCCTCACTCCCAACTCCCCACACCCACACTCTCACATTCCCCCACCTCCACACCCTCACTCCAACTCCCCACCCCCACGCTCTCACAAACCCCACCACCACACCTTCACTCCCCAGCCCCACACTCTCACAGCCCCCACCACCAGTCCCAACTCCCCAACCCCACGCTCCCACATCCCCCACCACTACACCCTCACTCACAACTCTCGACCCCCACACTGTCACATTCCCCACCACCACACCCTCACTCCAAAACCCCATACCCCACTGTCTCACATCCCCCATCACCACACCCTCACTCCCAACTCGCGGCCCCCACGCTCTCACATCCCCCATCACCACACCCTCACTCACAACTCTCGACCCCTACACTGTCACATTCCCCATCACCACACCCTCACTCCCAACTCCCCACCCGCACACACTCACATTTCCCCCATCACCACACCCTCACTCCCAACTCACCACCCCAACACTCTCACATCTCCCATTCCCACACTCTTATATTCCCCACCACCACACCGTCACTCCCAACTCCCCACTCCCACACTCTCAACTCCTCTACCACCACACCCTCACTCCCAACTCCCCACCCGCACACTCTCACATTCCCCCATCACCACACCCTCACTCCCAACTCACCACCCCAACACTCTCACATCTCCCATTCCCACACTCTTATATTCCCCACCACCACACCGTCACTCCCAACTCCCCACTCCCACACTCTCAACTCCTCTACCACCACACCCTCACTCCCAACTCCCCACCCGCACACTCTCACATTCCCCCATCACCACACCCTCACTCCCAACTCACCACACCAACACTCTCACATCTCCCACTCCCACACTCTTATATTCCCCATCATCGCACCCTCACTCCCAACTCCCAACCCCCACACTCTCACGTCCCCCAGCCCCACACTCTCACATTCCCCACCACCACACCCTCACTCCCAACTCCCCACTCCCACACTCTCAACTCCTCTACCATCACACCGTCACTGCCACCTCCCCACCCCCACACTTTCATATGCCCCAAAACCGCATCCTCACTTCAAACTCCCCAGCCCCACACTCGCACACCCCCTGCCACACACCCTCACTCCCAACTCCCCAGACCCAACTCTCACATTCCCCCACCTCCACACCTTCACTCCCAACTCCCCACACCCACACTCTCACATTCCCCCACCTCAACACCCTCACTCCCAACTCCCCACACCCACGCTCTCACATCTCCCATCTCAACACCCTCACTCCCAACTCCCCACCACCACACACTCACATCCCCCACCCCCACACCCTCAATCCCAATTCCCCACCCCAACACTCTCACATTCCCCACCACCACACCCTCATTCCCAACTGCCCATTCCCGCACTCTCACATCCCCACCACCACACCCTCACTCCCAACTCCCCACCCCCACGCTCTCACAACCCCACCACCACCACACCCTCACTCCCCACACTCACACTCTCGTATCCCCCACCACCACTCCCAACTCCCCACACTACGCTCCCACATTCCCCACCATCACACCCTCATTCCCAACTACCTGCCCCACACTCACACATCCCCCACCACCAAACCCTCACTCCCAACTGCCCACCCCTACACTCTCACCACCCTCGCTACCAAACCCTCACTCCCAACTCCCCACCCCCCTACTCTCACCACACCCTCATTCCCAACTCCCCACTCCTACGCTCTCACCTCCCCCGCCACCACACACTCACACCCAACTCCTGACCCCCACACACTCACATCCCCCACCACTGCACACTCATTCCCAACTCCTCACTCACACACTCTCACCACCCCAACCACCACACCCTCACTCCCAACTCCCGGCTCCACACTCTCACATTCCTCACCACCACACCTTCACTCCCAAATCCCGACCCCCATGCTCTCACATTCCCCACCACTACACCCTCACTCCCAACTCCCCACTCCCACACTCTCACCACCCCAACCACCACACCCTCACTCCCAACTCCCGGCTCCACACTCTCACATTCCCCACCACCACACCCTCACTCCCAACTCCCCACTCCCACACTCTCAACTCCCCTACCACCACACCGTCATTGCCACCTCCCCACACCCACACTTTCACATGCCCTATAACCGCACCCTCACTTCATACTACCCCCCCCACACTCGCACATCCCCTGCCACCACACCCTCACTCCCAACTCCTCAACCTCACGCTCTCACATTCCCCACCACCACACCCTCACTCCCAACTCCCCACACCCACACTCTCACATTCCCCCACCTCCACACCCTCACTCCCAACTCCCCACACTCTCACATTCCCCCACCTCCACACCCTCACTCCCAACTCCCCACCCCCACGCTCTCACAAACCCCACCACCACACCCTCACTCCCCAGCCCCACACTCTCACAGCCCCCACCACCAGTCCCAACTCCCCAACCCCACGCTCCCACATTCCCCACCACCACACCCTCACTCACAACTGCCTGCCCCACACTCACACATCCCCCACCACTACACCCTCACTCACAACTCTCGACCCCCATGCTCTCACATCCCTCACCACCACACCCTCACTCCCAACACCCCACCCCCCACTCTCACATTCCCCACCCCCACACTCTCACTCTCAATTCCCCACCCCCACACTCTCACATCCATCACCACCACATCCTCACTCCAACTCAACACCCCCTCTCTCTTGCATCCCCCACCCCCAGCCCCCTCACTCTCACATCCCCCACCACCACACCCCACTCCCAACTCGTGACCCCCACGCTCACACATCCCCCACCACACCCTCACTCCCAATTCCCCACCCGCACGCTCTCACATTCCCCATCACCACACCCTCACTCCAAACCCCCATACCCCACTGTCTCACATCCCCCATCACCACACACTCACTCCCAACTCCCCTACCGCACACTCTCACATTCCCCCACCTCCACACCCTCACTCCCAACTCACTACCCCCACACTCTCACCTCCCCCACTCCCACACTCTCACATCTCCCACCTCAACACACTCATTCCCAACTCCTCACTCCCACACTCTCACCTCCTCAACCACCACACGCTCACTCCCATCTCCCGACCCCCACACTCTCACATCCCCCCCAACACTCTCACATCCCCCACCACCACACCCTCACTCCCAACTCCCCACCCCTACAATCTCACCTCCCCACCACTAAACCTTCACTCCCAACACCCAACCCCCACACTCTCACATCCCCCACCACCACACACTCATTCCTAACTCCTCACTCCCATACTCTCACCACCCCAACCACCACACCCTCACTCCCATCTCCCGGCCCCCACACTCTCACATCCCCCACCCCAACACTCTCACATCCCCCACCACCACACCCTCACTTCCAACTCCCCAAACCCACTCTCTCACAAACCTCACCACCACATCCTCACTCCCAACTCCCCAACCCCACGCTCTCACATCCCTCACCACCACACCCTCATTCCCAACTCCCCACCCCACACTCTCACATCCTCCACCACCACACCCTCACTCCCAACCCCACACTCCCACACTCTCACATGCCCCACCACCACACCCTCACTTCAAACTCCCCACCCCCACACTCGCACATCTCCTGCCACAACACCCTCACTCCCAACTTCCCACGCCTACTCTCTCACATCCCCCACCACCACTCCCAACTCCCCAACCCCACACTCTTACATCCCCCACCTCCATGCCCTGACTCCTAACTCCCCACCCCCACACTCTCACATCCCCCACCCGCAAACACTCACATCCCCCACCACCGCACCCTCAGACCAAACTCCCAACCCCCACACTCTCACATCTCCCAACCCCACACTCTCACATCCCCAACACCCAGCCCCCTCACTCTCACATCTCCTGCCACAACACCCTCACTCCCAACTTCCCACCCCCACGCTCTCACATCCCCCACCACCGCATCCTCACACCAAACTCCCAACCCCCACACTCTCACATCTCCCAACCCCACACTCTCACATCCCCAACACCCAGCCCCCTCACTCTCACATCCCCCACCACCACACCTGCACTCCTAACTGCCCACCCCCATGCTCTCACATTCCCCACCACCGCACCCTCACTCCCAACCCCCCACCCGCACACTCTCACATTCCCCCACCTCCACACCCTCACTTCCAACTCACCACCCCCACACTCTCACATGCCCCACCCCCACACTCTCACATTCCCCACCATCACACCCTCACTCCCAACTCCCCATCCCCACGCTCTCACATTCCCCCATTCCACACCCTCAATCCCAACTCCCCACCCCCACGGTCTCACATTCACCACAACCGCACCATCACTCCTAACTCCCAACCCACACAATCTCACATCCCCCACCCCCACACTCTCACATTCCCCACCACCACACCCTCATTCCCACCTCCCCACCCCCACGCTCTCACATTCCCCAACCTCCATGCCCACACTCCCAACTCCCCACCCCCACACTCTCACAACCCCCACCACCACACCCTCACTCCCCACCCCCACACTCTCACATCCCCCACCACCACTCCCAACTCCCCACCCCCCACACTCTCACATCCCCCACCCCACGCTCTCACATTCCCCACCACCACACCCAACTCCTCACCCCTACACTCTCTCCACCACCACTACCAAACCCTCACTCCCAACTCCCCACCCCCACACTCTCACCTCCCCCACCACCACACCCTCATTCCCAACTCCCCACTCCCATACTCTCACCTCCCCCACCACCTCACACTCACTCCCAACTCCTGACCCCCACATTCTCACATCCCCCACCACCGCAGACTCATTCCCAACTCCCCACTCACACACTCTCACCTCCCTCACCACCTCACACTCACTCCCAACTCCCGGCTCCACACTCTCACATCCCCCACCACTTCACTCTCACGTTCCCCATGACCACACCGTCACTCCCAACTCCCTACCTCCACACTCTCACCTCCCCCACCACCACACCCTGACTCCCAACTCCCCAACCACACACTCTCACATCCCCCACTCTCTATATCCCTCTTCACCACACCCTCACTCCCAACTCACCAACACCACGCTCTAACATCCCCCACTTCCACACTCTCACATTCCCCACCATCACATCCTCACTCCCAACTCGCGACTCCCACTCTCTCACATCCCCCACCACCACTCCCACTCCCAACTCCCCACCCTAACGCTCTCACATCCCCACCCCCACGCTCTCACATCTCCCACCACCACTCCTTCACTCCCAAACCTCCACCCCCACGCTCTCACATCTCCCACAACCACACCCTCACTCCCAACTCTCAACCCCCACACACACATCTCCACCACCACCCCACACTCACTCCAAACTCCCCACCCCCACGCTCTCACATCCCCCACAACCACACCCTCAGTCCCCACCCACACACTCTCACATCCCCCACCACCACTCCCAACTCCCCAACCCCATGCTCTTACATTCCCCACCAGCAGACCCTCACTCCCAACGCGCCATCCCTATGCTGTCATATCCGCCACCACCGCACGCTCCCTCCCAACTCGCAACCCCCACACTCTCACATTCCCCACCATCACACCCTCACTCCCCACCCCCATGCTCTCACATCCCCCACCACCACTCCCAACACCCCAACCCCACGCTCTCACATTCCCCACTACCACACCCTTTCTCACAACTCTCCAACCCCACACTCTCACATCCCTCACCACCACACACTCATTCCCAACTCCTCACCCCAACACTCTCACCTCCCCCACCTCCACACCCACACTCCCATCTCCCGACCCCCACACTCTCACATCCCCCACCTCAACACTCTCACGTCCCCCACCACCACACCCTCACTCCCAACTCCCCAACCCCACGCTCTCATATTCCTCACCACCACACCCTCACTCCCAACTCCCCAACCCACGCTCTCACATCCCTCACCATCATACCCTCACTCCCAACCCCACACTCCCACACTCTCACATGCCCCATCATTGCACCCTCACTTCAAACTCCCCACACCCACACTCGCACATCTCCCGCCACAACACCCTCATCCCGACTTCCTACCCCTACGCTCTCACATCCACCACCATCACACCCTCACTCCCCACCCCCATGCTCTCACATCCCCCACCACCACTCCCAACACCCCAATCCCACGCTCTCACATTCCCCACTACCACACCCTTTCTCACAACTCTCCAACCCCATGCTCTCATATCCCCCACCACCACACCCTCACTCCCAACTCCCCAGCCTCATGCTCTCACATCCCCCACCACCACACCCTCACTCCCAACTCCCCACCCCCACACTCTTACATCCCTCACTACCACATCGTCATTCCCAACTCCCCACCCCCACTCTCTCACATCCTTCATCACCGCACCCTTACTCACAACTCCCCACCTCCACGTTCTCACATCCCTCACTACCACACCCTCACTCCCAATTCCTCAACCCCACACTCTCACATCCCTCACCATTGCACCTTCACTCCCAACTCCCCACCCCCACACTCTCACATCCCCCACCACCACACCCTCACTCCCAATTCATGACCCCCACGCTCTCACAATCCACCACCACACCCTCCCTCCCAACTCCCCACTCTCACACTTTCACCTCCCGCACCACCAGTTACTCACTCCCAACTCCCCACTGCCACGCTCTCACATACCCCACCACCACACCCTCACTCCCAACTCC
This sequence comes from Chiloscyllium plagiosum, assembly GCF_037043375.1. Classification (NCBI taxonomy): domain Eukaryota; kingdom Metazoa; phylum Chordata; class Chondrichthyes; order Orectolobiformes; family Hemiscylliidae; genus Chiloscyllium; species Chiloscyllium plagiosum. The sequence continues at coordinate 16,029,305 of NW_028270177.1, forward strand.
CCAGCCCCAAACTCTCACATCCCCCACGACCACACCATCACTCCCCACTCCCACACTTTCACATCACCCACCCCACACTCTCACATCCGTCACCACCACACCCTCACTCCCAACTCCCCACCCCCAACCCCCTCACTCACACTTCCCCACCACCACACCATCATTCCCAACTCCCCACTCCCACACTCTCACCTCCCCCAACACCACACCCTCACTCCCAACTCCCAACCCCCACACTCTCACTTCCCCCACCACCACACCCTCACTCCCAACTCCCCACTCCCACTCTCTCACATACTTCATCACCGCACCCTTGCTCCCAACTCTCCACCCCCATGCTCTCACATCCCTCACCATCGCACCCTCACTCCCAACTCCCCACCCCCACGCTCTGACATCCCCCACCACCACACCCTCACTCCCAACTCCCCACTCCCACACTCTCACCTTCCCTACCACCACACCCTCACTCGCAACTCCCCACTGCCACGCTCTCACATCCCTCACCACCACACCCTCACTCCCAACTCCCCACCATCACACTCTCACATCCCTCACCACCACACTCTCATTCCCAACTCCCCACCCCCACACTCTCACATCGACCACCACCACACCCTCATTCCCAATTCCCCACTCCCACACTCTCACATCCCCCACCACCACCACACCCTCACTCCCAACTCCCCACCCCCACTCTCTCACATCCTTCATCACCGCACCCTTACTCCCAACTCTCCACCCCCACGTTCTCACATCCCTCACCACCGCACCCTCACTCCCAACTCCTCACCCCCACACTCTCACATCTCTCACCATCGCACACTCATTCTCAACTCCCCACCCCCACGGTCTCACATCCCTCACCACCACATCCTCATTCCCAACTCCCCACCCCCACTCTCACATCCCCCACCACCACACACTCATTCTCAGCTCCCCACTCCCACACCCTCACATTCCCCCACCATCACACCCTCATTCCCAACTCCCAACCCCCACACTCTCACATCCCCAACTACCACACCCTCACTCCCAACTCCCCACCCCCACACTCTCACGACCCTCACCACTGCACCCTCGCTCCCAACTCCCCACCCCCACACTCTCACAACCCTCACCACTGCACCCTTGCTCCCAACTCCCCACCGCCACACTCTCATATCCCCCACCACCACTCCCTCACTCCCCACCTCCACGCTATCACATTTCCCCACCTCCACATCCTCACTCCCAACTCATGACCCCCACGCTCTCACATCCCCCACCACCACATCCTCACAGCGAACTCCCCACCCCACACTCCCGCCAGCACTTTTCCCATCCCACACTCACTGGCACCTTCCCCACGCCCATACTCCAACCAGAATCTCCCCCAAACCCACACTCGCCAGCACCTCCCCACCCCCACATTCTCACACTCACCTGCGCCTTCCCCGGCCCCACATTCACACCATCAGTTCTCCCATCTCACAATCACCAGTACCATTCCCAACCCCACACTCCCACCAGCACCTCCCCCACTCTCCCACCAGCACCTTCCCCACCCCCACACTCCCACCAGCATCTCCCCCAAACCCACACTCACCAGCACCTCCCTTGCGCCCTGCATTCTCACACTCACCAGCACCTCCCCCACTCCACATTCGCACCAGCTCTTTCCCATCCCACACTCACTAGCACCTTTCCCACCCCCACACGCCCACCAGCATCTCCTGCATACCCATACTCACCAGCACCTTCCCAACCCTACATTCTCACACTCACCAGGACCTCCGTCTTCCCCACACTCACCAGCACATTCCCCACACCACACTCCCACCAGTACCACCCCCACAATGATGCTCTCACCAGCTGCCTCCCACCCAGTCTCATGGTCAAAGTGTCCCTTGTCTTGTTTGCTATGAGATGGTCACCTGGATTATTTGAAAGTCTTCATTAACCAAATGAGAATCCTCTCCTTTAATATTCCATTGTTGTATAATCACTGGAAGAATCTCCTTGTTTGCTTGTGCAAGATAGCCAGGAAAATGTGCTACTGCCTTCATTCAGTATAATTTAAGTCTCCCTGAAGTGTTCATTTCACTAAGCAGGGTCAGCCAATGATTCCTGAGTGACAAGGGAACAAGACTATTAACACCCATGAGGAACACTACCATCCATGACCAGAAGAAGTACAGGTGAGCACAAGAGTTCACCAAAAAATGCTGAAGATGTGATTTCAGTTCACTGAACAGATCTGTAAGTGCCATCGGGAATACATCAACAAAGACGTTCAGGATGATAGTGGCGTCCTGTGCCTTGAAGCACCTACAGCAGCAGAGAGGGCAGGAAGCACAGGTGAGGGTCCCGCTGCATCGCTGGAAGATGAAGAGGGTGACGAGGAGAGGCAACAAGAGGAGTATTGATGTGGTCAGGGTGCCTGCAACTGTTCCCTTAGCTGCCAGGGAGGCCCAGAATGGGCTCAATCTGAGTCTACTTCATCTAATCTGAGGCAGTGCAGCCATTTGGCACCTAATGTGTGTACCAACCAACCCCTACCATGCAGCCACAATACCAAGTACAATGATGCATCAGAAATCATGGAGTTGCCTTTCCTGTTGAGTCTCCATCACTCCAGCAGTAGTCGCTCGCTTGCCCATTGTACAATGCTACCATTCTGAGTGTTACAGGGCACCTTTAAATGCAGCACTTCAACAGTCAGCAGTTGGTTAGTATCACATCTGCTCACCTTAATTGGTTAAGAAACCCAAAAATAGAGCAATAATGCCATGGCTCAAGTAAGAGATAAGGAAAGTTCCACTATTCTGACTTCTGGATCCTGACATGTTGGTGGCCTCTCCCCCTTTGAATGGACCCCAACTTGAACATTTTTTCTGCCTGTGTTGACTAACCCTAACAGTGAATGGGCTGCTATGTTCTGCCAAGGCTTCTCATTTCTGGGAAATCTTGCCTCTGGTGCTCCTCCTCTTCTAGTATTATGCAGAGTGCACTGAGGTGCTAGTGCACCTGAAATAAAAACAGAGAGTGCTGAAGAAATTCAGCAGACCTGGCAGCATCTAAGGAGAGAGATGCAGAATTAATGTTTCAAGTCCAATATGACTGTTCTTCGGAAATTCCACTCTATCTGAATGGGTGCAGCATCCAAAAATGCTCAGGTACATTGTGGCTCAACGGCACTTTGATGCAATATAACTTCAGTGACTCCATTTCAAAATGAAACTCTTTTGGTGGCATAACACTTCAGTGGTGGGGAGGTGCACTGAGATTGTGAAAGGGGCTGCATAAATGAAAGACTATTATCTGAAGGACAAGGATGCTCCCTTAGCCAACACTCTTCAATAGAACAAGTTGGTCATTTACTTGTGGAATCTTGATACATGCTACTTATTCAGATTGTGAAGAAAATTGCTGACAAACCCCAAATATTTTGAATCTATGCTGTGTCTAGATTTTGGATTCAAATTTATACCTGTGCATTCTTAGCCCAAGTGCAGGAAATGTACGTTTTGTATTGTTGGTGGAGTCAAGTGAGAGCGCAAGAGGGCTTTCAAAAGAGGTATCTTGGAAGCAAAGGATATTTAGAAGAATCAATATCTCAGTGTAAATCTGATGCAAACCAATAGCATGCAAATTTGCTCTGTTGGAAAGATGTGACACTGGACTTGCGCCATTGTAGCTCTCCCCTATTGAAGTTCAAAATCACACAACGCCAGGTTATAGTTCAACAGGTTTACTTGGAAGCACCAGCTTTTGGAGAGTTGCTCCTTCATCAGGTGATTGTCCGCTATTGAACTCATCTCTTTGGGAAAGTTCAGGCAGGTTAAATTACCATTGGAGGAGAGTGGAAGAACAATAAAGAATGTTGATTTTTTTTTACAAACATACCCCTCTAGTGTGAGTAGTTACTTCAAAACGCAGGCATGAGGGATTAGGCATAGCTTCCATTAAAAGCTGCTGCCATCCTTCAGAAATTAATCTTATTTTGCTTTAGTAAGCAGAGCAGTAATCGTGTCTTCTTCCAGATAAATTGTCATATTAAAAGAGCAATAAACTATTGAAATTATTCCTTGTGTGAAAGACAGTACATTAGAGAAGTGAAATATATGGGAAATAATGTCAACAATTACCTTGTCCAATGCCAATTCTTTTTTCATATTGACCAGCCAATGATCGTGCTGTTTTAATGAGCAGTACTTAATAAAATGAGGTGAGATTTATCAGAATTTGGTATTTTGTCAAATTTACGATATATTCCTCCTGAGAGCTTTATTCATTTAATATCATGTAATCTCTGTTAAAACAAACTACACCAGTCTCTTAAAACCAGGAGTAATCAAATTGATGTGTAATTAAATTGGATTGATGAAAAATTGGGTTTATCTGATTGGTTAAATTTAAAGAGAACATGCTAGGCTTTTCTTTTGTGAAGCAAAGGATATTTAGGAGATCCATTCCTGGATCATAATGAAAAAAGAGTTCCTGATCATACGAGCAGGTCTGGTACAGCCTGATTTCTGTACTTCAGCACTGCTGAAGTTCTGTGGGGATGCAGTTGCTTAAAATATATATTTTTTTGGATGAGAAATCAAACTTGATGGATGTTCATATGGGCCAGAAAGGTGCAGATGTAAAAGATCTCAAGATATTCTCTTGAAGAAATGCAGCTGAGTTCTTCCTGGTGTCTGAGTTAATGTTTATCCCTTCAACTCACAGCACAAAAGATAAACTAAAATAATCTTGTTATTAGCATATTTCTAATTGGGAGAGCTTGCCAGGCAGAAATTGACAATTTTCTGCGTAATTTCAGTGACCACATTTCAAAATGAATGCCTTTGGTGGTTAGACATCGCACGACACCAAGTTATAATCCAATAGGTTTATTTGGAAGCACTAGCTTTCGGAGTGCTGTTCCTTCATCAGGTAGCTAGCTGACAAAGGAGCAGTGCTCCAAAAGCTTATACTTCCAAATAAATCTGTTGGATTATAACTGAGTGTTGTGTGATTTTTAACTTTGTGCATTGCAATCCAACACCGGCACCCTGAAGTTATGAAAGGTACTACATAAATGAAAGACTACTATCTGAAAAGCAAGGATACTGCCTTAGTCAAAACTCTACAATAGAACAGGTTGGTCATCCAGGCAGAAGTGGGTACTGCAGATTCTGGAGATTAGAGTCTAGATTAGAGTGGTGCTAGAGAAGTGCAGCAGGTCAGGCAGCATCCGAGGAGCAGGAAATCGACGTTTCGGGCAAAAGCCCTTCATCAGGAATTGCCAGAAATGTCATTTTTCCTGCTCCTTGGATGCTGCCTGACCTGCTGCACTTCTCCAGCACCACTCTAATCTAGACTCAGTTTGGTCATCCATTCATTTGTGGAATCTTGCTGTGTGACATGCTAACTTTGCTTTCAAGCTGTTGTTGATAGTCACAGTGTAGTTAATTTGGAAGAGCATACCCCTAAGCGTGCTTCCTTACTCTTCAGCACCTTTCCATGCTGTCCTGAGGTTTCTCGGTCTATGGTTAGAACATAGCTTGTTCTACCTATTGGAGGCTGGGAAGGTAGGAGCTGGGGCAGTCACAATCAATCATCTCATGACCTGCTAGCCTAGTGGTCTGGTTACTTCAGGAGAATGGCACCTATAGCTCATTGTGTTGTGGTTTCACTCAGCCCACCTCTAACCATTTGGCGACCACTCTGGATATGTAAATCACCCAGGATTGGAAATTCTAATGCCCATGGAAATGGCCAGGAGCAGTACAATGAGAGTCTGCTAGGAACAGGGATGGACGTGGGGCAACAAAAAACTGCTGGATGCAGTTGCAGTTTGATACATTCATTTTGCAGTGTTATTTTTGTACTCTCTAAGAATGTTGCATTCCTGTTGTTTAGTTACAGTCAGTTCTGCTATAACGCAATAGTTCATCCTCGTGCGATCTCATGTTTTAGGAAAATCAGGCAATAGTTGCGCCGTCTAAACTAATGGGGCCAGAATTGCGTTATAGCCAATACAGGTAAGGAACGTTCGCGTTCTACAGATAACGGTCTAAAGTCTTCAATCGTGTTAAAGCCAATTTGCGTTGAAGAAACGCACAGTATAGGAGAACCGATTGTATTCCTGAACCATGCCTTTGATTATCTTCTTGTACAAAGAAATTAGCAAAGGAACATGGGAAATAGGGTAGGGACAGGCAGTTCAGGCCCTTGCTGCTTCACCATTCGATTCGATCAAGACTCACCTTCTACTTCAATGTCAATTTCCCATAATATCCCCAAATGTTCAAATCTATCGATTTCTGTCTTGAATATACTCAATGACTGCCCTTTAGGACAGAGTATTCCAAAGATTCACCACCCTCTGAGTGAGAAAATTGCTCCTCAACTCAGTCCTAAATAGCAAACCATTAACTTTGAGAGTGTATCCCCTAGTTCTAGACCCTCCGACAGTGGAAACATCCTTCATCCATCTGCACTTTTAATGAGGTATAAAGATATATACATTTTGTGTATACTTATGTATAAAATTTTAAACATTATAAAAGATGATGCAGACTGGTACAATCCTGGTTCCAAACCAATAACTCACAGATTACTGCGTCACTCTGTCTCGATTTGCAGGTCGCTGTGGCTGATGGTCATATGATAGCTGTTGCGGTGGAGAGAGCCGTGTATACATGGGGAAGCAATACGAAAGGCCAACTCGGTCACGGGGACCTGCAGTCACATTCAAGACCTCAGCTGGTGGAAGCGCTCAAAGGAAAGTTTATTGTCAGGTAATAAAGTTTATGAGCTCACGGTTCAGAGCCTCTGGGCCAATGCAGCTTATGAAGAGAAAGGACATAAATAGGAGATTTATCTTCCTGATAGTTAGGTATTAGCGAACTGTTCGACTCTATGGTGTTTCAGGTGGATATTTTTTCATTTGTCAGGATATCTCCAATTATTCATACACAGCAGAATCAGTTTTAGAAGCTTAATCTTCTCCCAGCCTTGTTGAGTTGGGGAATTCAACATAAAAGCACAAAATAAAAACCGAAATGGGCATAGCTTGCTCAATAAATATTTGTTTGGAAATATGTTTGATCCCTGTTTACAACTGAATCAGAAGATTAAATATCATAACAAATATATATTTCTGCCTTATGGAGTCTATGTCTGGGCTTTAAGGATGGATTTTACAAACCATTTGAAGACTAGCTGGGGGGTTTGTGACGTGGAAACCAACACAGAGAATGCTGGAGAAATTCAGCAGGTCTGACAGCATCAGTGCAGAAAAAACAGAGTTAACATTTCAATTGTGGTATGATTTTTATTCACTCTTGTCCAGTTCTGAACCATTAACTCTGTTTCTCTCTCCACAGATGCTGCCAAACTGGCTGAGTTTCTGCAGCAATCTTGTTTCAGATTTTCAGCATCCACAGTCCTTTACTTTATTTGAGAGGTGATCAGCTGGAAGCATAAAGCTTTGCGAGGGAAGTTCAGCCTCCCAATGGCTAGCGGTTGGCCACCAATTAAGTTAACTAAATGTAATTATGTTAACTATTCATGTCCATTTTACAATTCTGTCAACATTTCACCCAATATGAAATAAAAAGAGTCTGCTCTTGAAATGCTCCTGCAGCTTCCCATAGAAGGCCATTTTTTCATATGGCCTTATGATCTATGGATAGCGTCCACCAACAGCAATGGTCACCCCTGTAGACCCAACACCATTGGTGGAAGAATCCCCCTTCCGAAACACCAGGGTTAGCATGCATAGCCCCAGCACATCACCACTCTGTCCCCAGCCCTCAGTATGAAGACACCCTGTTCTCTCCTTGTAGCCCTAACCGTGGCCACCTAATGATGCTGCTGGGCCTGCTGATTGAACTACACTATCAGTCTATTAACTGGGCTGAGAGCTGTCTTTGAATTAACCCTGACAGTTGTGGAGCCATGCAGGACAGAAACAGGCCCTTTGGTCCATCCAAATTCGAACCCATTCCTCCCACAGCAATCTCTGAGTCACACATTTACCTTTTTAATCTTGTTGACCCCGTGCCAATTTGCTTGTAGCTCAGGTTGCAATCCAGAAATTATTACTTTTTTGGTTCTGCCTTTTAATTTAACCCTTAGCTGCTCATATTCCCTCAGTAGAACCTCTTTCCTCTTTCTACCTGTATCATTGGTTCCTACATGGAACCAATAGCAACTTGATCTTCCCCTCCCACGCCAAGTTTCTCTTCAGTACAGATGAGCTATCCTGAACCTTGGCACCAGGTAGGCACTACAACCTTAAGGACTCTCGATCCTGGCCACAGAGAACAGTATCTATTCCCCCGACTATACTAACCCAGGTTACAAAGTTAAAAATCACACAACACCAGGTTATAGTCCAACAGATTTATTTAGAAGCACTAGCTTTCGGAGCGCTGCTCCTTCAGGTGGTTGGCACCTCCAAATCATAACCGAGGTTACAACTACATTTCTGAGTGAGGTATAACAGGGAAAGTAGTTCAGTGGTTCCTGTTGACAACGGTTGCTGAGATGATTCTTATATCTTTATATTGGTCGAAATGTGGTTCTCAGTTGTTCTTCTCCAGAAACTTCCACAAGATACTTAGCACGAATGAGATCACGAGAACTGAACAGCATGCAAATGCAATGTACTGTCCACAGACAGAAATGTACTTGTAGAATCATAGAATCCCTACAGTGCAGATGGAGGCCATTTAGCCCTTCAAATCTGCACTAACCAATTGAAGGGCATCCAATCCAAATCCACCTATCCCTGTAACCCCACAGTTACCATGGCTAATCCACTTAACTTGGTCTGTGGGGGGAAACTGGAGCTTCCTTAGAAACCCACGCAAAGACATGGAGAACATGCAAACTCCACACAGACAGTCACCCAAGGCTGGAATTGAACCCAGATCCCTTGCAGCGCCATCCATAATTAAATGTGGCTAATAATTGAACTTTGTGGCTAACACTTGTGACTAAGTAATGTATTTTTATGACGTTGGTTAAGCAATAAATACTGGCGAGGCAACAAAGATAATTCCACATCTTTCAAATTGTGACATGTACTTCTAACATTCACCTGAGTTGGGCAGACTGGGCCTTGGTTTAACATCTCATCTGAAAGACACCACCTCTGACAGTGCAGCACACCCTCAAAACTGCACTGGAGATTCAGCCTGGATTAATATGCTAACATCTCAACTTTCTGATTCAGGGGTAAGAGTGCTACCAATTGAGCCATGACAAGGAACACAATCATTTACTGATGATGTACTACCTACAGAAAGTTTCTACTCCAGCCTACCTCGACAATAATAAAACCTGAGGCTCCTTCCTAACCAACACAATGTGATTGTTTGCAGGGCCTGTTGTGGCGATGGATTCAGTGTCTTTCTTAGTGATAATGGAATTGTAATGACGTCTGGTGATGGAGCCCAAGGCTGTCTTGGGCACGGGGACCACTTTAGTACCTCCAGACCTTGTTTGATTGAAGCTCTACTCAGTATCAATGTTCGGGTCATTGCCTGTGGCCTGCAGCATGTGTTGTGTGTTAGTAGTGAAGGTAAGGTGAGTAACATGTTCTTAAAGTTTACAAACATCTGTATGGTTATGTTTAGTCAGAGGTAGCCTTTGTTGGTCATAGGATGAGCCAAATGTCTCTGCTGATCTTAACTGGGGAGACACAGTTGCCTTAAAGAAATTTTGTAATGACAGTGTAGCAGGGAACCAGCAGTAACCCGGTGTCAACGTCAGTAATCACACGACACCAGGTTATAGTCCAACAGGTTTATTTAAAATCACAAGCTTTCAGAGTGAAGCCCCTTTGTCACGTGAAAGTTTGTGATTTCAAAAACCTATTTGACTGTAATCTGGTGTCATGTGACTTCTGACTTTGTCTGCCCCAGTCCAACAGCAGCACCTCCACATCTTGGCATCAAAAAAGTAGAGTCAGTGTCTGGGACGTACAGATTACTGACAGAGTGGGAGAAAGCCACAGAGAGATGTGAAAATGAGACTGAAGACTTTGAAGTTACAGCGATTAAAGTGCTTGTGCCAATTGGAAACATAAGTTATGTGTAGCAAAACGCTTGAAATTGCTATATGTCATATTGTTTGACTTTGTTTGGTGTTCATTGCCTAATGCCTGTACAAAAACTCAAAAATTGAAGTGCATTATGATTACAACCAGGCACTTGAACCACAATGTCAGCTGCCAAGCATATGTTGAGAGCACTGAAGCAAAGGTTGAGGCGTCTGGATTGATCTGGTGCTGCCTTATTATGTGATCCCTGTTCCCTACACCCCATGCCCCCCCCAATAAAGGTGGATAGAATCTTTTGGAGCTCACTGTATGTTGCATATTTGGACGAAACCAAAAGATCCAGAGCAATAGCTTGATGAGGAACATATGTCTGGATTGGAAGATATATTTCACAGGTGGGAGAGGTGGAGTCATAAGGTACTATGACTGAAAAAATGGACAAACTGATGATTGCAAATCACTTCACATAAACAAGTTAAAGAGCTCCTTTTTAATTGTCATGTTCTCTGTTATATGAAAGTAGTCGATATCCTATGGTGTTGTGCTTTATTACACTAGAACCTTCACCCCTTATAGTTCACTATTCTGCAGCTAGGAGGCATCCGTACATAATGTCGTCTGGCACCTTTAACACCATAATGCCTGGTTGCTTTGACTAGCCTCTACCTGGCTTCTTGACAAGGGTTACAGGTAAATAGGAATTCAGGTATGGTGCTCAAGATTTCCTGTCCATTAATTTTAACTTTTGAATGTGAGTTCCTAATTTATGTTCCTTTGTACATCAGGAGTGCTAGATCGTAAAATTATCCCTATAATTTTCAGCTCACTATTATTCATAAATGGGATTACTGTTGCCATTATACACCTGGATGAGTTTTAATTCTCTGCTAGTACAATTTATTCTGTTCACTGCAACTGTTAGTTTCCTCATGTGGGAAATAATGGGAAGATTTATTTCCTCCTGTGAACAACCCATCCAGCGTCTTCACATTTGTAACATTATATACTTTATATTCATTGCTTCTGTGCTGCTCTCTGAAATACTTTATGAAAAATATCCAAAATTATCTTCTAAATTCTAAATGGTTGGAGCTGGTTGGTTTCACATAAGTCCAACTGATGCAGCTGTAAGGTTTAAGGTGCTTATGGAATGTCCATCAAACCGTCAATGTTTGATAATTCTCCTCCTTCAACTCTTCCAGAAAAGAATTGAAAAGGTTTGTGAGGATGAGCTGGGTAAGATTATTTCCACTGGGGAGTGAGTTGTTACCAAGGGCCATAAATTTAGAGTTAGTGCTAAAACCATAAAGATAGTAAATCAGAAGTTTTTGCACATAAAACATTATTGCAATATGGAATGTATTACTGCAAATGGATATAGTTCCCTGTAGTCATAAGGACATTGAAGACATCATTTTCTGGCTATTTTCTAGTGGCAGGGATTTAGTACATCATCAGTCCAGCACCCGTCAGAAAATCTGTCGTTCATTGAAGGAGAAACATACTGGAAAGGATGAAGGAAAACCTATTATGAGTCCAATGTCAAGTGTAAACAAGGGGCAGAATGCTATTTCTGCTGAATTATCTGTTTTTCTATGAAATGCAGGCAAATTTATATCTTGCTTAAGTTCAGTAAAACTGAAGTATGAGCCACACTGCTCCTACACTTGCACATCCCCAACATCACTTTCTGGATTTGGCTCCACTGAGCATTGCAGTTAATTGACTCACTTTAGGTTAACTGAATTTGATTGAGTTCAACAAGTTTTCTATACAAGAAATATCTGTTGTTTTAATTGAAGTGATGGAGAATGAGCAGGGGTTCTTTCACCAACTTCTAGGTGTTTGCTTGGGGCAATGGAAAATATGGTAAACTGGGACTTGGGAATGATGATGACCACTGCTCACCAATGGAGGTATCATTCGAGAAGCAGACCTTCATAAGAGATGTAAAGTGTGGGGTAGATGGAACCATGTTCTTAACAGGTATATATCTGATCTTCTATTATACTTTAACTTAGTACAAATGGTTAAACTAATCGAGTTTTGACATAGCAGATACTGTACAGTAATCAGTCAACTTAGTATTAAAATCAAAACACCATTTAAAACTTCAGCCCTGTTTAAAGTGATTACTTTCATCATTTCTTCAGTGAAAAGAGTGTTCATATAATGATCATGTAGTTGGTCAAGGAATGACCCAGAGACTTAACTCAAGTCCTATTGTTGCAACATGGAAATTTAAATTCAAATAATTAAATAAACCTGGTCTTAAAAGCAACATCATTAATTGAAACTGTAAAATTACTGATTGTTCATGAAACCCCATCTGATTCCTTTTAGGGAAGGAGTCAGTGACTTTATAGAGGTTTATAAAATCATGGGGGGCAAAAATAAGATGATTAGTAAAGGTCTTTTCCCTAAGGTAGAGAAGATCAAAGTTAGAGGGCATAATTTTAAGGTGAGAGGAGAAAAACTTAAAAGAGACCCGACAGGCAACTTTTTCACACAGAGGGTGATTCATATGTGGAATGAACTGCCAGAGAAATTGGTAGATGCTGGTACAGTTACAGCATTTAAAAGACACTTGGACAGGTACATGAATAGGAAAGGGTTGGAGGGATATGGACTAAATGCAGGCAAGTGGGACTAAGATTAGTTTGGGAAACTTGATTAGCATGGATGAGTTGGACTGAAGGGTCTATTTCCATGCTGTATGACTCTATGAAAATGACTATGAAATCTGCTGGTTCTTACAGGAACGTCTATGTCCATAACAGTGTAGTTGACTGCTTACTGATGATTATGTAAGATTATATAAGATCACATAGCTTCAATTTTGAGTAGGGTGGGAGGGGCTCAGGGGCCACAATGAGATAACCTATCAAGTCGCTCAGTTGTACCAAACCTATGACAAGAAAGTCTAATAATAGAAAAAAAAATGGAACAACTGCCTGGCAACAAGCAGGTATAACAAGGGAACAACCAGTCTAGTCACTCCTGCAAAGTGCACTTCAGTATCTGCTGGGGGCTTAGGACAAAATTGGGAGACCTGTCCCATAGCTGAGCCAAGCAGCAACCTGCCACAGTAAATATTCCAGATTCCTCCATCCACCATCCCTGGGCCAATCCTGCCCAACCACCAGGATGATCATATACAAGGTAAAGGCTATTGTGGCACACTGGTAATGTCCCTGCCTCAGGACGAGAGACCTGGGTTCAAGACCTACCTGTGCCAATAATGTTTCACGACATATGTGACCAGGTTGATTCAACACACTTAAACACATAAGGTGGCAGTGCAGTATTAAATGGTTGGGAGGAAAACCCTGGGAGTCTTCAACATTGACTTTGGGGCTCATGACGTTTCATAACATGAGGTCAAATATAGGCACGAAGACCATGTACTGCCTACTGTCTCCCTCAGCAGGGGAATCAGTGTTCCTTCATATCAAAGGGAAATACTGTGGATGCTAGAAATCTGAAACACACTATGCTGGTGAAACACAGGAGATCTGGCAGCATCTGCGGGTAGAGAAACAGAGTGAATATTTTGAGTCCAGTGTGACTCTTCTTAAGGAGTTTGGTGTTTCTCCGCGGTTCCCTACGTTTGTTTCAGTATTCCATCTGTCCTATTGAATGCAACTTAGGTGTGGTATTTTCAGTCGGATATGTTTCTTTTATTGAAAATAGGCTATATTTTTGTAACAAGCAATTCCTGCAGGATTTTGTTGGTATCATAAAAGAAAACTTTCAACTACCTTCATGAGTTGTGGTGATGATTTCTTGTGGGGCAGAATAGTACATTCCCTAGTTGATGGGTTTGTAAGGGGGAGGGGGGGAGCTTGTACCTGTAATGTTCCTCAGGTAACCTTCCTACTGAGTTCCACCTGCCCAACCTCTCTGCAATTTTCTGGAGGAAAAGCCGGCTGGCCCATCCTTGCTTCAGTTGAGGCCACTTCAGGTCTGTTCCCTACCCTTCTTGGTTAACAGATGAAGGGGAGATGTTTGGAAACAGCAGCAGGTCCAGAGAGTGAGGCTCCTCCTGCCTCAGCTGGATAAGTGATAGGAATGGGCACCTCCATCAACAGTCCCCTTTCAACACATGTCCCCCATGCCTGCACCCCAAGGCAGGAAATCATAAACAATAATAAAGAAAAGGGGCCTATCTTTAGATCACTTTTCATCCCATCAATACTTGTTTGTTAGTCCTTAAAGGTAGTGTTATGAAAACAATGGTTTTATCTTTTGTGCAGGTATATGCTTTTTTTTCTGAATTGTTTACTTTGTGATCAATAGATACTGATAGTGTGCTGGCTTGTGGCAATAATCAGTACAATAAACTGGGTTTGAACGAGAGACGGGGCCTCCTCATGCAGATGACAATGCTGTTTGCTCGAGTGAGTATCCTTGAATCCTGTGTGTTTCACTTATTGATATGACAGACAAGTATCATCTGATATTTTATATCTGGTCACCTCTTTTAATACATGTAGAAATTAATTGAAACTTGTATATTTGCTCATATTTAACATCTTTTTAAAAGCAAAGTACTACAGATTCTAGGATTGTGACCTAACAGATATTAAAAGTAAACACAAAGAATGCTGGAGAAGCTTAGCCCGTCTGGCAACATCTGCAGAGGGAGAGAGAGAGAGAGAGACAGAGAGTCAAAATTAACGTTTCAAGTCCAGTATGACTTCTTCAGGACTGAAGTTTTAAACAGTTCTGAAGAAGAGTGATCCTGGTCTCGAAGCATTAGCTCTGTTTCTCGCTCCCCACAGAGGCTGCCAGACTTGCTCGCTTTCTCAAGCTTTCTCTGTGTTTATTTTTAATTTCTGTTAACTCAGCTGTTGCGAATTCCCACATATTATCTGAGAGTTGTATTATATTCATATGCTGCTGGAGGATAAGGATGGAATTTCTTCTGAACAGTAGCTGACAGCAGGTTTTAAAATGTATTTACGTGTTATCTTGCTGTGGTACAGCAGGGTTGAGTTCTTATGCTGGCTTCCTGACTTACTGCTAAAACAAACACTTGGAGCTAGTTGTATGATACAAAATGATGTGCAATTCTTCTCACCACCCCCCCCTCCCTGCCAACCTTTGGATTTGAAAGATATGGCTGCAAAGTAGGAGCAGCAAGATTATATCAGGACATCAGTGTGCTGCTTGCTGGTCAATCGTGGTGAGAGGTTTGAAGAGAGCCTTGTGACTCTGAGACCTAGTAATGAAAGGAAATCCAGGGAGGTCTGAACTTGCCTTGTGAGGTGCAAAGGAAGCATTCTGGTCCACAAAAAAAAAGCAAAAGCATAAGGAGCTTGGAAGATAGAACCATTTAAATGTGTGTTAGCTGTGTTTTTTCATCCATGAAGGAAATTTGTGAAGAAGTCTTACCGAAATTTGTGATAAGTGCCAAACCCTTCCATGGAAAGAATATTTGCTGTACAGGCATCAAAAGAATCAATTATCTGATTCCTTCTAGCATCACAACTAACTAAAGGAGAAATGAGAAGCTTAACTGGCATAATGTAAAAGGAGTATCAAACTCTGCAATAACATTAATTTGTTCTCGATAAAGCTAACAAGCATCCTTTTATGTAATGAGGAGAAAGTGAGGTCTGCAGATGCTGGAGATCAGAGCTGGAAATGTGTTGCCGGAAAAGCGCAGCAGGTCAGGCAGCATCCAGGGAACAGGAGAAGAAGGGCTTATGCCCGAAGAAGGGCTTATGCCCGAAACGTCGATTCTCCTGTTCCCTGGATGCTGCCTGACCTGCTGCGCTTTTCCAGCAACACATTTCCAGCTCCTTTTATGTAATAGCAATCTCAGTGGCAGCACTAGTAATAATAGAGCTCTGTATCCTATATACCAATGTCCTGCAGTGCATATTGTCAACAAGGATGTCAGATACTGGAATGCATGGATATGATTATAATCCAAGACAAACTTTGTTCAACTGAGCATAAATCATTGGTAAGATCATATTTACAGTAATGTGTGAAATCCAGTGTATCCTGCATTAAAATGACATTGATACATTGAAGGTACAAGGTTTGATGTTGGAACTCAAAACTCTTGAGCTATGATGATGAATCAGCAGTACGTTTTCCCACAGAAAAATTAGAAAGGACTGTATTTCCCTTAATTCTGCAAGATAATGTAGACAGGTTATTTAAAGGGTGACTGGAGAATGAGGTAGCATGAACGGCAAACCGATGTGAGAAAAGCTTCCAGTCTCGGCACGTAGTTAGGGTATGGAATGCACAGCCTGGTGGAGGCAGAACCAATTGAGGCATTCAAGAGGCCATTGGGTGATTATTTGGATAAAAATAGTGTTCAAAGGTATGGAGAAAAAGCAGGAGATTGACACTGGGTAATGATGCTCGTTTGAAGAACCGGGGAGTACAGTCACAATGGGCCAAATGGCCTCATCCTTCTTTGTAACACCTTTATAATTCTGATCCATAATGAAGATCAACATCGTTATGTTTCCTACAGAATAAAAGGGCATGGAAGAAGCACCCATCAAAAGAATTTACTGTGTGAATAAAGCCATACTCAAGATATATTGTAGGCCGAAAAGTTTTCCTCTGGGGGCAATGAGAGGCTGTGGAAATAATCTCAGCAGTGAATTGCCCGGGAGGTTTAAATCCAAGGTTGTTACCTGAAGTGGTGGGAGACCTGCCTCACTTTAATGGGCAAGATCTGACCCAATTAAACACATCTCAGATGTTTAACACATCCCCGAAATCAAGGAGCCCAGTGTCCAAAACCTGCCCCGCCAAGATGTGAAGATAAAGAGAGGCCGACTCTCTAACGGTGTCAGCCCCAAACAGAGACCTTTAAGCATCATGGGATCCTTGGAAGATGATGACTAGGATAGATTGAAAAGTGGGATGGGGGTCACAAGTAGGGAGTCACCATTGTCTTTGAAAGAGAGACCACCTTGAGTCTGTGCAGACATTAGGAGGCATGGGAAGTCTGTTCAAGTTTGGAGAATTACTGAACCCTTGCTACTTTCTGATGGACTCAGAACCCAAAGTGAAGACTCAGACCTCAATAATGAACCTAACAGCAGACAGGTTCCCCGTGTTAGTCCATTTTTGCTGCCGACTTCTAATGGGATGCTTTGTGTTAACGTTGGCTTGCCTGCTATCTAGTCCGCTTCAGGAGCTGTACTAAATCCAGGCTATGTCAGAAAGCAGCAACCAAGGAAGAGGTGTGAGAGAGGAGTTTCAGGCAGCAAGAGACCCCCACCAGATTCTGCAACTCACGCGTCAGTCACATCGACCGAGTTTGAGATTCAGTTGGGCTGAGCAGCTGACAGCTGGTGAGGTCCCAGCTTGGCTTGTAGAATCTGCTTGAAATATAACTCAGGGCTAATATTCATCGTCTTCAGTTCCAACAGAAAGGGTGAAACTGGTAACAGAAAATACAGTTTTGGCCTATTTCTGACCAACGGCCTTAACACGTTTGCCCTGACAGGAAGCTCACACTAGCTTTCCCCATACAGGCCTCTGGCTATTGAAGGAGGGGGGTTCAATCCCTAAAATACCAGCAGCTCTTCATTCACAGGTTAAAAGGGGAACCTGTTCGCTCACTGAACAAAAATCAGAACTTGGAGCAAGAGGACTATGTTGGATAAGCTCCATGGGTGATTTTAACTGACTACTGTTGTTGGTAGTGGACATCAGAAACAGATAGGGGAGGTCACACCCAATGAAAAAATGGGTTATAAAAGTTCATTCTGACTATTTGGAAATGCAGCCTGCACCATGGGGGAGAGTCAGACCTGGCTCAGTGGTTAGCAATGCTGCCTCACAATGTCAGGGACCCAGGTTCAATTCCTGCCTTGAGTAACTGACTATGTGGAGTTTGCACTTTCTACCCGTGTCTGCGTGGGTTTCCTCTGGGAGCTCCGGTTTCCTCCCACAATCCAAAGATAAGCTGGTCAGGTAAACTCGCCATGCTAAATTGCCCATAGTCAGGGGTGAATATGGAGAATGAGTCTGGGTGGGTTACTCTTCGGAGGATCAGAATGGACTTGCTGGGCCAAAGTGCCTGTTTCCATGCTGTCGGGAATCTAATCTAATCTAGAATTCAAGGCCATACAGTACCAAGGCTACAAACTGTGGTATCAAGCAATTCTAAAGGCTGCTCCTTTTAATGTTGCAGACTGATGTTGAAGGAAGGAAACTTCCCACAGTCGTGAAAGCATTGAGGAACCACCGGGTGAGAGATGCTGTCCTGGGCCCCTCTCACAGCATTGTACTTGTGGAGCCGGGAAATATTTATACCTTTGGGAGGAATACAGAAGGTCAGCTGTGTACTGGCAACACTAAACCGTACAAAATGCCAATGCTTGTAAAACAACTCCAACATAGAAATATCACTGTACGTAATATTTCAGACTATCAGTATACACTGTATAATTGCAACCTTTGGTAATAAAATTGACTTTTCACTAAAATTAGAATAAGGGACAAAATCTTTAGTCGATATCTTAAAACCATTCTGATAAACCATAAATAGCAGCATTATGCATTATCAGAATTAAGTATGTTGAACTGAGTAGCATTTTCTAAATCCATTTAAAAGTAAATCCACTCTAATTGTAATCAGCTGAAAATTACTTTGGGCATGATTTTCCTGTGGGGGTGAGTTTGTTTAATAGTGATTAACATTCCATCTCCCTATCAGCGAAGTAAACCACCATATCACTTGCTAATCAGCTCATGAAGAGCTGACAGGTAAGTGGGAGCGAGTATCTTAACCTATCAAAGGCTTGGACACTGGCACCAGAGGCTGCCAGTCAATCAGAAGCCAGCAGCAACTGGGTCTTAACATCCACCAGTAATCTCCAACAGTGAGAATTAAGTCTTCCTATTCTTTTTCTCAGGGGATGGGGGTGCACAAGGCAAAGAAGGTTCATCAGGGGGGGTCAGAGACAAGGGCAAAGGGTTGTCTTTCAGAGATTAGCCCTTTGCCTTCACTCTCACCTTTGTTTGTCCCCAGATTGGGGAAATCAGAGGCCCCGTAAACAGCAGGCAGGTCACCCAAGGTTTCCCTGTAGCCAGTGTGGCAAATGATTGGGAGATGGCAAGTTGAGGTTTGTAGGTTTAATTGACTACGCAGGCGCTTTAATGGTTGGCAAGTCAAGAAAGTTGCTCATAGACCTTCTCGCCCAGCGCTTAATTGTTGAGGTGGCAAGAAGTGGTGAGTTCCCCACCGGGTAAACTCAGCCCATTATTTCCCTTTCTCACCACCTATCTCTGCAGCTCAATGCAGAGGAAAATTCCACCCTATCTCCGCACTCATGATGTGGCTGATCACATACGTGATTAACTCTCTCCCATTGGCTGACTCAGGGCTGTCTCCTTGACTGTTCCTCATATTCTTCTCAATTTTACTACTTTATGACGTCTCCCTTTACTCTGTTTCCTGTACACTAGATGTATGGATTAAAGCAATTTCTGTCCACAGTATAAGAATTGTGTCAGGGTGATCTGTGGCGTGTGTGCTGTACTCTGACTATCCGCTGCGGAGTGATTTACTAGCACCTTCAGTTTCTCAGTTTCTTCCTTTCAGACAATCAGCTGTGGAGAGACGTTCAGTGTTGTCGGGACTGATGATAATAAGATTCTCTTCTGGGGCACCAAGTACAAGTCAATGCAATCTCCAAACCCATCCGTGTTGACCACGCCATCTCAGACAGCCACAAAAATATCTGAAGATGCTATCTACCCAACATCGCCATCCCCTGTAGAAATTGAGGAATCCATTGCTGGGACAGTGAGCCATGACAACCGTAAGAAACGTCCTGAAAATGAAAAGCAGCTTGCTGAAATCAGTGCGGCAATGGGAAGAAACCATATCAGAGAGGATGAACTAGATACACCAGGATCACCATTACTAACCTTCACAGCACAGGTTATCTTGTCTGTATGACTTTCTGAATGTATCTAGCTGACACTATACCCGGGCATGTGTCATATGTGATTCTTTGACTGCATGTCACAGCTCGTAAATGGAAATTTCACTCAAATTCAGACAGTGAGGACCATAATGATGTTACTGGGCAAGTAATTCGTAGCCAGCACTCATGCTGCACCGACATGGGTTCAAATCTCACCAAAGCAGCAGGGAGCATTTAAATTCAATTAATAATGAACTGCAAATCTTTTTAATAGTAACCATAAAACTACTGGATTTTCATTTTTAAAATATCCAATTCATTAGTGTCCTTCAAGAAGGAATTCTGTTGTCCTTCCTCTTCTATGTTACATGTGATTCCAGACACTCAGTGATGTGGTTAACTGTTAACTGCCCTGTAACATGGCCTAACAAGCCACTCAGTTTAAGAGTAATTGGGGATGGGCAACAGATGTTAGCTTTGCTTATGATGCTAATGTCCCAAGAGCAAATGTTTTTTGAAAATTCAATGTGTTGACTCAAACTCTATCTAGAGCCTGTTGCTTAAAAGTGATCATATTGATGAAGTGATGTCAATGTTTGATTGCAGAAAAATGGTAATTACTCCAAACAAGATTCTTTGGGGGAAAACCTGACATATAGCAGTATGACATCAGTTAAAGGTAAGAGAAAGTCTTCAGGAGGTAATTTGTTGAACACAATGTGATTAAAATCAGATATTACACGACACCACTTTATAGTCCAACAAGTTTATTTGAGATCACAAGCTTTTGGACGAAGGACCAGTGCTCCAAAAACTTGTGATCTCAAATAAACCTGTTGGATTATAGTCTGGTGTCATGTGACTTCTGACTTTGCCCACCCCAGTCCAACACCAGCACCTCCACACAATGTGGTAAAGAATTGTTGATTTAAGCTACTGTTGATTGTGAGCACACACTGGCTTTAGTTTTTCTGTATATTTATTATCATATTCATGTTTTCTTCAGAAAAGTAGCAATGTTAAACAGACAAGTAGCTGCAAGTAAAAATATATGGAAGTTTTGATTCTGTGTAAACTTACTGAAGTGATCAATTTTAAACTGTACCTGTACCAGGTTGTTACATTGCTTTTGTTGTTCTGTATTCAGTGTGATTGTTCCTTGTCATGTAAAATGAATTCACACTGACACAGTCATGATTCCATACGATGCATTAAGTGGTTTATACCCTGAACCATATAAAATTAGGCATGTTCACCATAGTAACATGACAAGAACAGTTGCTGGAAGTTTTGGGGCTGCAAATATTGTGTTCAAGCAGAGAATTTTACAATGATCACTCTATTCTTGATATCCTAGAATACAGATTTTGGCTTATTGAAAATCTGCTGAATGCAACATGCAGTGATCCATTATAAGTGTGAGCCAAGCATTGCATGACTGTTGCATGACTTACTGATAAAAATAAGGAAAGTAAAGTCGCTACACTCCCAGAGGAAAATAGAGCTCTTCCCTCGTCAGACACAAACGATTGGTGCTGAGTTTAACCTGAGATACCACACCTTCAAGCAAGGATCTTCATGATTATTCTCAGCTGGTGAGGGAATTGAATTCAGCCAATTGGTATCACTCTGCATTGCAAGCCAGCCATCCAACTTTACTGAACTAACTGACCCCAAAGCTTAATGCAACATTTTCAACTAACACTCAGCTAAGTTTCACTGATTAAGACTACAACATTTTATTAATTTATATTTGGCTACATTCACTTCAATGTTTCCCTTCTCATCTTCTCATCTTATCTCCTTATTCAAACAGTC
This sequence comes from Chiloscyllium plagiosum, assembly GCF_037043375.1. NCBI lineage: Eukaryota > Metazoa > Chordata > Chondrichthyes > Orectolobiformes > Hemiscylliidae > Chiloscyllium > Chiloscyllium plagiosum. The sequence continues at coordinate 16,051,085 of NW_028270177.1, forward strand.
AGCCTTGTGAAATACACTGACATTAAGTACAAAATAAAAACCAAAAGATGCTGTAAATCAGAAACAAAAACAGAAATCAGAATAAGGAAAGGTCACTGGCCCTGAAACATTAAATCTGATTGCTCTTCACAGATGCTGTTAGACCTACTGAGCTTTTCCAGCAATATCTGTTTTTATTTCTCATTAAGTACACATTTGCTCACACACACACACGTATACACACATCACTAAACCCATTGATAGTCGCTACAATGTTGGGTGATCTATCTTTAAATTGATCGTGGAATAAAATTATAGAATTGTAGTCGCAGCAACTGGTTCCAAATGACTTTCATCGCTATCAAGATAATGATTAGGTTCTTACTTAAAGTACTGTGAATTTAGTGCTAATGAGGAATGTAATTACTGCTCTAGATCAAACAGAAACCAGCAGTGGGAGCTGCAAGTCAGATGGTAAGGATATACAGGAATCCAGCAGCATGAAAGCCAACTCCTTTGGGAGTGAGAGTAACCTTCAAGATCAAGAAAGCAGCCAACAACTAATCCCAGTTCCTCTAATCACCTTGAAAGAAGTTCTGGAGGACCACCCTGATGTGCATGCTTTTCTTCGAAGTATTGTCTGTAATAAGGAGAGCATCTATGTCCTAGTGGAGAGTACTGATCCACCATGCTACAAGCATGTAAGGAGATCCCGCAGCCTTCGTAAACGTGGAAACCGTGAGGACCCAGGACTAAAGCATGGGCGCATTCTTCAATATTCTCATTCCAGCAATGAAGCTGGCGATGAGTACACAAGCTCAGAGATGTCTGAGTTGGAGACCAGTCGGTTTGTCCCAACATGGATAAGGAATGAACTCAATGAGGCAACATCCCTTGAAGCAGCCAGCAATGAAAGGGGCAGTGAAATAGACACTGTCAGAACCGTAGCCAGCAGAAATATAACAGGCACCCAGTCTTTAGAGAGTCCAGTGACAATGGTGAGCAAAACCAGCTCAGAAGAGGCAAAAACACAAGTTAAGAAGGAGATGTTTGGAGGTGTGAAAAAGACAAGTGGGAACCGCAGTGGAGAAAAACATGGCCATACATCGACATCAGGGAGCTCTGATGGACAGCTGATGTCCAGTAAACAGAAGATCACCAGAAATATTGACAAACACAGGGAACCTGGTAAGATCTTGAATAGGATTATACATTAACAATGGCTTCTGTTTCCAGCTATTGCTACATACCCAGTTTAGTGCCAGATTGAATAGTTTTTTTTTTATAATTAACAACAACCAGCACTCTGTCCAAAATGAACTCTAGGTTAAGCTGCACTGGGACACTGTACAGGTAACACTGCAACCTCACAGCGCCATGGACCTGGGTTCGATTCCAGCCTTGGGTGACTGGCTGTGTGGAGTTTGCACATTCTCCCTGTGTCTACGTGGGTTTCCTCTGGGTGCTCCAGTTTCCTCCCACAGTCCAAAGATATGCAGGTCAGGTAGATTGGCCATGTTAAATTACCCATTAGGTGCATTAGTCAGAGGGAGGTGGGTTACTCTTCAGAAAGTCGGTGTGGACTTATTGGGCCGAAGGGCCTGTTTCCACATTGTAGGGAATCTAATCTAATCAAACCTTTTTAACACACCCAAATTTAATCAGCAATTTATTGGTTGTACCAACAGTTGGATCAGCAGAATGACAGAATTGTCATGGTTCAGGCTATTCAGCCCAACATGTTTCCACCAGCTCTCGGAATAAGCATATGACTTGGTGCCATTCTCCTACATATTCCCCCAGCTCTGTGCAGTGCTTCTATTACAATAATCATCTAATACACTCTAGTAGCTAGAAAGATAACCATTGCCCCCAGTAAACCAATAAATGAGCAAAATTATCTCAGGGGACTCCTGCACTACCTCCCTTGTTCTCTTGTACAGCCTGGTAGTCACCCATCCCCAAATTATTAAAGAAATGAAGGGCCAGTGTTTAGACTCACTCATTAATATTTGCAAATTTGTATATCTCTGCTTAGGCCCTTAATTCCTGACTTTAAACTGCACCATTCAATTAAATGTTAAAAACAAAAAGTTTAAATATTTGGACATTAAAGATTTGAGATTCCCTCGTCTCCGCAAACTCCCAGCATTCCATCCAAAATGAACTCTAGGTTAAGCTGCACTGGGATGTTGTACAGGTATCCCCCACTTTTTGAACATTCACTTTATGCCACTTCGTTTTTATGGAAGGACTGCATTTGTACCTGTTTTCGCAAATCCGAAGAAGATTTTCGTTTTTACGAAAAACTATGGAATTTTTCCTATATGAATCATGTATCTTCTCTTAACGCCATTTTCAGCTTCCTGGGAATGCTTTACTTCTAGATAATGAGGGATACCTGTATTTATATATTTTGAATAACAAAGCAAAAGTGGAGGATTCAAATTAGTCAGTCTCAGAAATCCAAGGGACGAGCCATTATTATACATCAGTAATAAATGGATCAGATTTGAATCAAAGCTCGATGACAGCAAATGTAACAGCCCCTTTGTTTCTATGAATTGGCATTGAATTGAAGATGTTTGCTCTTTCATTCTGGTTGGACCGAAGCCCGATCAGAGAAGAATTGTTACCCACTTTTCAATGGGAGAACATTTTTTTATTGTAAAACCTAGATGAGGGGCCAAAACCTGTGCTGAGTGACTGAACCTGAAATGTCAATGCCAATGAGACTTGTAGCACAATAGGCCTTTCTTTTCCCAGACAGCACTGAGGATTTCTGAAGTGAAATTAGTTGGGTCAGTTTTTAAGTGAACTATACAAGACTGTTCCTCATCCAGTTTTAACTGACTCTAGATCTATTTGTGTGGTTTCCTGCAAGTATTGGAAAAAAAACTCAAGAGTTACTCAAAGGGAATACGTCTGAATTTGCAAAATGTATTTTGTTATGAGCATGCAGCACCATAAATAATGTATTGGTAAGACAACAGATAGCAAAAAGAGCTGCAAAGAAAGAGAATATAGAATTTTTCTGACTGTCAGACAGACAGGAAGAAGTCTGGTTCAGCTTTGAAAATCTATGGACTATTGGTTCTTCAGAGGTGCTTGATATGAGAAGTGGAAATGTCACACTGATACTGTAAAAAGTAACTTATGGATGCTAGATTTGTGGATTTTGCTAGAATAGTGTTACGAAATGCTTCATTTTGAATCCTGTCCATGGTGTGCTTAACTCTAGCGTCCAAATATGTCCTGATCCCCCAAAATTGCACTTTTCCCTGGGCAAAACAGAATAAAAAGGGTCAATGGAGCAGCTGTTTTTTTTTTGGGTATCTCTGGGGGGGGGGGGTCAATACTTGGTGATGATGGAAAAGTTCTTCCCAAGCCTGTAAACCTCATCCTGGTCTGTGAGAGGGCATGAAACATATTGTGTGTCACAGATGGACATTGTGAGGAGTTCTGGGACTATTGACATTTCTGATCAGCCTCCAGGGATGAAGACCTTACAGAGCAAATGTCAGATAAGGTTCTTTGTGTTTAATAACCATGTTTTAAAAGCCCCGCTCTTAAATTCTAACCTCGCTAGGACCCCCTGTGACCTTACATGTTTTGAGTCATATGACAGGAAGGGGACTATCACAGATTTTATGAGGGGTATGAGAGTAATGATACATCATTAGTTTGGGGGAGGGAGATTCCTTTAGCTACTGTTGTAACAGAGACACCACAAGCATAGTGTAAAGATTTCCTAAATTCATTGCTTGTAGCAGTATCCTGAATGCAATTTTGATATTCTTACAAATCACCAGCAGACAAAATCTTGTCTTTGATGTTTTAGATAGCAAGCAAAAGATAAGACTCTGAAATTCCAAAAGGACTTTAATTGCTGCAAAGGGTCATGAAAGGTGCTCCATAATGTTCTTCGTTTCATTTTGATAATTTTGCTATCACTCACCCAAGAAATTAACATACTCCACATAAATAATTACAACGCCTTTATCCGTAATGCCATTTTCTAGCTGCTGCTCATATTGAAAATAATATCAATGACAGTCATTTCAGATATAAACACGAATAGTTAGAATATTTCTCGCATGGTGTTCGCTAACTAGTACCCAGTGGAATTCGTGTTTTTAATGAGACTGCGAGACTTGAATTCAGTTCACTCAAGTCTTATTTTTTTTAATGGTATTCGCAAAGTGATTCAACCCAGATCATTGAATTTGTGTTTGTTATGATAGAGATGCTGGCTATGCTTTGAACACACAGCCTGATGTCAATCCAAAAGTTTAAGGTGTTACTGTGTAATGTGTATCAGCTCTCTGGCTGAGAATTGATCACTCTCCTTTTGAACCGATAGTATAAAAGGACCCAGCCCCTGTTTCAAATTATTCACCATTACTGTATGTAACCTGCAGTTACAGTCTACGCAGTTCACTGAAAAACACATGGAAGAACTTGTTAAAACCTGTCTGTGTTTCATTATTGTCCTCAGTACAAGATTTTGTAGCATCCACAAGTCAGTGCAGGCATTATCGGACGGAAATGGACATGGGTTTCCTCTCTCCTCAGGTATGTAGCTAGAATCCAGAATGATTCTTAATTTCCCTCTTTTGACATAGGTCACATTCGCAAGCAGTACTTTTGGCATATTTTGAAAACTTTGAAGTAATGTTACACTGTCCCGTTGTTAATGTGGTAACAGTATTTCAAATTACATTTCATGGAAAATATTTCAAAATAATTTTCTTGTGTAAACTATATAACACCATTTAGCATGTGAAATTCAGTTGTGAACAGTTTTTGGACAAAGCTGTAAGAAAGCACACAGACACACATTGGGGTCTGGCTGACCAACCACACACCAATGGCCTGTAATGGTTGAGTAGTTATGGTTGAATATTAGTTTCCAAAGGGTGTTTCTGCTTGGACAATAAATCCTGTTGGTATTCTGCCTCATCAGAATTGCAGATGGAAGGACTGATTTTACGAATTGATTCACAGCAATCACCTGCTGAGAGCCCATGTTGGAATCATAACTTACAGCACAAATGGTAGCTGTTCAGCCCATCAAGTCTATGCCAGCTCTCTGTAAAATCAAAAACAGTAAACGCGGAGGATATGTTCCAATACTTAACACAGAAACCAGAAATCACGGATGGAAGCGAATCCATTCATTTCAATGGGAAATTTACCTTCTCGGCAGCCCCCTGGTCCCTGGTTCCGGAAGGTTCCCTATAATGTGTTTGGAAAACCGCATGTAACTGAAACCACGAGAAACGATTCTGCAGAAACAGGGGTCGCCCTGTAGCTGGTCTCAATCCACAGCCCTGATGGTTTTTTTCCCTTTCTGATGCTTTGCAATTCTCATCAAAAACCGTGATGTCCAACCTCCATTCGAGCAACGGATTCCAGATCTTAATCACTCAATGGGGAAAGTCATCGTAGACCTACCAGACAATAGGGCTTCTCTATCATTAGAAAGAAAGACAACAGGCAGTGGTTTAACTTGAGGGTCACCACGCCCTAAATGAGGGGAGAGGTTGAGAAGAAGAATCCTTCATGGTAGCCTTAGCCAGTGCAGGAATTGAACCCATGCTGTTAATATCACTCTGCGTCGCAGGCCAACTATCCAGCCAACTGAGTTAACTGATATCTCCTCGTTGGGTTTGGAATGGATGTATTGGGAAATTACATAATCCCCTTTTCCCAATATGTTTTCCTGCAGCATCTGTGTCCACACCACAAGTGGCACATTTGTAAAGCATGCTTTTGACATTGTTAAGACCCAGAGAGAATTATAACCAATAAAAAATAAATACAAACTCCCAGGTAAGTCAAGATTTCATATTTTAAGGCATTTACTGTAACAGCAAACCGAAAGCTGACAGAACATGATCTTTATAGGCATTTTGCACTTAAATTTCAGAAAGGAACATTCCCCTTTAATATACAAACTGCACTCATCACAGATTTACAGTTTATTTTTAAGAGCAAGCAATTCAGAGCAGCTTCTAATGGACTTATATTTCCATTTCCAAAGAGTAGTAACTTCAACTGACCATCTCCAGGCATGTCCCTTAGTTTTTGGAGAGTTTTACAAGCAATCAATTCCTCTCCTCTGGCAAAGCCACAGCAAATCCTCCGGAATCCTGAAATAATGGCTGCTGAATGTAGCTCTTTGACTTAAAGTCCTTCATCCAGCTGTGGGATTTGACAAAGCGATTCTTCTCCGGCTGTTTGTGATATATTTTGATTTGTAGAGGGAGCCTGTAACCTGATCTCAAAAATGGCTACCTCTGCATTTTCCCCAAGGCAACATGGAACACGTTAGCCTTGCATCCATGCAGAAATGCTGATTAGTTATTCTGGACCGCAATGAGCTTTCGTCTTTTAAAAATTTATTCTTTCACAGGATGAGGACATTGTTGGCTAGACCAGCATTTATTGCCCATCCCTAATTGCCCAGAGAGCAGTTAAGAGTCAACCATATTGCTATAGTCTGGAGTCACATTTAGGCCAGACGAGGTAAGGATGGCAGCTTCCATCCTTAGAGGACATTAGCGAACTAGATGGTTTTTTCTAACAATCGACAATGGATTCATGGTCATCAGACTGTTTAATTCCAGATATTTATTGAATTCAAATTGCACCATCTGCTGTGGCGGGATTTGAACTTGAGTCCCCAGAACGTTACCTGGGTCTCTGGATTAATACCTTCCCACCTGTCCGCTCCATCTTCCTCTCTGACCCATCACCATTACCCCCTCCTCCAACTACCAATTGCATTCTCAGCTACCTTTCCCCAGCCCCACCCCCCTCTCATTTATCTCTCCACCCCCTCGGCTCACAAGCCTCATTCCTGATGAAGGGCTCTTGCCTGAAACATCGATTCTCCTGCTCCTCGGATGCTGCCTGACCTGCTGTGCTTTTCCAGCACCACCCGCTCATCTCTTGATTAACAGTCCAGCGATAATACCACTAGGCCATTGCATCCATTCATCCTAAAATTAAATGTGTGGGCAATTTACAACTTGGCTGTTAGCACCTTTCTGGGACTTTGGGAGATTCAGAGTCTACTTATTGTGACTTTTTCATTATCTTCAACGATGAACACTTAATATTGTGTCACCCCAGTAACACAATATGGACCTCTTTTTAATATTTCACCAAACCTTCAGTCAAGAAGACCACAAAAACAGGCTACATAATCACCTCCATTTTACCTTAAGTTAACACAACAGTGCTATATACCTCATAATCACTCTATTTGAATTATTTTCCTTGTGCTGTCACATTGTTTATGTGTACTTTTCTTAATGGAATAATCCCCAATAACGTCTTGATTGTATTGTTAGCCAGGGATGGTGAACTTAGCTAATGAGGCTCATTTTAGCAGACAATCCTGCTTGGATAGTTAGGAAAATATCAATGAGACCTGACAAAAGGAGAAAATAATTTGGGGGTAGCCTTGTTCCTATTGAAACAAACCAAATTTGGAACTACAGCAGCCAAAATATCTGTCACATTCACACAGTGTTACTATGCAGAATATTGTGTTTGTTTTGTGCACATTTTTCACCATCATGTAAACAGGATTGACAAGATGTCATCAAGCTGCCAATCCTATAACCATTCAGTTCAGCTTGCCTTTCAATGTACTGACCTGAAGCCAGTCTATTAGGATGATGATGTTTGATTAACTTCAAGTAGATTTAAAGCCCAGTGGTAAGTGGTGAATCTTCTTGTTCTGTAAAGTCCCCATCGCTCATAGTACCATCGCCTGTCAAACACAAACAACGTAATTACCCCAAAGCATCCAAGTCAAATCACAAACAGTTGGAACATTTCACTGCCTCATTCACATATCATTAACAAACCTCTTTCCAAACTCTGTTCTGTTTTCTTAAACACGTTTATATGCTGTCCTCAGCGCGATAAGCTTCACCGTTATCCTAAAAAAAATTAATCTTACTTATAGTTGCACAAGTTTCAACATTAAAAGAAAGTCTTGGAACTTATCAATTACTGAATGAGATTGAATTGTCACAGCAAACAAAAGGCAAATATAAATCCTTAGATTACTTGAGGATGAACAACAAATATACAGAATTTTATTGTGTTTGACACAGACGGAAGAGGTGAACGTTTCTAGTTAACACATAGCATTATTGAACTTTACTGCCCATCACAAGTTGTCTTTCTGTCTGTACATAGAACTCCACCAATCCAGTCACAACTTGTGGCAGGAGTGGCTCTGAATCTCCGTGGAAATCAGGAATGCTGAAAACTCCAGGGACTGGAAACCAGAGATCGCTGAATAGACTACGTTTGGGCAGAGGGCACACAAAGTGTAGAGGTATGACAATGATGAAGATTATTGTTCACTAAAGAGGCAAGGATTGAAGTTGGGGCTTGCACATTGAGATATGAAAATCTTAGCCACTGGAGATCTGTACTTGATCAAACATGACATTATAGACAAGATGTTTAGTTTAAGCCATGTTGATTTGTTGCTGTCAGTCTCTAAGGGCTTATCCTTGATGACTTCATAAGGGATAACATGATTGTTATAGACAGTGATGCTTTACAAAATCTTTAAGGACAGTGGGTTCTTATCGTCAGTGAATTTTGAGTTTCTTCAATTGTTTGTATCTGTGTTTATTATCCTTGTAGCATGAAAAAAATACTTTAATTTGGCCAGTGTAAGGTGCTTTTGAAAACTGAATTCCTAATTCTCAGTGATGACACCACTTTTTAATAAGAAAAAAAATCAACAGGGCTGATGAGGTTTGACCTCGTAGAGCTTTATAAAATCATGAGGGATATGGATAGGATAAATAGACAAAGTCTTTTCCCTGGACTTTGGAGTCCCGAACTAGAGGGCATCGGTTTAGGGTGAGAGGGGAAAAATATAAAAGGGAACTAAGGGGCAACTTTTTTATGCAGAGGGTGGTGTGTGTATGGAAAGAGCTACCAGAGGAAGTGGTAGAGGCTGGTACAATTGCATTATTTAAAAGGCATCTGAATGGTTATATGAATAGGATGGGTTTAGATGGATATGGGCCAAGTGCTCTCAAATGGGACTCAATAAGGTTGGGATATCTGGTCAGCAATGATGAGTTGGACCGAAGGGTCTGTGTCCATGCTGTACATCTCTATGACTCTGTGACTTTATGAGGGCTCACCTGGTTTTAGCAGGATCATATGGTGATTAATGAGCTGTATATAAAATGCAGAGAAAATAATTAGCAACATTTAGGCTGAGTTCTAGTTTTTAAGGTCATTTCAACTATAGCCCAGGAGAACTGAGGGCAATTGAAGTGCTGTACTTGTGTCAGATTATTTAGCACTGAACAGAACCAGATCTAGGACTTGCCTGTACTATGTTAGTACTATGGCAAATAGTATTCCTACTCACTCACCCAATTTCCTTGGGGATTCTTCAGTTAATATATAACAACAACAAATCCCAAAGTCCAATGAAAAATTCAGATTACTTTCATGTGTTAATTAATTCCGAGATCTCTATTTAACATCCCTTTCCTTTGCAATTTCGGTTTGTAATTTGGGGCCATCTTTCCATTAAATACGATGCCCTGGGAAAGTTTGCAGCCAGACCCCAGGTCCTGCTGGCTGGGAGATCACATTTAGCATTAGGGCTGGCCTATCGTGCCACTGATGCTGTCATTCAAGTTCCAGACTAAATGTACTTTATTTGATCTGCATTGTGTAAGTTTACGCGTGATGCAATGACACCAAAAGATCTAGGAGCTGAATGTAGGCCCTTCAGTCCATCGTGTCAGCTCCTCCATTCAATAAGATCATGGCTGATATGAAAATCCTCAACTCCTTGCAGTGAGTACGTGGAAACCCAGAATGTATGGATTCTTGTTTTTTTTCATGGGCAGCGTGGTGGCTCAGTGGTTAGCACTGCTGTCTCACAGTGCCAGGGACCCGGGTTCTATTCCAGCCTTGGGTGAGTGTCTGTGTGGAGTTTGCATATTCTTCCTGTGTCTGCATGGGTTTCCTCCGGGTGCTCCAGTTTCCTCCCACAGTCCAAAGATGTGCAGGCCAGGTGAATTGGCCATGCTAAATTGCCCATAGTGTTAGGTGTATTAGTCAGAGGGAAATGGGATTGGGTGGGTTACTCTTTGGAGGGTCGGTGTGGACTTTTTGGGCCGAAGGGCCTGTTTCGACACTGTAGGGAATCTAAAGTAATCTAATCTAAACTAAGAAACTGTCAGAAGTCAGCTGCAAAGCCATCCCCATTTCCTGGTATTTTGTTCATCACTCCCCACCACCATCAGTCCATCACCTTTGGATTTCGGCTGCAGTTGTTTACCTGTAGCTATTATTTCATGACATGTTTTGCATCACTGGCTAGGCCAGTATGTATTATTCTCAAATAGCCTTTGAGAAGGTGGTAGTGAGTCAACCTCTACTGTTAGAGAGGGAGTTCCAGAATTCTGACCCAGTGACGATGAAGGAATGGCGATAGATTTCCACATCAGCATGGTGTATGGCTGGGAGGGGAACCTACAACTGGCAGTGTTCCAATGTATTTGTTGCCCTTGTCCATTTGGGTGGTAGAGGTCTTGAGTTTGGAAGGTGCTATAGAAGAAGCCTTGTTGAGTTGCTGCAATGCATCTTGTACATGGTATACACTGCTCTTACCTTGCATTGGTGGTGGAGGAAGTGAATATTGAAGGTGGTGGATGTGGTGCCAATTAAGTGAGCATCCTTGTCCTGGATGGTGTCAAGTTTCTTAAGTGTTGTAGAAGCTGCATTCATCCAGGCAATTGGAGAGTAATCCACCACACTCCTGACATGTCCCTTGCAGTCTTGGGGGAATGAGGAGGTGAGTAACTCATTCTAGTCTCAGACACACACATGTAACTATTGTACTTATGTGGCTGGTCCAGTCAATTTCTGATCAATCATAACCTCTATGTTGAGTTGAAATGTGTGGTGCTGGAAAAGCACAGCAGGTCAGGTAGCATCCGAGGAGCAGGAGAGTTGACATTTTGGGTGTAAGTCTTCATCAGGAGTGTGCTATGTGTTTCGATTTGTTATTATTTGTTATTATTGAATCTGCTTCATTCACCTTTTCAGGCAGCACATTCCAGACAAAAACTCAGTGTCAAACAAAACATCTCTTCTCTGATTTTTATGCCAATTATTGTAAATGAGGCCCTCCAGGCAGTAAAAACAGTTTCTCCCTATCTGCAATATCAAGACCCCTCATAGTTTTGATCTTTGTAATTAAATCCCCCTTCTCCTCTCTAACAGTATTTTTCTTTACCTAGCTACCTGGATGAATGCAGAAATGTCTGCTGTGAAAAGCTCCAAGTACTATCACCGTCCTGCTCTGCCCACGTCACCTCTTTCAAAGAGCAAGGTTTGGTCATTTCCAGCCTCATCATGTTGATACCAGTCCAGTTTAATTAGCTTCAGGTCAAACAAAATGAGCTCCTCTACTAATGTCCTCCATCAAATTACAGCTTAATAGTAATTTAATTGAATGAAATTTGCATATGTGTGAAGTCTTAATAGAATATTAATTCAGCAAAGTGTATTTCAGTCCCCTTTGTTAAAGGGATGTTATTTTTAAAAGGCCTCTGACAGTCATGTGAATAGCACTGTTCTATCTGTTTGAAACATAATTATCCTGACAGCTGCAATCCTAGTGATTGCCCTCATTTGATCCAGCCTGAGATCAGAACCTGCGCTGCATGAATAGTTCATTAGTGAGCACACAATGCAATGGAATCAATGTTTACCAGCTCCCTATATCGTGGGATCCAAACAGAGCTCATGGCCCTTTTACAGTGCAGTGACATCTCTGACAGCAACACTGACTATGGCAACACTGATATATTATCTTGTCGGCAACACTACTGAGGGCAGAGGAGAATTGCCTCAACTGCTGCCTCTCTACAGAGGCACTGAACCACTGTCAGCAAACGTAAATGAGGATTCTCAATACTTCTTGGAATGTGAGAAAAGCCTCATCACACATAGTGCTGAGAGAGTGCTGCACTGTCAGTGGTATCATCATCAGCTTGAGCAATAGACCCAGAGTCTGTTTGCTGTTTCTGAAAGATGTAAAAGATCCTGTGGCATGATTCAAAGAAGAATAGAAGAATGTTCTTCATGTCCTGTGTAACATTTATCCCTCAAACAACAGGTTAACATCAGTATTTGTGGGAATTGACATGCACAAATTAGCCAGCACATTTTCTGTGTAACAGTCATGATATAAAACACGTTATAAAAGTCATGATTTGGAGATGCCGATGTTGGACTAGGGTGTACAAAGTTAAAAATCACACAACGCCAGGTTTATTTGGAAAAGCTAGCTTTCGGAGCGCTGCTCCTTCATCAGGTGCTTGTGGGACCTGATAAAGGAGCAGACCTCTGAAAGCTAGTACCTCCAAATAGACCTGTTGGACTATAACCTGGCATTATGTGATTTTTAACATAATAAAAGGTGCTACATAAATGTAGATCTTTTTGAACCTTTCTTTTAGTGCTCTGCCCTGATTCTACTGAGAATACGGTGGTGGGATGTGTTCTTTTTGCTTAGCAGTTTTGACAGAATGCCTCTGAAATGCTTCAGAAGGTACCCTGAACTGGGACTAAAGTAAAAAGCAGGCAACTCCAGTTAAAAGTGTCAGCTTTGCCAGACACTTTTGGTTATTATTTTTATTCCTGGTGCCAGCCAACAGGTTTTTACTCCACAGATGAGCTGGTACTCATTTCCTTATCTACGTGCAGTTCTCTGATCATTGTACTGTACAGATTTTCCAGGCAGAGTTTGGAAAATAAACATTGCTTCATTAAACTCAGGCACGTTCAAAGTCATGTCTCTCATCATTGCTGCTGACACGTCTGCAAATAGTTTTGCAATTATCTCTTACATGGAGTGGTGCAGGGATAATAATGGATTTAAATTCTGACATTAAGTCACAAAAGGATTTGGGATTTAAACATAACGTTTAGAATGGGCAGTTGAGCAATAATTCCTGTTTTCTCCTTAACAGGATGCCGAGTTGGCCAGAGAGGGGAAGGGGATAAAACGGATTGAAGGCAAAATAGAGCCACAGGAGGGAAACCATAATAGTCTGCATCTCCTGGAGGAACAGCAAAGACTTGCACTGGTATGACCATCATTTTTCTGTTTCCAGACCAGCGCTTGATGCCACTAATATTGGAACTGTGCACAGACTGGGACAGCGGTTTTAGGGATCCGGGTTCAAATCCCACCACAGCAGATGGTGGAATTTGAATTCAATAAAAATATCTCGAATTAAGAGTCGAATGGTGACCATGAATCCATTGTCAATTGTTGGAAAAACCCATCCAGCTCACTAATGTCCCTTAGGAAAGGAAACTGCCATCCTTACCTCATCTGGCCTATGTGACTCCAGACCCACAGCAATGTATTTGCTGCCCTCCAGGCAATTATGGATGGGCAATAAACGCTGGCCCACCCACATCCCATGAATGAATGCAACAAAAGGTTCTGTGCAGAGTTCCAACCATCTCCAGCCAGAATTCCTCCATGTTTTACGATTCTGGGCAAGATGTCCTCAAAATGGTCAGCTCGTGGGTGAGGAAGCATGAACTGGCTCCCTCTCTTAAATCAACCTCTGTCTCAGTTGGTCGCAACAAGGTTCATTTAAAAAGTATCCCTTCCCTTCTGGATAACTTCTACCAATCCACAGGTATTTGTGTTTTAAAAGGAGGCAAATCAACCAGGCTTTCTTGAGTTAAAGAAAGGGGGAGTGGTTTTTGCTACTGAACGTGAGAAAATGCAATAAAATGTGACACCAACATGCATGCAGGCTGGAAATGTGAATGCAATGAAAAGATACCGGCTAAAAAGATGTATGGGTTAGAATTGGGTTCTGTGAAGAAGTGATGGTGGAATGTTGCGAGTGTTAAGTTGGATGGCATTGACAAGGCTGATATTCATAGCGAAACCATTGGTTTTGTGATTCTGGGCTCTGCAAGTTGGTTGTCAAGCTTTTGTCTTGCTTCCTTTTAGATAGTGACTTCACTGGCTTCCAGCACTTAAAGGGAGAGACAGGTTTTCTTTATTTGCAGTGCTGGGATGTCCAATAGCTGTCCTCAAGCTGGCACTTTCAAGAACACTTGTCCACCCTAGCACATTAGCTGACTAATACACTGATACTAAAGCTCCAGGGATTTTTAACCCTTATTCTTGTGCTGTTCTGAGAGAGTAAAACACAAACATGTCTTTTGACTCATTCCAAAATCCACTGGAGATGGATTTCTTGCTGTAATCAGGTTTTACCTTGCATCGCTCCCTCTTTAATTCTGTGTTTGAAGTTTCCCTGACACTCTACAGGCATGATGTTCCATGGGTTCACACAGGGATTTTCAGCAATCAGTGAATTCCATTCTGTGGATTTGCAATCTCAGCCATTCATGATTTTTAAGCCTATTTCTTAAAGAAAAATAGTGTCTTGTGTTATGAAGATGTGGCTGTACTGTACCTTTAAGAGAGTTAAAAGCTAGCAGTGACAGCACCAAGTGTTCTCAATAAGATACAATGTAAACATGAGCTCCAGCTACTGGGGTAGCTAAGATAGCTGGTTGCCTAGAAATGACAAAACAGGTTCAAATTAGGCCAATCAGTTTAAATTATACCCCAAAAAAATACCAAATTCCAATCCAGTTTGAATTGATATATTGACAACCTTAAAAGCCAATGACACAATCTGATGCTTTGGGGATATAAGACTGGGGAAAATTGAACAGTTGAGAGGAGAACTGCCAAGCTACCAGCATGTAAAGATTGTCTGAAAAATAGCTCTCTTAAAGGTACCTTTATCAATCAGTAACCTGTGAAGAAGAATCTCCAAGAATAAGAAAAGAGGACAGGAATACAGAGAAAGCTGAAATAAACTTGTTCGTTTTTACTTGAAATAGTTCTTGGCCTGTTGAATCTTCACAGATTACTGCACAGGATAAATCTTTTCTGTGTTGCTGTTTAAATTAAGCAGGAGGGTTTACCCCGTGTCGAAACACTTGATAAAAGTTCAAATGTAGGTAAGTAATTTATGATGAACATCGGCTGTCATGACAAGAGATACATTGCTGTGGGGAGTCAGTTGGTTGCTTTTAATACAAGGAAACCAATCTGTACCATTGTAACAGACAATCAGTTTTTCAATGTATAATTTCAGTTACATTACACTGTAATTTTTTGCTATAAATTCTGTGTTAGGATTGAGCCCTCCATTATCACCTAATGAAGGAGCATCGCTCCAAAAGCTAGTGTGCTTCCAATTAAACCTGTTGGACTATAACCTGGTGTTGTGTGATTTTTAAATTTGTACTACTGCTGTTCAACTCTCTACCCCAGTTTACTTTGAACTCAGTGACCATCACCAGTGGAGCAAAACCAATTTGTGTTCTATCAAAGGTGTTGAGTATGGCTGAACTGTTGTTCTTCTGTAGTTGGCAGTCCCCTAGTGACCCAATCAATTGTCAGCCTGGTGATAGCTGGAGAATTCTATTCTTATTTGAGGGGCACTTGTTCTGCTAGTAGGCAAAGAGTGCCTAAGGATGCTGAGGCATACATTAATATACAAACAGCTGACAAAGTGAAGACCAACTCATTCAATTCATTCTAGGCCTTGCATTTTGTATGGCTCAATATCACACTTCGACATAAATTTATGTGTGAAAGTGCATTAGGAAAACTGCAACAAGAGCAAACTTATTGCATCTCCCACAATGTTCCAAAGCACTTGGCATTCAATAAATAGACTGAATAATGTGGATTCCATTCTTGCCCAGTTGGGTTTACATGAGAAGAGGTGTATATGCTTCTGGCAGATGTTTGGAGTCCAGTGCTGACCATGTGCCCAGCACCCAAACTTTGTTCTCCTTTGTCCCAGGTCTTCAGCTTAGCCACATGCCCAAGTCTTTCTGGGACCTCCGACCCTGCTTTTGCTGGCGCAGCCTGCTCCAACTCCAAGCCGATATTCGCTCCAGTCTCCATGGGCCTAATGCTGCTTCTTCCAAACTTGCAGCATCTCTATCCCTCCAACACTGCTCACTTTCATGCTACAAGCCACAGATTTTATTACAATGTGCTGTCAAAGTTAAAAATCACACAAAACCAGGTGAAAGTCCAACAGGTTTAATTGGAAGCACTAGCTTTCGGAGCACCACTCCTTCATCAGGTGGTTGTGTAAGACGTCAAAGTTGGTTTTGTAGACAAACATTTTATGTACAGCAAGATTCCACAAGCCACACAGAATGAACAATTAAGTCGATGTGTTTTTGCTCTAATTAGTTATGGAAAAGTGTTTGCCAGCACACCACAAGAACTCTCTCTTCTGCAAATGGCACATGGATTCCATAACAGGAAGATAAGACTATTGTTTAATAATCCATTCAAGGTCTGACACCATTGGCAAAATAACATTCTCTTAGACCTGCACAGAAGGTGAAGACCAAGACTATGTGTGTGTGGGTGAGGGCATTGGCATCAATCCACAACATGATGACTTAGGCAAATATTTACACCATATCAGGTTGTGGGTTTGCTTGCTGAGCTGGTAGATTTGTTATCAGACTTTTTATCACCATGCTAGGTAATATAATCAGTGAGTCTCCAATGAAAGGCTGGTGTTCTGTCCCACTTGCTATTTATCTGTCTTGGTCTGTTGTGGTGGGTAATACCATTTCTGGTTCTTTTTCTGAGGGGTTGGTAAATAGGGTCCAAATCGATATGTTTGTTAATGGAGTTCCGGTTTGAATGTCAGGCCTCTAGGAATTCTCGTGTGTGTCTTTGCTTAGCCTGTCCCAGGATGGATGTATTGTCCCAGTCAAACTGGTGTCCATCTTTGTCTGTGTCTATGGATACTAGTTGGTCATGTCTTTTGGTGACTAGTTTACGCCAAACTATGAAGATGGGGAGTGCAGATAACCAAGGGAAGGCATCAGTTGATCCTAAAGCTGCAAATACTGGAGTCCTCTGCGAAGGGTTCAAGTGATTTGGAAAATTAAAATTGTCTTTCAGCTTTCAAAACAATGCAAGGTGCACCTGGAAGAAGCAGGCTTGTGAAATATTCATGTTACCAGAAGAGGAGCTGGTCAGGTCCACACAGTATCAACTCTCTCTGCCTCAGCTGCAGGAAGTAAAGAATGTAGCTATTGTGTTGTTGTTGGGGTTCATCTGTGGAACCTCAAATGCTCAGCACACAGGTCCAAGTGTAGTTTACAACTTACTATAAATATTTTACAGAGTGTCGATCTCTTCAGGCTAGCAGTTGCCGTTTGATGCTCCCAGCTATCTTGCCTACTCAGTCTTCAAATCTATTCCAAATTAATCTCATGATCTGTCAATAAAGTAGTTTGGGGGCTGTGGGGAAGCTCAATTCTAGACATGTGCAATTTGTTTAAAAACATAAAACCTCTCTGGTGAAGGTAGTGATAGTTTATGGAGATGTGCTGGTTAAGGTACAGCACCGTGCAGTATGCTAATGTGATTATTAAAAATAAAAGTAACATGCTACTTGAAGACAACAACCTGCCTAGCAGGGCTGAAATTACTCTACACATTCTTCTGTCTCCTAATTTAGTCAATAAAATTGGATGAATATACCAAGCCTTCATTACATTTCACACAACACCAGATTATAGTCCAGCAGGTTTATCTGGAAGCACTAGCTTTTGGAGCACTGCTCCTTCATCAGGCGGTTGTGATTTATAAGATCGTAGGATACAGAATTTATAGCAAAATATTATAGTGTCATACAGTGATATATTGAACAAACCTGAATTGCAGGTTTTGATTCATTAATATATAAATCCCAGAACTTCTTTTAAATTACCTTCTCGAGAAAACTTAAGGTTTTATAACAAAAGGTGAGATCTCGCCTCAAACAATGCAGTAAAGGTGTGAGGTCAGAGTCTGTCTGTGTCCCAATCTTGAGTCAGACTGGTTATATTTCCAAAGTGGAATTTACAAAATATTATATGTCTGCATATTACTGTCTGCATTGACTGCCTGCAGATTGTGCATTTTTTAAGCAAAATAGAATGTATCTGCAAATATAATTCTGCAAGTACAAACTCACCCCATAGACTTATTTGTGCGTATGTATGCATGAGAGAGAGAGAGTGCATGGGTGTATGTGACTGTGTGTATGTGAGTGTGAGTGTACATGAGAGTGTATGTGTCTGTGTGTGTGAAAACCTGGTAAAGTATTTGTGTGTGTGTGGGTGTGACGGAGTATAAACCTGTGAGAGGGTGTGTGTGTGGGCGTGAGTGTGGGGCCACATGTGTGTATGAGAGAGAGCGTGTGTATGAGAGACGGTCTGCATGACTATGTGAGTACGTAAGAGTGTATGTGTATGTGTGCTTGTGTGTGTGCGTGAGAGAGAGTGTATAGTGCAATGGGGTCACCTGTAATGTGACATGAACCCAAGGTCCCGGTTGATGCCATCCCCGTGGGTACTGAACTTGGCTATCAGCCTGTGCTTGGCCACTTTGCGTTGTTGCCTGTCCTGAAGTCTGCCTTGGAGGATGGTCACCTGACAATCCAAGGCCGAATATCCCTGACTGCGGAAGTGTTCCCCAACTGGGAGGGAACACCCTTGTCTGCTGATTGTCGTAGTATCTGCTTGTCATGGTATCATTGCCTGAAGCGTATGAGATAGTTAATGTTGGCTAAGTCACATGAGAACCTGCCGCGCAATGTGTAATGGTGGTATCCGTGTCGACACTCTGATACGTCTTGCTGTGGTTGCCCTGTCAGGGATGTATGGTGTTGTGGTTGATGTTGTCCTGAAGGCTGGGCAGTTTTCTGCGAACAGTGGTCTGTTTAAGGTTTGGTGGTTGTTTAAAGGCGAGAAGTGGAGGCGTAGGGAAGGCGAGGTGGTCATCCTCATCAATAACGTGTTGCAGGCTGCGAAGAACATGGCATAGTTTCTCCGCTCCCAGGAAGTACTGGACAATGAAGCGTACCCTATTGGTTGCAGCTTGTGTCCATCTCCTGCGGAGGTCATTATGGTCTCTCACTGTGGCACGCCAGAACTGGCGATCGATGAGTTGAGCATCGTACCCTGTTCTTATGAGGGCATCCTTGAGC
The DNA here is from genome assembly GCF_037043375.1 of Chiloscyllium plagiosum. Taxonomy (NCBI): domain Eukaryota; kingdom Metazoa; phylum Chordata; class Chondrichthyes; order Orectolobiformes; family Hemiscylliidae; genus Chiloscyllium; species Chiloscyllium plagiosum. Next base: position 16,070,206 of record NW_028270177.1, read on the forward strand.
ACCTTTAGGTGTCCGTCATGTTCCTCCTCATCTGAACAGATCCTGTGTATGCATAGGGCTTGTCTGTAGGGAATGACTGTTTTAATATGTTTTGGGTAGAAGCTGGAGAAGTGTAGCATCGTGAGGTTATTCGTGGTTTGTGGTAGAGTGAGGTGCTGAGGTGCTCATCCTTAATGGAGATGCATGTGTCCAACAATGAGACAGATACTAGAGAGTAGTCCATGGTAAGCCTGATGGGGGGATGAAATTTGTTGATATCATGTGCAGTTGTTTCAGTGACTCCTCACCATGGGTCCAGAGGAAGAAAATGTCGTCAATGAACCTGGTGTATAGCGTTGGTTGGACGTCCTGTGCAGAAAAGAAGTCTTGTATGAACCTGTGCATGAAAATGTTGGCATGTTGGGGTGCAAATTTGGTCCCCATAGCTGTTCCATGTGTCTGGATGAAGAATTAGTTATCAGAGATAAAAACGTTGTGGTCATGGATGAAGTGGATGAGTTGTAGGATGGTGCTTGCAGATTGGCAGTTGTTGGTATTGAGTACTGAGGCTGTTGCAGCGATGCTGTTATTGTGGGTGATGTTGGTGTAGAGTGCTGACATGTCCATTGTGACGAGGAATGTTCCTGGTTCGACTAGTCTATAGAGCTGAGTTTCTGTAAAAAGTCTGTTGTGTCATGGCAGAAACTGGGGTCCTTTGTACAATGGGTTTCAAGATGCCTTTGATATGCATGCACACACACATATAATTCCATGGGGTGAGTTTGTATTTGCAGAATTATATTTGCAGATATATTCTATTTTGCTCAAAAATGCACAATCTGCAGGCAGTCAATGCAGAAAGTCAATAAATGTAATATTTTGTAAATTCCACTTTGGAAATAGAACCAGTCTGAATGAAGATTGGGATACATACAGACTCTGACCTCACACCTTTAATGCATTGTCTGAGCTGAGATCTCACTTTTTGTGATAAAACCTTAAGCTTTCTTGAGAAGGTGACTTAAAAGAAGTTCTGGGATTTACGTATTAATGAACAAAACCTGCAAACCATTCTAAAAGATGAAAGACTTAACAATTCAGGTTTATTCAATTTATCACTGTATGACACTGTAATCTTTTGTTATAAATTCTGTGTCTTATGATTTTATACTCCACAACCACCTGATGAAGGAGCACTGCTCCAAAAGCTAGTGCTTCCAAATAAACCTGTTGGACTATAACCTGATGTCGTGTGAACTTTGTCCACCCCAGTCCAACACCGGCTTCTTCACATCATGGCTTCAGTACATTTGCAAGTGCTCATTAACACGCAGATAAGGATTGGTCATTTGAAACTTCCCCTTGAAAATTGACAAGACCGAGGCACTTAGATAAAACTAAGAACAGCCGTAGCCTGGAGATTACATCTTATGGGAATAATTAATGCAAAGTAGATATTTTTGCTTAGATAATTGAGCATCTAGTTTGCCTGAAATTCTTTCGTACGATAGTTCAAATGTAATTTTTTAAAGAAACATTAGACAGTGACTTATAAATAACAACGGTGAACTAAAGATCCATAATAGAGAAAGTAACCCAAAACAGAAAGCAGATGTCGAGTTATGTGAAGCACATGTACATGCTTCTAGATAATTGTTGTTTAATTCAAGAGCACGAGAGATCACATGGGCATGTGGACGAGACAATGTGTAAGGAGAGCTAGCCCAGCATTCAACATAGCAGAGAAAGCCTTGTCTTCATTTTGATGACTGGAGTTTTAGGAAAGGACTTTAATTGTTTCTATGTATACTATTGGGCTGCATTCCCACTACTGGCATGGAAAATGGGCACACAAGATGGGCTAGAAGACAATATCCCTTCCACATCTGCCCTGTCAAGTCTCCTTAGGATCTTACCTTTTACTTTCCACTCATTCGTGGGCTGTGAGTTTCACTGGCTGGGCCAGCCTTTATTGCCCCTCTCTAGTTGCAGTTGAAGGTGGTGGTGAGCTGTCTCTTGAACAACTATAGTTGGTGCAGTTGCATCAAAAACATAGTCAGGAAGGAAGTTCTAAAGTTTTGACCCAGTGACAGTGAAGGAACATTGATATAGTTCCAAGTCAGGATGGTGAGTTTCTTGGAGGGGAACTTGTAGGTGTCATGTCCGCATGTGTCTGCTGTCTTTGTGCTTCTAGATGGTAGTGATCATAGCTATGGAAGGTGTTGTCTAAGGAGTCTCAGAGAAATTTTGCAGTGCCTTTAATAAGGTGCTGTGTGGGAAGTTGCTAAATAATGTAAGGGTCCATGGTGTTAGGGACAAGGGATAAAGGGGTCTTTTTCAGAATCGCAGCTGGTGACTAGTGGAGTTTTGCAGAGTTGAGTATTGGGACCACAACTGTTCTCATTATACACCAATGATCTAGATGAAGGAACTGGGTAAGTTGTTGCTAGGTTTGCTGATAACACAAAGATAGGGTGGAGGGACATGTCATGTTGTGGAAGAGGTGAGGCAGCAGAAGGACTTGGACAGACGAGGAGATTTTCCAGATCTTTTTCAATTCACTTCACCCATCCAATTTCTTTGTAGCTTCCTTATCTCTTCTTCACAACTTATTTTCCCACCTATCCAAGTCTCGTCAGCAAATTTAATAACTGTAACACCAATTCCTTTATCTGGGCCATTTATATAAAATGCTCACATGTTTTTCACGACGGGGTGCTTCATGCAAAGGGAAATGTGGTAACCAATTGGCACAGAGCAAGATCACAAAGAACAGCAATAAAAAACTGACTAATTAATCTGGTTGACGGATAAATATTGGTCAGGACACTAGCTGAGCTCTCCTGCTATATTCTGAATGCCATCACATCTTTTATATCCACCTAGGATAAAAGGCCAGTCTCTGACATTTAATCCAAATTCCAACAGTGTAGCACTCTCTCAGTACCTCTCATGAACGGCAATTGGAAGTGTGCCTTCTAGTCTTGAAGCAGGACTTAACCCTTAGCCTTCTGACCCAGACACAATGCGACCAACAGATCTGGGGCTGGAACCTTTTTTTAGATTAGATTAGATTACCTACAGTGTGGAAACAGGCCCTTCGGCCCAACAAGTCCACACCGATCCTCTGAAGAGTAACCTATTTCCCTCTGACTGATGAACCTAACACTGTGGGCAATTTAGAATGGCCAATTCACCTGTCCTGCACATCTTTGGACTGTGGAAGGAAACGCATGCAGACACGGGGAGAATGTACAAACTCCACACAGACAGTTGCCCGAGGCTGGAATCAAACCTGGGTCCCTGGTGCTGTGAGGCAGCAGTGTTAACCACTGAGCACCGTGCCGCCCCTAGAGGAGACAAGACAGCCAAATTTCTTATTGGAAAAGCTTAGGTATACAAGCTGAGCATGTCGTGACCACATTCTTCTATGTTAACACAGAATAGTGGAATGTGACCGTTGGTCTTTGCTGACTGGCTTCACCAATGCCCCCATCTAACTGGTTATTGAACTAAAAATGATTTACTTTTCCCCTTAATGTGAAACACCTGGAGTCTCTGCTCAGTGACTCTCCATGTTATCACAGACAGCTTCACACATACACCATCTAGGAAATCTCAGGCACAATCCTAAGCTGTACGATTGCAACATTAGCTGTCCCATGGTATCACTCTCTTTAAAAGTGCCCTTTGATTTGGGTGTGAAGATAGAAATCAGATTTGACAGCACTACAAGTTGAGAATGGTGGCAGCATCAGATTATATTGCCTAACTCATGCTGTGCTCAAATTAGGAACATGCAGAGAGCTTGGTTCAGTCTGTCCCTAAGCGCTGACTGTCCTATCAGCTCTTTCCTGGCACTTGGGGGAGATTTCTTCTGTGAGCTGTGTGTAATGAAATCATAAACCCATTGTTTATAGGCACCGAAGAAACCTTGCCCCTGAACATACTGCACCTTCCACAACCCCTACGGATAAAAGACATTAAAAGCAATCCGGCAAAAATGAAAGTTTAAAGAGATGGATTTGTGCTGGATGCAATTATACTGAGATGTGCCTTGCAGATATGCTTTCACTCACTAAATCAGAACCTCACACCAGTTTGGCTGCATCATACTCCACATTTTACAGCACAGTGAAGCTGAAATCATGTAACTACGCCGGGACACTCCAGCTGCTAGCTAATGAGATCTTAACAAGCACCAAGAAACCTGGAAGAAAATTGGAGATTAAAATTTTCTCACCAAATTAACATCACATAAATATTTACAGCCAGATCTAAATGTGTATTAATAATTAGTGAAAACATTTCAAATTAATGATAGCAAGCAGAGTAGAGTTTAAAATAAATGCTTTTAGGAATGGAAAACAAAACCTTTTGCACAAGTGAGATCATTAGTGAGGGGAGAGGGAGGATTCACAGGGGGCTGCAGAAGGCTTTGATTCAGAGCCTGATGTGAGGGTCACTGAGCTCTGGATAAGGGTCAATGAACACAGCTATCATTGCTGATTGGCTGTATTCTGATGACACTCTTGAGCACTGCTGTAGAAAGACCAAAAGGAGTTAAAATGATCCAGAGAAATGGAGAGAACAATTCCACCGACAGCTCCCATTTACAGCTGCCTGGTATTCTATTACAGAAAGGAGCAGAGGGAGAAAAAGAGACAGGAGTTAGGGAAAAGAAAGCTCTAAACAAAGCCTTGAATAATATAGCAACAATGAAAGGGACTCTTTCAATGTCTTGCTTTTATTCGTCACTGGAGAATGCAGCAACACAAAGCAAGCAGTCTGAACCGTTAGGTTTTTGGAAAGAACCTTTGCCCATTAAAGTCCTCTCATCGACAGTTTCTTAGATCCTAATCTAGATGGTGTGCAGTTAACCCTCCTTGCCTTGCTGTGTGTGAGGAGTCCAACTCACTCTTGTTTCAGAACTCAGCAAGTTGTGTTGAACTTACAGCTGACATCACACACCAACGCCCAAAGTATTGTTAATGCTGTATTGTGATGAGCTCACTGTGAATATCAAAATCAGTTCCACAACTGGCAGGGACAGCCCAATGGAAGGGACAGCCTTTGAAGCCACATATAATTATTTCTGTGATTTAACCATATCAGTATCAATCTGTCTGTTCACCCTTTAAGATGTCAGTTAACAGACGACCTAATTGCCCAATGTAGTACACTACTTTTCATCATTTATATAAATGATTTGGATGTGAGCATAAGAGGCATAGATAGTAAATTTGCAGATGACACCAAAATTGGAGGTATAGTGGACAGCGAATAAAGTTATCTCAGATTACAGTGGAATCTTGATCGGATGGGCCAATGGGCTGAGAAGTGGCAGTTGGAGTTTAATTTAGATAAATGTGAGGTGCTGCATTTTGGGAAAGCAAATCTTAGCAGAACTTATACACTTAATGGTAAGGTCCTCGGGAGTGTTGCTGAACCTTGGAGTGCAGGTTCATAGCTCCTTGAAAGTGGAGTCACAAGTAGCTAGGATAGTGAAGGTGGCTTTTGGTTTCCTTTATTGGTCAGAGTATTGAGTACAGAGTTGGGAGGTCATGTTGTAGCTGTACAGGACATTGGTTAGGCCACTGTTGAAATATTGCATGCCGTTCTGGTCTCCTTCCTATTAGAAGGATGTTGTGAAACTTGAAAGGGTTCAGAAAAGATTTACAAGGATGTTGCCAGGGTTGGAAGATTTGAGCTATAGGGAGAGGTTGAATAGGCTCAGGCTGTTTTCCCTGGAGCGTCGGAGGCTGAGGAGTGACTTTATAGAGGTTTACAAAATCAGAAGGGGCATGGATAGGATAAATAGACAAAGACTTTTCCCTGGAGTAGGGGTGTCCAGAACTAGAGGGCATAGGTTTAGGGTGACAGGGGAAAAATATAAAAGGGACCTAAGGGGCAACATTTTCACGCAGAGGGTGGTACATGTATGGAATCAGCTGCCAGAGGAAGTGGTGGAGGCTGGTACAATTGCAACATTTAAAAGGCATCTGGATGAGTATATGAATAGAAGGGGTTTGGAGGGATATGGGCTAGGTGCTGGCAGTTGGGACTAGATTGCGTTGGGATATCTGGTCGGCACTGACAAGTTGGACTGAAGGGTTTGTTTCCGTGCTGTACATCTCTATAACTCTATAGTATGGAACTTGACAGACAGAAAACTCTGAAAACTAAATGAACTGATCTAAGTAGTTTCTTTCCAAGAGACACGGCATAAGTATAGGACTCAACAGCTGACCTTGCCAGGTTTGGATTGAACATTGCAGTAATCCATTGGTAATTGCTTGTGTAAACTGTTTTCTCAGTTGGACAAGCCAGTTGACCACCTCACCCTGTGCATGAGGCCTGGTTGCTTGACAGAGATATCTGGAAGGTATTGGCAACCCATCAAGATGTATCCCAACCAGGTTAGGTGGGAGGAAGTGGAGATAAGATTGAAAAGAATGAAGATGAATGAACCTCCACATCTAGTATGGAGACAATGTATTTGTCTAGCATTTTGACTAATTACTTCGCAGATTGCAGTGGCTGTCTTTCCAGGTAGTAGCTTAGATATAAAGTTTATTTTTAAGAAATTTAATTGCTGAATTGACAATACATTGTACAGTCAGAATTTGCTCATATTAATGTGTGTTATTTTTCACAGGAACGAGAAGCCAGACTTCAGACAGAGATAGACAAGCTGTACAAGGAGCTGAAAGAGCAAAAGCAACTCCTTAAACAGAACTCTGATGTAATGCAGCAGTTACAGCAGCAGTTGCTGAAGGTGACAACTCTTAACCCAAGTCATCTGGATTGGGAAGGGTGGGGGAGGGGATATATTGCATACTGAAGAGGTCCATGTCCAAATGGGCTTGGACAATCTCCAAGCTTGGACTGTAAAGTGGCAAGGAACATTTGCACCACAGTAATGGTAGGCAATAACTATGTCCAATATGAGACAGTAACCATCACCCTTTGACATGCAGTCACATTACCATCAGTGAGTTCCCCATTATCAACATTCTGGGAATTACCATTGACCAGAAACTGAATCAGGGTAGCCATATAAATACAGTGGCTTCAAGAGTTGATCAGAAGCTGGGAATCCTGATTTTGTAAAGCCTGTCTACCATCTACAAAGCACAAGTCAGGAGTGCAAGGGAATACTCCCCACTTGCCTGGTTGGGTGCAGCTCCAACAACAGTCAAAAAGTTTGACACCATCCAGGATAAATCAGCCCACTTCATTCCGACCACATCCACAAATATCCAGTCCCTCCACCACCGGCGCTCAGTAGCAGCAGGAATTCATCAAAGATCCTTAGACAGCGCCTTCCAAACCCACGACCATTTCCATCTAGAAGGAGATCGGCAGCAGGTAATGTGAACACCACCACCTGGAAGTTCCCCGCCAAGCCACTCATCATCGTGATGTGGAAATGTATCATTGATTCTTCACTGTCACTGGGTCAAAATCCTGGAATTCCCTCACTAAAGGCATTGTAGCTCTACCTACAGCTCATGGACTGCAGCAATTCCAAGAAGTCAGCTCACCATCACCTTTTCCAGGGCGATTAGGTATAGACAATAAATGTTGGCTCAGCCAGCAATGCCCACATCCCATAAGCAATTAAAAAAAAATCACCTGTATCCTTAAGAAATCTTTGCGACTTAATTATGTTCGATCAAATAGTCAACTTTTCCAAAATCCATCCATCAGCAACAGTAATGTCAATCTGGTGTAGCATGATTGACTGAGATTGTTGCTCATGAGGCTTTGTCTGCATTAATAGCTGAATCACTCACACATCACCACCAGCGATAGCCAGATTACTTGCATTATTTTCTGGGCAGCTGCAGTTTACAGCACGGGCTCAGCTACGTGAATCAGTGGCCAGCAGGCAAAGACTGATACCCATCAGACATCACTAACTTTTGGCCAACACTTGGGGAACAACAAACTTACTTATTTGGCCAATAAAGCTAACATGTTGCAGATGCTGGAAATTTGATACAAAGACAGAGAATGTGAGAGAAACTCATCAGGTCTGGCAGTATCTGTGGAGAGTTCATGTTTTGAGTCTGGTTTCAACGCCTTTCAGTTCTGAAGAAGTCATACCAGACTCGAAGCATTAATTCTGTTTCTCTCTCCAGATCTGCTGAGTTTCTCCAGTATTCTCTGTGTTTGTTCATTTGTTTGCCCATTGGCCCTTTGAGAAGAGTAAGAAGGAAAGGGCAAACATAACAGAGCCACTTTGGATGCATTTTACTTTTCATCTGATTTTCTCTTGCTCCTTCCATAAAGGCACGAAGCCTCTGGAATCTGCTCAGGTGCTCCAAGTGAAGCCCCTTTAATAAAGTGGCATTCCGAGGGCATCTAATAATCCTTTATGAGCAGTGTACTGTGTGCTGGCTGGCCATATTGGCCATACTAAGCACATTGGGCATGAATTAAACTTTCAAATTCCTTACTAATAGCATCAGTGACTGATGCAAGATGAGAATATCTACTGCAGTGTGAATATTTGCAGAATGGATTATGGCTTAGTTTTTCATTTTTATGCATCCATCTTTACAAAGCCACATCTAATCAGTATGGAATGGCATGGCCACTTCAGTAATTATACTATTGGTCTCTATTTATTTGTGAGGTGGTTTACCAGATTAGATCTCCTTTGCTGTTTGAGAGGAGTTTGTACCAGCATCTGCTGTCATTTAATGGCCTGCCTCCTAACTACAGGCTGTGTTCAGTCCACCCTTTGATTTTCACATCCCAGGACAAGACAAAAGCAGAAAAGTCCAACATCATGTAACAAAAAAAGGTTTCCTTTCATGATGCGTTTGTTTTTGTTCTCTGTCCGCAGCAGGTTGTATAAGGACAGCAGATTTTGAAACAGCATTGATTAGAGATGAAGGGTGTTAGGACTGAGTGAGATTGGAGCACATCTGCTAACTGCCAGTGATATCACCCTTCAGTACCTCCCTGGTCAATGGCCCTAAAGCCTTTTTTTTTGGTGAACGCATAAATAATCTCCTGTTTAACACATCTGCAACTGGTTTGAATGAAAATGTTTTCAGGAACAAAAGTTTCAGGCAAAAGACCATGAATTGTTGAATAAATGTTGTTTAATCAGCTGGAATCCTCTACCCCATTTTGCATTCTGCAGACTTTAAATATCATTAAATGGCATTGCAGTCTGGACTTATTGTCCAGGTGTGGTTTAACTACTTAGAGGTTTGTTTTTGTACAACGATTGTACAGTATCAAAAGTGTCATTTCCACATGGGAAGCTGAGTTTGTAATATACTTGTATGGGTTTTCAGATAATGATGTCTATACAAATTCAGCACTACTTTTTCTCTTAAAAAAGAGAGAAGGCTGAGAACTGAGGTCCTCAAAATTATCAAGGATTTTTGTTTTGGTAAATGTAGAAAAAATGTTTCCACGTGGGGACATTTAAAACAATAAAAAGTTCAATAAGTAGCTATGGTTGAGTTATCTATATTCAGGAACATTGAGAACGCGAAACCCATCGTTACATGCAGCAGTTGCAGCAAAATGGCATTGGTACAGTTAAAAAGGACATAGATAAGTCCATGAGAACAGAAAATATAGGAGGTACTGATGGGCTGGGGTAAAATAAAGTGAATGGAATTTCTGGCAGATTATGAATCTTCGATCTGTTGGGATATATGACCTACGCTGCAATTCTTTGTAATGATAGCAGCAATAACTTGCCTTTGCATAGTGCCAATGCCCCAAATCTCCTCACGCAAGATCACAAAAGGAGCAGGAGGAAGCCCGTTTCAGCTTATCAAGTCGGCTTCATCGCTCGATAAGATCATGATTGCACTCAACTCCAATTCCCTGCCTGTCCTCATAACTGACTCTTTTGCCCACTAAAATCCGTCTCACCAAACCTTGAGTATATTCAGCAAGAGAGACTACTGAGGCTAGCGAGGGAATGAAAGTCAGACGGGTCAGCAAGGATGGAAGAGAAAGATTGTGGGAGTGAATGAGAGGGATATAGAGACTGTGGGTGTCAGCAAGTGAGGGAAACAGAGACTGCTGGAGTTAGAGAGAGGGCGAGATAGTGATTGTGGGGCTGAGCAAGGGAGAGGCTTCAGGGGTCAGTGAGAGAGAGAGAGACTGTTGGGCTCGGCAAGGGAGAGTGAGGCTATATAGGTCAGAGACGGAGAGAGATTGCAACTGTACATATGGATTGGTGTTCAGTTCCCATGTTGTTAGATTTTAGCACAACATGAATGCAAAACAGACGGGAATGAACGCAGTAGGTACAGGGAGTTGGCTCCAAACCATTGTAAGTGACGACGTGGTTAAATGAGAGGAATATGTTTATGTACTGGCAGCACATTAGAAAGAAATGGTATAGGGATTTTGTCAGCTTGAAGGGTTGCCATTAAATATATTCAAACTTTGGGGTACATTTTTCAATAGTATGGTAATTATATATATATATATATATTCTATAATTGATTGGTTATTTTTATCTTCAGTAGTGCCAGATTATTTCTTTAAATGCTGCTGAAATAATACAAAACAAATACATTTTAAAAATAAAGTCTCCACACCATGAGAAGAGGGTGGCTTCACTATCCTGTCAAAGTTAGTTGCTTTGCTCTCTTGCAGGGTCTGTTTCTTATTTTAGTTATATCACATCTCTGAGAACTGGATGGAGTGTGCTTGTAACATATCAGACACAAGCAGAGTGTTAACAGGGAGTCGAAAGCCATGCAGAGATTTGACCTCGTAATCTGTACCTGGTTTTCTGTTAAACCACTATTCTGTTACATCTTAAGAGTTAAGGATTGTGTAACGTTTTGTGGTTCTCTAGCACCCCACCCCCAACCTTTAGCGTCCAAAATGCCGGATCCGGCTGTTATTTTATTTGTGTTAGACACTAATGAGCCTTCCATTAATTTTCTCTCTCCCTGTTTTTCTCTCCTGAAGGTGCAGTCTCAGCAATTCCGGGACAGTGCCCAAGCAAACCCCGAGCAAGGGAACAAACCCACTACAAAACCAGAAAGTCGAATCTGCATGATGATGTGAAGAGAGGCTTGGAATAGGAATGTATTCCAGCCAGACGGTGTTGGCCGGGGACAGTTCTCAAACAAGAGCCGAGCTGGTAACAGGACTTCACTGCACAGTGTGGATTCAGGTTGTGTGCCATGTGAGCGGCTGGGATCTGAAACAAACACAACAAAAAAAACGTTTCTGACCTTGTTGCCATGGTGACCGTGCTTTCAAGGGACTCTCTCCGCAAATGGATAAGATGAAAAGGACCTATTTGACTTCTAGCCCCATTCTCTCTCCCACCCTTCCCCTGTGCCCCCTCCTTATCTCTTTGAAGTGGCCGTGAAGCCCACCCGGGAGAGACAGGGCGGCAGCTGCTCTTTCGGATGGAGCATTCCCTGTGTTAAAGCACCTGAAACGACTCAGTCAAGGGTTGAAGTTCAAATGAAACTCAAGTAGCTCTTGGTCAAAATGCCTTGAGGTATTCAGGGCGTTTCCGTGATTTCCTGATTTGAGTTGCTGTTCCCTTGAGGTCGACAGAAAGGATAGCAGTGGGGGTTAATACAGTGAACAGGATAAACCTTTCTCACTTAGCTCCACTTGTTTAATAGAGATAATGTTGGTCGTGTTATTAATATCAGAGCACCATCCAGCAGGGCAAAATTGCTTTTGTGAAACTCACAAATTAATAAAGTTTAATGTACAAGTCTCAACCAAATCTAAGATAGGAAATAGGACCTTCACAATAGGCTGCTTACAATTGATGGAGATTGATAATTATGGAATGTGTAATCATATCCAGTAACAGATGGAGACAAATAACTATGGCATGTATATAATGTTATGGTATGTATATAATGTTATGGTATGTGTATAATGTTGTGCTAAAACTGACAGTGTAATAATTGAGATGTATATAAAAGTGTAAAGCTGTAAACTGACAGTATATTAAAGAATATAAAATCAGGACAGGGTAAATAGACAAAGTCTTTTCCCTGGGTTATGGAGTCCAGAACAAGAAGGCATAGGTTTAGCGTGAGAGGGGAGAAATTTAAAAGGACTTAAGGGACAACCTTACAGGCGGAGGGTGGTGTGTGCTGAAAAATGTGTTGCTGGAAAAGCGCAGCAGGTCAGGCAGCATCCAAGGAGCAGGAGAATCGATGTTTCGGGCATGAACCCTTCTTCAGGAATGAGGAAAGTGTGCCAAGCAGGCTAAGATAAAAGGTAGGGAGGAGGGACTTGGGGGAGGGGCGTTGGAAATCCGATAGGTGGAAGGAGGTTAAGGTGAGGGTGATAGGCCGGAGTGGGGTGGGGGCGGAGAGGTCAGGAAGAAGATTGCAGGTTAGGAAGGTGATGCTGAGTTCGAGGGTTGGGACTGAGACAAGATGGGAGGGGAAATGAGGAAACTGGAGAAATCTGAGTTCATCCCTTGTGGTTGGAGGGTTCCTAGACGGAAGATGAGGCGCTCTTCCTCCAACCGTCGTGTTGCTATGGTCTGGCGATGGAGGAGTCCAAAGACCTGCATGTCCTTGGTGGAGTGGGAGGGGGAGTTGAAGTGTTAAGCCATGGGGTGGTTGGGTTGGTTGGTCTGGGTGTCCCAGAGGTGTTCTCTGAAACATTCCGCAAGTAGGCAGCCTGTCTCCCCAATATAGAGGCCACATCGGATGCAGCGGATGCAGTAAATGATGTGTGTGGCGGATATGGAAAGATCCCTTGGGGCTTTGGAGGGAAGTAAGGGGGGAGGTGTGGGCGCAAGTTTTGCATTTCTTGTGGTTGCAGGGGAAGATGCCGGGAGTGGAGGTTGGGTTGGTGGGGGGTGTGGACCTGACGAGGGAGTCACGGAGGGAGTGGTCTTTTCGGAACGCTGATAGGGGAGGGGAGGGAAATATATCCCTGGTGGTGGGGTCTGTTTGGAGGTGGCGGAAATGACGACGGATGATACAAGGTTGGTGGGGTTGTATCATCCGCCGTCATTTCCGCTACCTCCAAACGGACCCCACCACCAAGGATATATTTCCCTCCCCTCCCCTATCAGCGTTCCGTAAAGACCACTCCCTCCGTGACTCCCTCGTCAGATCCACACCCCCCACCAACCCAACCTCCACTCCCGGCACCTTCCCCTGCAACCGCAGGAGGTGCAAGACTTGCGCCCACACCTCCCCCCTCACTTCTCTCCAAGGCCCCAAAGGAAACTTCCATATCCGCCACAGATTCACCTGCACCTCCACACATATCATCTATTGCATCCTCTGCACCCGATGTGGCCTCCTCAATATTGGGGAGACAGGCCGGCTACTTGCGGAGCGTTTCAGAGAACACCTCTGGGACACCCGGACCAACCAACCCAACCACCCTGTGGCTCAACACTTCAACTCCCCCTCCCACTCCACCAAGGATATGCAGGTCTTTGGACTCCTCCATCGTCAGACCACAACAAAACGACGGTTGGAAGAAGAACGCCTCATCTTCCAGCTAGGAACCCTCCAACCACAAGGGATGAACTCGGATTTCACCAGTTTCCTCATTTCCCCTCCCCCCACCCTGTCTCACTCAAATCCATCAAATTCAGCACCGCCTTCCTAACATGCAATCTTCTTCCCGACCTCTCCGCCCCCACCCCAGTCTGACCTATCACTCTCACCTTGACCTCTTTCCACCTATCACATTTCCAACGCCCCTCCCCCAAGTCCCTCCTCCCTACCTTTTATCTTAGCCTGCTGGACAAACTTTCCTCATTCCTGAAGAAGGGCTTATGCCCGAAACGTCGATTCTCCTGTTCCCTGGATGCTGCCTGACCTGCTGCGCTTTTCCAGCAACACATTTCCAGCTCTGATCTCCAGCATCTGCAGACCTTACTTTCTCCTGGTGGGGTTGTAGGTGAGGACCTGTGGGGTTCTGTCCTGGTGGCGATTAGAGGGGCGGGGCTCAAGGGCGGAGGAGCGGGAAGTGGAGGAGATGCAGTGGAGAGCATCGTCGATCACGTCTGGGGGGGGGGATTTGCGGTCTTTGAAGAAGGAGGCCATCTGGGTTGTACGGTATTGGAGCTGGTCCTCCTGGGAGCAGATGCGGCGGAGACGAAGGAATTGGGAATATGGGATGACCATCCCTCCAGAACTACCCCTCTCTGAGGATGAAAGATCAGTCCTCGGCAGAGGCCTCACCTTCATTCCTCTACGCTCTCAGATTAACGAGTTCAACACGCGGCGAGACATCGAACAATTCTTCCGCCTCCGCGCCTACTTCTTCAACCAGGATTCTCACCCACCCTCTGACGACCCCTTCTCCCGCCTCCAACACACCCCATCCACCTGGACACCCCATGCTGGCCTCTTACCTGCCCTCGATCTCTTCATAGCCAACTGCCGCCGCAACATTAACCGCCTCAACCTCTCCACCCCTCTCACCCACGCCAACCTCTCACCCTCGGAACGTGCAGCCCTCCACTCCCTCCGTTCCAACCCCAACCTCACTATCAAACCGGCAGACAAGGGAGGCGCGGTAGTAGTTTGGCACACCGACTTTTACACCGCTGAGACTAAACGCCAGCTCGTGGACACCTCCTCCTACTGCCCCCCTGACCATGACCCCACCTTCCACCACCAAACTATCCATAACCTCATCACCTCAGGGGATCTCCCATCCAATCTCACCGCCTCCAACCTCATAGTCCCGCACCGTCCGTTTCTACCTCCTACCCAAAATCCACAAACCTGAATGCCCCAGCCGACCCATTGTCTCGGCCCGCTCCTGCCCCACCGAACTCATCTCTGCATACCTCGACACGGTCCTGTCCCCCTTAGTCCAAGAACTCCCACCTATGTTCGGGACACCACCCACGCCCTCCACCTCCTCCATGATTTTCGCTTCCCCGGTCCACAACACTTTATCTTCACCATGGGCATCCAGTCCCTGGACACCTCCATCCCCATCACAAAAGGACTCAAAGCCCTCCGCTTCTTCCTTTCCCGCCGTACCAACCAGTACCCTTCCACTGACACCCTCCTTCGACTGACTGAACTGGTTCTCACTCTGAACAACTTCTCTTTCCAATCCTCCCACTTCCTCCAAACCAAAGGAGTAGCCATGGGCACCCGCATGGGCCCCAGCTATGCCTGCCTCTTAGTAGGATATGTGGAACAGTCCATCTTCCGCAGGTACACTGGCACCACCCCCCACCTTTTCCTCCGCTACATCGATGACTGTATCGGCGCTGCCTTGTGCTCCCATGAGGAGGTTGAACAGTTCATCCACTTTACCAACACCTTCCACCCCGACCTCAAATTTACCTGGACCGTCTCAGACTCCTCCCTCCCCTTCCTAGACGTCTCCATTTCTATCTCGGGCGACCGAATCAACCCGGACATTTACTATAAACCGACCGACTCCCACAGCTACCTAGACTACACCTCCTCCCACCCTGCCCCCTGTAAAAATGCCATCCCATATTCCCAATTCCTTCGTCTCCGCCGCATCTGCTCCCAGGAGGACCAGTTCCAATACCGTACAACCCAGATGGCCTCCTTCTTCAAAGACCACAATTTCCACCCAGATGTGATCAACGATGGTCTCTACCGCATCTCCTCCACTTCCCACTCCTCTGCCCTTGAGCCCCGCCCCTCTAATCGCCACCAGGACAGAACCCCACTGGTCCTCACCTACAACCCCACCAACCTCCATATACATCGTATCATCCGTCGTCATTTCCGCCACCTCCAAACTGACCCCACCACCAGGGATATATTTCCCTCCCCTCCCCTATCAGCATTCCGAAAAGACCACTCCCTCCGTGACTCCCTCGTCAGGTCCACACCCCCCACCAACCCAACCTCCACTCCCGGCACCTTCCACTGCGACTGCAAGAAATGCAAAACTTGCGCCCACAACTCCCCCCTTACTTCCCTCCAAGGCCCCAAGGGATCCTTCCATATCCGCCACAAATTCACCTCCACCTCCACACACATCATTTACTGTATCCGCTGCAACCGATGTGGCCTCCTCTACATTGGGGAGACAGGCCGCCTACTTGCGGAATGTTTTAGAGAACACCTCTGGGACACCAGGACCAACCAACCCAACCACCCCATGGCTCAATACTTCAATTCCCCCTCCCACTCCTTCAAGGACATGCAGGTCCTTGGAATCCTCCATCACCAGACCATAGCAACACGACGGCTGGAGGAAGAGCGCCTCATCTTCCGTCTAGGAACCCTCCAACCACAAGGGATGAACTCAGATTTCTCCAGTTTCCTCATTTCCCCTCCCCCCATCTTGTCTCAGTCCCAACCCTCGAACTCAGCATCACCTTCCTAACCTGCAATCTTCTTCCTGACCTCTCCGCCCCCACCCCACTCCGGCCTATCACCCTCACCTTAACCTCCTTCCACCTATCGGATTTCCAACACCCCTCCCCCAAGTCCCTCCTCCCTACCTTTTATCTTAGCCTGCTTGGCACACTTTCCTCATTCCTGAAGAAGGGTTCATGCCCGAAACATCGATTCTCCTGCTCCTTGGATGCTGCCTGACCTGCTGCGCTTTTCCAGCAACACATTTTCAGCTCTGATATCCAGCATCTGCAGTCCTCGCTTTCTCCCTGAGGGTGGTTCGTGTATGGAGGAATTAATGGAGGCGGGAACAATGGCAACATTAAAGAATCTGGACGGGTATATGAATAGGAAGGGTTAGAGGGATACAGGCCAGGTGTTGGCAAAGGGGACTAGATTAATTTAGGATATCTGGTTGGCATGGACAAGTTGGACCGAAGGGCCTGTTTCTGTGCTGTACATCGCTATGACTCTATACCACTAGCCATTTGGATAAAGAACTAGCTTAAAGGTAGAAGACAGAGGGTGGTGGTGGAGTTTTGCTTTTCAGCCTAGAGGCCTGTGACCAGTGGAGTGCCATAAGGATTGGTGCTGGGTCCACTGCTTTTCATCATTTACATAAATGATTTGGATGTGAGGTATAGTTAGTAAGTTTGCAGATGACACCAAAATTGAGGTGTAGTGGACAGTGATGAAGGTTACCTCAGAGTACAATGGGATCTTGATCAGATGGGCCAGTGGGCTGAGGAGTGGCAGGTGGAGATTAATTTAGATAAATGTGAAGTGCTGCATTTTGGGAACGCAAATTTTAGCAGGACTTATACACTTAATGGTAAAGTCCTAGGGAGTGTTGCTGAACATAGAGACCTTGGAATGTGGATTCATAGTTCCTTGAAAGTAGAGTCGCAGGCGGATAGGATAGTGAAGAAGGCGTTTGGTATGCTTTCCTTTATTGGTCAGATATTGAGTACAGGAATTGGGAGGTCATGTTGCGGCTGTACAGGATATTGGTTAGGCCACTTTTGGAATATTGCATGCAATTCTGATCTTCCTATCGGAAGGATGTTGTGAAACTTAAAAGGGTTCAGAAAAGATTTACAAGGGTGTTGCCAGGGCTGGAGGATTTGAGCTATAGAGAGAGGTTGAACAGGCTGTTTTCCCTGGAATGACGGCAACTGAGGGTAACATTATAGAGATTTACAAAATCATGAGGGGCATGGATAGGGTAGATAGACAGACAAAGTCTTTTCCTTGGGGAGGGAAAGTTCAGAACAAGTGGGCATCAGTTTAGGGTGAGAGGGGAAAGAAATAAAAGGGACCTAAGGGGCAACTTTTTCACACAGAGGGTGGTGTTTGTATGGAATGAGCTGCCAGAGGAAGTGGTGAAGGCTGGTACAATTACAACATTTAAAAGGCATCTGGATGGGTATATCAATAGGAAGGGTTTAGAGGGATATGGACCAAGTGTTGGCAAATGCAACTAGATGAGTTTAGTATATCTGGTTGGCATGGACAAGTTGGACCAAATGGTCTGTTTCCATGCTGTCCATCTCTATGACTCTATGTCTAGTGTGACAAAATGGTAGTGTTCCTAACTTTGAGCTAGGATGCTGGGTAAGTTCCACCTGCTCCAGAGACATGTATTAACATTTCTGTAATAGGTTGATTTGAAAATATATGAAACTGACAAGATTAAAATTTACTCCTTCCTAATACAGTATTGATTTCTTGCCAAAATTTTAATTCATTACAATGTCGCAAAATTGGACAGTGATTGGAAAGGTTTCCCAAATATCTTTTCTTATCTTTGTCGTTTATCATCGATTTCTTCAAAGATTACCAGCGAGGTGATGGTCGAATATATTATTGCTGGACTATTAATTCAAAGAGGTGAAAGTGAGTACTGCAGATGCTGGAGGTTAGAGTCAAGAGTGTTGTAGTTGGAGGGGTGGTGTTAGAAGGGTGGAGGTGCGGAACATGGATGAGATGTGCTGGAGGGAGGTAAATTGCAGACTTTAAAGAACCCGGTGGGTTCTGTGCTGGAACTGGTCCTCCTGATCTGCCCTCGAACCCCACCCCTCCAACCACATCAAAGACAGAACCCCCCGTTCCTCACCTTCCATCCCAACCTCCGTATACATTGCATCATCCTCCACCATTTCTGCCACAAACAGACCCCACCAACATGGATATATTTCCCTTCCCGCCCCATCCGTTTTCCGTAAAGACCGTTCCCTCTGTGACTCTCTTGTCAGGTCCATGCCCCCCAACAAACCACCCTCCCCTCCCTGCACCTTCCCCTGCCACCGCAGGAGTTGCAAAATCTGCACTCACACCTCCATCCAAGGCCCCAAAGGAGCCTTCCATATCCATCAAAGTTTCATCTGTACTTCCACATGTCACTTATTGTATCCGTTGCTCCCGATGCAGTCTCCTCTACGCTGGGGAGACAGGACGCCTACTCGCAAAGCACTTCAGAGAACATCTCTGGGTCACCCGCACCAATCAACCCCACTGCCCCTTGGCCGAACACTTCAACTCCCTCTCCCACTGTGCCGAAGACATGCAGGTCCTGCGTCTCCTCCATCGCCACTCCCTTACCACCCGACGCCTGGAAGAAGAACACCACATCTTCCGCCTCGGGACCCTCCAAACCCAGGGCATCAATGTGGACTTCAGCATTTTCCCCATTCCCCTCTCTTCACCTTACCTCAGTTCCAACCTGCCAGCTCAGCACCATCCTCATGACCTGTCCCATCTGCCAATCTCCCTTCCCACCTATCCGCTCCACCCTCCTCTCCAACCTATCACCTTTACCCCCACCTCCATCCTCCTATTGCACTCTCAGCTACCTTCCCCCCAGCCCCACCTCCACCCCCCTCCCATTTATCTCTCCACCCCTGAGGCTCCTAGCCTCAATCCTGATGAAGGACTTTTGCCCAAAATGTTGATTTTCCTGCTTCTCTAAAGCTGCCTAACCTGCTGTGCTTTTCCAGCACCACATTCTTGACTATTAGTCCAGAGACCCAGGCTCGAATCTCACTGCGGCACAAAGTGGAATTTGAATTCGATAGAAGTCTGGAATATAAGTGTCTAATGATGACTATGAATCCATTGTCAGTTGTTGGGAGACAAAAAACAGCTGGTTTACTAATGTCCGTTAAGAGATGGGAATGTGCCATTCCGACCCGCTCTGGCTGACACCTTACTCCAGACCCACAACAATGTGGTTGAATCTCAACTACCCTCTGGGTAGTTAGAGATAGGCAATGAATGCTGGCCCATCCTGTGATGCCGTCATCTGCGAATGAATAAAATAAATTTCTTAAAACTGCTAGCAGTTTTTTTTTTACTGAGGGCACAGTGATGTTAGTCCGTTACCCTGAAAGGATTGATTCCTTTGTGATCTCTGTGAATGCTTCAATCTTTCTGCAGTGCAATTGGACAATGGCTGAAAATCAATGCATTCGGAATTGAGACACACTCATTAATTGTTTAGCAGTGCTCAGGAGGGAGAGAAAGCAGGACCTATTTCTGTCTGCAAATACGATCAAGTGATGGTCAGCCTCACTGGTGAGAAATGAACGTGCGTAAATATTGGGTGAGGATTTCAGAACATGAAAAAAATCCGAGAGGAGAAAGGTCTATTTGGGTCTTTGAAACTCAGTCTTTTATTACCATGACGTTCCCCTTTTAACCTGTGGCTGTGTTTGAAAATCACTATGGTTTTAACTCTCAACACCCTGCCTAGCAGATTATTGCAAACGTTTGAATAAAGTGGTTCTCCACAAATCCTATTGGAAACGTACTTTCCATTATTTAATGTCCTCTGGTCCTATTTTCCTTCACATTCCCTGACATCAGTAATTGTGGACTGGGTTTTATCTGCATAGTTTAATATGGACCTCAGTTAAACCTCTTTTTAACTATCTTCCTTCTTACCTGGAGAGCTTTTGCTTAGCTAATCTTTTGAAACAGCTTATCATTTGGATTGGTTGTTTTAGTCTTACGTTCATTGCAAAGGATATACATCTATTTTTGTGCTGTGAACAACAATCCTCCAACTGGAATCTGCTTGCTAAGTTGAAGCCATATAGTGCAACCTTTGTGGAATTGTATCAACTATCCTGTTCTCCATTAGCTCCTGATCCAAACAGGCTTCCATTTTAAAATTCTAATCCTCGTTTCTAAATTTGTTAATCCTGACCATTTGAGCATTGCCGATTTTGATCATTCCCCCATTGGGAGCTGTTCCACCAGCAGGATGGGCCCTAAATTCTGGAACTCCTTCTAAAATGGTGTCATGGTACAGGTGGTTAAAGTGCCTGCTTTGTAAACAGGAAATGCTGGGTTCAAATCCCAGTAGTACCTCTACCTTATGTGAAAGGGCAGCAATGTCAAGGACTTAGCGTTGATTCTAGCCTTGGATGACTATCTGTGCGCAGTTTGCATATTCTCTCTATGGGGGTTCCTTCTGGGTGCTCTGGTTTCCTCCCACAATCAAAAGATGTACAGGTTAGGTGGATTAGCCATGGGAAATGCAGGGTGATAGGGTAAGGGGAGGGTGCCCTTTGAAGGATTGATATGGAATTGATTGGCTGAATGGCCTGCTTCTGCACTAAGGATTCTATGAAACATCTCAAAGTCTACTTTATTTTACCTTGGCCAGGTCTCGGTCACTTCACCCAACATGCATTGGTGTTTGATAGCAGTGTGTGAGCACTATGGATGGTTCACGATATTGAAGACCTATATAAATTCAATTGTTAGATACAGATGGATGGGATTTGACGGGGGGGGGGGGGGGGGGGGAAGGTTGGTTTGTGGATTATCCCCCACTAAAACGTCTGTTGGTTTCGCACCAACTAGAAACCAGGTGCCTTACACTGATGCAAAATTAACTTCGTCGTGGTGGACTTCCAAGCCTTCCCCAACTCAATGACAGGACATCCTGCCCCAGAGAGCTTCGGGCCAATCTGATGGCTAGTGCCTCTGTAGCCCCACCAATGCCAGGAGAGAGCAGTGGCCAACGCTTGGACTGCAAGGAGTCCCCAGACAGGTGCGAGGTGGTCTCCTAGACTTGAATACATTTGCTGGTGGTCTGTCTAGGAGATCCATCAAGGTGGGGGGGGAGAGATGGGTGGGTGGGAAGAGGTTTGGAAACAAAGTGGGAGGTACATCTTGGGGCAGGAATACATAGGACTACTGCCTCCCTCAAAAACAGGTGCCTCTTTGCTTCTTCCTGTCTGGGCGGTGGAAGTAGCTGGGTTATTTACCTACTCTTGGAGATTATAAAATTACAGCAGAGATGGATTGGGGCCCTTCTAGCGCAGTTAAATGTTCATAGAGTCATACAGCATGGAAACAGACCCTTCGGTTCAACCTGTCCATGCTGAACATAATCCCAACCTAAACTAATTCCACCTGCCTGCTCCTGATCCATATCCCTGCAAAGCTTTCCTATTCACATACTTATCCAAATGTCTTTTAAATGTTGTACCCACATCCACAACATCCTCAGGAAGTTGATTCCACATGCAAACCACCCTCTGTGTGCCCACTGGTCTTGAAATTCCCCTTCCTAGGGAAAAGACAAGACTTAGACAGCTTAATAGATCCAAGGGCAGACAGGTTGCCTGACACCTGACCTACCCACCGTAAGGTGGGGGACAGACCACCCACTTTACATAAAATGCTGTACTCACTTTTGAACAAATGGCAGGGGGTCTTAGGTTCACTCCCAAGCAATGTATGGCAAGGCCTACGTGGCCTGGATTGACCATAGATCATTTGTACACTTTGTCAGATCAATTATCTCTCACACACATACAAACACACAGTGAGGAGCTGTGTACAGAACAACTGTAAAGCACCTGCTTGGGGAGTGTCTACTCCAAGCTCCGGGACGGCAGGCAAGTCCCAGGTGGACAGAGGAAGCATCTCAGGAATACCCTCACGCCCTCACCGGCGAAGTGCAGCATTCCCACCAGCACCTGGGAATCACTGGCCCAGGACCATCCAAAGTGGAGAAGGAGCATCCAGGAAGATGTTGAGCTCCTCAAGACTTGCCGTCGGGAGAAAGTGGAAGCCAGAGGAAAATAGGAAAAGGAGCGCGCTGCCACACCGACGCCCCACCCACCCCTTCCCATGACCACCTTCTGTCCCCTGTGTAACAGAGCCTGTGGTAGCCCCATTGGAGTGTAGAGTCACCTACAGACTCACCTGAAGAGTGGGAGAGAGTCATCCTCACCCGCTGATGACAGAACAACTGTTGAACAATCATAGGTCAATACTGACATTATAAATGGCAGGTCAACTGAAACCGACTGTAAGGTTTGCAGAAATGGTTTAAATTTGAATGCTTTGTGAAGCTGTCACTTCACTGAGATCAGTTCTTGCTTACAGACAATAAAAGATATTTAAGACTGAGACAGATAGATTTTTAATCAGTAAGGGATGCGAAGGTCACATGGAAAGGTAGGACAGGGGAGATGAGGATGATCAGATCAACCATGATCTCACCGGAGGGCAGAATAGACCTGAGGGACCGAATAGCCTACTTCTGCTTGTGTCTTCTTGTCTAACACTTTTAATGAGAAAATGAGGTCTGCAGATGCTGGAGATCAGAGATGGAAATGTGTTGCTGGAGAAGGGCTAATGCCCGAAACGTCGATTCTCCTGTTCCCTAGCTGCTGCCTGACCTGCTGCGCTTCTCCAGCAACACATTTCCATCTCTAACACTTTTAATACCTTACACTCCTGGATAGGAGCAATTTCACACGACTTCCATCTTATCAAATCACAAACAGCATTTAAGATTGAATTGACTAACACTATTTTATTTTTCGTAATTCTATTTCCACACACTAAACAATCTGATCTACAAAAACAAAAGAATCTGTTATGATACAAAGTCAACAATCATATGATCAGTGGGAATCTGAACATTCACACGAGGAACAATGAGTAAATAGGAGAGGAAAGTGCTTTGAGCTTGGGTAGGGAAGGACCGCACACTCTTGGACCAGCGCCTACATGAGATTTGGTGTTGCTGACATTTTGTAGCTGACACCTCGTGTTCACACAGCCAGGGATGACATTTTGACAGCAGGAGACAATTTCAAAACAAAAAAAACTACATCTGCTTTTCTTTATTTTGCTCTCCAGCATCATACATCAGCAGCCCAGGTCTTTACACCAGTTAGTCGGTATCTTCTTTGTTCTTATAGTGCATGACCTGGGATGCGTGGCCTGCTTCCACACTGTAGGGATCCTACGATTCATATATAATGAATGGAATATTACACCATTATTGTTCTGGGAACTGTATATCATTACATATCAGAAATGTTAATAAGACATTGTTGAAGTTAACTTTGAGATAAGTAGGGATTAAACCCACCACTAGTTGAGCTCCTGCCATTTCACCCCCAACACAGGTAGAATTACCAAACCCATCCTTTTGACAAATCGACATGTGTGTGATATTAGTCACCTTCCCTTGATATCAACAAGATAATTCCCCAACCATCCCACCCAAATCTCTTCCAAATGAATTGACATTGGGATATTTGGTAATCCTTTAAAAAATCAACAAATCAGTTTTTAAGTTCAAGAGGGCATTGATCATAGTCAATCTGTGGTTGAATTTCAAAGAGAGCACTTAGCTCAATGATCCATATAAGAGAAAGGTCGCCTTTAGATGAGGTCCCCAGATTGAAGAAGTGATATAACATGGTGCATTAGTGATGAGGAGATGATCCTCTTGTTGAGACAGCAAAATAGTATTTGTGCTGCAAGACGTTTGGGGAACTGATCCTCCAAAATCAATTAACATTTGTATTTAAAGTAA
The DNA here is from genome assembly GCF_037043375.1 of Chiloscyllium plagiosum. Taxonomy (NCBI): domain Eukaryota; kingdom Metazoa; phylum Chordata; class Chondrichthyes; order Orectolobiformes; family Hemiscylliidae; genus Chiloscyllium; species Chiloscyllium plagiosum. The sequence continues at coordinate 16,094,386 of NW_028270177.1, forward strand.
ACAAAAACACTGGAGGTCATTTTCAGCCAACATGCCCAGTCGGAGAGAATTGGGTTCCAGTTGGATGCACATTTTAGACTCTGCTTGTTTTAACGATCTGTTGACTTCAATGGAGTGTAAAATTGTGGGACATCAAACAGAGTCCAAACCAATCCTACTTCTTTTCCTGTGGGTGGGTCAGGTTAAAACTGTCCATAGTAATTCTTCGGCTCTGTTTTTGGTACACGGTATTACGCAGCACCTAAAAGATATCAAACCATACTTTTGCGAAACAGACATGAGTTTAGTGCTTGTCCTTCATGACTGGACACCACAAAGGAAATGTGATGTATTTAATGTAAGAAGAATAAGCTCCAAGATTTTCATTGTGCTGGGCAAATTTGATTTTAGACCAAAAATGACCCATGTTACTAAAGAGGTTTTGTAACAGTATTATCCACATGGTTATTGTTAAATCTATATTCAAGCTAACATTGTGTAGACATTTGTGACTTAAAAATTATAATATATTACTAAAAAATCTAAATCTAAGTACGCTCAAAAACCCCAGCAAATGTGTTTATAATACTGAAAATAAGACATCACATTGGCAGAAACAAACTGTGCATTTCTGAAAAGAATCTTCAGACACATTTCACACACAATCATTATTGTGGCTGCAACAGAGTAATTAGTGTGTAAAAAAATATCATAAACTATCATTAAAAAATTTCATCCCTTTACAGTGAATATGTACCTGATGCAATTTTGTGAGTAGCCAGTTTCTACCTGATCTGTAAACGTTTGCAGTTAAATGCCATCAGATAAACACTCCATGTATTTGCATGGCTGCTGAGTCTGCTATTTTAGGAGAGACATTAGCTCCATTCAAATAACAGAAACAGTCATTTATAAGTTGTAATAATTACCTAGTCTGCTCCTGGTATAATTTAGAAAGCAGCCCCAATCTTAGGATTAAAATGGAAGGAATCCATTTCAAGTAATTTAAATAAAAATTCTCTTAATAAAACTTGCTGGTTTTTTTTCATACACTTTTTTGTGTGGCAAAACATTCTTCAAAATTACCTTGGGTGTAAACTCTCAGATACCAAAGTTTCTACCTATAGTGAAGCTATTTTAAGATGATTTAAATCTTGTTATATACTCTCAATTACAATTTCAGTCCCTTAAGCATCCTGGAGTGTACTGGTGAAGAGCATAAGCTCACTATGGACCACTCAAAAAGGGTGTGTCCAGTGTTTCTTTGTCGACAAGAAAGCAAAATAGGAGAGACTCACTAATAAATACTTCCAATCTAACAGTCTGAAAATACCCTGTCATCGCAAAGCTACCCTGCATTCAGCTACAAAAGAATCGTGAGGATGTTTCCCTGAGATAGCCGTCACCCTGCTGCGTTGTCAAGGAGTGTAAATAAAATCGAACACTATCCACATGTCAACAAACTAGAGCTTGTCACACAGAGTCTGAGAGTGTGAGCACAGCACACTGTGTGTGCAAAAGGTACAGGATGCACACCACGCCATCTCTTCTCCATTCCTGCCCCCCTCATGAACTTGGCACATCCCCATGTCTGGCTTCATTGGTATTCCTTCCTAAATTTTGTCCTTGTACTTTGTTACATTTTCATGGTTGAAACTGTAGCAATGATAATTACCCGTTGCCACTCGTTCCACTTGTAGGGCTCAGCTTTCTAATGTATTTGAAAGAACAGGTCCCATATCTACAGCCTTTCAGTATTGCACTGATACAAGAAGAAAGCAGCTCTCAAAGGCATGACAAACAAAATACAGCTAGCTTGTTGCCATTTACTCTTTCCTCTTCCCCAATGCCAAACCTTTGTCCATCCCAATGTTCAATCAAGACTGAAGATAATGTAGGAGCATGGTAGCTCAGTGGTTAGCACTGCTACCCCTCAGCACCAGGGACCTGAGTTAGATTCCAGCCTCGGGCAACTGTCTATGTGGAGTTTGCACAAATCCCCCCCGTGAGTTTCCTCCAGGTGTTCCGATTTCCTCCCACAGTCCAAAGATGGGCAAGTTAAGTGGATTGGCCGTGGTAAATTGCTCACAGGGATGTGTAGGTAAGGTGGACTGGCCATGGGAAATGCAGGGTTACAGAGATGGGGTGGGAGGCTCTTCAGAGGGTCAGTATAGACTCAATGGGCCAAATGACCTGCTCCACACGACCTGCTCCACACAGTAGGGATTCTTTGATTCACTGAACTCACTAAAAGGATTGGAGAATCATTGGGGCAAATCTCCTTACAATTTAAAAATGTGGAACTTCCAAAGTCCATCATCCAAGATCAAAGGATTTTAATATTTAATGCAATACTCAAAGGCCTAGCTGCAAAACTCTGAGTGAAAGTCAGTGCTTAGCAACCTCATTCTAGTTTGACTGTCAGGTAGGTATTGTTGTTTTGTTCAAAATCTCACATTAAGTGGCTTCATATATTTCTACAATAAGTAAATATGTTGGCAAGTGGAAGCCAGAGTGAGGATGAAAATTAAATCCTGACACTGGTTTGTGTTGGGACAACAGAAAGAAGCAGAGAATAAGCTCAGGAGAAAGATCAGGCGGTTAATACTGAGGTAGATAACTGACTGCCCACCATCTAATTAAACTGCACAATAAGGCTTCACAAAAACTAACAATTTTCACGAGCAAACAGTTGTACAGAAACACGGATATCACAGCAACCCGGGTGAAATCTAGAAACACGGACACTGCAGTCCGTAATGATCACAGTTACCTTGACAGAGTACAGAACAAGGGCAACAAAATATGTGGAAACGTAAGACTGCAAGTTTACAAGATATCCAAAGGTGAAGGAAGTTTAGATTCAGACAAAAGCACTGCTGCATTTTAGACTGTCATTATGGAAGTCAACACAGCCTAGACCAAGATTTCCTTTGTGGAGGGGTTTCTCATAATTCCTTCCTGCCTTTACATCTGTGATTTGTACTTCTCTGTTTCTCTGCACGCTTTGGAGGAATGTTCCAGATACCATTTCTCTTTCCCGAAGGAAGGTTCTTGATATTGTTCCTCTGACCAGGTCGTCCTTGGTGAGATGCTGCTTGATTGAGGAGAGGTTGCCTTTTTTTTTTGCACACCACATTTAAAGTGAGTGCTTCTCATCCATTTCCTTCAATACATAAGAACAATCCAGCCAGGGCTGATGTCAGCCACAAACTTTCCTTTCCAAAGCTATGGATTCTTTTGAATGTTATTGAAATCCTGGGAGGTCTGGCATGAGTCAGGGCTGGGAATGTTTGACTCAAAACACTGGTTACATTGCTGTCCTTCTGTTTTGTGTGTGCTCTGACCTAACGGACACAGTATGAGAGTTACAGCAGGATCTACACAGCAATGTGGTCACTGCTGATCGGAAATTCAGAGCCTTGTTCAATTTTCTTCAAAAGCAGGTCTTTGGTGACGTTCCCAAGTGAGGAACAATGATAAAAAATATTTCTCTAATAAACACTGCAGACAATCAACGCGAATAAACACCTTTGTAAAGTAAAAAATAATGCAAACACATAAGACGTGGCTATATACAGTGTAGCACACGTAAAAGTAACGACCATTAATTCCACGCCTCGGCATTACGCAGACAGGGAGTTTGGTTAAAATCACCACGTACACCAATGGAGGGAAAACAGTCCCACAACATAGAATGGAGTTCTATAAAATTTGAGGTAGAATGTTTCTCTTTATATTTGGAAGTGCTTTCTTTCCTCTTCTTCAGGGAAAATGGCAGATGAGTGAGGTCTTGAGGTAGTACTGCATCTGTACTGACCAAATGCGATTTCACTTTGCAGAAAGGAAGATACCAATTTGAGCAGTTTTCTTAGAAGACATTCAATGCGGCTGAGGTAGTTTTCAATCATCAAACTTTTCTTTGAGTTGTGTTTTTTCTCCCCAAGTCTCATTAGCGTTCTACACGTAGGCCTCAGCAGTCACTTTGTCTGTTGAGGATCCACAACTGAAACGATGGAACTTGTGACCTGAGATGAATACAATGTGAAATTCATCGAATCCCTGCATAGAGAGCCGTTGGGATCTTACTAAACTGATGCTGATAGCTGTTTACATCAAAGAAATGGTTAGAAGGCAAGACTAACATGCAGCCAGCCAACAACATGATGATATGTGTTTGTAAATGGTGAAAATCCGAAGTGAGGGCCTGAAATGCATCCTCATTAGATAAGTTTCATAGATAAACTACACCAGTTGAAGTACCTTCATTACAACATGCCTGAGTTTGTTGAGGATACAAACAGACTTCATTTCCACCAAATCCATAATGCATGAGCTGACCTGAGACTGACAGGCCTAGTGTAGATGCCAGTTGACAGGAAAACGATGAATATCAACATGAGTTCCAGTCACAAGCCTACAGGGAGGCAATGAGACTTGGGTTCCCTCAAAGTTTCACTCTGCGGTGACTGAACTACTGTCTTTTGCTCCTGTGAAGCTGAGCTGATTAACGTTTAGTTCAGGGTGGTCTAAGCAACATTGAACAACAGAGGTTTCAAAGGTAGTGTGCTGTTCTTGAGTCACAACAAACTCATCCAGCGGGAACACAGAGTTCTGGCAGATCAAACTGGGCTGTTCTTCAGTAATGGGGGAGACATTATTAGACTGTTGGGAACAAAGAGAGAAAAACAAGAAAACATAACATTATGCCAAGACATAACTGGAAGTTACTTAGTGACATAATTATTGAAAAGCTTAATGCCCCACTCCTAATTCACCAATAACCTTTGCCTTGAATACAGAGAGGAAAAATGTTTACGGACTGAGCTTTACCGTGCAGTAAGGAACTCAGAACATGGTTTATTTTATGTTTTTTCCATGATTGTGTACTTTCTTGCTGTCTTGATTTATTACACAATCTGTATACCTTGAGTATGTCTAAGTTTCAGGGAGCCAAATTAGTTCCACGGCAAGGCAGATTATTGCTTAAGTTTATTTTAAGTAGTGAGAGTATAGTCAGGGACACAGTGAATCTGTACCACCATGGACACTCCTCCACATGTTTAATCTCCAAAGTGAGACCGATAAACACAGATGAACCTGAAGGAAATCAAGCCTAAAACTCAGGAACTGCACATCTGTCCAAGTGGCCTATATTCCATTATGTAATCTCCAAATGTTGTGGGGTTAGCACATTTCTGGTATGATTGTCATTTATCTTGTGGTGAAAGGATTTACTGAAGTTGATAAAAATCCACTGGACAGTTCATACCAAGTTGTTGAAATATCGCAAACGTCTTTAATTTTGTTCCATGGTGGCATCTGGTGTTAATTCAGAGGAGTTACTGAGGCCAGATGCACATAAAGGGGCACTTTATTGAGTTACAGCCAGTCCATATTTGAACATGGAAACATGCATCATTACAGACCTTTCCATTTCCACAGTAAGACAGCTCCATTTGAAGACATTGCCAAGGCAAGGGCTAAAGATACTGGATACAGCTCAAATCTACTCCTAAGTGACCCTCCAGGAAGGTCCAAGACATTCACATACTGCGAGCAGTCATCTGTGGCAACTGGGCACCTCATGGACATCTGCGTAGATGGTCGGCCCCATCCACATGTTCACAAACTGACTAGTCCCAAAGTCATGAGTGGTGAGTCAGTTTTTATTAATAGGAGGAAGAACCCATGACAATCTGAAGCCCACCTCCCATTAGATCACTGGGACAGCACAGCAGAACAGCAGCAACGAGCTGGAAGAAAGTAATGTTTCTGGGATTTGTACAAACTTCCTCCCCTACATTCTCATGCCTGGTGATCAGGACATTCAGAGTCTTAATCTCATATATCCATCAAAACCCCATGAGTGTTACACGGTAACATTGAATGTCTTGGAGTTGATCCTTGTGAGGAGGTCTTACCTGATTTCCCTTGTGGAGGTGGTCACTAGGACCTGGCGCAGGGAACAGTCGCTCCAGTTCATTAATGTCAGCCATCTTCCTGTTGGCAGCGAACTCCTCCCGACCTCTCTGCGGTCCACCATTCAGAACCAGCCCTTGTGAATTTCTTTGGGCCCTGGATGGAGCCTGAGGGGTGGCCAGACGCTCCTCAACATTTTTACACATTAGCAACCTAGAAAACACAAGTCCCAGAGGGCAGGTTTAGCTCTTAATTCATGAAAATATGGATTCAGTAGAGTTCTTGATAAAAGCAAAACCATTCACTCATATCTGGTACTACACAGATCATTTATATCAAAACTCCCGTAAGTATGTACAGTATAACCTCAATTATTCAAATTTCGGATTATCTGAACAAGATCTCAAGGTCCCAATGCTTGGGTAAACTGTGTTATCCAAACATTCAATTGTCCAAACAAAATGCTCCCCGCCCGTGTCATTCGGATAATCAAAGTTGTCTTGTAGTATGTACATAACAAAAAGGAATGCTGCACATTTGGCTGTTAATGTTAAGACTTCCATGCATGATCATTTGCATCATGAATTATGGCTGGTTTATGCACACAAGCACACAACGCACATGCTTTTGCACATTCGTCCGCAAACACATACATACACATCAGCTTGCCAGTGCTCAATACAATCTCTGTTTCATTAGTATGCTTCAACATTTACACCTTCAATAGTACAAGGACCACAGGAGGCTACTCTCTCAGAACATTCTTTGCAGCACATACCTCCCACGATATCCAAAAACCAGGAATAGAACACAGAAGATAATGCAGGTGACACCGATGTGGGTTCCAATGATGATGCCAGTTGTCGATGTTTTGCTGCTGTGTTCCTCTTTCAAACAGTCACAAGGAGTGTTCAGAACTGTAACACAAAAGGCCTTTCATTAATGATATGAGGAGCCTTCCTGTCTTGCATGAGTGCTCAGCTCCTGTGCTCTCCTGGACAAGACACAAGCAGCAGCTCATTATCCTGATGTGACAATTCTTTCCTCATCTGTGGCTTCCAACCCTTCTCCATAATGCAGCCTTCATCTCGATTTTGTTAATATTGTTATGGTCATTGTCCCTCTCATCCTTTTCTCTGTCATCTGTCTTAAATGCCATATCACATGCTCTTTTGGCTCAGTAACATCAAGACTCAGCCTTGTAACATTTTCAGAAACATTTCACCTTGCTGAGTCTTTCCTTCTTCCAACAATTTACAGATGCACAAAATCTGAGCTATGTGCCCTCTAATCCTTCTTTTCACTTTTCTTCAACCCTATTTTGAGAGACTACATTGCCTTCTTAGAACATAAGAACTCGGGCAGGAGAAGCCACTCAAGCCTACTAGAAGAATACAGCGCAGTACAGGCCATTTCATGTGACCACAACTGACCTCATCTTAGCCTCAACTCTACTTTCCCGCCCACTCTCCGAAACCTTCAACCCATTATGATTAAAAATCTATCTCCTCTTTAAATTTACTCAATGTCCCAGCATCCACCACATCCTAGTGTAGTGAATTCCACAGATTCACCACCCATTAAGAGAAACAATTTCTCCTCATCTCCTCATTTTTCTAAACTCCAGAGAGCACAAACCAAAACTGCTCAATCTCTCTTCATTAGTTAAACCCGTATTTTCTGAAATCAATCTCATGAACCTCCTCTGTATTGCTCCAATGCAACTACATCCCTCCTCAGTAAGGGGACCAAAATTGTACATAATACTCCAGGTGTGGTCTCACTAAAGCCTTGTACAGCTGCAGCAACACTTTCCCACTTTTATATTGTTTTCCTTTTGCAATAAATACCAAAATTCCTTATTACCTGCTGTACATGCAAATTAGGTTTCTGCAATTTATGCACGAGGACACCCAGATCCCTCTGCATCACTGTATCCTGAAGTTGGGGGGGTGGAATCTGCCAACCTTCTCTGGTCTGACTGTCATGTGACTCCAGATCCACAACATCTCTGACTCTTAATTGCCTGCTTCAATTGCCTAAGAAGCCATTCAAATCGAATGTATTTAGAGGTGGTCAACCAATGGTGAACTTTGCACAGTGTCACCCACATCCCATGAAACAAGATCTGATGGGAAGTGTGTTGCTAATTTTAATGAGACACCAATGAGGTGATGTCTGCATCCTAGTTGGAGAGCTTCAGTCTCAATGTTGCATTCTGTTCAGCTGGTTCCTCTTTGATGTTTTCAGCCCCTGAATATTAGAAATTTCATCTGATAGTTGTCGGGTCTAACAGTGAAACAAAGCACTTGTAACATAGGAACACTGGACTCAGCAGATGGTCACTAGCCCTTTGAATCTGGCTTATAAAACTACATTGTCATTGAGGACTTGTGCTGCATAAGTGGAAGCCAGTCTGGTTGCAGGACCCCACATAATTAGTCAGGATAAGGGCTTGGCCTGTTCTTAAGCTTGGCTTAGCCATAGCGTTGGACAGGCAACACTTTTAGATTCACTGCTTTAACTCAATGAATGACATGAAATTGTGTCACTTTCTTTTGTATGCTGTCAATCACGTAAGCCATAAACAGAAATAAGGTCAAGGTCCATTAGATGATACAGAAAGAGATGCCAGCCAGGATATAGGTTCTGACCTTACACAAATAGTGCCATAGACTCCTAAACATTCATCGGTGCTACTAATGTGACTACATCAGCTGGAACAAAGTCCACACAGTCAGTGCTGACCAATCTGATGTTTCAGTAAATTTTACTCCTTGAGAAACATTTGGTTGCTGACTTGCCCCAGCTATAGCCTCAGCAGATCCTTCCCCAATGCAATGCTTTCAAGTTCATGTCCGATTTATTCAGGGCCTGGTGTACTCACCCCCAGATCTTTCAGCAGCACCTTGCAGAGCCACAAAGCGGACTGTGGAATTCCCATCTCCATGACGATTAAATGCGAGAAGCTTCACTTCATAGGCAATCATTGGATCTTGTACAAAAGAAAAATTGGTTTTACAAATGCACTTTCAAAAAAAAAGACGGCTACAATGTAGGAAAGAGAGAGATAGATAGAGGTCATCTCATCAAGTTATTATTTTTGGAAGGTCACTCTAGAACCACTCCTGATGTTATCTGTTGAATACATTTATTAAACCCACACTCCAAGATGGAAAGCCAAATTCAAAGATAAATTCAAAGGACACTGTGGGCTTGAGGGCACACTGACAACGCTAACATCACTTCGCCAATCTGTGCTCCATTCCGGCCTGTCTGGAGCCCAGCGTGACTCAAATTACATGGATGTCTTCAGTTGGGAAGATTAGATTACCTACAGTGTGGAAACAGGCCCTTTGGCCCAACAAGTCCACACCGACCCTCCAAAGAGCAACCCACCCAGACCCATTCCCTTACATTTACCCCTGGCTAATCCATCTAACTCTATGGGCAATTTAGCATGGCCAAATCATCTGACCTGCACATCTTTGAACTGTGAGAGGAAACTGGAGCACCCGGAGGAAACCCGCGGGGAGAATGTGCAAACTCCACACAGACAGTTGCCCGAGGTCTCCAAAATCAATTTAAATTCAAGTACAGATTCAACAAAGCCCCAGGGACGGTTTTTATTCTCCTGATATTAACCCCTGCCTAGCCCTTTACAGGTGATGATCAAAACAGTCCTCTTACCCAACTGAGTTATGTTGTATGATGTCACGTTGCTCGGAAGGAGTACAGGCCCGATGAAGTGTGCTCCATGAATCCTGCGATAATACAACTTGAACCCTTCGAGCTGCCCGAGCTTAGCGCTGGATTCCCATGCTGCCTGAATGGCTGTACTGTTCAAAACTTTAATGAAAAGAGCTGGTACTGCTGGAACTGAAACATCAAAAAGACAGGGTATTGTCAAACATGGCGGCATTTGGTGGTGTGGGCATTGCAAAAAAAATAGTTACCAACTCCTGCCCGTTACCAAACAGCTCATGCATCTCCAAGTCTGTATGTCACTGTACAGCAATCAGGAAGATATCACAGAGATAATCACAAGCAGGCCAGTGTCTCAATCCTGGAAAATGATAATTATTGTTAAGATGATGTTCAAATTCCCAAGTGCTTGGTCATCTTTTCCCTTTGGTTCAAGAGAAAGACCCCAGTGTTGGAAGGAAGCAGCATTTTTACATAATATTGATAAGGCAGTCGGTCTGCATTGCATGGTTTGTTTTCCAACTTGCTCTGAGGAATTTTCTAATGTAATTTTGATACTTCATCACATTTCTCTTCCACACCAAAGCCTTGCTTCCAGTTCAACAATTTTCCACAAATTCCAAGCCTGTCCTTAGTTTTAAAAAACCTGTCCTCAGGTTTTCCAGGGCCTGGCCTGAAAATGGGAAACATTTAATACCTCATCACTTCAATCAGCAGCAACATTAATGAAGCAAGTGAAAATAAGCTCACTCAGGTCTCCTTGTGAACAATCCTAAATTGAATTTAACTACTGTGGATTTAACCTCAGCTTTGAATAGCTGCAATTCCGACATGCCTCAGTAATGCAAAATAAAATATTTCTGTGTCAAAAGGTTAGTGAAACATTCCGAGTTCTACAATGTGTGTCTCAGAGATGATCACATACTCTCGCTCGGTGCTACTTGCCTTCGCCCCGTGTGCTGCAGGTAGCTGGCTCAGATGGCTTGCTGGCACCGCGTGATGTGTAAGCCTTTATATAGAAAGTGTAGCCAGTCGATGGCTGCAGATCAGTTACCACTTGCTGTAAGGTGGTTTTGCTCACAGCCTCCTGGTACTCCATCTCAACTGGGTCTACGAAACCAACAAAGATGATCAGGAAGCACAGCCTGGCAAACTCTGCGCCTTACTCTACATCAGTAATCAGTCAAGAGACAATCAACTTCAACAAGTTAATTGGTCATGCCTAAGTTGGGTCTGAAACATTTGGGGAGAAAGGGCCACTTTCCACAAATTAAAGCCTTTGAAATAAGACTGGAACTTAATGTCATAATCAGAAAACCTGCAGTCTGTTGGTAGGCAAGGTCTGGCACGTCTCATAGCTGATAGCACCAAATCAAGATGCACTACAATAACGTAGAAAGACAGCAATTATCCAAGAGATTTACAAGCAAGCATCCAGTCTAACAACTTTCTCAACCTGTTCTAGGAAATAGGAACTACAGAATGCCTTAGGACATGATATAACTGAACTTCAAACAGACATTTAGCAAAGATCCTACAAAGAAAATACTAGCAGTAAACCTTAGGACTCATTAAGATATGACACGAAGTGTTGGAAACCAAACTGCTTTCATCTAAAAGGGAGTAAATACTGAGAGAGGTAACCCAGTATTGACTTCACCACTGTTCCTTATTGACACAGTGACCCAGGTTCAGAAATTCAATCAAACGGGGAAATCTGCTGATGATACCAGAACTTTTGTTTTGGTGGGGGATACTGTTAAGGGAAAGTGAAGTGACAAGAGGCAGTGCTAGAAACTACAGAATGTATGTGTCAAACACATGTGTGCAATGCAACAACAGAGCAAATGTAATGTGGGCAGTAGATGCATAACGGAAGGAAAAAAATTAAGCAAGCTACATATTCTAAAAATGATTTAAATATTGAAGAGAAACCAGAACTAGCCTGGTGATAGGGAAACTTTAACCCGTCTGGTCAAACAAACCGAGACGTGAATGTCTTTTCCTCACTTGTAAATATTTTGCAGTTTCTAATTTCAGAACAGAACAACTCTTTTGGTTTGTATAGTTCACCCTGAAGAATAAGGGTTGCAAAGGATTTTACTAGTTATATTACGCACTCCACAGACAGCTTAGTGCAGAATATACCTTAACCTGAAGGCAGAGGTTTGGTCAGTTACAAAAACAAATAAATTGGGACCTAGAGACACTGATTTTAAAAATATCAATGGACAGGACTTTTATGCAGAAGTCTTTGATACTGAGGAGTTGGATGAGTCCTTCCCTGTGGACAGAATATACAGATGTTGCACAGGGACACCACAACTGCCTGATCCCCCTTTAAGCCAGAAACCATGCTGATTTGGAAATTTATCACCAACGCTTTACTGTCACTGGTTAAAACCTTGAAACTCTAACAGTACTGTGGATGTTTTTAAGATACACGACATTTTAGAGAAATCATAGATGGTTGAGATATTCTGATTGGTGAAAGCCTAGTGGTATTTAGCAGACATTAATCCAGAGACCCAGGTAGTGTTCTGGGGACCTGCGTTCAAACCCAGGTCCCCAGAATAAATGCTGGCCAAGCCAACAATATCCTTGTCCCAGGAATGAATAAAAATCAATGTGGACTGCAGTGGTTCAAGAAGGCAAATCATCACCAACATTGTCTTTAAGCTGAGCAGCTGTGTGCATGCCACATTAAAGTTCCACGCACGGCCATTGGTGTTGGCACACCTGCCGGGGCACTGACTTCAGGTTCCGGATGTGGCTGCCATGCATGGGCCTCAGCCAGTAAGAAAAGTGGGGTGGGCCCAGTGGTTAGCACTGCAGCCTCACAGCTCTAGGGACCTGGTTCGATTTCAGCCTTGGGTGACTGTCTGTGTGGAGTTTGCACGTTCTCCCTGTATCTGTGTGGGTTGCCTCTAGGCGCTCCGGTTTCGTCCCCCAGTCGAAAGATATGCAGGTCAGGTGAATTGGGGTTGTTCAGGGAAGCTAGGTGTATTAATCAGGAGAAAGCCATAGTAACAGGGTAGGGGAAGGGGTCTGGGTAGGATACCCTTCGGAAAGTCGGAGTGGATTTGTTGGGCCAAATGACCTGTTTCCACACTGTAGGGATTCTATGAAAATTAGAGGGAACACTGCTCACCACTACCTTCCCAAGGACAAACTGGGATGGATAACAAATTCTGGCCTAGCCAGGGATGCCCACATCCAAGAAAAATAAACAACATTTGGGAAAATTGGAAAAGCGTGTGATAAGTTTATTTTGAAACTATTCAGAAATGATTAATGAACTGTCTTGCAATGATTGTGCACAGAAGATTTGCTGGATATACCAATACATTTTGCATTGGTTATGCCTCCCCATGGCATTGCTACATAAACTGAGTAACTGAATCAAATGGGTAATGTAAAAGCAGGGACTCAGTCGCCTACCTGCAGTCTTTCTGATGTGCAACACGTAGCCAATAATGTCCCGCGTATTCTCAGACGGTTCAGTCCAGGACACCTGAATGGCTGTCGCAGACAGAGCTGTAGCTTTCACTTCCCGGGGGGGTCCTGGAAGCCCCTCTGCCCACAGCACGGTTAACCGTGCACTGGCCTGGGTCGATCCTGCGTCATTCTCAGCAATACATTGATAGATTGCTTCATCTTCCGGAGAAATTCCATTTATTGTAAGCGTACTAGGAAAAGAAAGAAAATCACATCAAAGTGCATCATACAACCTGCAAACCAAAACAGAGCCTTGATCAATTTCCCTCTTTTGTCCTTTAATTCTTTCCCTGCTGCTCTTGAAGATGTTTATTCTTTATGTACAGTTCCATTGGCACCAACCAACCTTGTGCAATTATTTATCTTGTGTGAGCCTTCAGACTGAATGCTGCAGTCTATTCGTCCAATGCTAGGGGAATCTTTATTAGCAGCCCCATTGAAAAGCAAATTGTTGTTGGGGAAATCCTGGCCAATTTAAAGTAGGGCTGCTAAAGGCAACTGTGAAGGCCCTACTATCAGTGCAGTCAGCTAATACAACACAGAGCAGGGAGAGATATCAAGAGTTTCATTGGAATGCATCTTAAACATTGAGGCCATGTTTCCAGATTAGAGGCCAAGGGATTGGATGATTATTGGGAGAGAAACCTATACTGGAAGTGGAATCACATAAGGAGAATCCCAGAGATGGATAGTGGTGGAGAGGCATTAGAACTGGTAAAATAGTTAAGATGTAGGTGCGGAGGTAGGCAAATCAGTCCATCTTGTGTGCTCCAGTGACAACCCTCAACTCTATTTTCCTGCCTTTTTCCTATGCTCCCAGATTCCCTTACTGATTACAAATCTATCTCAGCCTTGAATATTCTTCATGACTCTGGTTGGCATGCCCCTGCAGTAAAGAATTCCACAGATTTATCACCCACTGATAGAAGAAATCCCTCATCTTAACTCAAGGAATTCTTAACTTGGTGACCCCTTACTCTGAGATTATGTCCTCTTTGGGGTCTGGCTCTTCCAAAAGGGGATACAGCCTCTGCACATCTACCCAGTGAAGCTCTCTAAGAATCTTTCTTAATGCTTCAATAAGGTCACCTCTCATTCTTCTCAACTCCAACAAGTGCAAGTCCATCTTACACAACCTCATAAAGCAATTCCTCTATAACCAGGATCAACTGAGTGAACATTCTCTGGACTGCCTCCACGTCAGCACATCTTTCCTTAAATAAGGGGACCTAAACTGTTCATAATCATCGAGGTAATGCCAGGTTTTAGCCATACTTCCCTATTGTTAATACTCCAATCCCTTTGAAATAAAGACCAACATTCCATTTGACTTACCCACTGAACTCTGGATGCCAGAGGTAGGGACACGACCAGTATACCACAATCCTCTATCAATGCTAACAGACTATCTCCAATACCATTCACTCGTACCTGATTAACCAGCAACATGTGCAGCACAGTCTGTTCTAATATAACGCGAAAGCTCTGTTCTCATGCGATCTCGCATTATAAGAAAAGCGAACATTAGCCATTGCATTTAAACTACTGGAGCCGGAATCGTATTATAGCCAACACAGGCAAGAAAAGTTCGTATTCTACAAATAACGGACTAAATTCTTCAATTGCATTAAAGCCAATTCGCACCTTAGAAACATGCATTCTCGCAGAACTGACTTTACCTTATCAAATATCTTTTGGTTTGGGCTATGGGTGAGGCAATAAACTGGAGAGATTCAAACTTGAAGTAGCCAGCAATGAATACCTACATTCCTCATCAAGATTTCTTCAGATACCAATCGAGGTCAAACATCATGAATCATTTTTCACTGGGCGGAAGGGGACAGTTTGAGAGAGTGGCTGAGGGCTTTGACAGCCAAACTGAGATATTTCACAAGCACCAAGCATGTGAGAATATTCTTAATATACTTCAGTATGTGTTGCGAGTCAGAGCCTGTCCGATTCAGGAGCCTGTGAGATTCCACAATGCTCAGTAAATTGTGAGTGCCATTTCCGTTGTCCAGGAAGAACTCCCCCACACAACACTGCAAGAACTGATGGAATAGTGAGAGCCCTTTACCGCATTTACAGACTGGTTTATTTCTGGAAGCTAATGGGTTGGGTTAATCTGTGATTTATAACAGACAATAAGTGCAGCTTTATTTAAAGCAATCTTTAGCAGAGTATTCTGACTCTGACATAGACCCTCATCTTGGTAAATAAATAAGGTGCACTCCAGGTGTTTATGCTGAGGCCAAACTCTGCAAATGGGTGTTATCTGAAAAGTTAAAGTGCTTTGCAGAACTTACTTTTGGAGAAGACTATGAGTGTGCAGCTGAACTGTCAGGAGACAGATCTAACTGATTGAGCCCACAGTTTTGACTGCGACTTTTAATCAGGATTATTAGAATGGTGTCTCACTGTTCAATATCCTCTTTGCCAGTATTTTTCACTGGAGTGGAAGCACTGGCACAGACTAGAGTATTGTTCCATGGGTGTGGGCAACTAACAGATACTTCACTCACATCCTTTGAGGTGACAATGTAATGGCGGACTCCAGAGAGTACAAAACTCAAGCACGGTTCTTCCTTCTCTGATGCCAACAAAAGCACACTTCCTAATAGGGAATACTAGCTAATGCCTGGGAGGTGGAACTATGGCTAATGTCTCTCTCTGACATCCTGAAGCCAAGTGTACCGCTGTAACTGCTACCCGTTGGATTTTCTTCTTCCACCTTCCCACTGAAAACACAATTTGTTCTGTGATTTGGTGAACAGGAGTCATACGAGCTGGCCTGTACTGCACCAATGACAACTACAGCTGAGTAAGAGACAAAATGTGAGGTCTATTTGATATTGTCAGCCTTGGGAAAAGGAGGATCTCGGAACAGTAAATGCCACTGTCTGCCTCTGTGAAAGTGGGAAGATTATCATGCTGGAACACTATAATGCCACCAATTCCTGTTCACATGTGAATCTTCCACTAAAGTACCATCAGTAGAATGGGAGACCCAGCTGTGGTAATCCAAAGGGGGGGGGGGGGGTCAGTGTCTCAGAAACATCCAAAATTCTTTTATCTGACATTAATGGTGATTTTGTTTTACATTAAGAGAGCAGAAATTAAAAGTACCACATCTAAGGCAAACAGCTACCGAAAAGAAAATCCCTCCCCAGATACTTAACAATTGCTGACAGAACTGGATCCTGAATTCAACAGAAATCTGCATTACTTTATAAACGAAAATCCAAACTCAATTGTGTCACTTGTAAAATTAATCTTAAATCCAAATAACACACACCAGACATTGATTGTAAAACAACTCTAAGAATATTAATGAAAGCTCTTGTCAGATCACTTCAGTTTACAATTGAGAAGCTTCCGTGCTAGCCTATAATATGAAAGGTATGTGTAGGCCCCTCTCCCAACAAACTTAATAGACGTGAACATTTCATTGTGTGGAGTGGACACGTGTTCGTCACTGCACACTTCAATCAGGGCATCCACATTCAAATGAAAGGCATTTTACTTTGAAATAGAAAGGTCTGCCTGTATGCAGAGGCTTCCTGGAGCTCCGGGAGTTTCCCATTGAAAGCTTCATCCTGATGGGATTAATAAACTCCAGTGAGACAAGAGATCAAAGAGACTCCTTTAACGTCCATTGTCAGTGTCCTCCCTCCCCGCTCCTGGGTTAGATATTGAATCAGTGAATCAGCTCACTACTTTCCATCTGAAGACAGCCATTTCCTCTCTTCACTGGGGAGGCCTATCTATGCGTGAGACACAGCTCTTGAACCATCCTGTGATGTAAAAACGTAAAAAGAATTCCTTTCCTTTTATCAGACTTCATGATTTGTTGGGGAGGTGGGGGGGGTTTACCGTGGGGTCACAGCACGCTGGTGGCAAGGTATTGAGCTGAGGGGTTGTGTGCTTTTTCTTCAGGGCAGCTTCACTCAGGGCAGCTGAATTTCAGCAAGGGAGTTTCTGTAAGCTTAAAATACACAAAACCCTTACAGAGGCTCAACAATCTTGATGCAGGAAGCATCCTTCCACTGCTGGGAGCTCGAGTGGGTTCTAAAATAAGAGAGACACACTCTCACAATGTTTATGGTAAGATATAGATAGACTCTTCATTACCAAGGAGATAAAAGGTTATTGAAGGGATGCAGAAATGTAGAGTTGGACTTAAAAGAGAGCCTAGTGAATGATGGGCCCAAGGGCCGAATGGCTTACACTTGTACCTTGTTTGTATGCTTGTAGAATAAGTGGGAGGCCATTTAAGATTGAGAAGAGAAAGAACTTCTTCACTGAATCTTCATGGCTAGTGAATCTTTAGAATTCTCTACTCCAGTGGTTTATTCCTCAAGTACATCCATCATACAAGGTGCCACAAAGGGGGTTACTGAGTAGTATAAGGGCCCATGATGTTAGAGGCAAGGTGCTAGCATTGATAGAAGCTTGGCTGTCTGGCAGAAAGCAGAGAGTGGGGATAAAAAGGTCCTTCTCAGGATGGCAGCCGGTGACAAGTGGTGTTCCACAAGGCTGAGTGTTGCGGCCACAACTTTTCACTTTACACATTAACAATCTAGATGAAGGAAGTGAGGGTATTGTGGCTAAGTTTGCAGATGATATAAAGATAGGTAGAGAGACAGGGAACATTGAAGAGGCGGGGAGGCTGCAGAAGGATTTGCACAGGTGAGGAGAGTGGGGAAAGAGGTGGCAGATGGAGTACCATGTCAGAATGTGTGAGGTCATGCACTTTGGTAGAAAGAATAGAGGCATGGACTATTTTCTAAATGGGCAGAAAATTCAGAAGTCTGAAGTGCAAAGAGACTTGGGAGTTCTAGTCCAGGATTCTCTGAAGGTAAACTTGTAGGTTGAGCCAGTAGTTAGGGAAGCAAATGCAATGAGGACACTTATTTTGAGAGGACTTGAATATAAAAGCAGGGATGTATTTCCGTGGCTCCATAAGGCTCTGGTCAGACCACATTTGGAGTATTGTGCACAATTTTGTGCACCATATCTCAGGAAGGATGCACTGACCTTGGACCGTGTTCAGAGGAGGTTCATGAGAACGTCACCAGGAATGAAAAGCTTAACAAATGAGGAACGTTTGAGGACTCTGGGTCTATACTTAATGGAGTTTAGAAGGATGAGGAGGATCTAATTGAAACATACAGAATACTGAATGGCCTGGACAGAGTGGATGTTAGGAAGATGTTTCCATTGGTAGGAGAGACCCGGGTGCACAGCCTTAGAATAAAGAGAAGACGTTTTAGACTGGAGATAAGGAAGGACGTCTTCAGCCAGAGAGAGAGGTGAATCTATGGAATTCATTGCCACAGAAGGCTGTGGAGGCCAGGTCATTGAGTATATTTAAGACTGAGATAGACAGGTTCTTGATTGTCAAGGGGATCACGTTTTATGAGGAAAAAGTGGGAGAATGGGGTTGGGAAATGTATAAACCACGATTGAATGGCAGAGCAGACTCAATAGGCTGAATGGCCTAATTTCTGCTCCTATATCTTATGGTGTGATGGGTGGGTAGATGTCCAGGTATGAAAGATATCATACGGGGATAGGGCTGGAAAATGCCCTTGAGGTAGAAGATCAGCTGTTGAATGTCAGAGAAGGCTCAAGGCATGGAGTGGTCTGTCCTTGCCTCTGTTTCTGATGTTCCTACCAGGCTCTAGGCCCCCTGAATGTTTCAGGCCCACTGTCCTGGGGGGCTTTTGTTTTTAACTTGCCCAGTATGGCAGCTGGTGAACTTCCAGAATTAGTAAGTGCCTGCAGGACCTGCCATCAAACTAAACACGCAGCTGCACACGCTGTACCTAAACCCATCACATTTCTAGGACATTGTACTCAGTGTTGGTTTAATCGATTCAACGCTAGATATTGAGAGCAAACTCTTGACAGCTATAGCATTTATCATCCTTTGGAATAAGAATGCCGAGCTGAAATAGCCACTACATTTAGAATTGCTTCCTTTTAAATTCTCATTAAGGCTCAGTGCCATTTGCACCTCACTGGGAAATGTAGCAAGGATAGAGAGTGTCTGACTGTTTCCTGTAATTTACATCAAATGCCTGTGAAGGGTTTGTGTCCAATAAAATGGACCGACAGCTGCCGAGGGAAAGTCAATGCAGGGCTAGTGCCAGCACACATTCACACCAAAGTGAGAGATACATATATATTCATATACAAGAGGTTCCAATCTATTGAAAGAAAAACATTCAAAGGCTCTTAGCTTGCACACAAGGCAATCAGCATGACTGATTATCAGAAGGTCGTAAGGCCAGGCCAGTGATGTGTCTTTCCCCAGACAAAAGAACCACAGCACAGAGGGCTGAGACACGAGAAGCAAGAGGGATTCAAACTCAAAAGGCATTGCTCTGGGACTGGAAAACAAAATAAAATTGGGGACTTTAAATGAAGGGGCTTTAGCTTGAGTTGGGAAGACTGGCCTCGAATCCCACAGGAGAGTTTCCCCATCAGGCACTGTCAAAGTACACATCATTGGAACAGAAAATAAATCAATCAATTGATTGATTGCAACAGAATCAGAGAAACAGTCAAGAGTTGGCGTTTACCTTGCAGATGATTCGGGAATGACTTCCCATACTTTACCCCCTCCATCCCACCTTCCAATATCAGTCGGAAGAAAATCCAGAGAATCCTGCTTCGAATAGCAGGATTGGGAGAAGGATATCTTTCCAGAATTAAATAGTGTTCGTTGCATGACTTACAAAATGCACGCACATGTGACAGAGATCGAAGGGACTGTGAACCTTTCAGATTAGTGAAATATCTCTTAACCCTGGGGAGTACTGGACCTCTTGGCCTCCCCTAGTCTTTAGGAGAAGGGATTGTGGGTAAAACTATACAAATTAAAAACCAACAAAACTGCCAACTCCATCTTGACCTGGAATCACCCTGATTTACCAGAGCACAGGAGGTACCGATGACAGAACTAATCAAAGTAGTCCAACAATTAGCTGCAATGTCCCTGTGACCCATTCACTCAGCTGCTATCTTGTTTAGCCTGCTCTTCTGATTAGGTGCTTTAATCGTCTTAATTTACGGACAGTGGGTGTGGAAACACAATCAGCACCAACAATGCTTTTACCCTGAATACTAAAATCAGTCCCTTGTGGATTGAATTGTAACTGAGAAAACATACTTGTTTTGAAGAATAACAATAAGAATAACATTTAAAATTACATCAAGCAGGTTAAATATTTTGGTGATTAAGAATAATAAATGGTTTAAGACATATAGTCAGGGTGTAAAAATAATAGACGGAAAAAATAGCTTTTGAGGATCAAGTATCTAGTGCAAAACAGAGGAATTGGAATGTTCTTTTGCATGAACACAAGATGTTAAGTTGCAGAGGTGCAGCAAGTAACTAAAAAGGCAAATGGAATTTTCATCTTTATTGCTGGGGGATTGAAGTTTGAAGACAGGTAAGTTTTGTTAGAATTTTACAGTGTGTTGGTCAGGTTGCACCTGGAGTACTCTGTACAGTGTTGGTCCCTGTATTTAAAAAGATATGTGACATTGGAGATCGCTCAAAAGAGATTCATTGGACATATTCCTGGGATGGAGGGGTTGATTTATCAAGAATGTTAGAACAGGTTTGACCTTCATTCATTAGAGTTGAGAAGAATGATTTTATTAAAACACGCCAGATTCTGAAGGAGCTTTCCAGGGTAGATATTGAGGAGATGTTTCTAATAGTGGGCAATTAAAACAAACAAGGGGGCATAGCTACAGAATAAGGGGCATTCCTGAAATCAATCTTTAAGTAACAGGTTGTGAATGGCATACTGCTTTCGGCTGGCACTCACTTGTTGTTGTTTTTCAGTTTGATGTGTCCGCTGGGGGCGAGGATTTCCCCGTTTTTCAGCCAAGTAAGTTGTGGGATTGGCTCTCCCTGAGCCAGGCAGTTGAAAATGGCTGTGGTTCCAACTGGCCTGGATATGGACTGTGGGTACTGTACAAACTCTGCAGGTGCTGGAATACAAAACAGGAAGAGGTATCTCAGCTTACTAGATCAACAGGTAAAACACCGCAAAACGTACAGTTTGCACAAATATTGTTCAGCTCCACTAATGTCTCGGCTCAACTGCTGCTTAAATCCTCATCCACATTCATGTTACCTTCAGATGTTCCCATGATCTCCCACCTCTCCAAGAGTTATTCCAATACCCTGAAGACCATATTCTACATTGCACCATGACTCACAAATCTATTGTTCCTGTGCTCACTGACCTGCATTGTCTCCTAGTTTGGTTGGAAATCCTTCCATGGTCTCACCTCTCCTGTCTCTGTCACCTCCTCCGTTCCCTACAAGCCAGTGAGAACCCAAAAGCTTTCCCAATTCTGAACCCTCTACATCCTTTACCCCACCAATCATGGCCTTTCTTTCAGCCATCTAGGCATTAAAGCTGCAGAATTCCCTACCCAACCTCTCCATTCTGTACTCCTCTTTCCACCTTTAAAAGACCTGACTCTTTGGCCGATTTTTTAATCTATCTATCCGAACAACTCCTTCTTTGGCCCAGTGTTACTTCTGGTCTGATTATGTCCTGCGGAATGCCTTAGGACTGTTCATTTTGTCATAGATATTATATAAAAGCAAATTGTTACTGCAGCATCTGGTAATGGGAGCTCAGTGGCACCGTGTAAATTAAGAACATTAGTGTTGCCATCCAGACTTAATTCTCACCATTCTTCTCATTTTCCATCATGTACTGAGAAAATCTACTTTCCTCCTCCAATTATGTTCATACTCGACATTCCTTGACCCGTCAAATAGAACAAAGGGAAGGTTTGGAAGGGTATTTTCTGAGTGTGCTTATAACTCCTGAGGAGACTGACAGCTTTTAAAACAAAGCACTCCCTACTGAACTATTAGAAAGAAAACTGATATATCACGATATCACTTTTGAAAACTGTTACTATAACAAACCAATTAAACTGAACATTATTTGCACATTAACTAACAGGTGCAGAATATTTTTTTCTATTCATAAGAGTGTCACTGGCTGGTTAGCATTTATTGCCCGTCCCTAATTGTCCTTGAGAAGGTGCTGGTGAGCTGCCTTCTTGAACTGATGCAGTCCACCTGCTGTGGGATGACCCACAATGCCCTTAAGGGAGGGAATTCCAGGATTTTGAACCAGCAAGTGAAGAAACAGCGATATAGTTCCGAATCAGGATGATGAATGGCTTGGAGGGGCACTTGCAGTTAGCGGTGTTCCCATGTACCTGCTGCCCTTGTCGATCTAGCTGGAAATGGTTGTCGGTTTGGAAGATACTGTCAAAAGATTGTGGGTGAATTTTTTTATATTACAAATTGTGTGCATTACATCTCACACAAATGTGGCGCCACATGCAATTCACACTCTTTCTAACTCATTCTTCATTTCATAGGATCTCTCATTTATCATCCAAAATCTCAGCTCTCAAGATGCATTTGACTGCATCTTTATTCCATAAGAAGTCAGTTACTAACAACACAGCACACATCTGAAAACCCTGTCTCTCTCAAAGCATGACAGTCTGGTGTTACAAAACCTTTAAAGACTCCCTTCTTGAAACCTTTAAACTGGTGATCTCAAGGAGCGTTGGAGCTACCACAAGGTCCAATTCACATTTCCTCATCTTTCATTTTTCCCACCATTTGTTCTTTCCAGCTACATCACATAGTCTCTGCTCTATTCTTCTGGTCATCCATCAGCATCAAGCTTCGATCTAAAACTGCCAAGCAAAAAAACCATTCCATTCAGAGATTATCTTGTTTTTCCCCTTTTGTCCGAATTCTCAGGATGCTCTAAATTTTTAAACTGCCAAATAGAAAACACAGACAACAATACAATTAGCCTTCTATTTACCCTTTGCTGTTTTACTATTCTACCACATGGTGACTTCCAGGTCATATGGGTGTTTCTTGAAACCGAATGACGACACAATCAGGGAACCAATTAACTCTCTTCCAGGAACATATGGAAACCTACAGTCCCACACCCCACTGCTTTTTGCATTAATATTAACCTTAACCAGTCAATTTGAGACCATTTAATTATTAATCACTCTGTATGAAGAAATGCTTTGGGACACCCATTCTAATATGTCCTTTACCTTTCCTTGTTCTGTCCTTGTTGTTTAACTCGAATCAGTCCTTCCAGTTACGTATTTCCAATCTCCTGAATACCTGATATTTCCAAAAGGACTCCTCTGACATCTTCAAAGCTGAAAAGTTGGATTTTTTGAAATATTTCCTCATTATTCCACCCTTTGCCATGAGAAATAAGACTTTCTGTTCTTCTTCACGACATTGTCAAGATCTGGGTTGT
Source organism: Chiloscyllium plagiosum (assembly GCF_037043375.1). Classification (NCBI taxonomy): domain Eukaryota; kingdom Metazoa; phylum Chordata; class Chondrichthyes; order Orectolobiformes; family Hemiscylliidae; genus Chiloscyllium; species Chiloscyllium plagiosum. Next base: position 16,117,845 of record NW_028270177.1, read on the forward strand.
TGCTTCTGTTTTGATCATCAGAACTAAGCTCAATTTTCAAGACATGGTCTGACCAAAGCACTAAGCAATGTCACTGTACACTTGTTATAATCCACGCAGGTCTGACAGGGATACTGGAAACCAAATGGAGCTAGGGGGAGGATTATTTCTTAATTGAAGAATAGTTGGGTGAGCATTTGATTGGGAATACATAATGGGGATGGGGGAGGGGATGTGAGAAGATTAGTGCATCTTGTGGTACAGTGATACTGTCCGTTCCTCTGAGCCAGGAGACCTTGGCTTAAGGTTCTACTCCAGAGATCTATGATAACATACCTAGACAGGGTGATTTGGAAAATATCTGAAAAGGAAGCTATCGGCGTTATTGGAGTTTGCAAAATCTGAGTAGATTAAAACTCCGACGTGAAAAGTACACACCTGGACTCTATTTGACCAGCATTGAACCTCTGGGTTTCACAAACGTGACAAACTCAAATTTGATATCCACTCATGTAAGATTGTCCTCCAGGAAATGGAATGACAATTCACAGAAGGACTAGGCTTGTGGGAGGTGCTGCACAGTGTCCTGGACATTGATGGCGAGCATGTTTACACAGTGTGTGAATGGGATGTTATGTCAATAGTTGGCTGGCACATTCCTTACCTGGTAAAGCAGGTCATGCACCAAATCATGAAATTGGCCATGCCTGGTTCTCTTTACCCAACAATCTGTCACAGCTCTTCATGTATCTCCCTTTTTGTGAGCTCTCACCAAGCATCAGTGGATTCCACACACTGTCCTCACCCCAGAGAGTTTGTCAGCTTCAGACACACACAACAGAAATGGAGTCTGCAAGGGAAATTCAGGCTGTCTCCACAATCTGCTCTCTTGGCTATGGAACCAATGTGGACTTGCCTCAACCTTACCTCTGCAGAATATCTTCTCTGGGGTTTGTATCTGAGGAAGGATCTTCTACATTGGTACTCCCTTCCAGTCCTTCCACATCCCCACTTAGAGATCCTTACAAATGTCATTTTAATCCTCAACCATTGGGACTGCTATTCAGTCCAAGGCTCTGGTGAGCTCACACTGTGCCCATGAGATGCTGCATTGGCAAAAGTCATTAATACTTGATATAAGCTCTTTCCCTCATATCATTACCTGATCAACCTCCATCCACTGACATGATCTCATTCGCTCCTTTTCTCATTCATAGTCCTCCTTTTCCCATACACATGTTGCCCTTCTCTCTTGAGAGGATTAGACATCTATAACTACATATCACCTTTTTCCTGACACAACCATTTATCACTTCTAATTTGCCCCCTTTCCACAGTTTCTCTCAGCCCTTCCTTTCTCAGATGCACATTTACCAACTCAAAAGTACTTGATGTTTAATAGACCGAGATCCACATGTTGAACTCGGTAGGAAAAGAATTTCAGAGATTTGCAGGGGTTTTGTTGTAAACTTATAGTTTAGCGCACACATTCGTTTCCACCTTTCCCTGCTCAGAGGCCTACTCCCTTCTGGGGCTGGATCTCACTCACATACAAAGTCCAAAGAGCATCACTGTTCTCAACCAACACTCAAGCTGCTCTGCTTTATATTTAAAGAGATCTGCATTTCTATGGCTAACATTTCATTGACACTCTTGCCCTCTTCTATCTACAAACACATTCTTCCTCGTGTCCCACTCTTTTCCAAACACACTGACATCTTTCACCTCTTTGCAAAGGGAAGGAGATGCCTGTTCTCCTCTGGCTTCCTTTGTCATTTATCCTCTCTCCAGATTCAAACCCAATACAGTGGTTCATCTGGCAAACAGCTTAAAACAATTCAAAAGGGAATTAAGGGCACTTTGAGCAAAATTACAAGGTGCTGCTGTCGACAGTCTCCAGCCAGCTCCTACTCCAAGCAATTTTCACTTTTACAGAAATAGGCCATGCTACCCTGGCAACTTGCCAAGTCCTATTTTCATTCATTTCTTTTTTGTTTGCATCCTTCAGACCCAGCATGACCTTTTCTTCACTGACTTCAGTGTACTGAACACATACTGCTTAACAGAATTATTAATAAAACGCATGTTGTCATCAGAAACCAATCCTACTGACATGCACAGATTCCAACATCTGTATTCTTCAGAGTTAGCTGCAGGAGGAACAAGTAAATGTGTGTGGTCACGGCTCTTAGAAAAACCGCTGAGTTCCACTCGAGCTTTTATTTTCTGTCAACTTGCTCCCAACGGCGCTGTCCATACGATATTAACACACCACGTCTCCATATTGGCTGTAGGTCCATGATAGTGGATCCAGCTCCCATGGGTTAATGGGGTAGTAAAACTGGAAGGTGATGCAATGCAAAAGAAACAAAGAATATGGTGACACGTTGCGTGTCACTTCAGGCTTACTTTTAGAGTGAGAACATTATTAAATTCATCCCACAGTTTCTGACAATTGACATTAGACAAGCCCACTCCAAGATCCATAGCTGCTGTAATAGGGAAAGAACTTTGATCCGGGTGAGTGGTGAGACATCCAAAATAAATTCCTACACATTACTATTATTACCGCACTCTCGCAGCGCCACTGTCATTACCACACTCCTGCCATCATTACCGCATTCTCTTGACACCACCAATATTAATAAAAGCACACTTAATTCACTTTATACTTTGCTATTTTCTGACCCATTCACTCAGCTTATAAGTCCTCTTGGAGCCTCCTTGTACCTTCCTCACAATGTAGCTCCCACCGGTCTGGTCTTTTCAGAAAGTTTGGCGAGACAGAAGAACGTAAGCAATAGGAGCAGGGGTAGGCCATCTGGCTCGTCAAACGTGCTCCGCCATTCAATAAGATCATGGCTGATGTTTTTGTGGACTCAGCCCTACTTACCCGCCTGCAGACCATAACCCCTAATTTTTTACTGTTCAAAAATCTATCTTTGCATTAAAAACATTTGACGAGGTCGCCTCAACTGCTTCACTGGGCAGGGAATTCCTCTCCAACTCAGACATTAATCTGCTCACTCTTATTTTGAGGCTATGCCTTTCTAACAGCTCTAGCTTCACCTGCCAATGGAAACAACTTTCTTGCTTCTATCTTATCTATTATATTATTATTATTATTATTATATCATAATATGATACATTTCAATAAGTTCCCAATTGATCCTTAAAACCAAATTGATGATCTAGATTGTGAACAGGTATAAACCCTGTACTAATCGTTGCAGTATCTTAGTAGTAATAGCCTGTCACGCTGAGAGTTATCTATTTGTTCCTACACTCTGCTTTCTGTCTGTCAACCATTCTCCATCCATACAACTGTATTCCAGTCTTATGCACTCCAATGTTATTTACTAATTTCTTGTTCGGGACCTTATCTAAAACCATTTGAAAATCTAAATATATCACATACAATGGTTTTCCTTTATCAATGCTACAATCCTCAAAAAACCGAGTCACTTTCATCAAACATGATTTCCCTTTGATAAATCCACTTTGATTCTGACTGATTTAACCATTTTTTATTAAATGTTCTGGCGATAACACCCTTTATAATGGATTATAACATTTGCCCAATCACTGACATTAAACCAACAGGTCTGTAGTTCACCATGCTCCCTCTTCCCCCTTGAAAACCTGGAAGCATACATTTCTCCATTCCAATCCACAACATTCTCTCCTGAAGTTAGAAATTTTGACAGATAACCACTAATGTATCCAAATGTCTATATTCACCTCTTTCAACAATCTAAGATGAAGCTGATCCGGTCCAGGAAATTTTCAATCAGGGAACTTTGAGTTCAAGCTCTTTACTAACACCAATTACTTCAATTTCCTCCATTTTGCAACTTCAATGGGTGCCTATTATTTCCAACAGATACTTTATATCTTCACCCATGAAGATAAGTTGAATGTAACTGTTTAGGTTCTCAGCCATTTCCCTACTATCCAGACTCCATTACATTACAGCACTCCCCCGCGTCACCGTCATTACAGCACTACCCCGCGTCACCGTCATTACAGCACTTCCCCGCATCACCGTCATTACAGCGCTCCCCCACGTCACCGTCATTACAGCGCTCCCCCGCGTCACCGTCATTACAGCGCTCCCCCACGTCACCGTCATTACAGCGCTCCCCCGCGTCACCGTCATTACAGCGCTCCCCCACATCACCGTCATTACAGTGAGCTCCCTCACATCCATGTCATTACAGGGCTACCCCACATCCGTGTCACTACAGCATTCCCCCACATCCATGTCATTACAGCGCTTCCCCACATCTGTGTCATTACAGCACTCTCCCGTGTCTGTGTCATTCCAGCACTTCCCCCCCACGTCTGTGTCATTACCGGGCTCCCCCACATCTGTGTTATTACAGTGCTCCCCCACATCCATGTCATTACAGGGCTCCCTCACATCTGTGTCACTACAGGGCTACCCCACGTCCATGTCATTACAGTGCACCCCCATATCCATGTCATTACAGGGCTACCCCACATCCGTGTCATTACAGGGCTACCCCACATCCATGTCATTACAGGGCTACCCCACATCCGTGTCATTACAGGGCTACCCCACATCCATGTCATTACAGGGCTACCCCACATCTGTGTCATTACAGGGCTACCCCACGTCCATGTCATTACAGTGCACCCCCATATCCATGTCATTACAGGGCTACCCCACATCCGTGTCATTACAGGGCTACCCCACGTCCATGTCATTACAGGGCTACCCCACATCCGTGTCATTACAGTGCTCCCCCACATCCATGTCATTACAGGGCTACCCCACATCCGTGTCATTACAGGGCTACCCCACATCCATGTCATTACAGGGCTACCCCACATCCGTGTCATTACAGGGCTACCCCACATCCATGTCATTACAGGGCTACCCCACATCCATGTCATTACAGGGCTCCCCCACATCCGTGTCATTCCAGCGCTTCCCCACGTCTGTGTCATTACAGCGCTTCCCCACGTCCGTGTCAATACAGTGCTCCCCCACGTCCGTGTCAATACAGTGCTCCCCCACGTCCGTGTCATTACAGTGCTCCCCCACATCCATGTCAGAGCTCCCCCACATCACCATCATTACAGCGCTCCCTTACAATGCCATGCAAATCTAATGTACCAGGACCAATTTGTTTGGATAAGTTTTCTTGAAGGAATTTATTTTTGTGTAATGTATCACGATCCATCTAGTCTTGTTCCAAGGTGCCCCTAATACGCACTGTCCCCGAGTGACTGGGCACATGATCATGTATTCCTGAGGCACACAGCAGGATGATCCACTAATGGAACTAAAGAGACACAAGTCCCTGTTCTCCGTGTGCTTCAATTGTGTTGCCATCAGAGAATATCTTCCATATTCTGCCAACATGTATATGGTTAGCATTAGCTAAACCAGGGATGGAATGCGGTCCTCATCATGAAAAGTTATAAATGCAAAGGTGAAGATTGAAAGGGGGGGTCAGGCTGTGACTGTTTTCACCCCATGCTGCCCGAGTGGTGACCTGCTTTGCTCCAGCAAGGTGATGTCCGTCTGTGTTTAATCACAGCACTATTTGTTTGAAAACTGCCCCTTGGGCTTGGCAATGCTAATGGGCTTTGGTCAGTAGCAAGTTTCATTTGATTCCAGCACCACTTTAACAGGCATTCGGAGGTAAGAGGGGCTGCTCCTGAATCCCTTTAAGCAATCCCGCTTTATTAAACACATCTATATATTATAGATTACAAAGCAAAAGCCAGCAGCACAGCAGCAGAGGTAAAGCAGCTGCATTATTAATGTCTCTGCCATGCTTCATGTACGAGGTTCAATTATTCATAGCCGTTAATTATTCATGTGATTAAAATACACATATCTATTAATTAGATAACTCAAAAGAATTTGAAATATTGAGTATTTAAAACAACAAAGATTCTTTTTGTCTACACAGTCAATGGTGGTGGAAAGCCCTTGGTGAAGACCAGCATGAGACCCATTTACAGAAATCCACTCTTCATTACTAATGGTAAACTCACAGTGATGCACACTGGGGCACGGGTCTATTAGTCTGTAAAGGCAGAGCTGTAAATTTTGGGGTCAGTGTACAATCAGTCGATGTCGAGTGATTAAAGTGCTGAGAACACAGGCTCCCCAGGGCAAGAACTGTAGCTGACATCATTGAATGCAATCACATCAAGATTAATCCTCTGGCTTTATTTTAAACTCTGCTTTCCCTGCCTGCTGATGCTATCTACCGAAGATATAGCTTTTGTATCATTAATGCCAGCTTCCATTCCCTTCGATTTACCAGGGAACATGGAACTACTTGGGGCTACGCTGCATTAATGATCAACACTGCTGCCATTGTGATGTTGGAGCCTCAGGGCTGTTTTAATGCTCATATCTCTAGCCACATGTACCTGAGCATTGGCTTACAGTCCACTGAAGCCCAAAAGCAAGACAGAGTTGTAAGGAATGCTAACCATTACCTGAATCTACGAGTAATGTACACCTTGCCTACTGTTTTGGGAGGTCTAAATGGCTAGCCATAATTGAATTGAACATAAACAACTCCCTATCCTACAGACCCCTTTGCCCATCTCCAACACTCACCCTCCACATGGACCCCTCCCTCTGGCCTTTTCCAAGATAGGATAGTGAACAAGGCATTTGCTATGCTTTCCTTTATTTGGCAGAGTATTGAGTACAGGAGTTGGGAGGTCATGTTGTGGCTGTACAGGACAGTGGTTAGGCCACTGTTGGAATACTGTGTGCAATTCGGGTCTCCTTCCTTTTGGAAAGATTTTGTGAAACTTGAAAGGGTTCAAAAAAGATTTACAAGGATGTTGTCAGGATTGGAGGATTTGAACTACAGGGAGAGGTTGAGTAGGCTAGGGCTGTTTTCCCTGGAGTGTCAGAGGCTGAGGGGTGACCTTATTGAGGTTTATAAAATTATGAGGGGCATGGATACGATAAATAGCCTCCACAATGTCCACCTTCTTCCTCAACCAAGGATCCCCCAGCACTGCAGTTGACAGGACCTTCAGCCAGGTCCAACCCATCTCCCACACTTCAGCCCTCACTCCCCCTCTCTTCCTCCTGCAACAGCGATAACGTCACCCTTGTGCTTACATACCATCCCACCAGCATCCACCTCCAACAGGATGCCACCATCAGACACATATTCCCCTCCTCTCCCTTGTTCGCCTTCCGTAAGAACCATTCCCTCCAGGACACCTTGTTCCATTCTTCCCTCACTCCCAACAATACCCCACAGCCCCATGGCACTGTCCATTGCAAGGTATAACACTTGCCCATTTACTTAATCTCTCCTCAGTACCCAAGGGCCCAAACTCACCTCCTAGCACTTTACCTACACTTCAGTCAATCTAGTCTACACTGCTCACAAAGTAGTCTCGTCTACACTGGAGAAACGAGGTGTAGACCGGGTGACTGTTTCATAGAACACTTTCCATGTGTCCGCAAAAAAGACCCTGAGCTTCCAGTTGCCTGCAACTTCAAAACACCACCCTGTTCCCTGGCCAACATCTCTGGCCTAGGATCACTATAGTGCTCCAGCAAAGCTCAGCGCAAGCTGGAAGAACAGCATCTCATTTTCCACTTGGGGACACTGCAGCCATCTGGTCTCTGAATCGATTTCAATATGTTTAAGGCATGAGCACATTTGCCCAAAACACAAGGCATTGTTATCACATGGTCAACTATTACAAACAACCCATTGTTAGCCACTAACAGTCTCCATTAGCAACTATTCATTCTCCCAGGCTGATTGTTATCCGGTCCTGTATATATCCAACTGCTCTTCTCTCTCTTTGGATTTCATCTCCTTTCGTTGTTTACTCCTTAGCCCAGTCTTCCTTCTGCATAAAAACCAACTTTTATGGACAACCACCCGACGAAGGAGCAGTGTTCCGAAAGCTAGCACTTCCAAATAAACCTGTTGGACTATAACCAGGTGTTGTGTTATTTTTAACTTTGTCCACCCCAGTCCAACACATGCACCTTCAAATCACAACTTTTTCCTAGCCTCTATCAGTTCTGAAGAAGGGCCACTGGATCCAGAACTCTGCTTTCTCTCCACAGATGCTGCCAGACCTGCTGAGTTTTGCCAGTAATTTCTGGTTTTGCTACTGATTTCCAGCAACTGCAATTCTTTTGTTTTTTTTTATGGAATTGATCATCCCTGTCTCAGAGCACGCCAAGGAGCAGGGTCATTAAGGTCTACACCAGACCCCAATCGTTATCATGAGGGGAACTGGATGGGCATAGTGTTAAAATTCAGTCCAGGGGCTATCTGTAGACACACCAGAAAAGGTACCGAGGTGGCACATTTAAAATGACTTGGTGAGCCAGGAACAGGAGGAATGATCTCCCAAGTTCCATAAGAAGGACGTGGTTTATTGTTGTGTAGTGGGGGACTCCCTCCCTAAGCCTGGTCTGCGCCTCTTAACGCTGAGGATTCTGAGGTCAGTGAGAAGCATCGTTTGGTGCCTTCCACACGTCACCATATTCATTAGGCCCTGAGCTCACAACTCTGGGCTACAGTAAAGTGCCACCGAGCGGTCAGCTGACAATCGCCTGGGTATCTTTGAGTTAAAAACATCAGCAAGTCAGCCAGTCCCATGCGCACAAGTGACCATTTTGATGGCCACCTTTGCGCTTGGGACAACTGACCCCAAAACTGGAAAGCTCATGACCCAATCCATTGTGCACAGCCTCCCCGCCCCGGCACTGGTCTCCTGTTGGCTTCGTCCACCAGGAATAGTGTACAACCTGTGGAGGCCGACAATGCTAAAGGGGGAGAAACAAATTAATAAAAACCCATCCTCCCGTACACAAAGTCACATGGCCACAGGTAAAACACATCTGGAGATAGAACATTGAAACACAGAAAATAGTAGCTGCACCAATCATTTGGCAACCATTCAATATGATCGTGGCTGATTATCCAACTCGTCCTGCCTTCTCCCCATTCCTTTTGATTCCTTTAAACACAACAATTACATTCTTGTGTACATTGAAAACACTCAATGTTCTGAACGCAATCGCATTCTACGGTAGAGAATTCCACAGGCTCGCCCCTGTCCGGCTGAAGAAATATTCCATCTCAACTGGCACACCCCCACCTCCTGAACTTGTGACCCACAAACACCTCGGTGGTGAGATTTCGGCAACGTGAGAAACGTTTCTCTATCGCAAGTCATGTCAAATGGCAGGAGCCAATCCCTATTGCTACCTCCTGCAAGGAAACCTGCTACCTTACCTTGGACCACCAGTCGGCCCTGTGCAGTACGCCTCACGCGGGTCCCTGGTTTGTTAGCTGCACAGACATACACTCCAGAATGCTGCACCGATAGATCAGAGATCATGAGATTTCCTGTGCCCAGCACTTGGATTCCCTCCACACCAATTGGTCTGCCGTCTGTGGATACAGATATTTAGAGATTAGCAGCAATTTAGTTTGTGGGAAAACAATTCCGTTCCATCTGTTGCATAAAACCTTGCTGGCAAATCCAGCATGGAATTACAGAAAGGCAGGGATTAGTTTTGTATTTGTATTTTTGATACAAGGCTGACTTGATGGAAATAGTTTGGATATTAAACATTTGGGCTTATTATACAGAAGGGACCATGACTTTGTCACTGGTAAAACTTAGATGAAGAAGAAATACCTAGAGATGTGAAGAAATGAAAGGTGCAAACATTACAATGGAATGGTTCAGTGTTTTTGCTTCAAAAAGAAGACTATGGAAGTATCTTCTGCGCTGTTTCGGATCCATGACTGAGAGTTTCAACTGTTCAGGTTATATCAGAATTCTCTAAAGACTGAGGAACAAAGGATGCAGATTTTTACAGAGTGAGACTGTGGGTTTGAGCTGTTACATTGTGCTTGAAGTTAGGTAAAATGGAGTTGACAAAACCTTTACTTTTTCTATTTGCAAGCAGTGGCTTCACTTTTCACAGAATGGTTTTGTGTGGGGGAGATCATGCCTTACCAACTTAATAGAGTTCTTTGAGGAAGTGACCAGGTTGATAGATGAAGGAAGGGCTGTTGATGTCATATACATGGACTTTAGTAAGACATTTGATAAGGTTTCCCATGGTAAACTAATAGAGAAAGTGAAGTCACATGGTGTGCAGGGTGTTCTAGCTAGGTGGATAAAGAACTGGTTGAGCAACAGGAGACAGAGAGTAGTAGTTGAGGGAGTTTCTCGAAATGGAGAAAGGTGACCAGTGGTGTTCCACAGGGGTCAGTACTGGGGCCACTGTTGTTTATCCTATTGTTGTTTGTGACATAAATGATCTGGAAGAGGGCACTGTTGGTATGATCAGCAAGTTTGCAGATGACACAAAGATTGGTGGAGTAGCAGAAAGCATAAGGGACTGTCAAAGAATACAGGAGGATATAGATAGACTGGAGAGTTGGACAGAAAAGTGGCAGATGGAGTTCAATCCAGACAAATGTGAGGTAATGCATTTAGGCAAGTCTAATTCTAAAGCGAATTATACAATTAACGGAAGAGCCTTGGGAAAAGTTGATGGGCAGAGAGATCTGGGAGTGCAGGTCCATTGTACCCTGAAGGGGGCTGCACAGGTGGATAGGGTGGTCAAGAAGGCATATAGTATGCTTGCCTTCATTGAAGGGAGTAATGAGTACAAGAGCTGGCAAGTCATGTTAAAATTGTACAAGACATTGGTTCGGCCGCATTTAGAATACAATTCCAGTTGCCACATTACCAAAAGGATGTGGATGCTTTGGAGAGGGTGCAGAGAAGGTTTACGAGGATATTGCCTGGTATGGAAGGTGCTATCTATGAAGAGAGGTTGAATAGGTTACATTTGTTTTCACTAGAAAAAAGGAGATTGAGGGGGGACCTGATTGAGGTTTACAAAATCATGAAGGGTATAGACAGGGTGGATAGAAATAAGCTTTTTCACAGGGTGAAGGATTCAATGACGAGAGGTCACTCTTTCAAGGTGAGAGGTGAAAAGTTTAAGGGGGATACACGCGGTAAGTACTTCACACAGAGGATGGTGGGTGTCTGGAATGTGTTGCCAGCAGAGGTGGTAGAGACAGGCACGGTAGATTCATTTAAGATGTGTCTGGACAGATGCATGAGTAGGTGGGGAGCAGAGGGATACAGATGCTTAGGAAATGGGCGACAGGTTTAGACAATAGATTTGGATTGGCTCGGGTTTGGAGGGCCAAAGGGCTTGTTCCTGGACTATAAATTTTCTTTGTTCTTTTAGCATAATCACCAGCTTTGCTTCAGTGGGTAGCACCTTAGTATCGAGAGGCTGACCCAGTACAGGCTGTGCCCAGAAACTTAAGTGTAAAATCTTGGCTGATACTTCAGTACCACACTGAGTGAGTGCTGCAGTCTCAGAGAGAGTAGAGTAGTATTTTTTATGTCATTTCTACCATAGACAACTGATACAGTAAAAACGAGATCGTGTTCCTCCAGGACCAAGGTGCTACATGGACAGCACAAACTACTCGGTCATACACAGGATGGCGTAAAGTGCAAAACACGCAAATTACAGTGTAATAAGAGAATGATAATTAATAGACATTGTTCTAGCAGCAATTCTGAGTCGCGCAAAGAATTTCAGATGGAAACAAATCCAATCCTACTGTGTTAAGAGCCTGATGGCTTGGGGGAAGAAACTGTTGCACAGTCTGGCTGTGACTGACTGAATGCTCTAGTACTTTCTGTCAGACGGCAGGAGGGAGAAGAGTCTGAGTGAGGGGTCTTCCACAAGTCTCTTAGCCTTTTGGATGCAGTGTGTGGTGTAAATTTCTATAATGGAGGGAAGAGAGACCTGATGATCTTCTTAGCTGCCCTCACTATCCGTTGTAAGGTCTTACAATCCGAGATGGTGCAATTCCCGAACCAGGCAGCGATGCAGCAGCTCAGGCTACTGTCAATGAACCCTCTGTAGAATGTGGTGAGGATGGGGGGTGGGAGGTGGGCTTTCCTCAGCCTGCCCAGAAAGTAGAGACGCTGCTGGGCTTACTTGGCTGTCGAGCTGGTGTTGAGGGATCAGGTGAGATTCTCTGCCAGGTGGACGCCAAGAAAGTTGGTACTCTTCACGATTTTCACAGGGGAGTCATCGATGTCCAAGGGAGAGTGTTGGCTCCATGCCCTCCTGAAGTCAACGACCATCCCTTTTGTCTTGTCCATGTTCAGAGACAGTTTGTTGGCTCTGCACCAGTCCGTTAGCTACTGCACCTCCTCTCTGTATGCTGACTCGCCATTCCTGATGAGACCCACTACAGTCGTGTCATCAGTGAATTTGATGATGTGATCTGACCTGTGCATTGCTGCACAGTCATGTGTGTCAGCAGGGTGAAGAGCCGGGGACTGACCACACAACCCTGAGGGGCCTCCCGTGCTACTTCTTGGATGAGAGGTTAAGTGAGAGGTCCCTCCTACTCTTTCAGGTAAATGTAAAAAATCCCACAGCACCATTATAAAGAAAAGCAGGGTAGTTCTCCCCAATAATCTAATCAACATTTGATCCCTCAACATATATCACTAAACTCTACTCATTATTACCTTGTTGTTTTTGGGGGCTTGCTGTGCAGAAATCATAGAATCCTTACAGTGTGAAAGGAGGCCATTCAGCCAATCAAATCCACATTGCACCTCTGAGGAGCCCACCCAGACATCCCACCCACCTCCCTAACCCTATTCCTGCAGCCCTGCACTTCCCATGGCTAATCCATCTAGCCTACACAACTCTGGACACTATGGACAATTTAGCATGGCAAATCTACCCTAACCCACACAGACATGGGGAGGACATGCTCTCAGACAATCAGCCGAGGCTGGAATCAAACCTGAATCCCTGACAATGTGGGGCAGCAGCGCTAACCACTGAGCCACTGTGCTGCCCTGATGGCTGCTGTTTCCTATACTATAACAGTGACTACACTTCAAAAAGTACTTTATTTGGTTTTAACATGGTTTGGGATGTCAGGGGACTGTGACAGGCACTACATAAAGGCAAGTTCTTTCCTTAACTTTGTGAAGTTGATTAATGCTGACGAGTCTGAAATCCATCATTAGGCACGCAATAAATCTACTCCTAAACCCTCAAGCTAATAGATAGTTCTTGTGGGCATGGTGCATGTTATCATTTTGACTGTACAGTTGAACTGATATCTCATTTCGCAGCAACCTTTTTCATTCTCACTTGGAAACAAATGGAGTGATAGATGTTATGAATACGATTGGACTGAAGTTTCCTAAGGTTGGAATGTGGTCAGCCAACTGCCCCTGCTTTTATCAAACAATAACATGCACCACATTGAAATTATATTCATTTAACTTGGGTAAAGCTCAGAAATCTCCCTCCAACTTTATGCAAACCTACTGGCCAGGTGCTTTGCACATCCAATTTCCATTAAAGCTGAATATCTGGTTGCTGAACACACAAGCAAGTAACTCACTAAGAGGAATGTTCCACAGCTTCTTCTCCAGTTACCACTCAGTGGGTCAGTTTAATCCAAATTGGAATGAAACAGTCTCAGTCTCATTTGGCCTGAACCCATTTTGTTCCTGCCAGGTAACAGCCTCTCCCAATCAAGCATGTTATGTATTTGCATAATGCACAATGGGCAGCATAGTGGCTCAGTGATTAGCACTACTGCCTCAAAGCGCCAGGGACCTGGGTTCGATTCCAGCCTTGGACGACTGTCTGTGTAGTTTGCACATTCTCCCCATGCCTGCATGGGTTCCCTCCGGGTGCTCCGGTTTCCTCCCACAGTCCAAAGTTGTGCAGGTTAGGTGAATTGGCCATGCTAAATTGTCCATAGTGTTAGGTGCATTAGTCAGGGGTAAATATAGAGTAGGGGAATGAGTCTGGGTGGGTTACCCTTCAAAGGGTTGGTGTGGACTTGTTGGGCCAAATGGTCTGTTTCCATACTGTAGGGAATCTAATCTAATCTAATCTAATCTACTGCAGGTTAAATGACTTGACCTTAGTTTCAGTATCACTCCCAGATCAGCACCACTTGTGATAAACTGCAATAAGGATTAAACTTGCATTCATGTAGCGCCTCCTCTGAACACCACAGCAGATTTTACAATGGATGGGTTGTATTTGGAAGTACAGTCACTGTCACGATGGAGGCAGCAAATGAACTGGTTGCTTGGTTTGTTTTTGAATGGCATTGACATAAGAAAATTAAACAGATTATGTTCATAAACCTATCAAATGCCTCTTTACATTTCCCTGAGCAAAGACTAGATGCCTTTATTTTAAAATGTTACCTGACAATCAGCATCTTCAGTAATTCATAAATCCCTCAACTCTGCACCAAGGTGACAGGCCAATTATCAGGCAAAACCTACACTAGGTCTTGAACTTGCAACTCTACCACTCAGAGGTTAACAATCGTACCGATTGTTACCAACGAGGCACGAGACTATAGAAGAATGTGACTTGATTCTAAACTCAAGCAACCAGCCAATGTTGCAACGGTGAGAAATGTTCTCCCTACTCTATCCAATAGCAATCCTTCTCCAGCATCAGTTGCACGACCAACTGTTTAAAGCAAATCTGTGGCACAGTGGTGCAGCCGTGCGCTGCCGATCAAAGTCGAATGAACTATGTGGAAACTGCACATCTCACTTCACACCAAACCTCTTCAGTCTTCAGTTTAGCCTGGTTTCAGATTCACGAATTAGTGTGAAAGGATAGAGGACAAAGCAAATCACCAAGTGCCTTGTCTTATAAGAATCTCCAAACTCAACTATATAGTAATTCCACAAATGCAAAATTCTCATTTTTAATATTAAATATAATATAGAACACATGCACACATATATTGTATAGCGTACTTTATGCCATACATCCTGTCCTACACTTGCAAAAAATCACAATCTTCAGGGAGGATCTTTCATTTGGAAAACTGTATAGATTAGTGACCAGATAGAAAACATAAATCTGATGTGGCACAGAAACAAAATCATATTATAATATGAACCATATTTTAGTCAATTCAATTACAGCATTATACATTATAAATGTGCTTCCACTATAATGATATCTTCAATGTCCCCATTATAACTATATCATCATCAACCATTACAGCAACCTTTAATTTAGTACTGCACCATTAACAGCTCTCAGCCCGAAATATTATTTTGGGAACAAAATTTTATTAGAAACCCAATTTTATTAGAAATCAGCTTGAAGAATCAGATTCGAATTTCAATCAACACATGAGATAACCAAGTTTAGGAAAATATTGTTCAGTTCATATTTATCATTGTCAGTTAATAGCTATGAGAAGATTGAGTTCAAATCTTCCTCTAACAAATTTCTTCGGTAGTTGGATTAACAGAATCCCGGGTTTGAACTCCAGTCCTTCATGTCTCAGCTGATCTGATCTAAAGTTTTACTTTTAAATATTTTGATGTTATCTTATTTATTGGTAAATTCCAAAGCTTACAACAATTTCTGAAGCACAGAAACAGAAACCATAGTTGTTTCTCCAGCAGAGCTGAGGAACTGGAAGCTCTTCATCACCACAACAGGCAAGGAATGTATATAATTCTCAGCATAGTCCTGATCTTTACAGTGAGGCATGAAGAGTGAAAAGAATGAAAGAATCTACCAAAGATCTTGGGCAGGATCTCACCATCATTCTCTGGATCTACCTCCTGCTTTACAACAAAATCAAACTGGCATGGAGGGAAAAAAACACGCAGTTTGGAATTCCTGCCACTCGGAATGGCTAAGGTCGATCCGTGTGTTAGAGAGGGCATTGGACCACAGAGTGTAGAGTGAGAGGGTGGTTCTAGAATCTTCCTGCAATGTTTGATCATCTTGGCCAGCAATGAGTGCTGGACCATGCATTTATGTTGTGGAGCTGGCATTTATCCTCTTCACATGTTACTGCTGGGTCTCCTGACCCCAATGCAGCTTTAGTGAACTTTGAACTGGGCTCCCCATTTCAATGTAGAAAGCGGATTTAAAAATGTTAATAAAGACTCTTGCCTCTCAAGGGCAAGACACTCAAACGCCATGAGACACACTCATGTAAAAACAGCACCATGTAGAGTGGTTCAGGATTGTGTTTTGCACATGTGATGGATTAACCCTTCCCTTCCTCAACACTCTCCAGTGCATCATAGCGTGCTGGGGCAGAATAAAATAACAAGGTCAATACTTCTGAGTCTCTACACCTTCCAGTATTTCTGCCTGAGTGCATCTGCCTTAGTGTGTTTATCCCAGTGTTTCGGCATTGTAAAAATCTGACCTGTGTGTCTCAATCAGTGTATCTCGGTTGGTTGACGACCTGAAGCGTGGAAGGTAGTGAATCACATACTGAGTGTTGATTATTTTATACTCTGCCAGTTTTTATTAGGCAAATAGAATAGTACCTCTTGCATTACAATTGCACTGTCCAGGATTGGTCTGTGGAGTATGAACCACAATTTCACAAATCCTGAAATATTTGGCGACTTACGGCCCAGAATAAACCATTGATAAAGACTGCTCATGCTTCATGCTGGAAATCAAATGCTTCATTCACTCAGCTTGTGGTACATTGATATTGGAGACAGAAATGAGTAAGGTATGAGTCAAATCACAGAGTACAAGACTAGGACCAGAATGACAGTTGATTGGAGGATCCTACTCTCCAATGAGAAATAAAGTTGCTTGTTATTACAAGTAAACCAACACCGAAAGTTGATGAGGATTTTCTATTACTCTATTTTGGTCCTGCATGTTCCTGAACTGTCATTATGTCTCAATAAAACCTCAAGGACTGCATTATCATCTGAGGCCTGGACTTGGAGCTCCAGTGAAGACAATTAGGATCCATTTCATGCTGAAAGGAATATATCAACAAAACTGGACACAAGCCGAGAAATTGACGTCAATATAATGATACTTCCACAAATATCTTGAGGATGATACATTGAGGAAATAATCAATGCACATCCACTGATGGTACAGGTTTAATAAGCAAGTGCAGAGATAACTGAAGGTCAATGTACCTAAGATATAGGTACCATGACATGAATGCACCTGGGCAACTACACTGCTCAGGGTCAATCCACAGTGGGTTGTAACTAAGTAATTCTATTGCACACTGATGGGGGCACATCACTGTTCTCCAACTCTAATATATTCTGACCTTGACATGCTGCAATGTTGGTAATCTGTGTGTCTGTAAAGGTGACCATTAAATCACATGATCTCCCTTTCTGAGCCTGGTCAATCACTACATGTGTGACTGGAAGGAATTAACGATACACTCCAGTAAGCTTTGTCTAATTATGAAGCACGACTGTTAAAGACAAACATGACTCACTATTAATCCAGTCCTTTCAAAGAACTTGGTTCTCGTCTCCCATCACATTGTTCAAATACATGATTATTCATGATAATTAGTGACCGTAATGCTGCTGTTGGGATGAGTTTGATATCAATACTCCCTCATCCTTTGCTTAACACATTAAATCATCAAGTATTTCCCAAAGTAATCCAACATGAAAAATTCATTCTCCACACGCAGTACTAGAATAGAGTGAAGGAGGGATTCTTCTGCTACCCAGGCAATTCTGACACTATCCCAACACAAGAATCTGAGGCAGAGTTTCTACACCTCTCTTTCCTCCCTTTCTATTAAATCTTGTTTTATTGACAGTGGCGTTTCTTGATAAACCTTCCTCCGAATGTAACCATTCCCTAGAGAGAGGCATGCCTCAGTCATAACCCCAAAAGGCCCCAGCACGGAATCACTGACGTTCTCAAACTCACCGAGACGGCTCCAGGATACAATCGGACGAGGGTTTCCGGTCGCAACACATTCCAGGACGGCTGTTTGGTGCACGGTGAGTGTGAGGTTCTCAGGGCCAACCAGGATTGTTGGTTCCTTATAAACATTTGAGTGAGATCCTGAGGAAAGAATCAAAAGGCAATATGTAACAAGCAAAGAGGGAAAAAAAGACAAACCTGCATTTATATAGCATCTTTTCAGGACCATGTGATGTCTCAAAGGTTTTGTAGCCAATTCTGAACTGTAATCACTAATGCATGAAATGCAGCAGCCTAGTTGTGCTCAGCAAGACCCCACGAACACAAACATAATGAACATCTAAGCCATTTTTATGGTTTTGGTTAAGAGATTCTATTGGGGAGGATGCCATGGTTAATTCTCCTGCTCTTCTTCGAAATAGCATGATGGGATCTTTTCTCTTCATTGGAGCAGACAGTTGATGCCTCACTTCAATGTTTCAGTCTCTTATGATCTCAACTGATGGTAGTATTGGACAAGTTAGATTCCAAAATGATAGATCGTAAGTTTAATCTTTGAAGTTTGGTTACCATGTGAATTCAGTCACTGAACATACTCGTGTGAATCTGCCAATGTACCTTTCACAAAAAGAACACAAGTTTAATACACAAAAGAAAATAAATAAAACAAAGCTACATATATGTGTACTCATTTAAGATAAATTTAGAAATACCTTACAATGATCAGTAAACCAGAAAGATTTGACCCTCTTTACTCAGCAATATCCTTTACAGACACTCATCTCCAGTGAAGTATCACACCAAATTTCACTCTTCTTTCTTACTCAACTGACATGGTAACAAACCTTCCTATTGGCAACTTTCTGCATATTCACAAGATGTGATTCTCTGTGTTTCTCCCAGAGACAAACAGGCAGGCTAACTGATTTTTCATCACCAAACTCCAGGAAAAAGGCTTCTTCCAGCCCTGTCTACTTGAATTGCTAAAACAGTTTTTAAGACTTCTTTTCCACCCTGATGGCCTGAAGACATCCACAAACTGAAAACTGCCCTCCTACCAGAATAGATCTTTTCTCCTGAACTCAACCTGCCTGGAGCTACCAGCCATCTATCTCTATAGGTCGTCAATGTTCCATTTAATAAAGAGCCCAGCAACAATGTTCACTTTAATCTTAGTTGTTCTGATGCAGGTTTCAGAGTTCTATGCATGGCATATTTAAACCAGAGCAGAGGTTATACAGTGGAGGATGATGTGAATGCACATGGTACTTCTTAGCTGCAACATGGCTGCTTAAAGAAGCACTACCCAGTGATTATCTTAACAGTTAGCTTACCTAGTCACAGCTTACATTGCATGCTTTCTTGGAAAGGCTGATCTGAACTCCCTGTTCAAGTTTAAAGAAATCAGAGAATTCCAACCAGAAATCCATGTTTCTGCCACTTTTGTGTCTAAGTTCCCCAATAATAGTATTTATTTTATAAACCTTTATCACAATATAAGAGATTGGGTCCAAGTACTCCCCTGGCATTGCACTGAAATGACTGCCTTGATGTTTTCCTCAAGTCTTAGAGTGGGAATTGAACTCAGAACATTGTGACTTTAAGGTGAGAATGCTCAAATTTAGCCATGACAGAGATTTACTCAGTGTGCTCACAATCAAAACCCCTTCTCAGGGGTTTACTTCTTTGCGTGTGCTTGGCCAAAGAGGAGCTTCTGACAAAGGAATTGGTCATTGATACTGTTTAAGTCAGTAAACATAGATTAAATCAACAAAGAATGAGGATGAGCACTGGGTCCAATATTCTGTTTTCATCTTCAGTCGTTGTACAGCACGGAACAGACCCATCAATCCGACTCATCCACACTGACCAGACATGCCAATCTGACCTCGTCCCATTTGCCAGCACTTGGCCCATGTCTTTCTACACCCTTCGTATTCATATACCCATTTAGATGCCTTTTAAATATTGCAATTGTACCTTCCTCATGATTTTATAAATCTCTAAGTTCACCCGTCAGTCTCTGAAACTCCAGTGAAAAAAGCCCCAGCCTCTCTCTATAACTCAAACCCGCCAATCCCGGAAACATCCTTATAAATCTTTTCCACACCGTATCAAGTGTAACAACATACTTCCCGCAGAAGGGCAATCAGAATCTTACGCAGTATTCTAGAAGTGGCCTCAGCAATACTTCAACAAGAAGATGTTAACTCAATGTTATATCACTTGACACAAATGTCGATGTCTGAAAATAAAATGCTATGGCAGCAGAAATGTCTAAGAGCTTCAGGTGGCGAAAAGACTGGCACTTGAATCTTCACAATTCAAGGTGAATGTTCAGTTCTGATCAGTTGGAAGGAATGCAGCAAGTCAGATTTCCATTTATCATTTTCCAGTTACTATGGTTAAACGGTAAACTGCTGCACTAGTCATCCAGCCCTGTGTGAGGAAGGGAGGGGAACAGAGGGAGTTGGTTTGAACCCAAAGTGCACTTATACCACAAGAATAACAACTTTCTATCCAACAGCTGCAACACTCATTCTAAACAACCTAAAATTCCAAAACTCAGCAACATAAGGAGTAAAAAAGGGAGGAGCAGGTTATGAAAACCATTCTCTTGAAATAAAAAAAAGGTAACTGGTCACGATACATTTGTTTCTGAGAAGCTAAGGGAGCACAGACTAACACAGTAATATGGCTCATCGAAATAAAGATGGAATTGCATTTCTGTAACACTCTCATGAGTTCAGGAACATCTAAAATGCTTTACAACCAGTAAGTGTTTTCTAAACAAAAACAGAAATTGCTGGAAAAGCTCAACAGGTCTGGCAGCATCTGTGGAGAGAAATCACAATTAATGTTTCAGGTCTAGTGGTCCTTCTTCAGAACTGACGATAGCTAGGAAAAAGTTGCTTTTCCAGCAATTTCTGCTTTTGTTTCTGATTTCCAGCAGCCGCAGTTCTATTGGTTTTTATTTAAGGTTTTTTAAAACTTGTTATGTGCTCGTGAGTTTGGAAACATAGCTGCCAATTTTCACACAGCAAGCTCCCACAAACATCAGCGTTTTCATTATTTAAGAAGGGAGGAAGCAGAACTACAGACCTGTTAGATTGACTTCAGAAGTGGAGAAAATGTCAGAATCTACTATAAAAGGATGTGATAACTAAACATTTAGAAATGAATGGTAAAATTAGGTAGAGTCAACCTGGATTTATGAAAGGGAAGCCATGTTTTTTTCAAACTCAGGAGTTTTTGAGGATATTGTTTGTAACCTGGATAAAGGAGTGCCTACAGATGTGGTGTATTTAGATTTTCAAAAGATTTTTGAAGACATCTCATACAGGAGTTCAGTAAATAACATTACAGCACATGGGATTGGAGAAAAATAAACTATTTTGGGTGGAGAATTGGTTCAAAGAAAGCAGACCAGCAGAATAAATAGAGAATGAGAGGTTTTTACTAATGCAGAATTGCGACAATTCATGCTAGGTACATACCTGCTCACAATCTTTATCAAATGATTTGGATATTGGGATCAATGGTCTTTCTAAATGTGAAAACCTAAGTGGTGAGTCAATCCATGTTGACTCTACCTAATTTTACCATTCATTTCTAAATGTTCAGTTATCACATCCTTTTATAATACTTGTGAGGTGGATGCAAGGAACCTTCAGAATACAACTTGAATACTTTGGAGCAAAAACAGAAAGCTACAATCTTTCTGAACTGGAGAAAGGCTGGAAAATGCAGGTGTTCAAAGGGACCTACATGTCCTTGTCATGAGTCACTAAAAGGTAGCATGCAAATGCAGGAGGAAATTGGGAAGGCAAATGCACAGTTGTCCTTCATTACAAGAGGATTTAAGTAGAGGAGTACTCAAGTACTTTGAACACAAATGTCTTGCTACAGTTGTGTACAGCCTTGGTGAGGCCTTACTGAGAGTACTATGTGTACACAGCTTTGACCCCTTATGAGAAGATAGATAAACTTGAGTTCATCAGATTACCCTTTAGGATGGCAGGGTTGCTTTATGAATAGAGACTGCAACTTACAAAATTCTCACAGGACGTGGAAAAAATAAGAAGTTTTCTCAGGCCGGTGAGTCTCCCGCACAAGGTAAGAAGGGGCAGGCCACTGACGACTGAGACGAGAAGGAATTCCTTCAATCAAGGGCTGTGGAAGCTTAGTCACTGAGCGTCAGCAAGACAGAGATCAAGAGATTTCTGGAGAGCAATGACATTGAGGGATGTGGAGATAGACTGAGAAAGTGGTACTGCAGTAGATAATCAGGCATGCTCCTACGTGTCCCTGACCAGATAATTTGTTTGGTGATTGAGGGATTGAAAAACCAAGATCTTGGGAACAGCTATAAAAGAGTGTCATGGCAGCCATTAAATTCAGTTGAGGAAGCGAGAGGGTTTCACAGTTGATGTCCCATTTGAAAATGAGTATCTCTGATGATATACCACTCGCTCAGTCCTACACTTGGAGGAGTAGAATTTAATGATCTCCCTCCTCCACCACCCCCCACACCTCAAGGGCACGTTCCTCTATTCAGTCCTTATGTCAGGGTCCCAGAACTCACAATAACTAGCAGCCCCTCTTCCCTATCGTACCTTTTCCTTTCCTCGGATTGCCCTACCAACACCTGGTGGGAGTAAACCTATCTTTTTGGTTAATTATTCATTCACAGGATGGGGACATCACTGGCTGGGCCAGCATTCATTGTCTATCCCTAATTACCCAGAGGACAATTAAGAGTCAACCACATGAGCGAGTAGCTCAGGTTGAGGTTCTGGATGTCAGTTTGCTCACTGAGCGGGAAGGTTTGTTTTCAGATGTTTTGTCACCATATTAAGTAACATCATCAGTGAGCCTCCGGTGAAGCACTGGTGTTATGACCTGCTTTCTATTTATGTTTTTAGGTTTCCTTGAGTTGTGATGTCATTTCCTGTAGTGATGTCATTTGGTCATGCTCATGTATCCTGATGTTCATGTCATTTACAGAATACTATGCAAGAACTGTAACAAACACTACATTGGACAAACAGGCAGAAAACTAGCCACCAGGAAACATGAACATCAACTAGCCACAAAAAGACACGACCCTCTCTCACTAGTATCCTTACATACAGATGAGGAAGGCACCACTTCGACTGGGACAACACATCCATCCTAGGACAAGCCAAATAGAGACACACACGAGAATTCCTAGAATGGCATTCTAATTGGAACTCTATGAACAAACATATTGATTTGGACCGCATTTACCACCCCCTGAGAAAAATAACAGGAAATGACATCACCACAGGAAATGACATCACCACAGGAAATGACATCACCAACCCAAGGAAATCTAAAAATATAAATAGAAAGCAAGTCATAATACCATAACTCCGGCTTCACCAGAGGCTCATTGATGATGTTGCCTAGGATGGTGACGAAACATCTGAAAATGAACCTTCCAGCTCAGGGAGCAAACTTACATCCAGTCAACCACATTGCTGTGGGTCTGGACTCACATGTAGGCCAGACCAGGTAAGAATGGCAGTTTCCCTGCCTAAAGGGTATTAGTGAGCCAGATGGGTTTTTCTGAAAATTAGCAATGGATTCATGGTTATCATTAGACTCTTAATTCCAGATTTTCATTGAATTCAAATTCTATCATCTGCCATAGTGGGATTTGAACCCTGGTCCCTGGGACATTATCTGGATTGACAGTCCAGCGATAATACCACTGGGCCATCACCTTCCCTACCTGTTGATATACGGATTCATTGCCTTACTAGCAGGCACCCTCTACAACTTGAACCCATTCAAAAACCCAAGCCAAACAGCAAATACAGGACACGGTGCCTCACCCATCCTCCTGGAGTCAGGAGGTGTGATAAATGAAATCTGAGACACTGCAAATCAATCTAACCAAACACTAGGAAGGTAATGATTGGAAGTGGTTGCTAACATTTGCAGTAGGCGCTTTAAAATAATGAAACTGTAGAATCTTCACGTGGGTAAATTAAAATCACATTGTTGTCAAGCCCATTGAATCATCTGAATTATTTACGCCGCTTGAAGTGCTACAGCCTAGGGAGCACAATAAGCAGACGTCAGCATGTTTAACTCAGTCTACAGGCTCCTGGGGTTGACAAGTAAGGCTTGAATAATAAATGCCAATACCACCTTCATCCATTTTTCTCTGAATTCTTGCAGACGAATAGCAGCTGATTGAAACATTGGGGCTTTCGTTATTGTTGCTCATCCAACACAAAGTTCAAAAGTACGTTCCAATAAAATGCAGTTTCATAGGCTGACTGAACACAACAGAATCTGGCCTCAAGTACACGAGCGAAGTGTTACCTTTTCAGGGACAGACTGGTAGATGCTGCAGCTCACTGGCTGTGACAGATCTCTTCCATTCTGCTGCTGGAGTAGTGTTTCCCTGATACCTGAGCTGACAAATACCCTGCTCAATATCACCCTGTCCAAGGAAGATCCCAGGGATTTCCTGCTCCACACTGGGCGAATTCATTTCAGCAACAAGTTACAGTTACATGCTGCCTTTAACACAGTAAAACAAAATGCCCGAAGACTCCTCCCAGGAGCCTGATGTGCACAACCTGAAATTTAATCAGTGATCTTGTGGGCGGAGGGCACAGGGAGATTTAGAACATAGAACATAGAAGAATACAGCGCAGTACAGGCCCTTCGTCCCTCGATGTTGCGCCGATCCAAGCCCACCTAACCTACACTAGCCCACTATCCTCCATATGCCTATCCAATGCCCGCTTAAATGCCCATAATGAGGGAGAGTCCACCACTGCTACTGGCAGGGCATTCCATGAACTCACGACTCGCTGAGTAAAGAACCTACCCCTAACATCTGTCCTATACCTACCCCCCCTTAATTTAAAGCTATGCCCACCTTGTAATAGCTGACTCCATACGTGGAAAAGGATTCTCACTGTCGACCCTATCTAAACCCCTAATCATCTTGTACACCTCTATCAAGTCACCCCTAAACCTTCTTTTCTCCAATGAAAACAACCCCAAGTGCCTCAGCCTTTCCTCATACGATCTTTCTACCATGCCAGGCAACATCCTGGTAAACCTGCTCTGCACCCGTTCCAGTGCCTCCACATTCTTCCTATAGTATGGCGACCAAAACTGCACACAATACTCCAGATGCGGCCGCACCAGAGTCTTATACAACTGCAACATGACCTCAGTACTCCGGAACTCAATTCCTCTACCAATAAAAGCCAGTACGCCATATGTCTTCTTCACAGCACTATTTACCTGGGTGGCAACTTTCAAAGATCTGTGTACATGGACACCAAGATCCCTCTGCTCATCCACACTACCAAGTATCTGACCATTAGCCCAGTACCCCATCTTTTTATTACTCTTACCAAAGTGAATCACCTCACACTTAGCTACATTGAACTCCATTTGCCACCTTTCTGCCCAGTTCTGCAGCTTATCTATATCCCGCTGTAACCTGCCACATCCTTCCTCACTGTCAACAACTCCTCCGACTTTCGTATCATCCGCAAACTTGCTCACCCAACCTTCTAACGCCTCCTCGAGGTCATTTATAAAAATGACAAACAGCAATGGTCCCAAAACAGATCCTTGCGGAACACCGCTAGTGACAGCACTCCAAGATGAACCTTTGCCATCAACTACTACCCTCTGTCTTCTTCCAGCCAGCCAACTCCTAATCCAAACCTCCAACTCACCCTCAATGCCATACCTCCGTATTTTTTGCAGTAGTCTACCATGGGGAATCTTATCAAACGCCTTACTAAAATCCATATACACCACATCTACCGCTTTCCCCTCATCCACCTCCTTAGTCACCTTCTCAAAGAATTCAATAGGGTTTGTGAGGCACGACCTGCCCTTCACAAAACCATGCTGACTATCCTTGATCACATTATTCCTATCCAGATGTTCATAAATCCTATCCCTTACAATTCTCTCTAAGATTTTGCCCACAACAGAAGTGAGACTCACCGGCCTATAGTTACTAGGGTTATCCCTACTCCCCTTCTTGAAGAGAATTCCAGATATTAGGGCTGACGCAGCTGAATATCACAAATGAAAAACACTGTGGATGTGAAATTGAAACAGAAAATGCAGGAAGTTATAGAGATGTACAGCATGGAAACAGACCCTTCGGTCCAACTTGTCCATGCCGACCAGATATCCCCACCCTCCAAACTCTTCCTATTCATATAACCATCCAGATGCCTTTTAAATGCTGCAATTATACCAGCCTCCACCACATCCTCTGGCAGCTCATTCCATACACATACCACCCTCTGCATGAAAAGGTTGTCCCTTAGGTCTCTTTTATATCTTTCCCCTCTCACCCTCAACCTATGCCCTCGAGTTCTGGACTCCCCCACCCCAGGGAAAATACTTTGCCTATTTATCCTATCCATGCCCCTCATGATTTTATAAACCCCTATAAGGTCACCCCTCAGCCTCCGACGCTCCAGGGAAAACAGCCCCAGCCTATTCAGCCTGTTCAGCCTCTCCCTATAGCTCAAATCCTCCAACCCTGGCAACATCCTTGTAAATCTTTTCTGAACCTTTTTTCAAGTTTCACAACATATTTCCGATAGGAAGGAGACCAGAATTGCACGCATTATTCCAACAGTGGCCTAACCAATGTCCTGTACAGCTGCAACATGACCTCCCAACTCCTGTACTCAGTACTCTGACCAATGATGGAAAGCAAACCAAACACCTTCTTCACTATCCTATCTACCTGCGACTCCACTTTCAAGGAGCTATGAACCTGCACTCCAAGGTCTCTTTGTTCAGCAACACTCCCTAGGACCTTACCATTAAATGTATAAGTACTGCTAAGGTTTGCTTTCCCAAAATGCAGCACCTCACATGTCACATGTCTGGCAATATCTGTGCAGAAGGAGGCTACATGATGACCTTTCTAGTTCTGAGGAGAGCTCAGCAACCTAAACATTGACTCTGTTCTTCTCTCTCCACAGATGCTGCCAGACCTGCTGAAGTTTTGTTAGAGCTGAAAATAAAATCAATGTTGGGAGCGATTAAATCAGTGGATGTGGAAGAGGTTAGATTTGGTGGATCACACAAATTTCAAAGGATTGTTGGGCTGTAGATGGGGACAAGCCAGGCCATGGAAAGGACATTAGTTAGACCACTTTTGGAATAATGTTTTTACATCTGGTCTCCTTGTTATAGGAAGAATGTTGTGAAACTTGAAAGGGTTCAGAAAAGTTTTACAAGGTTGTGGCCACAATCGGAGGGTTTGAGTTTTCTCGAGAGAGAGAGAGAGAGACAGAGAGAGAGTGAGAGAGAGAGAGAGAGAGAGAGACAGAGAGAGAGTGAGAGAGAGAGAGAGAGAGAGAGAGAGAGAGAGGGAGACTGAATATGTTGGGGTTATTTTCCCTGGAGCTCCAGAGGCTGAGGGGTGATCTTATAGAGGTTTATAAAATCATGGTGGGCATGGATAGGGTGAATAGCTAAGGTTTTTTTCCCAGGGTGTTGTGTGTATAGAATGAGCTGCCAGAGGAAATGGTGGAGATGGGTATAATTACAACATTTAAAACATATCTGGATGGGCACATGAATAGGAAGGGTTTAGAGGGTTATGGGCTAAATGCTGGCAAATGGGACTAGATTAATTTAGGATACCTGGTTGGTACATAAGAGTTGGACTGAAGAGTCTGTTCTGTGCTATATAACTCTATGACACTATGCAAAAACAAGGAGGAAGGTGTATTTTACTCATAAAGGGTCGGCAGACTAAAAGACAATACTGGTAGCATGCACTGACCTCGGCAGAGGAAATGGAGGAAAGCTTTAGACTAAGCTAGAAAGGGGAAAGAAATCTCCTAACTCCAAATCATTGCTCAGTCCTGCTGAAAAGTGGATGCTGACAGATCTTGGATCTGCCCAATCTCAAGATTCAGTTCAGATATAACCTGCACCATAAGAGCTCATTGCTGTTTACTGCTGAAGTTTAATATCAGCTACGGCTCAGTGGGCAGCACTCTTACCTTGGAGTCACAATGTCGTAGAGACATACAGCAAGGAAAAAGACCCTTCGGTCCAATCAGTCCATGCCGACCATAATCCCAAACCAAACTAGTCCCACCTGCTTGTGTTTGGCCCATATCCCTTCAGACATTCACATACTTTATCTAAATGATTTTTAAATGTTTTAACTGTACCCGCATCTGCCACTTCCTCTGGAAGTTCATTCCGAACACAAATCATTCTGTGTAAAAAAAGATTGCCCTCATGTCTTTTTAAAATCCTTCTTCTCTCGCATTACAAATAAGCCCTCCAGTCTTGAAATCCCCCACCCTAGGGAAAAGACCCTTGACATTCTCCTTATTCATGTCCCTCATGATTTTATAAATCTTCATAAAGGTCACCTCTCAACCTCTTACCTCCAGTGGAGAAAGACCCAGCCTATCCAACCTCTCCTTATAACCCAAACCCCCTGTTCCTACCAACATCCTGGAAAACCTCTCTTAAACACTTTCCAACTTATTAATATCCTTCCTATAGTAGGACGATCAGAACTGGGGATAGTACTGGGTGTTCAGTTCAAGTCCTACCTAAAGACCTGGGTATAAGGGTTCGGGCAGCACCAAAGGGGGGGGGGGGGGTGTGTGTGTGTGTGTGTGTGTGTGTGTGCGCGTGCGTGCGTGCGTGCGTGTGTGTGTGCGTGTGTGTGTGTGTGTGTGTGTGTGTGTGTGTAAAAGAGAGAGAGACCTATTTACTGTCAGGTGAGCATCGAAGATCCCATGACATTATTCTGAAAAGTAATCCCTAGTATCCTAGCCATCACAAAAATATATTACCTGATCATTATTACATTGCTGATTTGGGACCATATTGTGTGCACATTGGCAGCTGTGTTTCCTGCATTTGAACAGTGCCTGCACGTCAAGGGTATCACATTGGATGTAAAGCACTTTGAGATGCCTGATGGACATGCAGGGCACTATATAAATGCAAGCCATTCTCAGAGAGGAGGTTCTAATTTATTGGGGTCTGACTGTCATGAGGTTCATCTTGAACGTTGCAAAGGTTTGTAAAGTCACAACAAAGACCAAGGAATGTGTCTAAAACCAACAAGCTTACATGGTCATCAGTACATCCCAATTCCAGCAGTGTGCACTTAGACCCCATCAGAAAAAATACATCTTCATCACTGCCTGATCTAGAAACATTTGGCCATTTTACGTTGGACTGGTCGCTGGCTATAGGAACCAGCAGGCGCAGGTCAATATGAAATCCCCTGGGATGTGTGAGAGGAGTACTCATGGGTCACAGTTGGTATCGCAAAGCTGGGGAAAGGAGAGAAGGAGCACAGGATAAACCACCAGCTTGTGTAACAGGAGTGTGGGAGAGTGCTGTTCTCACCGAGCAGTATTCAGTTATACAGTACTGACCGCTTCCATTTCACTGCTCTTTTCCTCCAGTGATTATAAAGTTCGTTTTCTGCTGCTTCTGTTCTGACAACCTCAGCAGTGGAAAGCGGGTCTTCATGTAATACTGAATGTAAGACGACAGTTTTCTAAGCCACGTGGAACCATGGTGTTTGTGCTGGGCCAGGCAGAGAATCCAGAATATGAATATTAATGACTTGGTAATGCGCTGCACTCATCTTTGAAATTCTAATATTAGAAACAATTAAGCACTACTCTCAAATCAAATACCCCAGGGAATTAGGTAAGTGCAGATTTGATGAGATGCATTCTGACAGAACCAATATGAATCCTCCTGTAAAAGTAGCTCACAAAGAAGCCATCCCCCGACTGTAACCTGTGTCTGAAGGGTCCTGAGTATACACTGCTTTGCAATGGTGCCACGCACAAAAAATGCAAATGTCACAGCAGCAAACAGCACCAGCTGTGCTGAAGAGCTCAAAGCTCTGGGCCGTGTCAGACCGTGGTCAAGCAGTCACAAGCAATGGACCGCACCACAACGTCCCTCTGCCAGCTGTGCCTGAGACTTGGCAGGTCTACATGCATTTTTCGACTCCTTTCATTTCTCAGAAGAGTTTTGCTTGCCTGTGTTCAAGAGACAAGGAGGAGTCTCTGCAGTTGGCGGCATGAGTTACATTTTCCGCTGAGCACTCTGCGTGGAGAGAAACAGCACCAACCTGACACAGTGAGACTGGCCTCTTCGCTATGTCTTGTGTCAGCAGTGTTAGCTGCCACACACTGGTATATTCCACTGTCTTCTTCACCCACTCGTGTAATCTGAAGGACCCCCGTTGGCAGAAAGGTGAATCTGAAAGATAAAGGCAGCAGTTGGTTGGACAGTGAGAGATTGAGTTTTCTTTCTAAAGTGGAGAGAGTCTGTCCTGTCCAAACCCTCTACCTCCTAAAAGGACAAAGACACCAGATATATGAGAATGCCACTGCTTGCAAGTTCCCCTCCAAGCCACACACCATCCTGACTTGGAATTAAATTGGCTGCCCCTTCACAGTCGCTGAATGAACATCCTGGAATTCCTGCCCCAATAGCATTTCGAGTGTTCCCACAGCATATGGACTGCAGCAGTTCAAGAAGGCACCTCATCACCACCTTCTCAAGAGCAACTGGTCACATAGAAACATTGAAGATAGAAGCAGGAGACAGCCATTCGGCCCTTCGAGCCTGCTCTGCCATTCATCACGATCATGGCTGATCGCCCAACTCCATAGCCTAATCCTGCCTTCTCCACATAACATTTGACCCCATCTGCCCCACGTGCTATATCTAGTCACCTCCTGAATACATTCAATGTTTTGGCATCAACTACTTCCTGTATTAATCAATTCCATAGGCTCACCACTCTTTGGGTGAAGAAATGTCTCCTCATCTCAGTCCTAAATGGTCCACCCCGAATCCTCAGATTGTGATACGTGGTTTTGGACACACCCACCATTAGGAACATCCTCCCTGCATTTACCCTGTCTACTCCTGTTAGAATTTTATAAATCTCTATGAGATTCGCCCCCCTCCTCCATTTGTCTGAACTCCAGTGAAAATAATCCTAACCTCGTCAATCTCTCCTCATACATCCCATCCCATCAAAGAGGAAAATAAACAGTAAGGAATGGATTTTCAGTGCCCTGTAAAACCAAAGATTCGTCCCTTCTGTTGCTGAATGGTTCCTATTGATGTTAGGTCCAAATGATCATTCCAATCTCCAACCCCAATGTCATGTCCTATATTATCCTGCCTAATATTAAGGCGACTCATTCCACACTATCTCAGACTAGGTGACCACTTGATGCCTAGGCTCTCCCTGACGAGGTACAAGTCCTTTGAAGACTGCTCCACTCAGTTTTCACATTTATGAATAATTTCCACTTTGAAGAGTCAAATACAAGGTGATGTAGTAACAATTTCTTCCAACAAATGGCGCCCTTGCACCCTGCCAGTTGTGAAGACCCATGCAATTTTCTTCAGGCATTTAAGCTATAAATGGATGGTAGGATTCTGAAGTGACTGCTCAGACTCTAAGTGGATGACTGAGTTTCTGAAGGGATGTGCACTCTTTCTCGAGGATTGTGAAGTTCCTATTTTGATTTTTTGGTCAAAATTTATAAAGAAATAAGAAAATGTCCATCTGATTGATCGCAGTAAATGAGAACTTGCTGATGGAACAGGGATAGCAAGGTCTAGGAAGCACAATACCTGTCATCACTCGCCTCAAGAGCCCTGCGATTCTTCAGCCACATGATCAAAGGCTCTGGTAAACCATGAATCTGGCACTGAAACCTGGCAACACCACCTTCCTCCACCACCATCGACTGGGGCTGTACATGAAATGGAGACAGAGCTGGGGGGGAAATGAAGAAAAACATCACCATTAGAAACCTTAAGGAAAAGTGGGAATGCACAGGCTATGCCTTTTATGCTTCATACATTGAAAGAGCATATGTCAACATTAGCCTTTCAACAGGAAGCCCATCATACAACAGAAGTAACATTTCTATAGCATCTTTAATGTCTCAAGGCACTTCAAAAGACTGTTTAAAGGCCAAGGTAGTATTAGGGCAGATGGCCGAATGCTTGTTCAACAAGTAGGCATTAAAGAATGTCTCAAAAGATTACAGAGAGATTTAGGGAATAAATTCCACAGCGCTGGGCCTAGACAGCAGAAAGGATGGCCACTCAACGTTCAGTTACAGCTGTCTCAGAGGGTCACTGGAGGTGGCAGTGGTAGTATCACTGGGATAGTAATCCAGAATCTCAGGTTCATGTTTTGTGAACATGGGTTCAAATCCCATCATGGCAGATGGTAAAATCTCAATTCAATTTCTAAAACATCTGGAATCAAAAGTTAGACTAATGACGATCATATAACACAAAAACCCATCTGCTTCACTAATATTCTTGAGGGAAAATGAATGTGCCATCTTTACCTGGTCTGGCCTCCATGTGAGTCCAGACTGCCAGCAATGTGATTGACTGTTAACTGCTCTGTGAAGCAAGATACGTAGATCAAGAGCAATTGGGGATGGGCAATAAATGCTGACACAGCCAACAAAGCCCAAACGAAAACATGTAAAAATCTTCACTCTCCCTATCAGAGGCCCTGCAGTAAAAGTTAGTGACGATCAAAGTTACAAAGATTATAAACACCTATGAGATAATGGCAACTGCCTTTAGAGTTGCAGTTCAGTGATTAGTGGCAACCTTTACATACAGGTTCACTGAACATTCAATAACAATCATTTCCAACAGATTAGGACACGGACATTGAAAAAATTGGAGAATCGCAAGAGAGCGGTTTATAAGTCGCAAACCTCCCTGCTCCAGGTCCATTACTGCCGGCAACAGCCCAATTCAGATGAAACACTCACTGAAAAAGCAATGGCAACTCTCTCCTATTGCTTGCCATGGTGAAGGCTAACCAGTGGAGAATGCAAACCTTCTCCTGCCACTGCTCTGGGGGAAGATGGCACAGCCAGCATCACCGATAACCAGAAGCTGACTCTGTACATTAGCCTCCGTCACTCTGCTCTCCTTCTCCCCTCAGAAACCCCATCCTGCCTACTTAGAGCTCCA
This sequence comes from Chiloscyllium plagiosum, assembly GCF_037043375.1. Taxonomy (NCBI): domain Eukaryota; kingdom Metazoa; phylum Chordata; class Chondrichthyes; order Orectolobiformes; family Hemiscylliidae; genus Chiloscyllium; species Chiloscyllium plagiosum. The sequence goes on from NW_028270177.1 coordinate 16,150,696, forward strand.
TTTGCATTCCAGCCCCTCCCGGACTCCCTGTTCGTCAATTCAGTCGCCCCCCACCACCCCTTTCTGTTCAGTGCCCCTCTGGTGACCCACTCCTTAGCCATCACTGCCTCCTCCCCACTCGCTGCCTTGTTCCCTCACTGCTAGGGATGGGGAATAATGAGTCAGTGTGCCAGGGTGTGGGGTAGAGGTGACCTGGAGCAGGGCAGACAAGTATCTCGAGTGAGGCAGTCAGCAAAATACAACTCCTAGTTTAAATTCATCAAAAATATTTGCAAAACACTAATTTTCTTTCTCCTTTTTCTTTGATGCAGGCACCTCACTGCAGCAAATTGGCAGTGACATATCTACGAGTGAATGGCTAAGGGTGCACCCTTACAGTTACAGTGACAATAAGTATAGGCAATAAAGAATTAAATACTTTAACTAGCAAGGTCTCAGAGTTATGGAGATATTATAAGAGTTCCAAATCAGATAAAAATTTCAATACGTTTGTGCGCAGACTACACACAGGAGTACTGGGGTACGGATGGAAAATACTGTGAAATTCTAGTCATGATTTGGAGATGCCGTTGTTGGACTTGGGTGTACAAAGTTAAAAATCACACAACACCAGGTTATAGTCCAACAGGTTTACTTGGAAGCACACTAGCTTTCGGAACGACGCTCCTTCATCAGTGATGCTCCTTCATCAGGCACAATCACCTGATGAAGGAGCGTCGCTCCAAAAGCTAGTGTGCTTCCAATTAAACCTGTTGGACTATAACCTGGTGTTGTGTGATTTTTAACTGTGAAATTCTAGGTTTGGGATAAAATACATCAAATAGCATTGGGATAAAGAAAATACACACTGGGAAACATTGCATAATTAACACTGGCTTTGAGACATTAAGCCACATTGGGGAAGACAATATGAAGACAACATACACACATCATTTATTATAAGGAACAAAGCATAGCACTCACTGTAAAACCTTTGGGTATACAACACACTGCCCACTATTGTCATCTGATATACACCACACTCAATTTATCACTTTAACTCTCCAATGTACTAACTCTTTGGGACTAATGGGCACCTAGTCAAAGTGGCATGGCTGAAGTAGTAATGGCCTCAAAATGTGATTGATAGACTTACTGTCCTCAGTAGGAGCCAACATGTATCATCTTCCATTTATACTCTTGAAGAAATGTGCATGACCTTGTCTTTGGAACAGTTGTGGTTGGTAATGTTTATAACCCAATACTAGAATATTGAATGATTGGCAATGTTTAAATCTATCCTGGGACACAATGATTGGGAACATTTATAATGCTATCCTGGGATTCAGAATGATCAGGAATCTTTATAACTCATTCCTGAGAGATGCAATGATTGGGAATGTTTAAATCTATCTGAGACATAGAATAGTTGAGAATGTTTTATTCTATCCTGGGGCATTTAATGATTGGGAGTGTGCTGGCAGATCAATGGTGAAAATGTTAGTTGCCCTGCAGCATAAAGATCTATCCTGAAAGGCAGTTCACCAACAGCAAGTGAAAACGCAAGCCTTTGATTGAATTCAGCATAAACGGAAAGACTAATTCTATTAAACTAACAGCATTATATCCACATCAGCCCCTAATTTGAACAAAAAACAATTTCAAAGGCTCCCTGTAAACAGTCATGTAATGTAAAATTGAATTATAATTATTTTAAGAAAGGCCTTGAAAGGCTAAACTAAGGACACATCAGTACCGACCAAGAAAGGTCAACTTGAGGAACAAATAGCAATATGGAACACGTTGACTTCTTACAGAATCCTTTTAAGGACCCAATTTTCAACTGTCAACTTCTGTCAATATCCACGCTTAAACTCCTTTTTACAGAATGGTCAGGAAACACAGCCTAAGTGTTTTATCTGATTGAGAGTAAGGAGGTGGTAGGCTAAAACTGCACGGGTATTACAAACACACAAGATGATCTTGCTAGTGGATGCTGCTGGTTATATTCTGTTGTCAGCACATTCACCCATGCACTGTTCACAAAGTTATGATGGTGTATTAATATTGGAAAGTCATGTTCAGCAGACACCTGATGTTTTGTTTTATATTTTCCAGCTAGGAACTTCTTCCCCATCAGCTGGTTATGTAAAGTTATCCCCAAGATACGACAGCAGAAATGCTACATTGTCAAAAGTGATATCCATGGGGTGAGCCATTAAGCTAGTCTTTCTGGTTCAGCTGGATATGAACAATTGCCAGGCATAATTTCAAGCCAAGCAGAAATGTCACCTGATGGCAGTGTCAAGGAACAGAGGGATCTTGGGGTTCATGTCTATAGATCCCTCAAAGTTATCACCCAGGATGACAGTTGTTAAGAAGGCGTATGGTGTGTTGGCTTTCATGAGCAGGAAGATTGAGTTTAAGAGCTGTGAGGTTATGCTGCCCTGGTTAGACTGCACTTGGAATATTGTGTGCAGTTCTGGTCGCCTTATGGAGAAAGGTTAAGGGAGCTAGGGCTTTTCTCATTGGAGCGAAGAAGGATGAGAGGTGATGTGATAGAGGTGTACAAGATGTTGAGAGACACAGATAGAGTGGACAGCCACAGACTTTTTTCCAAGGGTGTAAATGGCGATCACGAGGGGGCACAATTTTAAGGTGATTGGAGGAAGGTTTAAGTGAGATGTCAGGGGTAGGTTCTTTACAGGGAGTGTGGTGGGTGCTTGCAATTCACTGCCAGCAATGGTACTACAGTCAGATCCATTAGGGACATTTAAGCAACTCTTGGATTGACACATGGAAGTTAGTACAATGAAGGATATGTAGTTTCGTCTGATCTTAGAGTAGCATCGAGGGCTGAAGTGCCTGTATTGTGCTCTACTGTTATATGCTCTATGCCCTGTCCTTCTCTCAACCAGCATCGCCTTATCTTAGCATTGTTCATTTGACACTGTTACGTGCAAAATATCAACTTCAATAGCATTCATGGCCATATTGACCACAATTCAAAGCAATCCATTGTACGTGAAGAATGTCAGATATATATATATATATATATATATATATATATGCAAACTCTTCCATCCTACATCTCCTTGGAAAAGCAACTTGAGACTTCTCTATCAGTTATATGAACGTCAGCCTTTGTCTGAAAGAATCAGGCATTTTTCAGCTTCTATGCAGTCCACTCTGCACTGAAGCCAATTTACAAAAAGGTTCTGAGTGAAACGGAGTATAGATGGACCTTAGACAATCATCATGGAGGAAGAGGACTGATCTGCCGATAGTGTTAAGACCATAAGAAATAGGTACACAAGTAGGCCATTTGACCCCTTGACCCCTCTGCTATTCAACACAATCACTTTCCTGCCTTTCCACCACAACCCTTGATTTCCTGACTGATCAAAAATCTATCTACCTTGGCTTTAAATAATCACAAGGACTCCACTCCCACAGCTCTCTGTGACAAGAAATTCTAAAGACCCTCAACCCTCTGAGAGGAGAAATTTCTCCTCATCTCAGTCTTAAATTGGCACCCTTTAATTCTCAGACTATGCCCTCTAGTCCTAGACCCTCCCACTGACAGGAAATATCTTTGCAGCATTCACCTTGTTAACCCTCTAAAGAATCCTTTACATTTCAATGAGATCCCCTCTCATTCTTCTCAACTGCTGTATGTACACTCCCGACCTGTTTAGCCTTTGCTCATAAGACAATCCATCCATATTGGGAATCATCCTAGTGAACCTTCTCTGAACTGACTCCAATGAAATGATATCTTTCCTTGAATAAAGGGACCAAAACTGCTCACAGTACAGGTCATTCTGCGATAATGCAACAGATGTGTTGCTCTGCACCTCCGTGCTATAGAAAATCACGTTATGGAAAACTGCTAAACAAAATCACTAATAGAAAAATCACTATACTCATTCAGTAGAAATTTTGCATTATCCAAAAATGTCCACAATTTGTCAATTACGTTACAGCCAATTTGTGCTGATAAAACACACATTATAGCAAAATGACCTGTCTCCTAGACATGGTCTGACCAGCACCTGCTACGCTTGCAGTAAGGCTTCCCTACTCGTATACTCTAACCTCCTTGAAATAAGGGCCAACTTTCCATTTGCTTTCCTGATTATCTACTGCATCTGTGTAAATTTGAGTTGAATAATCATTGTGATGAAAATATAGAAACTTGGCAATATAGACTGAAAGGAATTTATGATCTAGTAATCAGATGTAAAGATATAAAGCAACCGTGGTGAAAGGGAAATTGTCTTCTCATGGTCTGTGCGAAGGGCAACTGTAACATGAATGTGTGGGGATTTGAATGAACTCAAAATTGTTGCTCAATGGCTACTTGGAACTGGCCACTTTCTCATTGGATTTCAAAACATGAAATTCTCTAGCTCTTTCCTAAGCAACATAAATGAGAGATGTCATCTCTTGATAGAGGGTGGAGGAAAAATAAACTCATGGTAGAGGTGAAATGAACCACCTGTCTATCTTGTAACACTGATCGAAACAGACATCTATCTCCAGTGCTTCATAGATCACTAACAGTTGGCACAGGAGGTTCTGAGATAATTAATGGATGAAGTAAGGCATTAAATGAAATATATGCAGAGTGACAGAACAGCAGGCCCAGTCAGCATTTCAGTTGTGAAAACAGCCCCTATACAAAGAGCAAGTCTCCTTGAAAACTGTTCTGAAATATTTTTAAGCTTCTGCAATGGGGGAGCCATAAAAGGCAAAACAATGCTCAGAAACAATCTGCCATTCATGGGCGAGAAAGCTGACAGCTAATTAGACCAGGATGCAATCGACAACAGCTCACTGCTCTATCAAATTAACATGAATTCCTCAAACAGCATCGCAGAGGAGCAGCCGTGGAACACAGATCTCGGAGAGATACTGACACCTCGGTGACGTCTCCTGTAATATATTCTGTCTTTTCAACATTTGCATTTAATTAAGTTAAATCTTCACTGAGGATACTGTAACGGTGAACGTGGGAAAGAATAATAAGGGCCGAGGAGAAAGAAAACGTAAAAGTAATGTATTTGAAAGGGTGGATAGATAGATGGAAATAATACATAGATATATTCATGGCACCACATAGGTTGAGAATTGTTGACCTTTGGGAAGTGGCAATATAAAAACATTAAAACTAGGAGTGAGAGTAGGCCATTCGGCCCTTTGAGCCAGCTCCATCATTTGATATGATTGGTTGATCATCCAATTCAATCCCCTGTTCCTGCTTTCGCCCCATATCCTTTGACCCCTTCAGCAATATAGCTAACTCCTCCTTGAAAACATTCAACGTTCTGGCCTCTACCACTTTCTGTGGCAGAGAATTCCACAGGTTCCCCATACTCTGAGTAAAGAAATTTCTCCTCATCTCTGTCTGAAAAGGCCTACCCAGCATCTTTAGACTGTGATCCTTAGCAATAGAGCAGATTGAGGAAAACTGGGATTTTGCCATGCAAGTAAGGTTTTAAGAGTTGTTGAATCTGGTCCCATGACTTGGAGGTGCCAGTGTTGGACTAGGGTGGGCAAAGTTAAAAATCACACAACACCAGGTTATAGTCCACCTGACGAAGGAGCGGCGCTCCGAAAGCTGTGCTTCCAAATAAACCTGTTGGACTATAACCTGGTGTTGTGTGATTTTTAACTTAATCTGTTACAGTATAGTATCAAAAGAATTGGTCATTAGCATACCACAGATTTGGGAAAGGTGATAATGTACAATGGCATCAATTTAACCTATTAATGCATTATTTGGAAGTAACCCAAGGAAGTTCTGAAAACATTGGATACAAGAGCTAGCCATTCTCTCACTTTACAGTGCCATACACCATTTTTATCACCCACTCTGGTTTTGAGTTGCCCGTGAAAATTTACTGGCAATTTTACAATGTTGACTGCAGTCAAATATTGTATGAATGGGTACAGATTACTGAGTTTCTGCAGATTTTATATTTTGTCAGACTTTTGGTTCCCACTTTCAATACACCTAGATTATTTGACACGATTATATATGTATCTTGGCAAGGCCTTGCACCAGAAGGCAACGCAGGATAAAGCTATGGGCCATTAGCATCAGAACCTGAAGATCATCCAACAGCAGGGAAGCAGTAGCTAAGATGAATGATCACAATTTCCTCTTCAATCTCTCAGCAAGAGTAGAAGAATATTTTTCACACACAGAGTTGTTAGAATGTGGGATGTCTTACAGGATACAAAGGCTGAAGCAGAATCAGAATAGATTTTAAATGCCAAGTGGTCTAAAAGACAAGTCGATACGCAAATCAGAAAGGAAAAGTTAACACTTATGAGGAAAGGTCTATTGTTAACTCTTTCAGAGAGACTGCATGGACGTTGCTAACTATCACAACCATGTCACAAATCCCAGACTTCCAACCAGCAACAGGGCCAGAGGATGTGGTGGAGGCTGGTACCATTACAACATTTAAGAGGCATCTGGATGGGTCTATGAATAGGAAGGGTTTTGGGGGGGATACGGGCCAGGTGCTGGCAGGTGGGACTAGATTGGGTTGGGATATCTGGTTGGCATGGACGGGTTGGACCGAAGGGTCTGTTTCTGTGCTGTACATCTCTATGACTCTAATACTAACCGTCTGTTTCCAATTACTGATTCAGGATTTGATGATGTACAAATAAATAGGTTTAAACATTTCTTGGTGACTTCAGAAAATGCTCATCTAGTTTTCCTTCCAGGGAGCCGCAGGATGCAATGTGAACGCAGCTGTTGATCAGGGATGAATCTTGATCAATTAGATCACAATTGACGTAATGTGTGAAAACTCCAGTCGTGGTGAACTTTGAAACCATTGGTCCAAAGTCACGTGGTCCTCTCAAGCATGCCCCACAAAGCACACTCAAATTACTCAGAAACTGCATCCCAAAATAGTATCTCCTGAAAGAAATCTATCAAGTCTGTGTTTGAATTGATCAATGCGAGCTGCTCCGACTGACTCCCAATGCAGGTTGCTGTGTTGCTTCAGCAATGAAATATTGGGTTGAATGTTTACAGCTACAAATCGGCTGGCCTATCCTCTGTGTTTATGTAAAATACAGTATAGTGAGATCAGGTTATCAAACTGACATCACTCTGTCAATCTGCAATAATGTGGAGTCGATAAAACGTGGAGCTGGAAAAGCACAGCAGGTCAGACAGCATCGGAGAAGCAGGTATGTCGACGTTTCGGTGTGAATCTTCCTATCTCCAAGTTCGATAATGTGAAAATCAGACACCCAATTCAGAAGCTCACAGCCATTTTGAAACAAAAAATTGAACAAGCCATTGAGCTTGGCCAAAGACCCTTTTGGCTCCAATTTCTAATCACCCACTCCATTTTGCAGAGGTCACAAGGGGAAGAAGGGTGGGAGAGATTTACCCCAAGCATGAGAAGGCATCACATGGGTGAATGAAAAAACCAGCAAATGGGACCATGCACACAGGTCACAGTGGCTCAATGTTATTAAGACTTCATCTCGTTTGACTGTAACTAGCTTCTCATTAAGAACTGACCCCACTCACGCCTGACATCCCAGCCCAGGCACCCAGTTGAGGAGGATGGGGCACCCAGTTGAGGAGGATGGAACTTTTTCTCCCAATGCTAATTGGCCACCTTCCCATCAGGCAGCTGTTGATTGACTGGCTGGCACTTGGTTCACTCTAGTGATGTGTTGGGGACAGGCGCAAAGGTGGGAGCATTCCCTGTGATCCAGCGTTCCCTAATCTCCCTGCTTTGCCCTGCTACAAACTGTAAAATCCTACCTGAACCCACATTTCAGTTTGGAATGCATCTCCCTTTGGGTGCAAGTCATGTCCTCTGGCTCCTCTAATCTGTGCAAGGTGAAATGCCTTGTCATTGAAAGATTCACCATCTTCATTAACTTGTCAGCCTTGGCTCCATTACAGTACCCGCATTTGAGTGGGAAGATGCGTCCAGATGCAGTTAGAGATACTAACTTTCCGATTGGACCTTAAACTGTGATCCCTTCTCAACTGAATGTAATCAATCTGATGGCACAATTTAAAGTGGAGTGGAAGAGGTCTCCCGGTGTTGTAACCAACATGTATCCCTCAACCAATTACTTCCATAATATTTGGGGCTTGCTGTTCATGAATTATTTACCATATTTACTTCACAATAACTGTCTTTCAAAATTACGTATTTGGCTTTAAAACATTTCAGTACATCCTGATGCTGTGAAAGTCACTACATAAATGCAAGTTTGTTTTTCTCTCATTGATACGTTTCAAAATAATTTGATGTTCATGATTTGTCACAAGACCCAAACCCTAAAAAATTATAGAAAGCAAAAATAAATTAAAGTGGTACCTATTCAACAATTATTCCAATTCAAAAACAAAAAGGACATCTATGTTTTGTTGAAGGGAAATGTATTTGCCTCAATCTGTCTGGGTAATACTAAATCAGCACAATAAATCCTTGAAAAACATTCTCATCAATACTTATGGCTCTCACTAGCTTAAAAGAAAGCTGCATTTGTGCCTTAACATCATTCTTCATCAGAGGCTGTTCAATATCAGACCACATTACCTGTTTGCCGCAATGGACAATGTTGCTCGAATGAGCTTCGATATGAGCCTACCCATTATTTAAATTGTAACTGGAACAAGTGGTCAATCTGAACTAGCTTCAATTCTTCATACTAGAATGGAGAAACAAGTTGTATGTGTAGAAAATCACAGGGGTTTCATGGTAATGACTAACTGAACTGCAACTTGCACTCCCATTTAATATCTACTGATAGAGATCAAATTATGACAAAGCTACCATAAATAATCTTCTCAGAGTATAAATTGTAGAATATGAAAGTAGGGTAGTATTACTGCAACCATACAGGCATTAGTGAGATCACACCTGGAATACTGCGTACAGTTTTGATCCCCTTAATGGAGGAGGGCAATAGTTGCACTGGAGGCAGTTCAGAAGAGTTCACGAGATTTTGATTTTAGAAATGAGGATCTGTCTTATGAGAAGAGATTGAGCAGATCAGGCCTAATTTCTGAAGCTTCAAAGAAGGAGTGAAGATCCAGTTGAGGTATATAAGATGCGAAAGGGAATTGACAAAGTAGACGAAGAGAGGCTATGTTCTCATTTGCAACAATCTGGAAGATAGGTCATAGATTTAGGATTAGGGGTAGCAGATATAAAACAGAGATGAGGAGAAATCACTTCTGTCAAAGGACCTTGACTCTGTGGGACTCAGGATCCCAGAATGTGGAGGCAGCTGGGACATTTGAGTAAATTTAAGATGGAGATAGACAGATGTTTAATTAGTAATGAGTTGAAGAGTTATGGAGAGTGTGCAGGAAAGCAGAGTTGAGGCTGAGATGAGATCAGCCATGATCATGTAAAATGGCAGAGCAGACTGGAGAGACTGAATACTTCTGCTCCTTATTTTCTAAAGGCTGTACTGCACCCTACATACTTTATAACAATACTCCATTTCACTATACCCACTCATGTATATTCTATGTAGTATATTCAATATAATTCATATGCAATATTGTAAGTTTTCAATATATCACTTACTTCAGTGACACTCTTCAACATAATGGGCAGACAGCACTTTAACACTCTCTAAAATATCCCACACACTTTTATGTAACTGTTCAATAAGCCTCACAGACTGACTTTACTGTCTTTCAATAAATCCCACATACTTCACTATACAGTAACTCTCCGGTGTATCTTGCTGTAATATTTTCAGATACCATCCACATTTCATTGCATTACACTTAAATATACTCCAATCCTCAGAGATGATACACTTTCAGCCACAAACTTGAGCACAATATTTGCTCTGACCTTCCCCAGATTTGGCAAGGCAAAAGCACTTTGTAGTACATGCCATTTCTCATTTAAAACTTTGATATATGCCAGAGCTCATGACACACTTACACAACAACACACCAGCTCAGTGGTCTCAATGACTGCTCACCACTTCTGAGGTTAATATTAATTTTAATATACATAGATATAACAGGTACTTTTCAGAGAACATTCAACTTACTGAGCACAACTAACAAAATTTATTACTTTAGCAATGCTACACAGCAATTTAGCAAAACCCATAAAAACAATACAGTAGTTTTAATTGTATTACTGATCATAATCTTAATGGATCTTCAGAGACTCTCTGATCTATCCCAGATACGAGAGTCTTAATGAGATTACAGAGCCAGATGAATCCATTTCAAATCCTGTACAGGGATTATGAATGCTGGACTGTTAATACAATCTTCTTTTGAAGAGGTACCACACACTTTGCCGTTATGCTTATAAATGTGGTTATACCTAGCACTAAGAAATAAGAGCAAGTGTAGACCATTTGTCTTCAAGAAGATGTCTGATCAAATTGTGGCCAGAACTCCATTCTCCTGTCTACTCCCCCAGAACCCTCAACTCACTTGTAAAGGGAACATCTAACTCAGGGTTGAACATTCAATGAATGACCCAGCCTCCACAATTCTCTAATGTAGAGAATTCCAAAGGTTAGTGACACTCTCAGAGAAGACATTGCTTTTCAATTCCATCGTAAACTGGAGACCCTTTAGATCTAAACTGTGCCTCCAGTTCTATAATTCCCCTAAGTCAGGAAACATTCTCTCAGTATCTACCCTGTCAAGCACCTCAGAATCATGTATATTTGTAGACTAAGGTAACATCAACTATGAACTAGATGGGAGAGAGTTAAGGTTTCACTGGGGAGAAGGACCAGAGAGTGCTGGTGGTGGGGGCTGGGGCGAGAAGGAATAGCTAAGTAAAATTGATTCACACAGTAGCTGCTTGAAAAAACAGGATCAAACTAAATATCACTTGGGAGAGAAGGCTGAAACTGGTCTTTTTTGGGATTAAACTTCACAAGAATGGATATGTGTTAAGCTTCCCCTCCATAGTACTCGGAGATAAAAGTCTGAAAAAATGCAAAAGCTTTGTGCTCATTATAAAGTCTTTGTGTACACCTTCACCATCCAAATAATCAATACATTTTTACAGGAATCACATCCCAGTCTGCTTATGCATGATGTCCTATTGGATTTCTGTCAAGACTACCTAGAAATCACATAGCAACATCTTGCCGATTTTCATCTACTTTTATATTCCCTCGTATTTTTTCTTCCCTGCAGCTCACTCAGCAGTTTTCTCCAGCTAAAGGTCTGAAGGACAGACACAAACAATGTTCCATCACTTGCACTCATTGACCCACCTTTGCAAACTGATCAAGAACAGACCAGGATTATATAGGATATATGAAATAGCAAAGGCCATTCAGCCCAACCAAGTCATGTCAGTGTTTAGGTTCCACTCAAGTCTAGTCACATCCTTCCCCACCTGACTCAGGAAATACTCTTCCCCCTTACATCCTCATGCAGCTTCTCCTTAAATGCATCTATTATATTCACTTCCACCATTCCCTATAGTTGCACATTTCACTTTCTCACCACTTTCTGGTTGAAGAAGTTTCTTCTGTATTCTTGCATTTTTATTGACTGATGTTAACTTGATGGCCTGTAGCTTTGCCCTTTGCTTTAATTGGAAACACACTCTCAGTACTTATCCAACCAAGACCTCTTATAAGTGTAAAGACCTCTTTTAGAATAGCCTTGAGCCTTCTCTTTTGAATGGAAATGCATCCTGGCCTGTCCATCCCTTCCTGTTAGGCACATGCTCACAGTTCTGAGATCATCCTTGTAAATTCTTTTTTGCACCCACTCCGGTGCCTCTCTATCCTTTTATAATATGGCAATCAAAATTCACACTGTACTCCAAGTGTGGTCCAAGGGCAGGTCAGTGCGAGGTCAGCAGAACTTCTCTATTTTTTAATTCTATTGCTTTGAAAATAAACTTGGTTTGCTTATGTTATGCCCTTATTGAACTGTGTCATTTTCTAAGCAATAAGTGACCTCCTTATTTTCCTTACTGAAATGTAATGCCTTGTCTGTACTGAAATTCAATACCCAATTATATATTGATTCTCCAAACATATTAAGTCTTCTTGTTATTTGTTGCCATCATCTAAATTTGGTGCTGTTCATAAATTATGATTTTGATTCTGAAGCCTAAATTATTGATATCAGTTGCGAAAAAGAGATTTCTTCCAATATTAATTTTTGTGGGACTCTACAACTTTGTGTCTGGTTTTGCTCAGACAGCTATCCATTCTGCTACTTATCTCTGACTCCACATACTCTGACCTTATTCATTCGTCCATTATGTGGTCCCAAAACTACAGTTTTGTCCACTCTCCTTGTTAGCTCAGAACTCAATGAGGCACATCAAGCAAGACTAACCATTTTGAAACTGAAGAAGGATCTGAAGAATTGGAAAAAGTTCTGAAGAAGGGTCACCAGACTTGAAACATTAACTTTCTCTCTACAGATGCAGTCAGACCTGTTCAATCTCTCCAGCAATTTCTGTTTTTGTTTCAGATTTTCAGTAACCCACGGTTCTTTGGTTTCTCGATTTGAAATTGATGTTGATTATTCATTCGGACAACATTTGGTTTCTATGACCTAGATTTTTCGCAATGTTGACAAGATTTTCCGTCATGGCAAAAATGAGGTGCAGTGAAAATGGGAAATCTTGCCCCTTTTTTTCCACAGGGTTGGGGAAAGAAAAGGAAGGGTCGCACTTAATGCCAGGGCATTTCACAGAAGTAGCTACCCAAATAAATGAGCAGCTGACTCCACCTCTATACAACCTGGTGACCTGGCTGTCTGAAATTCATAGATTTACGTTGGATTATTGATGTGGAGGTGCCCAGTGTTGAACAGGGGTGGACAAAGTTACAAATCACACAATATCAGATTATAGTCCAATTTATTTGAAAGTACAAGCTTTTGGAGCACTGCTCCTTTGTTAGGTAGCCAATGGGGCAAGATCATAGGATACAGAATTTATAGCAAAAGGTCATAGTGTCATACGACTGATGTTATATATTGAACAAACCTAGATTGCTGTTAAGTCTTTCATCTTTTAGAATGGGTTGCAGGTTCAGATTCATTAATATGGAAATCCCAGAGCACCCTCTCACAGGCATATACTGTACTCCATCACACTCACGCACAAACTCTCAGACTCTCTCCCTCTCTCAGGCACACACACGAATTGTATTTGCGGATACATTCTTTTTTGTTCAAAAACACACACAATCTGCAGGCAATCAATCCATGTGACATTTTATAAATTCCTATTTTGGAAACAGAACTGGTCTGGCTCAAGATTGGAATACATACAGACTCTAACCTCATACCATTAACGCATTGTCTGAGCTGAGATTTCACCTTTTTTTTTATAAAACCTTAAGTTACCTCAGGAATGCGACTTAAAACAAGTTCTGGAATTTACATATTAATGAAGCAAAACCTGCAACCCCTTCTAAAAGATAAAAGACTTAACAGCAATCTAGGTTTGTTTAATATCTTGCGTCAGTTGGATGACACTATGATCTTTTGTTATCAATTCTGTGTCCGATGATCCTGCCCCACTAGATACTTGATGAAGAAGTACTTCCAAATAAGCCTGTTGGACTATAACCCGGCATTGTATGATTTTTTAAACTTTACATGGGATAGGAGCAGGTCCAATTTTATGGATTAATTCAAAAAGCTCAGTACCCTTTTAGAGAAGTCAGGTACACCTTTGGACATGATCCCACAATATCTTTAAGTGAGGAGCAATTTAGAAGAGATCTCATGTCCTTTAGGTAATTAAATTCTTTCCTGAATAAGTGTGTTCATAAAACAAATTGAAAGTTGATATGATTTTATCTCAGCATGAGTTATGAGGCTAGTCCACATGAAGTACTGGGTGATTTGACACGTTATTTATAAGGGCAAAGGGTGGTTTCCATGGATTGGCATGAGTTGGCACTAAGTTGGCAACAGGGACTATTGTCATGATGCAAGGGATGGATTAAAGGCCATAGATTGACACAGAGAATATGACAGGTTTATGCGAGGAGGCCTGGTATTTTTGGCTGCATTTCTGGCTGAACATGGGTGCAAATACAAGTCACCGACATGGTGGGCACCCCAGTCCCAGAGGATGGAGATACCCATGGAGTCTTCTCCTGTTTATTCCCTACTATCATTCACAAACAGGAATGGACTGCATTACTTAAATGTTATCTGTGGCGTGTGGGAACATTTAAGGCAGCATGGTGGCTCAGTGGTTAGCACGACTGCTTCACAGCGCCAGGAACCCGGGTTCAATTCCTGCCTTGGGTGACTGACTGTGTGAAGTTTGCACATTCTCCCCTTGTCTGCATGGGTATGCTCCGGGTGCTCCAGTTTCCTCCCACAGTCCAAAACATGTGCAGGTCAGGTGAATTGGTCATGCTAAATTGCCCATAGTCAGGGGTGAATATGGGGAATGGGTCTGGGTGGGTTACTCTTCGGAGGGTCGGTATGGATTTGTTGGGCCGAAGGGCCTGTTTCCACACTGTAGGGAATCTAATCTTGATGCTGGAAACCTGACAGATAATTTGTTCAGGGCAGCATGGTGACTCAGCAGTTAGCACTGCCGCCTCACAGCGCCAGGAACCGGGTTCAACTCCCGCCTCGGGCAACTGTCTTTGTGGAGTTTGCACATTCTCCCCGTGTCTGCGTGGGTTTCCTCCGGGTGCTCTGGCTTCCTCCTACAGTCCAAAGCTGTGCAGGTCAGGTGAATTGGCCATGCTAAATTGTCCATAATGTTAGGTAGGTGTAGGGGAATGGGTCTGGGTGGGTTACTCTTCAGAGGGTTGGTGTGGACTTGTTGGGCCGAAGGGCCTGTTTCCACACTGTAGGGAATCTAATCTAATCATCTAATCCTGGCATATTCTCTTGCATGGCCCTCCTAATTTGACATCAAATCATGTAGCACTTTTTTGCCCTAGATGTGGCTTTCACATTGGAGATTTAAAAGGAAGAAGCAAAATGTTTTAGTTTTGAAACGGAAATTATGTGGGATGCAAATGTGGTTAGCAGTAGCCAAATTATAATAAAGAGCAGAGCTTGGTATGAACTGCTGAGCAGATGACTGGTGGGACTACTTGCAGAATAAAGGGGTAGATTTTCAAAATGGGATCAGGAATTTTAAAATCCAGATGAATTCCAAGTGTCTACCCTGCACTCTCAATGCCATTGGGCAGCTGGTGGGACCATTGCCCAAGTACAGTGGTGAGTGCCTCTGGAAGGGGACAGCAGCCAACCTGGCACCCAGGACAAAGGCAGATGGCAGCCTTATTGGTGGCTGCAGCTATCCTTGTCCACTAAAGTTAGGAACTCCTTACAGGGACCAACAGCGCCCAATGGAGTGAAAAGGAGTAATGGAGGCCCAGTGCTCACACTGGCACAACTACATCACTGGAAAGGAGTTTGAACATTGAAAAAGAAACATCCTTCAATCCCAATGTGAATTTGCCATCTATGCACCAATATAAACAGATTGTTCAGGTTTCAGCAAGTTTAAAGTTTAAAACTTCCAACCTGCACTGGACAAACCTCTTAATAAACTCCTTAAATAATCTAATGTGCCAGTAATTGCTGGCAAGAGGATTTCCCATTTCCACCCCCTTCACCATCCAATTGATAATTACAAGCTGTCACAGAAATGTCAATTGCCCGGACTGACATCTCCCCCCAGATCAGGCCCCCACTCTGATCGCCCTTTGGAAAATCTAGCCCAAAATGTCACAGGTCTACAGCAGAAAGCAGACTGGATTTCTTTTTAATCAACCCAGTCAGACTTGGTGGGACACACCTCTGGAGCAAATAGGGACTGGAACCCAGAGCCTCGTGGCCCAGAGGCAGGGACACTGCCACTGCATCACAACCCACCCTCCCACCCCCCACACCGCCCGAAGCAGACTTGAAAACTACATAAGACACATTGTCCATGTGGGAGTCTAGGGCACTGAAGTACCACAAACCCCTATTTGAAATTCCATAGCCAAGTATATAAGTGTGTGAGGTCAGAGTAGGGTCAGGCAGTGTGTCTGCTACACTCTCAGGAGCAAGGCTACAATACAAGTCTGGTGGTTCTTGTCCATTGACACCCCTCGCTTGGGAAGGCGGGGGAGCAGGGAGTAACCTGCCTGTCCTTTAGCCAATGGGATTGCCTGGGGAGCGCCTCAGTTACATTGCTCAGTTCAGCAAAAGTTCTTGTTTTCCATGCAGCACCATCGATATGGAGGGGGAGAGTTTTGGGGAAAAAATCCTGAGGCAGTTAGTGTGGAGTGCTCATCAAAATTTTTACATCGAGTAATAACGACCCAAAAGAAAATTAACATTTTTTTAAACTTTTTTTCCGTTCACGTTACAAAACTTTGTACACATCAAAACCGAGCTCCAGTATACCCACCAATTTCTAAAGAATTACACTGTAAGTGACTCTTCCCTCTGGCTTTGCTCGAACCAGTAACCAATGGGAGAAGCAGTTGAGAAACACTAATAACTCGAAATGAACTTAATGGAGCACTGCTATGATGTTTATTCTACAGTCTTGGTGGTCTTTGGTTTTCAAGGTAGAGATTACGAAAAGGCTACGAAAGATTAGCAGTGATCACGTAATGTAGGACTGAAGTTCGGGGAGGGGGGGGGGGGGGGGGAGCAGAAATTCCCAGAGATGGCTATACAAGGGGCTTGGGGTGGGGGAGAGTGAGGGAGCAAGTGCGAGACCATGGAGCTGGCAGCAGCCTGGGGTGGGGACGGGCTGCGTTCGAGGCTACTCGCTGAGGCTACAGTGCTTCTAGTCATTCCGATGGCTGCGTTTTCCTGGAAAGCAGTTCCCTGGCTCGGTCTACAGCAAGTCGCTCCGTGACACTGTCCCCCCGACACACACACACACAAACCCACCGCTGGGAGCCGCAGCGGCAACTTCTCGCTGGAAAAGTCTTGGCTCCGCTCCAAGGAAACCCGAGTCACATCAACAGACATTCTCCAGGAACGGGGCCAACTTCGGAGTCACGCTGAAAGAAGCCCTCAGACTTGTAAATAGCTCAGCACGGGAAAAGCCCCCACCCACACACACACACACCCTTCTGCCCCTCCTCTGTGCCTGGCAGCCTGCCAAATTATTCATGTTTCAAAACTCAGTCCTGCGGCAGGCCAGCTGTAATCCCAGGCATTTCAGAGATCATCTTCTCCATCACCAAACCTTTGACTGAACGTGTGCTGTGTCAGCCTCGTAAAGTCATATCTGAGACAGAAGCCTGGAAGCTGAACAGCAGTATCTCCCATGTGTTGTAGCAGGGCTTGTAATTGTGATTAAAACAAGGGCCAACGCCAGTCTCAGTGCCGCTGGTGGGGGAACCTGGACGACACTCGCAACAATGGGGTTGCCCCTCACTGGAGGTGGGGGGCATAATATTCAGGCAGACCCAGCACTGCACTGCTCAGGGGAGTCCTGCACTACCACCTTTCAAGTGAGCTGCGAAAAACGGAGTTTGGCCCACCTCACCTCCCCACAGCTCTCAGGCAGATGCAACAAAATCCAGGTCACACAAACAGATTATCTGGTGATTGTTGCATTGCTGTCTGCAGGAGCTCGCTGAGGCCACTTATGCTACAAGATTGACTACATTTCAATACTTAGGGTTGACTTGAAGTGATGAATTTAGGCGCTATACAAAAGCAAGTCTGTACTACACTTCCATTCTTGAGATCAATGAGAATCGCAAATATATCAAAACTATGTCACTAGATTCTTGGGCTTTGATGTCAACCAGGTGCACAGTTTTCAACACTGACCAGTATCCTCAGGATCTGACAATGTCCCACACCCTAAAACGTGACTTGTCCAGTTGGCATCATTCAATATCCTTTGAATTAGCCATTGACCTCTGACCTTGAAAACCCAATCTGACATTGTCAGAACTGAGATCTGACCATCGCCCCACATCCACTACTGTTGTTTTTTATATGCCCCTAATCATAATGGATGGGGTATCATATCAGAACTTTACCTGAAGTTCCACTCATACATGGCCAGCTGAAGAAATGCAAATAAGGATGGCAGCCAATATGTGAGAATGCCCCAAAATCAGTTTCAAGTCAGTTTCCTCTCCTGTAATGATTACTGGTGATGATGAATATTGGTATTAGTACTCTAACCTCACCCTCAGCTTCTGTCTTTAATACAACCCGCTGCACCAATTACCACCCACAAAACAAGGGGGAAGAGCTTCAAAATACTGGGGAGCAGATTTCGGACTGAGTTGAGGGGGAACCTCTTCACCCAGAGGGTTGTGAATTGGTAGAACTGTCTGCCCAGTGAAACAACTGAGGCTACTTCATTGAATGTTTTTAAGTCAAAGACAGATGAACAGTAAAAGAATTAAGGTTACGGTGAGCAGGTGGTCAGTGGAGCTGAGTCCTCAATAAAGATGGCCCTGATTTTATTGAATGGCGGAGCTGGCTCGATGGGCCAGATGGTCTATTCCTGCTCCTACTTCTTATGTTCTTACTATGTTCACTTACTACTTACATGCCAGTAGGTGATTTTGGCATACCTTTACATGTTGGCTACCGTTCTTACTCTCATTCTTTCATTTGGCCATGTATGGGTGGAACTTCAGGTAAAGTTCTGATAATGTATCCAGCCCATTATGATTAGGGTTTATGCTCAAAACGTAAACCCTCACCTACTCGTGTTTTCCCACCCACTGGCCAGCACAGATAGAATGGGCTGAATGGTCTCTGTGGGCTATACTTTTATACAGTTCCATAATCTCACCAGCCCTTTTTTGAGGGGCTCATGGAAGACTATCAGGCTCACCAAAACATAACCCTGCGTGAAACCAGGACCAACATCTTAAAACTTTAGTTTCAAAAGACATTGAGTGATCTCAGAGTGGAAGAAAAACATTATTTAAGGGGTTACAAACACATTTGTACACACTGAATCCCTCCCTATTTTTAAGTGAAGTGACTACTTTCATTTAATCGCAATTCACATTTGTCCCATCCCCAGCAGACAAAGAATTAATTAAAAACATCAAACTTCTCAAGATCCATGCCTTAACTTATGGAGTTATGGCCCCATTGTTGGCTGCGCAAAATAAAGTCACACTAAATGAATGTATGCATAGAACAACTGGAAAAGGGCAATACAGTATAAACAGAACCAGACATATCAAAAGATCATAGGACAAAGCAGAGCAATCTCACGACCTGGTAGACTCCCCTGGGTTATTGTCACTGACCCTTACCCTTCCCCCACTCTGACCCCCAGGGTCCAAGGAGCACAATTTAAAAGCCTATGGTTTCTCATTACAGCTCAAACTCCTCCGGCTAATTTCTGTATGGGTGCAAATTAAATCTCTCAACCCTACCCCTACTTACAGTGCAAATTACATACATGCTTGTATGGTACAGTCAGTTCCCGCTCCAAGCATTCTGCCCTTTTTAATGCAGTGAAAATAGTAATTTTAAATCTGGCAACACATCATAACTGAGTTGAAACCCATACAGGGGTCGACAAATAGTTTTACGTAACTAATGCATTACTCAGCTCTGAAAACCTTCATGTTGATAGCAAATTAAACAGCCTCACGACCGCTGAGATTATCAGTTACTCTCCCAACACTGAATTAATTGGATACAGAAGACAAACTGCTCTCTTTTGTGACAGTGCACAATGGAAATGTCAGGGCCCCGGGTTTGAGGCTCACGCAGGCTTTGGTTTGCCATCTGGCGCCAGGTCAGGCAGCTCACCAGAGGCCCCCTAAGCAACCAGCTGACTTCAGGAACACAGGGGAAATCACAGAGAAGGAACCACATCTGCACAGATACACACACATACACACACACAGACACACACAGATTCATTTAAATGTCTCACTCCTGGGAGAATTCTCCTGGACTCCTTGGCTTGCATTGTACCTGGGAGAGTGTACTAATGAATCTAGCCCAGTAAATTAGACCTTTCTAATTAAGTAGATGGTACATCCAATAACTTGTTCATTATCGACTTTATTCATCCATCATATTTTAGCTGCAGCACAGGTGATGATCTATCCTTTCCTCAAGCAAACAGCTTGCTCGACTTTTAAACAGCTACTTCTTCGCTCATTCCACACACACAGACAGTTCAGACCGATGGGATCTATTACAACTGTGAAATAAAGCTAAAACCACAAGTACAGTTCAGAGAAATAAAACAATGGCAGGACACAGAGATGCAAGATTCAATCACCAAGACCCCTCACTCTGAGCACCAATGCTATGAAATCGACTCAGGGATGCATGCAGTTGGCAAGGGGAGAGCGGGCGCCACGTTTCAAAGGAGTTAAAGAGAAAGGGCTGATGAATTCAGGGCAGAGCTTTTCCACTCCTCAAGGATGTAAGCTGCACTAGCAAAAATAAGTATGCATAAGTATGTTTTCTTATGTGCCATCGTCCAAAATCAAACTGTGTTTGTGACTAAGATATTGTTAATGAATAAAGAACATTTTTGAAATTTTTAAAAAAGCAGTGATGAGAGGGGCCTTGGATTTGTTTGGTGGATAGAGTCAAACTGCAAGGTTTGCTTGTTTTCTATTATTGCAAATAACCAAAAACTGCGTTTGTGACCGTGTATATAAATAAAAAGGCTTTTTTATTAATAAAGCATATTTTTGAAATTAATAAAAAACTTGCATACGTGAGAAATTCCTTAGGTCTGTTTGTTGGAACTGTCAGGAAAGTGAAACTCCAGTACCTGTTTGTTCTCCATGTGCAAAGACTGGACAGGGCTGAACTGCTTTAGTGACTATGTATGTATATAAAGTTCTTTTTTCAAAAAAAAAACTTCTTGCGTTGGCATTTTCAGCAATAGGTGAATGAGAGAGCTTCCCCAAGGCTGGTGGTGGACTCCTTCATACTCGTGAGATCAAGTTATAATATAATTGATTCCGTCCCGTACAGAAACCCAACACAGAATGCTGACTGGTAACTGACTGCAGAAGGAACCTGAACCTAGAGTGCTACGGGATAAAAGGCTCTCCTGTAGATAGAGTTGGGGGTTAGTTAGCTCAGTTGGCTGTCTGTCTGGTTTGTGATGCAGCGTAATGCTAACAGTATCAGTTCAATTCCCACTCCTGCTGAGGTTATCATGAAGGCACCTCCTTCTCAAGCGCTCCCCTCGCTGATGCATGATAACCCTCAGGTTTAAGCTACTGCCAGTCATCTCTCTCCAATGAACAAGCACTGTCATGGTCCCTGGTGACTTTACCTTTACCTAGATAGAATTTGGAGTGTTACATCTGAAATGATCAGCCAATCCCCCCATGAGCAGGAAGTCTGTGGTTACAGCACACTCAGCTACTGAACATCTCTTGCATGATGGCTTGCACTGGCAAGGTTATGGGATCTCTAATGCCCTGGGACACCGAAGCCCGTATTGACAGAACACTGGTGTATTGCTCCTGAAAGCTGTATTGTTTCTTTAGTGAGCTATATGGCACTAAATAAAAACGGAAAGAACTGAGGATGCTGGAAATTAAAAACAAAAACAGAAATTGCTGAAAAAGCTCAGCAGGTCTGAAGTTCTGAGGAAGGGTCACTGTAGCTGAAATGGTCACTCTGATTTCTCTCCACAGATGCTGCCAGACCTGCTGAGCTTTTCCAGCAATTTCTGTTTTTGTGGCTATATGATACTGTTGTCTAGGCAGGTCCCATAGAACAAGGCAACAGAATCCCATCAGACACAAGGACTATGGACATTCTGTGATACTAATTGCTCTGCTGAGTTCAGCTTAGCAAGCGTTTAAAAATATTCTTGTAAGCCAACATCACAATTAGCTTGGGTCGCACTGTGGCTCAGTGGTTAGCACTATTGCGTCACAGCACCAGGAATCTCGGTTCAATTCCACCCAGGGGTGACTGTTCTCCCAGTGTCTGCGTGAGTTTCCTCCAGGTGCTCCGGTTTCCTCCCACAGTCCAAAGATGTGCAGGTTAGGTGGATTGCCATGCTAAATTGCCCGCAGGGAATGTGGAAGCTTGGTGGGTTAGCCACAGGAAATGCAGGGGTACAGGGATAGTGTAGGGGGCTAGGTCTGGGTGGGATATTCTTCAAGAGGGTCAGTGTGGGCTCGATGGGTCACTTCCACATTGTTGGGATTCTATGATTGTAGTTTAGTCAGGTTGTCTGGCAGTGACAATGTGCCTTACACAAGCATAAAACCTAAATGTATAAACCCAAGACATATCTGCTACGCTCCCTCTTATCTGATGCTTTCTTCGTCTAGCAGTTTGTACGTTTTCAGGCCAGCATATATTACACATCTCACCCACTAACAAGTTTCTGTGAAAGATGGCGGTGCTTTGAAATAACATGGTTCAATTAAACGAAGGCTGGGATGCAGATATCACTAATTAATCCTTTTAAAAAGTTTTCTGAAACAGCCGTATTTTCATCACAAACAGAACAGGAATGGTCCCAATTTCATAAAAAGTAACAAAATAAAAAGCCCCCTAACTAATTATTTGAAATAACCAATTATTCAGTCATCGCAATCCCTGTAATTACACCATTTGCCCAATATGAGGTCCTTTGTTTGGATGATTAGTGGTTTTACAGCACGGAACTGCTCCATGCTGGTATCACTGAGGTTTAGGTGTCAAACATGTCTTGCTCAGACCTCACTGGATAGTGCAGCATTATCCATATGCAAGATGAAGACGAGGCACAGCTAACATGATCTTCCATAACACCCCATTCATTAACACCATTCTTAAAAGGTAAAGAGAAGGCTATATAGTTAGTTGTTCTTTAACTTGGACAGTGGGTGGGCAGAATTAAATTCACGAATGGCGGGCAAGGTAAGAAAATAATGAAAACTTCTTTTCACACAGGATT
This sequence comes from Chiloscyllium plagiosum, assembly GCF_037043375.1. NCBI lineage: Eukaryota > Metazoa > Chordata > Chondrichthyes > Orectolobiformes > Hemiscylliidae > Chiloscyllium > Chiloscyllium plagiosum. The sequence continues at coordinate 16,173,564 of NW_028270177.1, forward strand.
AATAGAGGTGGAACAAACTCTCAGAAATGGTCTCAAATAACTGCTTTAACGGGAATTACAGCTATATCTATTGAGAGAGAAATGCAGGACTTTATAAAAGGGAAGAGAGCTGCTTGATTTTTCTTCAGAGGGGCAGGTGGGATTAGGTATTTATAAGAGTCAGGGTGGTTTGCAAAGGAGCTAAGAATAAAATAAACACACATGGACCTCTGCTCTGTCTTAACGTCTTAAACTGCTACTGCTCAGGAATGTTTTAAACTTCTCCCCAGTGGCTAACGGAAACAAAACTAAAGGGGGAAGGTTTCCTCTGTGCACTGCATGTTACAGAATCATAAGCATGTTAATGAGGAACATATTTATGATTTCACTGTTCATTGGGCACAGAGGGAATTGTATCTAAACGAAGGAAATAATGGGCTCAAAACTACAAAACTTTGCTTTCATATTCCCTCTTTTTACTTTATACTAACTTATGTCAGAAGGAATGATTGCATAGTGTTCAGTCCCAATCACCAGTTCTTAGATCTGCAGCAGTCCATGTTTGCTTTTGGCAAAACGTGGATAACATTTGAGTTTGGTCTGACCAGTGGCAAATAATATTTGCACCACATAAGTGTCACGCAATGACCATTCTCCAACAAGACAGAATTTAACCATTTCCCCACAACATTCATTTTGATTTGATTTGATTTGATTTATTGGAGTCACATGTACCTAAGTACAATGAAAAGCTTTGTTTTGCAAGCTGTACAGGCAGATTACAGCAAACATGGACATACAGATAATAGGGAGCTTAGACAGCATGGGGAATACAAGGTTATGGCTGCACAGGAGGTGCACAAAGCAAGATCATCATTAGCAAGATCAACATTATTTGAAGTTAGAAAGGTCCATTCAGCAGTCAAAAAACAGCAGGGAAGAAGCTGTTCTTGAACCTGTTAATGTTTGCATTCAAGCTTCTGTATCTTCTGCCTGATGGAAGGCATTAGAAGAGAGCATTACTGGGATGGGGTGGGTCTTTGATGATATTAGCAGCCTTTCTGCTACAACAAGAGGTGTAAATAGAGTCCATGGATGGGAGGTTGGCTTCCGTGCTGGTCTGGGCTATGCACACAACCTTCTGTAGTTTCTTAAAGTCCTGGGAAGAGCCGTTGCTGTACCAGGCTGTTATGCACTCAGGCAGATTGCTTTCAATGGTGCATCTACAAAAGTTGGTGAGGGTCCTTATGGTCATGTCAAATTTCCTAAGCCATCTGAGGATGAAGATGCATTACCTTGGTATGAATGGTATTACCATAACTTAATTCCCCACGAGTAACATCCTGGGGATTACTATTAACCAGAAATGGAATAGCACCAACTATATAAATAAAAGAAAAATACTGTGGATGCTAAAAATCTGAAACAAACACAGAGAATGCTGGAAAAACTCAACACAGTTAACATTTCAAATCCAGTATGACTCTTCTTCACAGCAAGCATACAAATACTATAGCTACAACAGCAGGCCAGAGTGTGGGAATTTTGCATTGACTAACTCACCTCCTGTTTCCTCAAAGCCAGTCTACCATTTACAAGGCACAGCTCAGGAGTGCATCAGATTGATTCCCAGTAACCTGGATGAGTGCAGTTCCAACAATACTCAAGAAATTCACCAACATCTGGGACAAAGCAGTTCATCTAACTGATACAGCCTTAAATGTTCACAGTCTCCATCACCACAAACAAGGGCAGCACTACATACAATCTTCAAGGTGCATTGTAACAACTCGCCAAAACCTCTTTCAAATAGATCTTCCAAACCCATAACCTGCAGCACCTAGACGAACAAGGCTAGCAGACACAAGCTAACACTACCAACTGCACGATACCATCTAGATCACACTGCATCCTGACTTGGAACTATATTGAGTTCCTTCATATCACAGGATCAAAGTCATGAAATTTTCTCCCTGCAGATGTACCAACTTGCAGTTCAAATAAGTGGCTCTCCAACATTTTCTCAACGGCAATTAGGATGCGCATTAGACTCTTGCTTTGTTGGCGATGCAGATGTAGTCACCCAGACTCTGTTTCTGACACTCAATCTTGTGCTATTGTCAGTCACCAGAAGTAAATGGATCATGTTCTCCCCATTGATAACCTGTGATTGAGATGTACCTGGAGTACAACAGTCTGTAGAAAGACTCCAAGCCATCAATCACTTCCCAATAAACCTGCCCCAAAATGATCCAAAGGAAGGAGAAACTCCTGGGTTGAATGGGTGTATTGGAAGACAGCGAATCCTCTTGCAAGGATGCCTGCCTTGAAGAAGTTTTCCTCCCTCTCCCACTGCAACTCCCAGGTACTTTCTCCCCACCCCCACCCTCCCCTAGTTTATCTCTCCATGCTTCAGGCTCACTGCCTTTATTCCTGATGAAGGGCTTTTGCCCGAAACGTCGATTTCGAAGCTCCTTGGATGCTGCCTGAACTGCTGTGCTCTTCCAGCACCACTGATCCAGAATATTGGAAGAGGAAGCCAGGCAAAACAATAAACCTCCATCAGGCCAGCTCCAAATTCTAGAAAACTTTCCAGAATTTTCTAGAAATTGGCCATTTATGTTTGAGAAGGGTAGGAATCAGACACTAACATCATCCCCCTCCCCCAACCCTATCTCCACCCAATCCCCTGTGCCACCCCCCCCCCCCCCAAACACAGGAAGCTGGGAGGATTGGATACAATGCTGGTTTTGCAACCTCTCAATGTTGCTCTCAATTGAAGTCAGTGAGCAGGTTGTAAAAGAGAACTTTTATCCAATCCCATGCTTTTCCCACTCAGCAAATTAAAGTTATCTCTAGGAGCTCTCCAATAACAAAAAACATCACAACTGAATTCTAACCTCTTCTCAGACTCCAGTGGAATCACTACATAACAATCAATCAGGAGCAGCCACTCTGTTAACTTACCCATCACGTTGTTCTAGGATGCCGGTCAAATCCGAGATATTAATTATCAGGAAAATACAGAGTGGATAAAGACAAACTATTTCCACAGATTTGTGATTCTAGAACAAGGGGACATAGCCTAAAACCCAGAGCCAAACTGTCCAGGAGAGATGTTCGGAAGCACATTTACACACAAAGTGTAGTAGATGTTTGGAATTCTCTTTCTCAAACAGCTGTGGATGTTATATCAGTTGTTAGTTTTAAATCTGGGATAGATTTTTTTTGTTAAACAAAGATATTAAGGGATAATGGCCAAAGGCACATATATGGACTGTGGTCAGGGATCAGCCTTGATCTATGGTGGAACAAGTTCGAGGAGTTGAATGGCCTACTCCTGTTCCTATGTTCTAAAGAAATTCCACATAGACTGGGACAGAGATATCAGGCTTGTTAATCTTTACTGTTCAGTGCTACACCAAGCAATGTCATTACACAATAGATTGACAGAGAAACTAAAATCTGTACTTTGCTAATTACACAGAGCTCCACTCAAGTAGAAGATGCAAATTTACTTTTCTCTTATCGAGAACAGAGTAGTGATCTTTTTAAAATGCATGATACATAATCACAGCCAACAAAGATTTTAAATCCAAGAGTTTGAAAAATTGCTCAATTTCTAACTGTTTTTGCCTCTTTCTTAATTAACCAACACCATTAAATTCTGCCTCCAAGATGACAATTTCTTATACACACTCACCATTCACATATCTTTAGAAAATGAGGTAATATATTTTCTATTTGCTCCTCATCTGTTTAACAGATTCCTTGTAAGGGTGAGGGCCATATTTAGCTCATCCATTTAGAATAAAAGCTGACAGTACTCAAACAATATCCAACTTGGTCTCAAACTATTCCAAGGTTTTTATGTCCATGAACTCACAAGCAATACCCACTACACCTTCATCTGCATCATTAATACATTTGATAAAGAGTAGTGCTCCCAGCAGAAATCACTGCGGGACTCTACCAGTAAGCAGCCCACCTCCACACCAAGTAATTTCCATTCATAACAACCCTTTGCCCGAGGGATGTAGCAGGGACAGCATAATGGGAGCAGTATAATGGAACATAATGACAGCAGTATACAAGGGCTATAACTGGTACTGTATAATAGGGGTGATAGAACATGATTGTAACAGAAGAATAATTTGGTGCAATATTATTGATGTAACAGGGTAGTTACCATATGACAGAGGAGTGAAAATGTGATAACAGGTGTACTATAGAACTGTAATGCAACATAATAGGGCACAGTGGAATGATGTGAAAGCACTTTTTACATGCATATGTATTTCAAACAACTTATTTGACGAAAATAATTATTTGCAAGCTGCAATTAAAATCTATTCCAGTGAGCTACAGAAACAGAATGCAAAATTACATCTAATCTTTCTCCTTGTGTACCTCACTGCTGAGTGTCACCATTCAACCTGATTAAAGAACTAGGGGGCGGCATCTGGAGAATAATGAATAGGAGAAGTATGACAGTGAGCTCAGCAAATCACCAATCTCCACAGCAGCAGCTCCAACAACACTCAGGCACGTTCAACCCCATCCAGAACAAAGCGCCCCATTTAATTGGCATCCCATCCAGCACTTGCAACATTCACTCTCTCCACCATCGATGCACATTGGCAGCAGTGTGGTACCAACTACAAGGTGCACTGCAACAGCTCACCAGTGCTCCTTCAACAGCACCTCACAAACCCTCCAACCTCGAAGGACAAGGGCAGCAACAGAGCTCCAGTATTTTCAATCTCCCGTCCAAGCCAAACACTGTCCTGCATTGGAGCCAGATCATCAATACATTAGTGTCACCGGGTCAAAATCCCAGCACTCCCTCTCTAACAGTGAGTGTAACTATGCCACACAGACTGCAGTGGCTCAGCTCACGCTTAATGCCCTTGAGAATGTGGTGATTAGCAGCTTTGCCAATTACACTAAAGAATTTAAAAAAAAAACTCTTGCTCATGTCTTTTCAAATATCCCTTTCTGTAAATATGTAAATAAACGTACCTCCATGTGGTGTTGGTCACAACAATCTAGAGATGAAGACTGCTAAGACATCGCTCCCCCCACCCCACCAACCCCTTTCACTACCCTGAATGAGAATGCCAAGGTCAAGCAACTCAAAATATAAAATCGGAGAAAACATTCCAAGACTGGGCCTCTTTACTTGACCTTAAGGGTCCTGCTGCTATTCATGGAGTCAAATGTTTAGAAAGCAGCAGATGAGACTATGGCTGGGACGGGGAAAAAAAACTCTTTTCTTTTTGATAAATTGCAGGATTTTTTTTTTCTGTTTCTTTGTAAAAGTTCTCACCTTCTACAAGATTTGTCTTTTGAACGGGTGTGGGGGATGGAGATCTTGTTTGCTAACCTTTCACATGCAGTCAGACATCACAATACCAGCGAGCAGAGTGTAAGCTCCGAGCCTCACTTCGTTTTAAGATACAGCTGTTCTTATGTTCAGGCACTCCCCAGAATGGCGCCAACACCTGGCACTCTTTTGGGGGCTTCCTGTTCTGCTTTGCCCCAGACCCACACCCTCCAAGTCTGGCATCAGTGACCACTTGGGAGCAATCTCAGAACACAAGTCGTACTGACAAGAAGAAACCAGCAAAGCTAATCAACTTCATGATTCAAAATAATAAGGGCATTTTGGAAATAGCAAGAGACCAAAAAAAAATGTTGAGCCAAAATAAATGATTCTCTGTAATACCAAATCCCAGAAATAGGCTGCTACAGCATCCACAACAAAATAAGCTCTTATTAATTAGGATCTCTCCCCCTCTCCCCCCCCACCCCTCCCCCACCCCGCTCTAATCTCATTAATTAAATTGGTTCAGACTTGATCGGACTGGAATTGATCAAATCAGCTGCACAGTTCAAGTGCCAGATCTGGACTGAAATACCAGTAGGTTATCATATCAAATTCAACTGGTGCCATTTTCCACTAGACTAGGATTTATAAAGCACCCATGCCAGACTGGTAAATGTTCCTGTACCAGGCTGGGATCAGTAAGTGCCTCAGATATCAAGCTGGGACTGGAAGAAGGAAACAGATGGTTCAATTCAATGACCTAGATATTGTGCACTTCCAGATGGATGATGTGTGGTAAGGGGGAGGTTGTAATGACATAGACTGCCCCGAAAGGAAACAGGCTGCGAAAGAGAGTATTGATGACCCAGGCTGCTCCCTGGAGAATGGAGAAAACAGACTCTGGAGGTAATGTTAGGGGAAAGAAATAAAATTGTCACACTGGTTACAATTAAGCACAGGGATCAGAAACCTCTGCAGGACAGAATTTCACGAGATCAAAGCAACAGAGATTCATAAATAAGGATATGATCCTTTCTTTGATTCACAAGTTCGGAAGGTGTTTAGATCTCTCAAACACATGGCAATGTGGAATACTCTTTTTCATCAAATTCACAAAAGCACTTCAGTAATTAAACATTCCCCAAACAACATCTTACCCTTAAGGTTTGAATAGTTCCTTCTCCCAAAACCATTTACATTAAATCTGGTAAAATATTTGTTACAAGGAGGATGGAAATGCATTTCAACACACACATGTATACAGACACTCCCAAATACGCACATATTCTCAAACACCCACATGCAAATGCGCACACACAGGGTTCTCTCAAATAAATACACACACACAAATGACTTGGTTATGCATCAAAATGCTTTCATTTAACTTCATTCTGTTTGAGACTTGTTTTTCAGCTGCTGCACAATGACAATGAGGAGCTGTGAAGGCCAGGTCACCGCCATGGTTACAGAGTTCTGGCCTTTTTGGTTAAGCAGGGGTCAAAGTCGCCCTCCCCCCAGGCTATGAGAGAATATCTCAGAGGAAAGGCCGTGACCTCCTGCTCTGCTGCTGCGAGAGAGGTCACCACTTCCATCCCCGCCTCCTGAGCCTTTTAGCTCTCTCATGATTTTTAAAAAGAAAAGTGCGATAAAAAGGGGCCTCTGAGGGCTCCCAGATGCTGCTCAAAGTTGAATTTGTTAACGAGAAACAGGGAAGGCATGAAAGGGAAGGATTACCCAGTAGCCATTTCAGCAAGTTCTCAATTTTAAAAATCTTCAGAAATCCAATGTTGGTGTAAAGCCCATTTCAGTTACATTTGTGGGGTTCCCTTCATTTAGTCCAGGCGTGAACTGCAGGGAATGATTTTTAACCATCCTTAACTTGTTTGCAATGTTGCCCATCAGGTGCTGCGTGAAGCTAACTTGCCTCTCTTTGGAGCAGGAGATGATCACTTGGCCCTCTTGAGTTTGCTCTGCCACTCAGCAAGATCATGGCTGACCTCATGGTGGTCTCAGCCGCACTTTCCCATCTGCCCCTCAGAACCCTTGATAGCTTTCATAATATTTTGCAATCTACCGAATCACAAAACACAATGGTTAAAAATCACTCCCTGCAGTTCACACCTGGATTAAAATGTGGTGAATTCCCTAATGTCATTCAAAGGAGCTTTACACCCACATCAGATTAATAGTCTGTGAAATCCTGTCTCCTTAGGGCAAAGCCTGCACTAAACTCAATGGCTTCATTACTTTAGCACTGTACTAACTGCGCTGCCCTGAAAGCCATATTGCTCACAGGAAATTGCAGCTTGCTACCCATAAATTCAGAGGCATAAACAATCAGACTGTGTGAACCCTCTCCGAGACCCTGACAAAGTGTGAAACCCTGGCAATCTCTTTCGTGCCTTAATTTTTAACCTGTCTCAGCTTAAATGCAAGAACCTTCCATCTAAAGGAAAGGGAAACAGCCGACAATTCAAAAGGCAGGGCCTCTTAAAAGGCTGCCTGTCACCATCTTGAATAGCCCCATTGCTACTGGCAGCAACCCCAGGTCGCTTCAGGATGATGGTACAGCTCCCTTGGGATTGATGTGCCTCTCTAACAACTGCACAAGACCACTGTGCTGTGGCCCAGCATTCCTCTGTGATCCTTAAACCAAAGCTAACACGACTGCAGGAAGCCAACAGGAGGATTTATTCTGTCCTACCCTTTGGTGACCTTTACTCTCTATTATTCAGGAATTCCCCAGAGGATCCTTGAAAACCGAACTGGAATTCCGTGCTTTTATTCATCTGTTTGTGCTAATCAGGGTGGTCTAAAATCAGCAGAGTGACGCTGATCTATCCCACTCTCTCTACAGCCCCCTGATCTGACCTGATCCTCTGGAGCATTAAGTTTCAAACAAATACTTCAAATTCTTCATTAAATTCAGGCACCATTAGAACCAAAGTAACTCGGTAAAAATGCATTTGTTTTATTGATGTCGGATTTTTTTTGCCTTTTTAAGTATTCCTTTCCCCTAAACACGCTTCCTTCGCTCAGGCTGGTGTTGATGCTATGTAATTCCATAACGGGTTTATTCAGAATCCTCAAATGCAGACAGGCCTTTCCTTTTGTTCCTGTGCCCTGTGTAAAGAAGCCACCTCTGAGGACTGCCCTCACTGCTCGAATGGATGAATCCGGCAAGTTGCTTGGGACGGACAGCCCACAGGTTCTGTTGCAACCAGACTCAGGCTTCAAATTCGTTTCAGAAAGCCTTCTATTCCAACACTGATGGACCTGTTTAAATCCTGTGCAAGCCTCCACGTAGTTTCCAGGGACAGTGCCAGTCTCATCTATTTGAGAGGGATGGCCCTCAGTAACAAGAAATGTGGTCCAAAAGCAACCTCCTCAGTCACAAACATCCTGACTACAACCCTGGGCATCTCCGGGCCTGGGACATGACTAATGTCGGGTAACCTCTGGTAAGATGACCCTTTACCAGCTGTGAAAGGTTTCCGTCATTAGGACTGAGAGCAGATCTTCAGCCAGCTATTAAAGGCCAGCTGCACTGAACTCGACTGTTTCTCCAGCTGGGGTCAGCGATTCTGTGTGGCCCAAGAAATAAAAGACAGCCTGACCCAGAGAGGGGGGGGAGCCTGCAGAACTCTCTGCCACAAAAAGTCATTAAGGCAAAAATATTTGAATGTTTTCAAACAGGAGTTAGATGTAGATCTCAGTGTTAATGGGATCCAAGAGTATGGGGAGAAAGTGGGACAAGGCAATGAACTTGGAAGATCAGCCATGATCACACTGAATGGCATAGCAGGCTCAAAAGGGCCAAATAGCCTCCTCCTATTCCTATTTTCTATGTTTCTATGGAAAATTAGTGCCCAATATTTGGGAAGGCTCAATTTGTTATTGTTGGTGAAGACGAACAACAGCTGGTGGTTACCATCTTCCCTTCGGCAGTCCCCCAGGATTGAGTTTGACCAGCTTTCACTCCACTTCAATAGGTTTGGAGCTGACTGATCAGTCCAATGTAGTCTCTCCCACACACAGGGCCGGTGGTGCTGGAAGGGTTGGGGAGATGGGTTGTTTGAAGGTGTGTGTGTGTGCCCTCTGACACCTCAACTTCACCTCTGCATGCCTCTGAAAACATCTCTCCGTGGGTTCCCGGGAATCTGCTGCCATGACTGAGTTCTGAGTAGAGCAGCTGTTTCAGAGAGTCCGGTGTCCAGTTATTGAGTGACATGTCCATCCCAGCACAGCGATGCACGCGTGACCAGCCTATCAATGTTCGGTATGCTAGCTTGCGAGAGGTGGTTGTTTTTTGGACCACGTTTCTTGCCAGCAGGCAAAGTGGAACTTGTCAAGGCTCCATTAATCAAGGGTCACCAGAGATTTGAGGTGCCTGCAGAAGGTTGTCCAAACAGATGAAGCAGACAAAAGTTTGGCCACAACTATACATTGGACGTCTGGTCCAGGATGAAGCTGGAGTAGGGCCCTTCAGCCAGCGCTCATCCACTCCAACCATTCTTCTTCTTCCTCCTGGTGTTTCTTGTTGTCTTCTCTCCCAGCATGGCATGGCACAGCACAGCAGCCTCCAGCCTTTGTGGTGACCTTGCGTGGCGCCATCCCTGCCAGGTGGCACAGTCCCTGGCGTAATGTCTTCTCAGCCCAGAGTGGCAGTTTGGAGCGATCTCCCAGCCTCGTGATCCTCACACTGAAGCCTAGCGCAGTCTGGAGTCAGGGTGACTGTACACTAGGTGGGTGGGAAGATTGCTGTTCTGGATTTTTAGTTCTGCAAGGCTGGACATTTTATTTCTCTATTTTCTAATATCTTGTAAGTAAAGAAACTGTACCTTTGTAACTTCGTTGGTGCTGTATGAGGCAATGTACTGTAATTTTCACTGTACTCGTTTGAGTAAATGTGACAATAAAGCTAATTCAATTCAATTCAATTCAATCTCATGCTTTAAGGCAATAAGAGTCCCAAATTGTTTCAGAGAATTATACAAAAAAAGGACATCAAGTCAAAGGCAGAGCTGTTACAAAGGGCAAGTAGACTATGTTATCTGCAAGGACACCATGATGACTCTGGGCACAATTATACCACTATGGCCCACCTTGTCCAAACAGGACTGTGGCTTACCATTTCAGAACCTCCTGCCAACCAAAGTTAGGTGAACCAAAGCATGTGTGAACATAACAGCATCAAAGAGAATGACCACCACACAGTTCTTGTGGAGTCAAAGTCTCACATTCACAATGAGATCACCCTCCCAATGTGTTATGTGGCACCCAACACTGCGCTAAACAGAACAGACTTCGTAGGTGACTTTAGCTCATAACTGGACATCCATAACATGCTGTGGGCCATCAGCAGCTGCTGAATTGTACTCCAGTGCAAGCTGCAACCTCAAGATCCAACATATCCCCAACTCTACCACTTCCATCAAGCCAAGGGAATAACTCTAGTTCAATTGAGAGTGCAGGAGGGCATGCCAGGAGCAGTACCTGTTGTATCATAAAATGAGACATGAACTTGGCTACCAAACAGACTACTTGCATTCCATACAGCATAAGCAGCAACTGATACACACAGCTACGGTGATCCCATAGCTATTGGATCAGATCTAAAGCTCCGCAGTTGCACCACAACCAAACTTGAATGGTGGTGGACAATTAAACAACTCACTGGAGGAGGTGACTCCACAAATATCCCCATGCTCAATCATGGGAAACCCCAGTACATCAAGACAAAATGAAAGGGTGAAGCATCAGCCAGTGGTCTTCAGATCATCACAGATGCCAGTCTTCACTCCACATGACATTAAGACAGAGATTCTGGCACTGAATACAGCCAAGGCTATAGGCCCTGACACCATTCCAGCAATAGTACTGAAGACTTGTGGTCCAGAATTGTTACACCTTTAGCCAAATTGCTCTATAGTTATGAACTGGCATCTACCTGACAATGTGGACAATGGTCCAGGTATGTCCAGTACACAAACACACAGAGCAAATCCAACACATTCCTGATGAAGAGCTTATGCTCAAAACATCAACTCTCCTGCTCTTCAGATGCTGCCTGACTGGCTGTGCTTTTCCAGCACCACATGTTTTGACTCTGATCTCCAGCATCTGCAGTCCTCACTTTCTCCAAATCCAGCACAGACAATTACCACCTCAGTCTACTCTCAACCTTCAGTAAAGCATCAAGGCTGTAGTTGACCAAGTATAGCATCAAGAGAGGTTAGCAAAACCGGAATCAATGTGTATCGGAAAAGACTCTCCACTGGTGGAGTTGTATCTGGTACATGGGAAGATGGTTGTGGTTTTTGGAAGTCAGGCATCTCAGCTCCAGGACATCTCTACAGGAGTTCCTAAGATTAGAAGTTGGAATATTCTATATTTGAGCTAATTGTATATCAATGTTTATATCTGAGAGTTTTGTTTATTTTTGTAAACTTGTAAAAATGTTAAATTTCTAATAAAAATATCTAAAAAAAAAAAGTGGGAATATTCATTGATGATCTCACGATGTCGAGCACCATTTGTGATTCCTCAAATGCAGTAGGACTTAGACAACATCCAGGTTTACACTGATAAATGGTAAGTCACATTCTTGCTACAAAAGTGCCAAGCAATGACCATTTCCAACATCAGACAATCCAATGATAGCCATTTAACATTCAATTGTATCATCATTGCTGAATCCCCTGCTGTCAACCCTTGGGGGTTACCATTGACCAGAAACCGAAATCGACGACTAACCACATAAATAACAGTGGATACATAAACAGGTCAGAGGCTAAAACTCCTACATAAGTAACTCACCTCCTGACTCCCCAAAGCCAGTCCACCATCTATAAGGTGCAAGTCACGAGTGTGATGGAATACTCCCCACTAACCTGGGTGGGTGCAGCTCCGACAACACTCAAGAAGTTTGACACCAGCCAGGACAAAGCAACCGATGCATTTGACACCTCAAACGTCTACCCACTTCACCACCGATGCTCAGTTGCAGTAGAGTGTACTATCTACAAGATGTACAGTAACAATTTACCAAGGTTCCATAAACAACACCTACTAAACCCACAAATGCTACCATCTAGAAGGACGAGGGCAGCAGATACACAGGAAGACCACCACCTGCAAGTTCATCTCCAAGCCCCTCACCATCCTGACATGGAAGTATTTTTTGCTCAGTTTCACTGGGTCAAAATCCTGTAACACCCTCCCTGACCGTTTTGTGGGTATATCTCCAAATGGACTGCAGCTATTCAAAGCAGCACCTCACACCACCACCTTCTTGAGGGCAATTAGGGATGGTCAATAAATGCTGGCCCAACCAGTGATGCCCACACGCCATGATTGGACAAAGTAAAATGTCAGTTCTTGTACCTTGTGATGGCAGAATCCAGCTTTACACTGAAGACTCTGCACCACCTTGGTAAAACAATCTTTTGATGAAATGATTTTAAAAATGGTAATAAACAAAAGTATAGCATCAAGAGACGTTAGCAAAACTGGAATCAATGTGTATCGGGAAAAACTCTCCACTGGAGTCGTATCTGGTCCATGGGATTCAGCTGTGTGATGAGAATTCTCTGTGTTCCTTTGTAAAATCTAAGCACCACTGGGTGCAACTCCTTCATAACAGGCAACTGTTCAAAAGCAGAATTTTCATTCAAAATGATTATGCGAATTGTTCCGATGTTAAATTTTGACATAAGATTTGATCAAAATTCTGACAATGGGATTTTGAATCTGAAATATGCGCATACACTTCTGCTATTTTTCTATAAATTTCACAGTCATGTCAATGTCAATGTAATCTCAGGATAAGCTGCTGAGAGAAGTATGGGACTCACTGAAGAATTATTCCCTTGTAACCTTCTGAATGAGCAAATGATTGACGTCGTGGCTCAGTGGTTAGCACTACTACTCAGCAGGGTTGCGTGTTTGATTTCACCCTCCAGTGACTGTATGGAGTTCGCACATTCTCCATGTCTGCGTGGGTTTCCTCCAGGTGCTCCGGTTTCCTCTATCAGTCCAAAGACATGCAAGGCTGGGTGGACTGTCCATGGTGAAAGCAAGGTTATGGAGATAGGGTGAGGGGCTGGATTTGGGTGGGATGTTCTTCAGAGGGATAGTGCAGACTCAATGGGTTGAACAGCCTCTTCCACACTGTAGGGGCCTGTGATTCTCAGCAGAAACAGAGACACACACAAAGCTCAAATTCACTTTGGGCCTGAATCACAGTACAGTGGTGCCACTTACAGCAATCACATAGGTGCCACAATATCTTCATCATGGGTAGCGTACTAACTCCATAAAGAGCCATGACTCACCAGACAACAACGGGAAGGCAGTCCCTGGAGAGAAGGCAACCACCAAGTACCAGGATGTCTCAAAGAGCAACAGTTTTCCAGCCCATTAAAAAAAAGTTCACCAAGCTTGAAAAGGAGCAATTTTAAAATATTAATTCTCTTCCTTTCTCCACAAAAGCCGACAGACATTGAGTTTCTCCAGCAATCTGTTTGTTTCAGATTTCCAGCATCTGCAGTATCTTACTAATCTTGAAAAGGACTCTAACTCCTCTGACTGCATTAATCTATAATATTTCAGAAGACACCACCAAGCAGCTAGTCAAAAAGCAACGTGTTGCCTTTCTAGCTGGATGTTTAATGAAATTTTGTGTTATTGTAGCAAATTACACCTTCCTCTATGGTGGCACTTTGTCACCATGACAGTCTTCTCCCATCTAGTTTCATCTACTCTATCAATATATCATTAAACTCCTTCCTCCCTTACACACTTACCTACCTTCCCCTTCAATGCTGTTCTCCTCAACTACACATGGTAACGAGGTTCATATTTTAATATCTCCCAAATTCCCTTGTGGAATTACAGTGACTAACCTTTTGATCATGGCTCCTTTGTATATTCAATCTTTTTTTGGATATTTATTTTTAAATCACACTTCTGTCAGAACAGGACTGTCCAAATATTGTCTGTGTATAATTGGTCAAAAATAGTCATTTTCCAATGCATCACATTAAGGAAGTGTAGCATGATGGGCCTTTTTTTTTAAAACGGAGGCACTCTCTATTTGAGGTTTAATCAACATTACAATGATTTCATCCTGAGCAAGTCTCCAGGGCAATATCACTTTCCACACATTTATTACAGGATCATAGAGTGACATCATCTCCATGAAGTATCAAGTTAGCATGGAGTATATGATGGCTGTCCCTTGTGGGACATACAAAATCACAGATACACACGGACACCATTTAAGGTCTTGTCTCAGAGTGGTGGAAAAGGTTTGAGGGGCCCAATAGTCTATTCCTGTTCCCATTTTCCTTCAAATTTAATCAGACAATGAGATATCATTGGCTGTGATTTTCATGTTTCTTCTTCCAACAATAAACTGGTCAAGAGCACATTTCCATTCAGCAGCCCGATATACAAAACAAATTGCATCCCAGTATGCCATCCCTATTAATTACACACTCAATTGCATTATACAAATTAATTTATCTATTACTTGCAGCTAGACTGGAGGCCAGCTAGCTCAGTTGGCTGGTCTGCTAAGTGTAGATGAGATTAATGCCAACAGCCAGGGATTCAATTCCCATTCTGAACATAGATTTGGGACCAGCCCTCTCGCTCTGCACAAATTTGAAAATAAAAATCACAGTACATTGCAAGTAATCATCAAGGGTCAGTGTTTGAGCAGTGAAGAAGAGCAGCCATATTGTAAATGGCCATTTGGTATCAGCCATGAATCAGTGGAGCACTCTCAATGTTCAAGGTTCAAGTTCCACTTCAACTAAAGCACAAAAATCGTGACTGACATTCAGTACAATATTGAGGGAATGCTGCACTATTGTGAGGTGCCACCTTTCCAATGAGATACTAAAATAAAAATCCCTATCTGCTTGGGTAGATTTTCGACATTTCACGACACTAATCGGAAAAGGAGGTGGGGCTTATCCTCAGGGTGCTGGTTTAAATTTGTCTCTCAAACCAACATTACTTAAAAAAAAATTATCAGGTCATTATCACGTTGCCTTTTCTGTCAGAATTTGTGGTGAGTATACTGACTGCCACATTTCCTACATTACAATCACGGATATATTTCAGATATATTACAACCACAGATATATTTCAGATATATTACAACCACAGATATATTTCAGAATCACTTCATTGGCAGTAAAGCACTTGGAGACATCCAATGATTTTGAGAAGTGTTAAAATAAAAATGAATCTTTATTTTTTATTTATAACTGAAGTCACATGGTGTGATTTCATTTAGTTATATAGAATCTCACTCCACCATTGCCACTTTATTGAATCCCATTGCATCTAAATAATTCATTCCCATTCTACAGTTACCACAAAACAACATAAAGCACCAAACATTTTTGGAACAACACTTTTCTGAAGATAAAAAAAAGTTTATGAGAGCCACATATTGACCCCATCTACCCACCATTTTATCATACCCCTCAATTGCTCCTCTTTGCAGAAATGTATGTGTTTCAGCCATAATACCCAACCTCTGGCGCATTTCTGTTTTTGGTCTAACTCTCTGGCCTTTAAGCACCTGGAGAAGTCGATCTGTTGTTCAAACATGAATGTTTCCTTTAGAACATGATAAGAGAATAATGCAAACTCTCTCAATCTTTAGAATTCCTGATGCTATGTTATTGTAAATCCATCAATATATAATCCCAGCCCATAAATCTCTGTTATGATGAGCTTTAATCAGGCATTTATGTCAAGATTTACCACCATTTTTCTAATAATTCCCATTAAATCTTGTTACGTCAACTGTCAGAATAATGACAGAGAGACACTTGCATCTCAGAAAAATATTTGTCGACTAACAGTGGGCAATATCAGAGGACACTTAAGGATATGCAAGTAATGGTACAGTGTTAAGAGATTTTGTAACACTGAACATGGACTCCTCATCTACCTTGTTTGGATGCTACAACCTAGCATTATCACCTCGTTACTTAGAGTCTGAAAGAATTCTTCCAACATTTTCTTCTTATTTCTGTCCATATCTTGACTGCCCACTACTGTTTAGCTACTAAATAAAAATCAAATGAAGTATAGTGGGCCTATCCTTCATTGGAATACTGTATCCTCAACAAAAAAAAGAGACATTGCCCGCTACAGAGATGGATACTGTGCTTGTCCAACACCAGAATACTTCATACAACTACAGAGCTTCCACAGAGCTCGCTCAAATCCTTGTTGCGATTTTAGCACAACACTGCACTAATGGAGGTTCTTAGTATTTTGCATCATTCCCCCAGCACAGAAATTGCAGGCACCCATTCCCAACATTGAGAGGCATCTTCTTTCAACACACTGACCGCAGCACTTGGACAGACTCTAATACTGAAAGGAGAAAAACCAAAATGAACCCCAAAACTACAGCAGGTTTTAAGCAGAGGGGTGGATTATCAACCAGAGAACGAGGGCTTATTTTTAGTATTGCTTGACATCATTGGAAATACAAACAAACTGACTCCTTTAATATTCTACCAACAGTAATTCCAGTTTTATGCCCATGTGGCAAGTTGAAAATCAACACCCACACACTGACAGTATCTATTGAAGCAATAAATTCATGCAGCAAATACCATTAACATTGGTAATGGCATCCCTCAGATTGAGGTAGTGTATTGCACTCTTACTGCATCACTAGTGGCTCACCTGTGGCATTGCTTACACTTGCTTGTCTGGTGTCTTAATTTGCACAGAGGACATTTTCGTTGCTGAGAACAAAAATTACAATAAATGTATTCTTCAGAAGTATTTTTTCATAATTGCGTGGGGTAAAAAAGATAATATAAAGCCATGAGGTCAGGTTACCAACAGCCATTACAGTTCAGTGACCAGATTAACATTAGACATCCTATTAGAATATCACATTAAAGAATTACAAGGAAATATTTCAACTAAGTGTCATACTGAGAATGGATATTTTAATATATTGGAATTTACAAGTTGTTCAATAGCAGATGACACTTTGCACATAGTAGTTTCATTATATTGAATTTTAACTGTTTTTTAGCCACGGTAAAATGTAATCACAGGATTCTGTCACATGCTACAGAATAGTGAGATTTATGAACACTATATATTGGGTCTCAGACCTCACTAAATAACCACGTCCCCAACCTGGAAAGTTGGCAGAAATTCAGTGATTTGTACTTTATTGAAGTGACAACTTTGCATTGATGGACAGTCAACAAGACAGATAGGTGAACTGAGGATATCACATAAATCCCTCTCCCAGTGTTTCTAACAGCATGAAGGAATAAAAAATGAACTCTTGTCAATCAGAGGTCTGTAATATATGAAACCTAAATCAAGAAATCTCATGTATGAATGTACGCACACCAAACAAAATAGAAGTTCAGGTGCCCAAAATAAACCAAATCACCATATTTTTCTTGAATTTAAAAAAAAGGAATTTCAAAGAAATCTTAAAATGATCCAACAAATTGCTGCCTCTTACAGTGATCTCTATGGTAGATGATATGTTGGAAGAAAATGGATAGTTCTTTCTATCAAAGAACATAAGTCTCAGGTCTAATTTCTCCAAATCACTTGGACAGTACAGGCATTTCACTGTTGGTGCTGTTTTGTTTCTTTGACCATATGCAGTCGCCCCCACCATAACGTTCCAAGTGTATACCTATCAGACATGTCGACATTTTACTGAGACAACAAATTCTATCACCCTTTAAAATTTGAAAACACTAAATGAGCAAATTAACAACAGCTCCGAGCACATTAACAAAGAGCAAAGTGCAGTACCATCTGCAGACCATCACATGATACCAACCCCTGCACAGAAAACAGACAGGGGTTGGATACAAACCTCAACACAATATGAGATCCAATCCAAAGCAGACCTAGAAACACCCACTGCAGCACAGTGACAGAAACTATCCCCAGGAAGATGACAGATGCAAAAATGGTGACCAGATATGTGGATAAGGGTAAAGCTGTTGGTGTGATGCATATGGATTTCAGTAAGGCATTTGATAAGGTTCCCCACGGTAGGAGTGATTTAGCAGTTTGGATCAGAAGTTGGCTAGCTGAAAGAAGACAGAGGGTGGTGGCTGATCGGAAATGTTCATCCTGGAGTTCAGTTACTAGTGGGGTACCGTAACCGACAGTTTTATGGCCACTGCTGCTTGTCATTTTATAAATGACCTTGATGAGGGACATAGATAAGCTGCAGAGCTGGGCTGAGAGGTGGCAAATGGGGTTTAATGCGGACAAGTGTGAGGTGATTCACTTTGGAAGGAGCAACACGAATAAAGAGTACTGGGCTAATGGTAAGATTCTTGGTAGTGTAGATGAGCAGACAGATCTCTGTGTCCATGTGGATAGATCCCTGAAAGTTGCCACCCAGGTTGATAGGGCTGTTAAGAAGGCATACGGTGTGTTAGCTTTTATTGGTGGAGAGATTGAGTTTCAGAGCCAAGAGGTCATGCTCCAGCTGTGCAAAACTCTGGTGCGGCCGCACTTGGGAGTATTGTGTACAGTTCTGGTCACCGCATTATAGGAAGGATGTGGAAGCTTTGGAAAGGGTTCGCAAGAGATTTACTAGGATGTTGCCTGGTCTGGAGGGAAGATCTTATGAGGGAAGGCTGAGGGACTTGAGGCTGTTTTTGTTAGAGAGAAGAAGTTTGAAAGGTGACTTAATTGAGACATATAAGATAATCAGAGGGTGAGATAGTGTGGACAGTGAGAGTCTTTTTTCTTGGATGGTGATGGCTAGCATGAGGGGATGTAGCTTTAAATTGAGGGGTGACAGATATAGGACAGATGTCTGAGGTAGTTTCTTTACTCAGAGTAGTCTGGGCGCACTGCCTGCAACAGTTGTAGACTCACCAACTTTAAGGGCATTTAAATGGTCATTGGATAAACATATGGATGAAAATGGAATACTGTAGGTTAGATAGGCTTTAGATTGGTTCCACAAATCAGTGCAACATTGAGGGCCAAAGGGCCTATATTGTGCTATAATGTTCTATGTTCTATGTTCAAACTGTAGGAAGGCAACACATTGTAGCAGTATAGATCATGCCAGGAGACATGAGTCACAGAAAGTGTTTGGCTGATGAAACAACCTCTGGCTTCAAGGGAACATTGCTATAAACCAAGTCACAACTAATAGTTTGTGAGAAGTGTCGGCCATCCTTACTCAAACATCTGAAGAATGGATCTGTCATGGTGAACTGACATGGTTCT
This sequence comes from Chiloscyllium plagiosum, assembly GCF_037043375.1. Taxonomy (NCBI): domain Eukaryota; kingdom Metazoa; phylum Chordata; class Chondrichthyes; order Orectolobiformes; family Hemiscylliidae; genus Chiloscyllium; species Chiloscyllium plagiosum. The sequence goes on from NW_028270177.1 coordinate 16,193,152, forward strand.
GAGCCAACATGTCACACTGGAGGATTTTGACACCACATACCTCCACTCCGAGAAGGACAGTCACAAAATGGTCTTTCGACCAATATGTGGTACCCCGACAAGAGGTCACTGGACGGAAACTAAAAAAAAATAAACAATGGCTGGTTTGTTCTCTTCATTTGTCTAGGTAGACTGAAGCTAAATGTGTTGCCCCAACTGAAATCAAATAATCCAGCAGACAGCATTAATCACAGCTGATTTATTATTGCTCTGTATGTCTCATCCCTCAACCATTTAATTACCATGACATTACAACAAGTCTGGCAGGACAGCACTTTAAACATCAGTAGGTTCTGCCATGCTGAATTGTCTTGATAATTCATAGCATTAATGCACTTTTCTCTTTAACATTTTTAAGAAAGACAATGTAAATTTCAGCACTATAGTGAGGAGAGGCACTGTTTTAGTTTCTCAGGAAGGCAAAACATAGACTGTAAACACAGACAAACATATACCCTAATAAACACAATACTCACACTTTCATACTCCAATATACTAATGGCCACATGCAGATCACAACCAACGCCATGCAACATACCAGCTATACCATGGCGAATATATCAATTCACATATGGCTACACATGGAGTAGTATGTAAATAACAAATGAACCACATTTAAAATACCAATAAACAAACGCGCACACAAGAACCTAAGACACACTCTGCTACAATTACTCTAAAAATTTAAAATCTGTATCTATCTCTCTCTTTTCCATCAAAAGCGACCTCAGAAACCACCTCATTGCAAGTTTTTTCCCCTCAAACTTCCTGTAACCACCTGCTTCAGTTTAGCAATTTGTTTCTCCCCACCCCCAACCCCAGTACCCCTCTGGGAAATATTTGTCTGAGCATTTCTTAATGCTTTGAAACTACATAAATGAATGCAGTACTGATACTAAGATGCTGCCCAACAAACATGTTGCAACTTCCAGGTACAAGCTAAATACTGAATGCGCTGGAAATCTGAAATAGAAGTGGGAACATGTTGGAAATACTCAGCAGAGTGAGCAGCCTCTGTGGACAGCAAAACCAGACTTCAGGTCAGGTCAATGCCAGTGTTCTGGAAACTTCTCCATTCTCGGCGACCCACGAAACCCATTTGATTAGCAAACCTGACAAAAAGATCAACCCCTGTTCATTGTTATCAAGTTAGTGTCAGAAACAGACTCCTGCTTCCCCCTCCACCCCGCAAGAAGTATTTGAAAAATTCACTGCACCCAACTTTTTCCTTGAAATCAATGGCTGAAATACTCATCAGTCGGGTTCAGACTCAAGATGTTGATGGTAATCTTTGCAAACGTGGAAGCTGCAAGTGTAAAAGTCAGACTTCTCTCTCATCCTGCATATTTTAAATGCAACTAACTTTTCATCACAATTCCAGCTATTTCTTCGCGCACACTGAAACCTATTGTCACTCTCTGCTGACCTGTGAAAATTAGTCATTCAGCTCGGTGACAGCAGCAAGTGCAAAATGTGACATCAAAGGCGCATAATAGGAGGCTCTTAGGGCTGACAAAGAAAACCCATTCATCACTGAACTTTGAAGAGATGCCAGCCTTTGACAGGCGTGTGATCCAGAGCTGCTCCACAGAAACCCAGATCCCTGCAGGAGCACAGCAGCCTGCCGTGAAGAGCTGTCCAGCCCCAGGAAAGGAATTCCACAGTTCCCAGAGGAATGTCGACCCTTTGATGCTGATAATGTCAACATGACCCCTTGGATGTATTCCTTATGTGAGGAAATAGTCGTGCTATCCAATGCGTTAGTGAGTGAATGAGTTGCCGTTTTACTAGGGGACAATGTTAACAAGTTTAAACAGAAAATGGTCGTGTTCTTCCTGCAGATAAATGCAGTACAGCCTCATCTCTCAGGAGTTTGGAAAAGGACAATGTTGCTGAACAAAATGAACGAGTCATCCAATGATACTGATGATATTTTACATGTGACATTAAAGCCTGAAAATCTAGATGCAGCGTGTATCAAAGGAAAAGGATGGCATCTGATATCACACCTTCTTCAACCCTTCCTTCCACATGTAGGAACTATATTCTCAGCCCAACGCTGGCCAATGTAAATTTACCCTTGCTACTTATATCTAATGGTTTAATTCTACAACAGCTAGCTAAGTGATGCAATCTCGCAGGAGCTGACCGACTCTAATTTATAGCAGAATAAAAGTGTGAGATTCACTCAGTCTCAAGACAGATTTATAGACCCCCCCTCCCCCTGCCACCACCCACTTTCCTATGATTTCTCCAAAACGTAAAACCTTTGAATATGTGGGACAGTGGGACCGTCAACCCACTCCCTGAACTTCATCACAACAGTGGAATAAACAGCCTGCCGCAATTAATGCATTCCAACAGTGTGTTTTAGACTAGCTACTGGAGAATAGATTACCCACATCTGTGAGGATTACATGAGAGACAGCAGTTTGGGCCTCTGCATGTATTGTATACTCCTTAACGTGAAGCCTATTCTCTCTCTCTGAATGGCAACATTTGAATATGAATAGGCCTGCGTTTTAGATTGGTGTCAGAGCCCTAAAAACAGACAATTTCTCTTTCACTTTTTAGGAGGCTGGTCCAAACATTTTGCTTTCTGCCATCTTGTCTGCCTTTTTAAGCAATGCTTTTCTAAAAATAAACCAGATGCTAGGTGCCACTTGGACAGAAAAGACGCGGATATTGGTCCACATTAAGCTTTCAATCGGTGGATTCGTTTCAACCCAAATGGCTTTAAAAATCCAACTGCAAATTGCACCACTTCAGATCATTCCAATGACAGTTTAAGCAGAAGGGCTCTTCTGAGGTGATAATTAGACCCATTCCCCTACAGCATGGTTGCTTAGTGACTGGATTGTGAGAGAACAATGTCAGAGACTGCTCTTATGACCTACAAGGACCACAGTTATTCCTGTAAGGATATTGAGATGATAAATAGCTTCCCAGGGACAAACTGAGTGAAACGTGTTGAGGGCCTCTAAATGAGAGAAAAAAAAGGCTTCAAAGAGATAACAGTGGAAAGAAGAAACCACATCTTGGATGTGATCTCGTTCACCAACCAAATGAACTCGGGTCACCTTTCTGCCCTTGCTGTCCTCTGACTGGGAGGGTAGCTATTTCTCTCTTTACAACTGAGGTTTCAGTGTAAGTACAGACAAACCCAAAGCAATCTCAAACCCTATCAGTATCAGAGCTCTGACAGCACATGGCACAATTTACCCTCAACACACCATATCACTTGCAAACTACCGTCACCACCTCCCTTCACTCCACTGAAAAAATTGATGTTCCATGCCACACCAAATTATTGATGATATCCCAGAGATTAAAACAATTAGAACAACTCATTTATTATACTTTGGACAACTGCTTTCCACTTACACGGAGCACCTCAGGTGACCAACAGAGCAATGGATTCTAAAAACACTTTAGGGCCTTACACATTCTGCATTTACTTGTTCAATGGTATATGTCCTTAGTGCTGACATTTGTCATCCTGTCTTGGTGACTTCTGTTTTTTCTCTTTGCATTTAACAGCCAGTGCACAGCCCCTAATGATTTAAACCCAGGTTTGAATTCACTGCCCTTTGTATTGTAAACCAAAACTTTGTTTTCTGTGTTCACAAACAGGACCATCACTTCGTGGGCCTCAGTTTGAAATCCCTCCAGGGTCGGGCCATCTCCACTTCATATTTGCAATCTTCTCAGCCCAACGGCTCCACACTGGTTACCATGCCTTCACTTAGCTTGGCCCTATACTCTGCAATACTCTCCCTACATCTCTGCTCACCCTCTTTACCTCACCTCCTCCATTTAAGACACTCCCCAAACCCTGAACCTTTTGACCAAGATATTGGTCACCTGGTCTCATAATTCCTGATGCAGCTGGGTGTCATATTTTGTTATATACTGTTTGCGAATAGCCTTGATATGATTTATCATGTAAAAGAAGGTGCTTTATATAAATAGAAGTTGCCATTATATCAGATTTGTTAAAAATAATTAATATCGCCTCACATGTCTTCTGAAACCTTTACAGCTGCTAATTTCAGAACAATTACAAAACACAGAGTTCCCTAAACACTCAGGCGCCTGGGTGGTTACAGACAGAAGACACCTACAACTTAGGGCTGATAAACCAAAGTTATCAGCCTGAGAACTCTTGTTCTCAGTATATTTGCTGCTCTCTCTGTTTCTGGGGCCTCTGTTCAGAAGCTGCTTGGCTGTGTGCTGTCAGAGCTGGAACTCAGCATTGTTCCCTCCTTGCAGCACCTACGTTAGGTCAAGAGCTATCTGCATGGCAGTTTTGTTTTCCCACTTGAACTAACGATGAGCCTTGCCTCCCTTATCAATTGCCTGGAGCAACACATTGGAAAGCAGCAGCTCTATGTGATGTGTGAAAACCTTGCCTCATCTCATTCTGGTACACCGTCCAGCAACATTCCCCCCAGTCGCCCAAGAACAAAGCACTGCTTCAGATAACGATCCCACGCAGAAAGTTGGCAGTGTGTGTATGCGGGGATTATACCCGGATTGGTTTGAAACAAGGGAAAATAAACTGATTCAATAAAATTCTTAATGGGCATACAATCTGGGATTAATTAGCAACTGGAAAGTAAGAACTTGCATTTACATAAGACTTTACTCATCCTCAGAACACTTTGGAAACATAGTAACTGATGATTTCATAGACAACAGGGTCTTACTAACAGCAAACAAGATGAATGACCATTTAATCTGGCTGGGGAATTGACTAGCACCAAATGCCATGCTGTCATTTTTTATATTCATTCATGGGATATGGGCATCATTGATTGCCCAGACAGCACTTAAGAGTCAACCAAATTTCACTGGGCATGAAGTCACATGCAGGTCAGGTCAGGTAAGGACAGCAGTTTCCTTTCCTAAAGGACATTAGTGAACCAGATGGGTTTTTCCAACAATCGCAATGAATTACAGGTCACCATTAAACTCTTAATTCCAGATTTTTATTGAATTCAAAATCCATCTGTCATGGTGAGATTCAAACCGGGGTTCGCAAAACATTACCTGGGTTTCTGGATTAACAGTCCAGTGATATTACCACCAGGCCACCACATTACTACCGTTCTCACCAACATTAACTGACTCCAGACGAGACATTGGTTAAAATTTAAAATTCTCATCCTTCTTTGCACATCATTTCATTGCGTCATCCCTCCTTACCTCTGTCACCTTCTCCAGCCCTACAACCCTCCAAAAACTCTAAGCTCCTGGAATTCTAACCTCTTAAGCATTCCCAATGGTTATTGCACCACCTGTGCTTTCAGCTTCTGTACTTTCTGAAAGTTCTGAAAGTTTCTGTACTCTCAGCTGCCTCTACCCTAAACACTGAAATTCCCTCCTTAAAACTCTGACTCTCTGTTCCTTTTTACTCTGTTCAGGTGCTCTTTCATATTTGCCTCCTTGATCAAGTACCTGGTCAGTTTTCTATAATATTTATTTCTTTGGCTTGGTATCAAAGTTTGCTTTGTAAAGTTCCTGTTCCTAAGAATTTATGTGTCATCATTGGAAACCAGGTGAACAACTTGAGAACATAGAGCAGTAAGGCCCAATTGGAATCTGATTTCAAAATTCACAAGAATTATAAGTGAAATGAAAGTCCATCAAACCACCGCATTTTCCCATTTTCCATGAACCTTCAGAAAATAAAGGCACAAGTGATACAAGTACCAATGGGAACATGGAAAGAATGGAAAGAAATTACAAGACATTGTCACTAGGGCTTAGTAAATGTTCACCATCCATCAGGAAGAGGTTCATTATCAACTCAGAATGCCAAGGCAACAGAACAGATCAGCAGCAACACTAAAAGACCTGCTGTCCTTTATGAAGGCAGACAGAAGGACAGTCATCTTGCAAGTGATAAATCTACCTTATTGAGTGATACAATCAATGGTCTTCATCAGGAAAGTGTTTCAGAGGTCACATTGTGATTTACGAACCGAACTGACGGTTTCATCAAATTACACAAGATTGTAGATTGTCCAACCAGCTCCAAGGGAAATAGATTACAAATAGTCTCAAAATACACAAGAGAAAATGAGGTCTGCAGATGCTGGAGATCAGAGATGGAAATGTGTTGCTGGAGAAGCGCAGCAGGTCAGGCAGCATCTAGGGAACAGGAGAATCGACGTTTCGGGCATTAGCCCTTCTTCAGGAATGGCCCAATTGGAATCTGATTCCTGAAGAAGGGCTAATGCCCGAAACGTCGATTCTCCTGTTCCCTAGATGCTGCCTGACCTGCTGCGCTTCTCCAGCAACACATTTCCATCTCAAAATACGCAAGGCTCTGTATAGAATGGGAGATAGGTGTTCAAGATAGTCACTTCATTTCAAAGAGCTACTCTCCTTCCGCAGGTCTAAAGCAACTCTTTTACCAAGTGAGAAAACACGTGTCATCTCAGTTGAGGTCTTCATTTGAAACAAACGTTGAAGACTTTACACAGAAAGTGTAATTTCAGGATTTACCACAGAATCACAATTGTCCATTATCTGTATTTCCAGATTACGAAGTCTATCCCAAAAAAGTCAATCAGGTCTATTGGCTTCAGTCAGGATGCCATTATCTTTCTGATGTAATAAAGGGTTAAGACGCAATCATATTTTTTAAACACCAACAATTTTTTTTCTGAGTGTAAGCCCTTTGTAGTAATTTGTGAATTTTGAGTTTTGTTCCAACTCTGCTTAGTCCAGAGATTTTCCAAAGGCATCTCTCTGTTATTTACCCACAAAGTTCATTTCTCTTTATAGTAATATTTCCGCAAGCCCGCATCTCGATTACATATTTATTTTCCCCGTGGGTTTTCAGGGCAAGAGCCGACCTCTTTGGTCTTTTCTGGAAACTGTTTAAGATGTTATCTTCAGTGTGTTGAACATGATACAGTTCCTTGTGACCTCCTCTTTAATTTATTAAACAGAAAGTGATGGAATAGGGCAGCACCATAGTGCAGTTAGTTTGCGTAGTAATGTATCCCTCCACAAAGAGCAAGGATGTTCTTAATGTAGCTATAATCAATCAAACTAGGCAGCTGGGTGCAGCATCATTGAATATGGATCTGGATTCCCTAGAATATGGGAACACTGAAGGGTCCACTAAATTGTATTGTTCCAAGATATTTTTCTAATCTGCTCCCCAGTGGCTGAGTGAGCTGCCCAGTTAACTTGGCTATTTCTTGGCTGTACTCTGCTGCATTGAAACTGAGTTACCCGCAGATTCTTCATTTTTCATTAAGGAACAAGTGAAATGCGAAGAGTTAGGATACCATCTACAGTTAATAGGAAACAAGTGGAGGCAAACAAATGAAGAGGTAGTCATTATGCTAAGCTATGCATTGGCTTCATCTGGCTTGCCTTCACTCAACTACTCTAGGAGATGGCTGACCTGTGTGCTGCTTGTAATTGACAGAATGCAGCTTTATAAATAATTGCAAAACCTGCGCCCACACCTCCTCCCTCACCTCCATCCAAGGCCCTAAAGGAGCCTTCCACATTCATCAAAGTTTTACCTACACTTCCACCAATATCATTTATTGTATCCGTTGCTCCCGATGCGATCTCCTCTACATTGGGGAGACTGGACGCCTCCAAGCAGAGCACTTTAGGGAACATCTCTGGGACACCTGCACCAATCAACCACACCGCCCCGTGGACCAACAGTTCAACTCCCCCTCCCACTCTGCCGAGGACATGGAGGTCCTGGGCCTCCTTTACCGCCGCTCCCTCACCACCAGATGCCTGGAGGAAGAACGCCTCATCTTCCGCCTCGGAACACTTCAACCCCAGGGCATCAATGTGGACTTCAACAGTTTCCTCTTTTCCCCCTCCCCCACCTCACCCTAGTTCCAAACTTCCAGCTCAGCACTGTCCCCATGACTTGTCCTACCTGCCTATCTTCTTTTCCACCTATCATCTCCACCCTCCTCCCTGACCTATCACCTTCATCCCCTCCCCCACTCACCTATTGTACTCCATGCTACTTTCTCCCCACCCCCACCCTCCTCCAGCTTATCTCTCCACCCTTCAGGCTCTCTGCCTTTATTCCTGATGAAGGGCTTTTGCCCGAAACGTCGATTTTACTGCTCCTCGGATGCTGCCTGAACCGCTGTGCTCTTCCAGCACAACTAATCCAGAATCTGGTTTCCAGCATCTGCAGTCATTGTTTTCACCTGGTCAGGGAAGAGGATTGATCTAAGGAAGCATCTATTAAAATGACACATTGCACTTGGAGCCAAAAGAAAAAGCACCAAGGAGCAACAAATAAAATGAAATGAAACCAACGAAGACAAGGTTCTGAACTCTATCCAGATCTAACTCTGAGCAAATGGTTCAGACAACCAGTAAGTAATCACCTATTGATAACTTGCATCCCAGTGATAATTCACATCATGTAACCCTAATATCAGGTGGCTATTAGCATATGACTGCCATCCAAGCAGTTCAAGTCTAGTGCAATTTGGCCATTCAATTCCCAGGGAATTGAAGTACCTGAGCTCTTATAGAAAAATGCAATTAAGCCAATTTGTCTCCACAAATAGAACACAATAAATCCAATGAAGTAATGGTCAAAAAGCAGTCAATACACTGGTCAGCTTCTAATGGCTGACCTGTTCAATTCAGGTCAGGTTTAAATAACCAGCAGTTTAATGGTAACCTTGACAGGTTTCATTCCATTCAAAAGTGGGTCTTTCAGTAAATTAATTACACACTCTAGTGTCAGGGCAGGCCAATTTCTTTTAAAAAGGCTTTAAAGTGGCTATACTACTGCAACAGCAATACAGTCCCACATGAAATCAACGACAGGCCACAAAGAGCTATAGAAACGGTGCCAGCTTCCAACTCACTCAACATGACCTTCAAAGTTGAACAGTGCGGTGCTGGGAAAGCACAGCCGGTCAGACAGCATCCAAGGAGCAGGAGAATCAACATTTCAGGCATAAGCCCTTCATCTTCTGAAGAAGAGTTCTTGCCTAAAACGTTGACTCTCCTGCTCCTTGGATGCTGCCTGACCAGCTGTGCTTTTCCAGCGCTACATTCTTCAAATCTGATCTCCAGGGCCTGCAGTTCTCACCTTCTCCTAGTTGATTATGACCTTCAAAGTGGTCACTCTCATAGACCACTATCCAGACTAAAGATCAGCAGTTCGTGACGTTGAAACTTGAGACCTCCTGCCCCTAGCTTCTCACTATTCATTGATTACCAGAAAATATTCAGATACTGTTTTGTTTTGCAAGCTTTAATTTTCTTGCTTTTCCTGTTTAGACCATGTTAGCTTTCTGAGCCGTGGGGAGATACTGGAGGTTCACTCCGCTCTGAATCCTGTAAACACAGATAATATATGGCTTCTCCCTTTCAAGTTCCCTCAAATGTGCCTCACCAATCCAAACCCACCCCCCATAACCATTCTACTTTCCATCTTTCTGTGCAAATGCACTTTTGCACCAATCCCTCTGATGAGAATTTACCATGTGGCACCATGTGAAATTTTCTCTGGAACTGCTTTAATTGGAAGCAAAACCTTTCCATGACCTTCAGAGACATTTTTAAAGAATTTGTTCATGCAATGTGGCCATCTGGTCCATCCAGCAACTATTGCCCATCGCTAAGAGATGGCCCTTAGAGCCAGCCTCCTTGATGGGGCAGGCATATCAGGTAAGACAGATTTCTTTCCCTAAAGGAAATTAGTGAGCCACATGGGCTTTTATGACATATAACGACTGTTACACATATTTTGCCTCTATTATACATTGGGATGAAATCCAATAATCCCTGTGATACAATTCAGAACATGGTTTCCTTCAATAAGAACGCTTCATCCCATTTGGGAGATTCTGACATTTTCTGACTTGTCATGTATTAGGTCCCAATTCTTATCGAGTCACTGAGTAACTACAGCAGAGAATGAGGCCATTCAGCCCATTGTGCCTGACTCTAGATCAGAGTGGGGCTGGAAAAGCACAGCAGGTCAGGCAGCATCCGAGAAGCAGGAAAATCGATGTTTCGGGCAAAAGCCCCTCATCAGGAATAGAGGCAGGGAGCCTCCAGGGTGGAGAGTTGGGGGCCGGGGAGCTGGGGAGAAGGTAGCAAAGAGTACAATAGGTGAATGGGGGTGGGGATGGAGGTGATAGGTCAGAGGGGAAGGTGGAGTGGATAGGTGGGATGGGAGATTGGCAGGTAGAACAGGTCATGAGGATGGTGCTGAGCTGGAAGTTAGAAACTGGGATAAGATGGGGGGGGGAGGGGAACCTACTCATTGCAACTGCACCCCTGAGACATGTCATTGCTGACCAGAGGTGGTTTCCTAATCTTATGGGGACACCACCATACTCAACACTGTAGTGAAATTACACTTTAGCTCCAGTTATTACTATAATTGGCTGAACCTGAAGCACATGCCGTGGTTAGTGAACAATTTGCAGATGTCAATTTATTTTTAATGTATTCATTCACGGGACATGGATATCACTGGCTCGGTCAGTATTTATTCCCCCATCCCTAACTCATCCAGAGAGCCGATGAGAGTCAACCTCATTGATGTGGTCTTGAGCCACGTATAGGCTGGACCAGGTAAGGATGGCAGTTTCCTTCCGTAAAAGACTTTAGTGAACTAGATGGGTTTTTCCTAACAATCAGCAATGGTTTCATGGTCATCATTAGATTCTCAATCCCAGATTTTTATTGAATTCAAATTTCACTATCTGCCATAGCAGGATTTGAATCTGGGCCCCCAGAACATTATCTGGGTCTCTGGATTAATAGTCTAGAGATAATATCAGTAGATCATCACCTCAAATTAAATGAATTAATAAAACTTAAGTGAACATTTGAGAAAGAATGTGAATTTGGGAATAGTGTGGATAATTCTGATATTGTGGGGAAGGGAAGCCAGATGGATCTAGCATCAAGACAGAGACAGAAATTCAAATGTCTGTTCTAGTAACAAAATTCCTATGCTTCTCGAATTATCTTACCAAAATGCTGCCAGGTTCTGATGTAATCCTCCCTTCTCAGGAGGAACATTAGTTCACTTACTTGCAACTTGCACTTTTGCCTTCCGGCTGACCAGTAATCCTAAGTGGTTCTGGGCTGTGCAGTCATATTCACCCTCATCAGAGGAACCATCCTCCCTCAGCTTCTGAAATTTTGTGATGTAGAGTGATCCATTGGCGAGCAGCGAGATGTGTTCACTATCAGACAACAGCACGCCATTCTTCCTCCACGACTTGCTAATGGGCTGCATTCCTTCCACTTGGCAGTGCAGTTTCAGAGGATGTGCCTCAACTGCCACAACATCACTGGGTTCCAGGGTGAACGTCAATTCTGAAGAATGGCCTAAATCTACAAATATAAACAACAAAACAAATAATAGCATCATTCCCAATTTCAATTCTTTTACACGTTTAGTTTCAATGACAATATTGAATAACAACAAATCCACTGAACTTTTCCAAAGATAAACATTGCAGATTTAGAGGAATACTATCCACAATAAAATCAACAATTCAGTGTGATGTAGCCATTAAGGTATACACAGGGAGCCTTACAACTCTAAACAAACTTTGAATCCATCTTCACAGGTTACATCAGAACCTGGCTAAAGCCAATTGTAGCAACCCTTCTGTTTCTATGATAGAAGTCAGTTAACTCAAAACATTTTAGACAGAAAACGAGAGGCCATTATGACTCAGTCCCACATCAGCTCAGGTAATTAACTATTGAGCCACTGGGAATGTTGCATAGCATTCATCTTATACTAGCAACTGTTCACAGTTTACATCTTTTCCTCACTGACTTCACTACAACAGGCATGTACTTGTAACTAGACTATAAGGAGTTGTATGTGTATAAACACACACACACACACACACAGGGGTAAGGGTACAACTAGGAACTGTATGTAATGTAACTTTACACATCAACAACTATGCATCCACGTATCCACATATGATTGCACCTTTCTGCATCAGATGAACCCTGCATGAATCTGCAAGATTAAAATTATTCATTTGCAACCACACATTTGATAACATTGCACAAATAATTGCATATATATGATTGGAGTGTAGACCATTATATGCACAATTAAGAACATATGCAGGACATTGCAGATAACATTATGTGCGTATCTGCAGACATTCTAGTAATTTGCAGAATGCGACTGCAATCTATGCAGCACCTAAACCTAGCACTTACCTATGCAAATACTGGGGTATGTTCTCAGGCTGAATGCAGTTTGGATCATGCATCCCTATCATCTTACATGGACAGTCATAGATAAACACACACACTCTCAGACATCCATACTACCTATCAGCTTCCACACATATCATGCAATCCAACAGATGCCTGGATACGGACATCTGCTGACATTCTTGGGAAGCCTCATATACATATTTAAAATTTGGTTACATTTGAAAACAACAAATGTCAAAAATTTATTGTTTTATCATGAATGTGCATCACCTTCCAAATACAATGGAGTAAAATAACAGAATTGTGTTTCATTTTTCCTTGTGTTAAGTGCTCAGGCAATCGATGAGAAAGAAACTATTCCTGGATGGCAATGCCTAATGTTGTTCAATTACAGCAGTTTTTATAAACATATAGTTAACTAAAGGCTGGCCTTAAGCAGCAGTTTTCATTCTTGCTGCTTGCACAAGAAGAACTTCCTCTTCCAATTAAGTCAGCAAAATCTAATCTGTTCAACATTCCTTTAGAAAGAAAACAGTCTCCACATTTCGACTGGTTGAAATTGGAATCTCAGGGGCTGCTTTCAATATGTACAACATGCCTGATGTTTAAATCCCTTTGACGTAAGAGCTAGCATTCCAGTGTAATGCTTAAACTCAACAACTTGCTTTATTTTAACAGTGAGGTTTTCACAATAAAGTTTGGTGGATCAGACAGTGAGGATCTATGCGGGCCTACTTTCACACAGCATGTAAAGACAATTAAGATAGTTTTCTGCAGGTAATTGCGCACATAGCATTAATGCTGTCTAATCTACACTAATCCCCATCAGCTTTAAATTTTAGATAAAATTGTTCAAATAAAATAAGCGAAGAACTAGTTGACCTGTACAACGGCAGCAATGCAAGAAAAGGGTGGACAATACAGAAGAGTTTCTCTGAAACAAATTGCATTATTCAGTAAGCATTGAGAATACTGATACTGGCTTTATCCATCATGGCCATTTTAATCTTATAGATGAGGGAAATGGTATCGAATTCTGTGTGACTGTGGCTGCTTCACTTGGGATATGCTTCCCTAAACTTCCTTTGGGGTAGAATCTCTCAGCGTAGCAACCTGAGAGATGTCAAATAAAATGCATTCCTATTTGGTTGCATCCAGATCCTGTGTCCTCTTTTGTCCTCTGAACCAGTTCACCATTCCCATTTCATGTACAGTTATGCAGCATGCATTATGTTCCCTCTTGGCTGTTATTAGTGCTGTCTTCATTTTAAGACCTCCTCATCACCTGCTCTGAGTTATGGCTTCTGCTTTCAAGTAATACATTTGTGTAGTAGGTGACTTGGCTCATGCTAACCAAAACAAAATCTTGATTTTCTGTATAATAATTTTCCAATTGTTGCAGGCCAACCTTTCCCAGAGTTTGCATTCAACTGGACACTAGTGCTGAAAAATGATCTATGATAAAGCACTCTAAATGTCTCAGTTACTAGTCCTCACTTTACATTAAATACAGTATTTGAGAACAGGAACCACACTGTTTTATTCCAGTGAATGACAATTGGCTCAAATATGACTAACAGTGTTTGGCTTTGAAATGTACAATGTTATTTAAACTAATTGGGCCTGACCCCTCATATCTGATTAAATCCGAATTTTAGTTCACTGGTGGCAATTATTCACCAATGTGTGAAATTAATATCACAATGTGCAAATTTGTCTTAACGCTGCTCAAGGCCCTCTAACACCTGAAGTGTAATACATTGCTTGATCATAATTGGACAGTAAATTTAGTGTACATACAAATCTCTGAACCCATCTCGCAACATTGATAGGATGGATTCCTTTTCAAGTCCCATTCAAACTTACTGTGTTAGGAAAAGCTGCTCCTGAGTCTTTTTATGCTCAAGTATTTTTAAAATATTACCTTGCAGGCTTTGGAGTGCATTTGAACACCTATTTATACTTATACATTAATTTGTTCTGTTAAAGTGTCATTTAGAAAGAACCCCTACAATCCCTGTGTCACCCTCAACATCACCACCACCTCCTCCATTCATAGGGTGGATGTGACTTCCATTAACACAGCAGCCTCCACAACTCACACACAGAAGTACCTATGCCAGATATTAGCACAAGAAATATGAGTCCTACATGATCAACTTGTTCCTTTCTAAAATTCTGGGCCACTTTTCTTTCCAGAAGGCATCAAGATGCCAGATACTCAAGAATCCTTTACCCTCAGCACTGCAGTAAAATATGCCAAAAATTAATATCCAGCTTTAGATTGTACATTCTCAGACTCTCTTCCCTGTAAACAATAAGAGCAATGTTTGAGTTTTGTTTCTGGCTCCAGATTTAGACAAGGCTCTAAAATTATAATACTGCACTTCTCCAGAATAATCTTCATGAAGTGCAGCTCAATTTAACACAACAGCTCCTAAACCCAGGAAGCCTTCCTTTCCCCTCATGCCCAAAGGCAAAAGATGACAACCAGGTTGAAAGTCACAATCTCCAGAAAACATCTTTAACAAGGCATGTGCTTGAAACCAAAAGACAGTGAAAAAGGTAGATCAATTAAGAGATTCTGTTAGTGTCACAGGTCACTTTGGAATGATCTCTAAACCTCTCTTTAGGTCTGAATCACATTCACAAGCAGAGTTCTCATACTGTGTAGAATAGGACCCATTGTTATCTTTAACAGATCATACTTCAGGGTTATGAATGTGAATAAATCAGGATTTACACATAATGCATGCACTCCTGTTGGACACTGTCCCTGACTGACAATCCTATAGTCCTTTACTGAGATGCACTATCCTTTAAATTTAAAAAATCTTCAAAAGCTGAAAGTCTGACCCAAAAACAGAAAATGCTGGAAGCACTCAGTATGTCAGGTAACATCTGTGCAAAGAACAGCGTGCTTAACATTTTGAGTGTGGACTCTTAAATCAAAATAATTGCTGGGTGTTAACGGGTTTTTCTGCTTTTGTTTTTGCTGGTTATATCCTTTGTTTGCCTGTTTTACGTAATACCAGATTATCAACGTAGTGCTCTCCCATTGTTGCTCTCAGCACAGTGTGCTCCCGAGGCCCTGTGATATGCAGTGATTCTTTGCAAAGAACTGCAATCACAAACTCGATTTATTAGCAATGCATGTTCACTGCAGACTTACATTAAATAAGAGTGGCCATGGACCACAAAGTGGTTGCTCCCAGCACGTCACCATTGCCCACTGAATTTTATTTATGTGATTAACAAAAGGAAGACTTTCATTTACATAGCAGCAGCTTCCTTGACCTCAGGATGCCCGAAAATGTTTTACAGTCAATGGCATTCTTTTGAAGTGTGGTAACTTGCATAATTGTACAGCAAGCGTTAGAGCAGGCGCAGATGTAGGAGCAGAAAGTGCTTGAGAAACACGGCAGTGCATACAGCTCCTGTGTTCTGTCTACGTTCAGATGGCTCCGTTCTCGTCAGGCAGGTCAAAACTAAACAACTGGATAGAATGACGAGGGAGAGTTGAGAAACTTAAAGTTGGACCATGTTAAGTGCAAGATCTTGGTGGGTGAGGCAGTGCTATCGTTGGGACAGTGTCTCTGTGGGGTTTAGAGTTTGAGGGGTTGAACTGAGGAGAGAGTGAGGCAGGGTCTGGCACCATGTGCTTTAACAAAGAGGGTCACCGGCCACGCACTTTACTGTCTCCCCCTCCATCCCCTCCCTGGATTCCAGCCCTCCCGCGGGGGCTGTGCTGATATCCTTCTTCCTCCCTCCCCCAGCTTAGTTGAGGGTGGTTCCCAGAATTTTAAATTAAAAAAAGAAACCCTCGAATCGCTTGAGGGTGCAGCTGCGCTTTCACTGACATCGTCCAGTTTGGATGCTGCAGAAACCCCTCAGCTCAGCTCATCAGCTCCCACACCCAGATCACGAACCCTCCCCCCTCACCCCCAATTTACCAACCTCCCCTCCTCCACCCCACCTCAACTCATCAAGCATCCCCTCCCCCCAACTCACCAGCCTCCCCCTCCACTCACCGACCTCCCCCACCACCCCCCAACTCACGAACCTCCCCTCACACTAACTCACCAACCTCCCTTCCCTGACCCACCCCCAACTCACCAACCTCCCCTCACCACCCCCAACTCACCATCCCCCCCCCTCGCCACCTCCCAACTCACCCACCTCCCCTCGCCACCTCCCAACTCACCAACCTCCCCCTCCCCTCACCACCCCAACTCACCAACCTCCCCTTCCCCTCACCACTTCCCCCTCCCCTCACCACCTCCCCCTCCCCTCACCACCTCCCAACTCACCAACCTTCCCCCACCCAACTCACCATTCTCGCCCCCACCCCTTCAACTCTCTCCATAGGCTTGTGCAAAACTCTCCCTCCTGAATTCCTGCCCCTTCCCCACCTCCTGTATCACTGCACCTCCTCCCCTCCCCCTGCACCCACCCCCACATCCTCCAGAATCCCTCCCTCCCCTTCGGGACCTCCTCCAACTTTTGACGGCCCCAGGGTCTGGAGTTGCCCGGGACCAGGAAACCAGTCCGACGCCGGGCTAGTAAAGTTGATTGCAATATGAAACAAGTTCAACCAAGATGCAGAAATGGCAAGACTTCCGACGTGTTGTTGGTGATCCGAGGTTTTAAACTAAACATGTATCCATAGCAACTTTAAATTTTAAAAAAGCCTAAAAGCAGGTTGGAAGGGGCGTTCCTGCTGGAATGAATTGTCTTTCAGATCTTTTGAAAAACATTATTTTCAAAACTGTTTTGAAACCAGGTTATTCCGGTGCTATTTGACAGAGGGGATGGGGGAGGGGGGGGAGGGGGGGGGGGTGCGTTGCGTGGGGGGTGTTGCGTGGGAGGGTGTGTGTGTGTGATGGGGAGAGGTTGGGTTCTCATTCCCAACACCAGCCCCTTGCAGCGGCTGTTTGCTGTGTTTAGCCACGCTCAGGGGCTGGGAGATGCCTCCTTGTTTACACACACAGCCTTCAACTCACACACACACGCTGCCTCTCACCGCAGCCACATCCTGAACAAAACCCCCCACCTCCCTGCACATTAAACAACTTTCCGCCCAGCTCCAATCACAGGCGCCTACTCTATCCTACATTTTCTGTACCAGATCTACTCTTCTCTCCCCCACTACCCTCCACTTTTGGTAGGACGAGGAGGGGGAAGGAGCAAAAAATGAGCCCTCCCTGGGACCAAAAAAACCCCAGCAGCGACTAAACAAAAGACTTTCTGGTGGGTTTCTCTCTCCCCCCGAGGGGGAAGATGCTGCCCATACCGCAGCAAATTGCATGGGTCTTTTTTGACCCCCTGACTCGCTTTGGGATCCTCCCTCCCAGGTTAAAAATCACCCAGCCCACTCTGAGTCTGCAGGTACTGCTCACGGTCGATCAGCCCCTTTCCCCGATCCTAGCCCGGTGGGGGGGGGGGGGGGGGGGAGCAGTGTGATTCCAGTGAAGGAGACCCATGCCCCAGGGGTCCGAGAGAGAGTGTCGGTGGGTGTATCTCTATCTTAAAACTAGCAGATGGTTCGGAAGTGTACCCTCCATCTGTCAAACACGGGGGGGAGTAAAAGAGAGAGGCGGAAACAAACATTTCGCTTCTCCTGGCTTGGGGCGAGGGTGGGGAGGCACTTTCGGGATTGACCCGTCTCCACCAGCCTCGTTCGGCCAACTTGCCCCCTTAGGTCACTGGGCGAATTTGCGGCTGCAGACAAAAGAGGGGTTTCTTTTTGTTTTGTTTGTGTTTTTTTGGGGGGTGGGGGTGGGTAGAGAGGGCGGGGAAGAAGAGATGGGAAAATAAAACAGAGAATGCAACTTTGTGGAAAGCCAAGACTACTCACCCCCGAGTGCGAGCAGGAGGGAGCCCAGGATACAGCAACAGCAGCAGGGCATAGGCAAGCTCGTCAACGCCATTACAGTCCTCACTTTAATCCTCAAGCCAGGAGCACACCGACAGTCATAGTGCAGGGCACACGGTGTGTGTGTGTGTGGAGGAGGAGGGGGGTGGATCTGCTTACGCCGTGTTGTCCAATGCTCATCTATCACAGCGTGTCAGCATCCCGCGCTCTCCCTCTCGCTCACACAAACACACTCTCTCTCTGGAGAGAGGCCACCATCCGGGGGGGGGGGGGGGACTGCAGTCACCTTATTGCTGCCTCCGGCCACAGAGCTGCTCTCTCTTTCTCTCTCATACACATGCATGCATACAAACAAACATACATACTGTCGGGGCTCCCCATGTGCACTCGCCTGAATCCACAGGTCAGCGAGCTCCGCTCTTTATTTATATCGAGGGCTGAAAGGGAACAAACAGCGCAGAGCTCTGCCGTGGATAGAGTCAACTTCACCCGGGGCCACTTTGACATCCAGGGTCACAAACTCGGGCTGAGTGCCCGGGGCAGGAAGGAAGGATATCGTCTCTCATTCATCACAACCCCCACTTCCAAACCCCAGAAAGTTATTAGGCAGGCTTAAAGTTACAGTTTTGTCAGGATGCATTTACAATTAGAACGACGTCTTCAAGCTCCAGTGTATGTATATGTGTCTAGTGATGTGTACTTGGCACTTTGGAATGTAAAAGTAGACCGAATAAAGCGTTATATAAACGCAAATTGTTTTCTATGAATCCAGAGGGAGGTTGTGGTCTACTTTGTTTTAAAAATCTCTCTCTGAGACACTGTAAGGCAGGAGTATCAAGATAACTCTCAACTGAAGGGTAAAGCTGTGGTCTTTCTTATGACAACAGTCCGAGTATTTTACACACGGAATGGAACTTTTCAAACTCCGCGGAACACAATTACCTCCATTAAAAACAAAAGATGTTCCACGCGTGTTAATGAGCCTTATTCTGTTCTCCCAGTGTTCCGAAATGTCTCTTTTTGCTGTGATATTCCCCTCCAGGGCATGTTGTGAACTTTCAAATCCGCATCGATATCGGAAGCAGTGACTTGAAGTATCTAGAGGGGCAACCAGCGAATTTCAATTGTACGACTATTTTAAGGCAGTGCCTGGGAGAGGGATTTGTCGGCATTCCGCTACTTGTTATTAAAACACTTGTACTGGGCCTGAAAAAAGAATTCTGTAATGATTGAACGGGATGGGGGTGGGGGGCATTTGGCCGTCATACCCATGCTGGCCCACTTCCCCCACCTTTTCCCCAAAGCCCTGCAATTGCTTTCTTCATTGGCTACATCTCCAATGCTAATTCTGAAAGTTCCGATTAACCCTGTCTTCACAGGTTATATGAAAGGATGGACATGGGACTTACAGGATTTGTGATGTTGTCTTATAAATAAAATTGAATCGTATATATTATTACAATAAATCAGCTTTCTGCCCTTGCTCTCATGCTATTACTAATGGATTTGTTCAGAGAACAAACAATCCCAATTTGAAAAAAATCATTCACAGGATGAAGTCATCGCTGTCTCCGTCAGCTTTTATTGCCCGTCCCTAATTGCTCAGAGAACAATTGAGAGTCAACCACATTGCCATCCTTACCTGGTCTAGCCTCGGTGTGACTCCAGACCCACAGCAGTTTCCTTCCCTAAAGGACATTAGTGAACCAGACGGGTTTTCATAACAATCGACAATGGATTAGACTCTTAATTCCAGATTATTTTTTACAACTGTCGGGGAGGTAATGGCCTACTGGTATTATCGCTGGACTGTTAACCCAGAGACCTGGATAATGTTGTGGGGACATGCGTTCAAATTCCACCACGACAGGTGGAATTTGAATTCAATTTAAAAATCATAGATTAAATAGAATAGTTCACTAGCTGCTTAAATCCAATGAGGATTATATTAGTGGTACAGTAAAACACGAACAATGCACTTGAATTCCAATTTAATGCCAGTGATGTGGTAAAACTACTATAGTAGTAGTCCAAGGGTCTGAACTCCAAAGAAACCAGTTCAAATCCCTTCATAGCAGCTGGTGAAATTTAAATTCAATTAGTTAACAAAATCTGGAATAAAAAGTCTGGTCTCAGTGATGGTGACCATGAAACAATCATCGATTCTTATAGAAACTCAACTGAGCCATGATGCCCTTTAGGTAAGAAAATTTGCCATCTGGCCTGTCACGTTGAGACAACATATTGCTGATTTTTAATTGCTCTCTGAAGTGTCTAGCAATTGCTGAGTGGATGATCTATCTCTGCTTCCACCTGAGGTCACCTGTATTACAGGTGTCAATCTTCAGCTGATTCAACTCACTCCATCTGATATTGAGAAATAGCTGATTGCACTAGATGTAGCAAAAGATATAGGTTCTGATAACATTCCCATTATAGTGCTGAAACTTGTACCCCACAACTAATTGCACCCAAGCCAAAGTGTTCCTACAACAGCTACAACACTGGAGGTTATTTAATAAAGTGGGACATTATCCACTAATATCCTGTCCATGAGACATAAGGTCCAAACCAAATCTGAATAACTGCTCTATCCATAACAATGCCATTAGTGACATTTACTCAGCAATAACATGTTCACCGATATTCAGTTTGGGTTCTGCCAGGACCACTTTCCTTCAGATGTCATTATAACTTTCATCTAAATATGGATAAAAGAGCTGAATTTCACAAGTGACATCAAGATAATATTTGATTACTTTTCTAGTCTAATAAATAATGAGGCTATACAGCATGCTGGAGTTCTTAAGTGGGCACCTGAACGCCTGACTCCCCAAAGTCTGCCCATCAACTATATCAGCAGTGGTGATGCAATAATTCACACTTCAACACCACTCAAGAAGCTTGACACAATCCAAGACAAAGCAGTCCATTTGATCAACATCTCAGCCATGACCTTCACCATACCTTCCCTTCACTACCAACACAATGGTAGGAGCTACACTGTTTACAAGATGGACTACAGCAATTCTCCAGGGTCTTTTGATTACACCTTTCAAAAGCTCAATTTCCATCACTCACAAGGAAAACAGCAGTAATCAAAAGGAAACCCCATCATTTGGAAATTTCCTCAAAGTCAGACACCATTTTGACTTAGATTTATGTTACCATTCCTTCAAAGTGGCTGAGTCAAAATCATCCAACTTCCATACTAACAATACTGTTGGGTATACCTACTGTACAAGAATCATAGTGGTAGAAAGTGAGGACTGCAGATCAGAGTCGAGTGTGTGGTCCTGGAAAAACACAGCAGGTCAGGCAGCATCCAAGGAGCAGGAGAATCAACATTTCGGGCATAAACCCTTCATCAGGGTTCCGTCCCTGCAGAATCAGTCAGCTCCGTAGGCAGGCACGGAGGAAAGAGATGTGGCTGTGGTAGCAAGTCTACTTCAGGATGTGGCTGAAGAGTTTCAGGGCAGAGGAGATGACCTGGGGGATCCAGTGAGAAAGAGAGGAGAATTTCAAGGTAGGCATCCCTAGAAGTGGCTTTGCAGTAAAGTTAGAATCATCCAGGAGAAAATGAGGACTACAGATGCTGGAGATCAGAGTCAAGAATGTGGTGCTGGAAAAGCACAGCAGGAAAATCAACATTTTGGGCATAAGCTCTTCATCAGGAATCATAGTGGTTCAAGAATGTGGCTCATCACTATATTAGGTAATGGGCGATGATTACCTAATCAAATGTAACTTGGCAATAAATACCAGCCTTTGTTCCCATCCTATTTAAAAAAAACTCATTGAGATACATTTATTGTCAATTTTTGCTTTTCTGGAGCAGTTTTATAACATGGATTTGGACTAATTTGCGCTTGGATTAAGACTATTAATGCAGGATCTTTTCAAGCAGAAGGGAGGTATTTGCCCCATCTAGCAATGCTGCATGTGCAAAGAGTTTCATTCATCCTACTGCTTGTTGAGGAGGAACTTTATGTTGGCTGGACTGGAGTTAAACTTCCAGATGTTATCTGGCACATCAATACTGTCTTTTCTATTACTCTACAACCACTTGATGGATGTCTATCCTCAAAAACTGTGAATGGAGGGGCATGGTGCTGATGTCAAGACAGTGTATTTCTAAATCCGCAGTTATATTCGAGGTTCGTCATTGTGTTACCAGCATTCATTGTAATTCCATTATGAGTGCCTTTCAAGATGTTGGGAGCTTGGTTCATTCATTTTTTAGTTAATTTTCTTCAATACATTCACTTCTGCAATTGTATCACCACAATGTGTTTTCAGACCTGAATTGTTCGATCCCAGTTAGGCCAAATATATCAGTGCAAAAGATAGGCATCATTTGTTTCTTTAAATACAGCAGTAGATGCATGGTTTTACAGGGGATAACAGGGCCAAATTAATTTCTATTAATATTTATTGAAATATCCTTCAGACGAGGCAACTTGACCACTCCTATTGATAACATTCACATCAACTGGACACTTGATTTACCACCAAATAGATCCAAACTTTTTTTTGTCAATTCAGCCTCAAAACCACGTGAAAAAGAGATTGCAGAAGGAATATGCACCAAGATCTCTCAAATTCATAATTGGAGATGATGATGATATGGTCTTTTTTAGTACAAGATTGTGTATATAGAGGAGTACTGGCATCAAAAGAGTTCAAATTTATCCTACTTGCAACTTTGGACTGATGTACTGAAATTTCTACCACAGCTCCATAGTATTGACTCTGAGCTGAGTGACAAAATACAACCACTGTAGTTTGCAGCACTTAAGACAACTCCATAGTTTCATCCATAAAGTTATGTTTTTGTGCATGCTCACTTATTAAAATGACTCCCTCCTCAGTCACAATATGACCGATCAATGTACTTAATCAATGTACAACTTAATTTTTTCAGACCTCAAATGCATGTCTGGTGCAAAAGATGAAGCAGTCTATATGGGCTGTGTTGAAAAGACACATGGGAGTTTAAGATACACCCATAAATAGCTGACCCTGCATGGTGAACAACAACAAATGAATGAAATATAAAGCTTGTTTCAAGTTTAAAATTGTAAAATTAACTAAGTCTTCAAATAATTGTGCCACAGGAAAGGTCTGTAGAGATTGGGTAATTGAGAATATTCAAGACTGAGATTTTTAATCAGCAAGGGAATCAAGGGTTATGGGGAAAAGGCACAAAAATAGTCTTGGGAATTAACAAATCAGCCACAATTGAATGGCAGAGCAGAATTGAATGGCCTACATCTTCTCTGATGACTTACACTCTTGTGGATGACTTGGAAACCTAAAGTACTAAACCTGATTCAGCTTGGCATCCTTTCAAAGAGCCAAAGTGACTCAATGAGTTAATTAACTATGTCGAATGTTGAAGGCATTTAATGGAAGGGTTTTTAAAAACTTTGATTGTAGTTAAAATAACCTTTGTACAGTTACATTTTATTGACTACATTGTCATGTTGATTTAATATGAATTACTGGTGTCATGATCTTATTTCAAATTTCAAGAAGGCAACCAACAGTTTTATCGTTGGTATAAGTCAACACCATTTTTGGAGAGATTGAGGTTTAATGTTTGCATGCCAACTGCTTTGTATCTGTACAACTAAGATAATGGGATTCAGAAAACTTAAAGGCACGTCAGTCCTAGTTCTGGCATTAATAAAGGTATTTTTTCTTTTAAACACTAAATACATGGTCTTTTCCCACCTAGTAAGAAAAACTGGACTTTGAGAAATTACACTGGTCTTGTGTATGTACACAATTTCCATGAGGTGAACAGGCCATGCATACCTACTGGTTGATTGATCCATCTCCGTTAACAGAATCATGTCAATCATCTACAGTGAAGCATGTACGCTTGAGTAATAATTCTAACATAAGTTATCTCAGATTGGCAAGACGTAAGTGGGCTGGATTATGCTCAAAGTCCATTGAGACATTCTGCACCTGGAAGTCTTTGTGCAAAGTAACTGTTGGCTAGTCATTCAGATATTGAGGGAAATGCATTCCCATGTTCCATTTTTGATATGCCTTATTGATTTGGAGGTGTCTTCTTCAGAATTATTAATTTGTCAGGAACTTATTTCTTGACTAATAGAAGTTTTCAGAATCATTCATTTTTTGAGCCTTTGCATCTGCTAGGGAGAATATAGTTAGATCATTGTTCAAGGTTCATGCTCTTTGTTTACCCTCTTCTCATCTTAACAAGAAATAGAACAATTACAGCTAAAACTTATTTAGTCTGCCTGTGCACAAAACCACAATTTAAATAAGTTAGCTTATGTCTGGTAAACCTTTATATAGAAATGCATATCTCCAGGATCATTTTGTGGACAGTTGCAGTGTCATAAACAACTTTATTTATCATATTCAGGATTACAATGAACAAATATGAATTTTATGTCTTGCTTGGAACTCAGAAGATTTAAACTACATGATCTTGAATTAGGCTGGTAGTAGTAAACTAATTCGTATTTGCCCAAAAATTATGGGATGGTGGGATCCAGATCAGTACAGGGGGGCTTTTTCCTCTCATTCAGTAACCCGGACATCATCTCGTACTTTTAGGTTAACTACAGCCATAATGAATTCCTTTAACATTCCTTAATCCGATTTAGCTACAGTTTTAGAGCAGCACTTACAAACGGACAAGTGTGAATTTTAGAGTCATAGAGATGTACAGCACGGAAATAGACCCTTTGGTCCAACTCGTCCATGCTGACCAGATATCCTAACCTAATCTACTCCCATTTGCCAGCACTTGGTGTCCTCAGTGAATGAAGTTATTGAACATATAGATAGCATTATTCTGTGAGATCACATCCACCAGATACTACAATAAGACTTTTTGTATCTCTCTTTTGTAAACATTGATATGAAATAAAGTTCAAACAAAATATTTGTATGGATATAGTGTTTTATCTCCCATAAACTATCTTCAAGAATCCTGAATTAAATCATTCTCAAACTGCAACACCTGAATATTCTGCACATCTAAATACTTCCATTTTAGAAAAGAAATCAAAATCCTCAAGTCAGAATGGGATACAATGCCCTAGGGTACAAAACCAAGGGAATAGATCAATGAACCTTATTTTAAGAGTTAGAATTTCCACTGGGCAACTGGTATTTCTATAGCATTTCTGCAAATTTCCCACCTACCTTATAACATTAAGGAGGAGGCAATTGCCTCTATGTTTGGAGACAGAAGCTTGAAATCCCCCTTGAAATGGGCACCCTCGATTATGAACAGAAACAAACTCATTAATCTTGGGATATTCCAAAACAGGTACAGATCCTTGGATTCTAAACAACTATATTTATGTAAATTTAAATCAAACAACTAGTGGAATATTTTACATCTGAAGACTTACCATGTTCCATGCAGAAAATACTCGACACTATTAGTTGATTGAGCTAAAAGAAAATCCACTTGAAGTTCTGAGTTTAACCAATCAATACATTCCATAGCCTAAATATCACTGCTCTGGCTATCCATTAAACCAGCCACAAATTTTTATTGTTAATCTCGACTATTTGTGTCAGGAAATAGTGCAAACATAAAAAAAGTGTAGAAATAGAAATAATAGACAAATACAAGTTGTGCTTTTGCAGTAAGGATTTTATTATTAATGCATGTATTAGTGTATATTTTCTAATCTATGCTCTGTTATGAGGTTTGCCTTCACCTTCTCCAAAGTGCCATTCTGTTCACTTGCATATAGATTTCACCCTTAGAACTGTTAAAGGAACCTTTTCAATAACAAAAGCATTTTTTTTTCCACAAGCAGAATTGAGATGAATGGGCAAACATAAAATGCCATTCTCAAGGTGCAGTGAAGGCATTGAACAGTTTGCAACAAAATAACTAGTTATTTTTAATGAAGTATGCTGGGTAGCACATAGTTGAATATGCTATGCGTGTAAAAGATAAACAGCTTCTCTGCACTGCTATCAGAACCCGTAAATAGATAATACTCGTGCAAACATTTTTATGCAAGTAGAGAATCATAATGAATCAGAGTTTGGTTATACCACACAGTTACTATAGAGGGATGCCTTATTTGGAACTAGACAGACTGAAAGATCAAGAGCATGAGCGTGAAAACTTGTTTGCTTACTACATAAAGAAATTTGAACATGTTAGTGCATGATTTAACATCGTAAAAGTAAGGTACAACTGAAGATGCTGACATCAGTTAACTCAAATATTCCAACCTTGAAAAAATTTACATACAGCAAGGACTGTTACAACATACAATGTATTACATTATTTTCTAAAGTATTGGAAGATAGTACACTTAACCTTGAAGAAATGAAACTAATTTATCCAAATGGAACTCTAGTTTCCCTCTAATATTAACTATACTAACTTTAAAAAAACCCTTTTTAGCTTAAATTTGTAAATCTCAAAACAAACCAAATATTACAATTATATTATTAGGACTTGTAGACTTACTGATTTGCAAATTAGGGTCAAGGTAAATAGAAACATTTTGGATCTTGATCACAACAGCAGCAATGAAGTGTATACAACTGTATAGTAGGAATTTTACAATACATTAATCCCACAAAGAAAAACTGTTCTAACAGTGTCTCAATCTTTTATCATAATGCAATAATACTCTTAAATAGATAATACATCAGTAACAGTTTTTGTACAAGTCACAAAATTAGTGGACAGAGGATGGAAAGCAAAAAACAATACGCAAGGATACAATTTTACAATTCAGTTATTCACATTTCTAAAATGATTTGAGAGTTTAGTATGCATATATATGGTATGGAGAAAGCCATATACTTCACTTCAAACACTTTAACCAGAAATTCGCACACTAAGTTTTGAAAATGATAAATGAACATTTCTCAGTCATCTTGGCTCACTTATACACAAAATAAAGCACATTTTAACATTATTTCACAAGTCTCTTAGATGTTAAAATTTTAACAAGCAATCAGAATAATAAATAGGCCCTCAGTAGTTGTGCAATCAACTTAGTTTTTTCAGCAAGCACAGCAGTAAATTGATAGTTCTAAAGTAAAAACTAAGTAGGACTGCCTAATGTTTTTTGTACCACAATTATAAATGCAGTATCCACATATAAAATGTAACTTTAGTAAACCAAGTCCAGAGAATTAAGATTGCAGTCAGCGGATGAGCTGACATTACTTCAATAAAGGTAGATAATAGTGTTGCAGAACTCTCAAGTAGTTTTAGCCTTGTTTATCCACTTCCACTTTCATAAAATTAGAAAACGGACAGTCAAAATGGCTGGATTTAACAGTTCCATTACATTTTATAATAGTAGTTGCAAATTTTTCTGTATGTAAATAATAATGAGGCATATTGCAACAGCACCAAATAAAAAGAATGTAGTTACACTGCATGTACTAATCTGAGATTGGTATGTATTTGAAGTCTGCAGTGATCAGATATATCATTGTTTATTTTGTTTTTGGTGTGTATGTTCACAACAGACAATAGTGCTGTGGCACTTGCATGCCAGAACCTCCACATATGCAGCATTTTTACCAGTCAGCAATGCAAAATGGCAAAATGTAAAACAAGTGTGGTTAAAGTGAAGCTAATCTGTTTATGTAAACATTATTCAGCACGAGAGTTAATTCAAAAATAGTTCTCCAATCTCTGCATTACACTTAGAGCTCATGATACACTCAGGCAATAAAGTATCCCAGTATGCAGGGCTTCACCTATTCAATCTAGCTAACAATGCACTAAGTGTGCAACAGAAGGAAGATGAAATGATGTCTTCTAGCTTTAATACAATGGGGAATCAGATACTGCTATAATACTACGTTTGGATTAGTGCACACTAGAAATAACTTTAAATCAATGCAGGAATAGCTGCATAAGCAATGTCCACATATCTCTGCATAAACAAAATCTGCTTCTCCTCCCAGTACCACCTCCCTTTTATTCTGGCTCTTAAAATAAACATTTTTCAAATTAAACAGCAAATCCTGATGTCAGCAACTGGGGACTGATTTGAGCATTACAGTGCCTAACATTATGAGAGAACTGAACATTCACAAGATCACTGAAGTGCTCCTTGTCTTAACAATAGCCTCTACTGATGTTAAAGCAATCTATCTCATGCTGTCAGGCTCAGTGACTACTCCAAGCTAATACCCTTAATGAGGCCATCAACTCATCATTAGAACAGAAATACCTTTATATTCCTGTTAATGTTGAGAATACACTCAAAAAAAGGATGTTAGAAGATACCCATAGATGACTAATTTGCAAAGGAGGTGTTGTTGGCAAGAATGGCTCTTTTCATGACAGGTTGAACTATTTATATAATTAGTGCGGGAGAAAATTTAATGAAGTCTAAATGCTGTAATCCATTTGGTTCAACATATTCTCATCAAATTCATAAGAGACAAAGTTGCATAACACAAAGTTGCCACATTAATATGACAATACATGCTTGATTTACAGACAGCCAGGTCAAATTATTGAGGATAAGGTCTCAATATCTCATGTACATCATTCAAATAGGTTATTTTCTGGTCTTCACCTGCAGACTGCCAGTGAAAAAGGTGTGCTGGACTCCAAAGTCATCATCTGATCTTGTAACAGATTCAATTCGTAGTCAGAAGTACAAGCGCAGATGAAAATGTTTGAAAATGGTTAAGCAACCATTATTACACATGTTTTAAAAGTACAGAATACAAATAAAGTCAGCTACTGAAAAATGTATCATTCACTCCATAAATTATTTCTATAAAACAGGTCTCCAGCCTGCATTATCCAGATATAAAAAAACTCTGCTCCTGTGACTTTTTAAAAATGGCACTACAGACAGAAATCCATGAACATTTGCAGTTTATAATTTTCTGCTTGCAATTACACAATATTCAAGAGTCCAACATTATCTGGATAAGTCAAAGGTAAACCCAAATAAATTGCTGTGCCATTGCCAATAAAAAAGCTGTCTGTTTAACGAAGAAGTCTGTCAGGTTTGAAATGGTGAAGGGTTGCTCTTCAAGTTCCAAAGTCATAAGATTAGTTTCCCATTTTCTTCTTGGGATTTGCCATTGCACAAGCAGCCAGTTGCAATCCAGTAAATAATTTTTGTACGATAGGAGAAGAGAAACTGTTCTCATTTGAGGTAGTGTGTGTTGATGTTACATAGATTATGATATTGCAAGTCAACCTACCTTCATGGGAGAAAAGCATTACTGTGTCTGTTTTTGAGAATTTTCACTACCAAGTTATAGTTCTGTTATTCGCTCTGCAGTACCGCCCTCTGTAGGAATGCCCTAAATTTATGACATTAAAGTAGAATGTTTTTGGCCAAGTGAGCCTTGCTCATTGGCAACAGCAAGAACCAATTTGATATCTGAAACTGGTAACTTCAGACTGCTGTGAATGTTAGTCTAGTTATATGCTGCAGGAACTAATACTGCACTTAACTGAAGTCCCTCATCCCTGGTAGCATTCTAATAAATCTTTTCTGCATTCTCTCTAAGATATTGGGTCCTCCCTAAAGTGCCATGTTGAAGCACAGAGTCAAGATAGATGTTTTAATGCAATGCAGCAACCATGATCGAATGTGAAATTAGATGACCAATGTCTTGATTTCCATAAATCTATGCCCCATACATTGTGACTGGAGTTATTAATGGCTCAATGGAGCAGGAAACCACTTGGGGATAGATGAATGTAAATAAATAACAAAATAACACCATTCACACAATCTTCTGTAATTTGTATCCATTTAGTGTCATTTCATTTAGCTGGCGTTATAATCTCAGTATTCAGAATTACTAGTTCAGCAGAAGCTAATAGTTCAGAAGCAACACTGTTAGGTGAGGAAGATGTCAAGTATGTCTGACTACATCAGCTATTATCCCAAACCAAAACCTAATTAGCAGTGGCATCCACGTCTACACTTATTCAAAAAGCAGTGACTGTTAAAGGCTTTAATTTACCAGAGTGACTGGGCCAGAGATCTGCAACCAAATTCTACAATAGGTGTGGCAATATCTCTTGTGTTGTAAAAATTACAACAATACTAAATTATGTTCAGTAGGACTCTTTCAAGCTGCCACTAACAATATGCACAAATAGACAACAAAACATATATGCATGATTTGAAATTCACAGTTAATAACCTTTCCCAAGGCAAGAGACTTCAGGATCAGGGTTGAGTGGCCAATTTTAGAGTCACTGGTGCCTTGAAAATTAGTTTTCACTAACTTTCCAAGATACTTTAAAGTAGGGCAGAATATGCAAGAAATACCACTGAATGTACATATTACTTGTAATTAGCATTTCTGCTATGTTCTTCTGCTGGACCTCAAAGATATGTGTGCAGCAGAGGCCTTTGGAAGTGGAAGTCAATAATGTGCACACAACCACACAACTGAAAGGAAATGTTGCTTGTAATCCTGAACTCTATTATACATGTCAAGGTAATTTACATTACCAAAATTAAGACTTTAAAGCTAGACTAAGTGGCCCCTGGCAATCAACAATCCTCTGGCATCTCCTGAATATAAATATAACAGGTATATTCAGCAATACAGTGACTATCAGCAGACTGGTGGGCACATTGATTGGTTAATATGTTAATAGGAGCTGTTGGCTATTCAATGGTCCTTGTCTTCTTTAGCATCAGATGTCTATCCCAATCTCCTTGATAAATTGAAGCCTTTAACAGTCACTGTTTTTTGAATTAGTGACAGTAAGCCACTGTTGAAACAGTCTGATTTGCAGACAATTTCTTGTCAACTATGTATACCTTGAAGAGACTTGGGAGAACTTTGATGTGCTAAGGTACTTAGAGACAATGCAGAGGTCCACTCCAGCCATGTCATTACAACTGTTTCGTGGCCACTAATCAGTGTAAACGCAGATTCAATAGTCCATGATATGCTAAGTCCACTTTTACCTAGAAATTAAAAACCATTTTGTTGAGGTCAGAAGCAATAGGCCAATTCTAAATGTCTGCCTCAACCATTTTAAGTAACTGCCTCAGCGTCCTATTACCCGTAAGTTTCTGGACACGGATGGACACAATTGGTGATGGCCTGTACAAATTTTTCAATAATGTTGTATACATTAACTCTTCCAAGCAAGCTGCCGTCTGTAACACATTTGGCAAAGCACCCAATTCCCACAACATATCCTTAATACTACAAAAACATCCTTCATTTAAGGACAGATCCAATACCAACCTGACCTTATTACCTGAGATGCAACATGAGGTGCCCAGCTGAACAACATATATATTCCACATACAAGGCACTATTCGCATGTCAGAGTGTCACGATTCACCCAGTGCATTCTCCCCTATTTCATTATTTCCAGCATGGATGCATCCCTCCTAGGGCTTTGGAGGGAGAAAGAAAAAGTAAATAATAATGGATATGAAAGAGTACTATAACAAAAGAGGTTAGAAGTTATAGTTGTTGAGATTAATTAAGACTACATTCATGTGGTTACACCCACATGTCATTAGTGAAACACGAGATTAGAGGTAGTTTTTGAGCTGAGCACTTTTAAGGACATGAGTGAAGGATTAGAATGCAAAAAGCAGCCCTTAGCCTCATAAATATTCATAACATGGTTGGGAAAACTGTTAGGACAGTGAGAGGATGGACCATTCGAAGTGCCTTACAAGTTTGTACAGCATTAAAAGGTTAGATGGTGAATTTTCCAATCTCGGCTAGCACAGAAAGGTCTGTGAAATTATCTTACAGTATTCCAGCTGTGTACAATGGACGAGGCATTCATGTTGGTAGCCTTCGTTCATTCTCCCAGCATGATCTTTTTTTGGGAGGGGGTGGGGCTTACGCTGCAAAGGGTTAGCCACATCCTTTGTTATACATCCTTAAGAGTTTCATTTCAATCTTCTAACTGGAGAAACAAACCACTCATCATTTCTGCTTGTTCCAGAAATGTTTTAAGCAGAAATTTGCTTCTTTGCCAACTCTGAAAATCTCACTCCTTGTCTTTTAAATTGCTCCACTTGAAAATTTGCAATGACAACATTTCTCACTCCTCAATGGGTAAAATCTCAAGATATTTAGCAATTGCCTCTCTTTACAATTAGGCTGATTGTAGAATTTCCTATTGACTCAGTACACAACATGTACAACAGATGTAATATTCTCATTACTTACTGAGCTTACAACTGACAGTGAAATCTAGATTTATCAATCTTGGCATGAAAACAATTAACTGCCTTCCCTTGCTTGAGGATATAATCTTGAACGTAACAGGCAGAATGACCAGCTTAGTGTTTCCTTTTTCAGAAACTGAAAAAGCTGTCAAGGTATAGTTTTCCCAGATTGTTTAAAACAGACCACAAATTGAGTGTAAAAAAAGGTGCTGTTGAGCAAGCAGGGAAAAACTTAGCAGATGGAATATAATGTTCAAAAATAAGAGGTTATGCACTTTGGCAAGAAAAATACAGCTACTAAGTATTATTTAAATGGAGAGAGACTGAACAGACTAACAGAAGGATTTGGGTGTTCTGAGTATAAATCACAAAAAGCTAGCATCCAAGCTCTGCAGGTAATTCAGTGGGAAAGCAGATGAATATTCCATTTTTTTAATAATAAATGGAGTATAAAAATAGGGAAATCCTGCTGAAACTATTGCAGACTATAACTGGAGTACTGTGAAAAGTTTTGGTCCTCTTTTCTGAAGAAAGATATACTTATATAGGATACAGGTTCTGAGTACGTTATCCCAAAAGGGAGATCTTTCCTTTACTTCAAATTAAGGAGCTAAACTAACCAAGACGTTGAGATAGGAGAGCAGATCAATCATGATACTGGATTCTCTAAGGGTAATGGAATAACCACAAGCGGTAGAAGAAATTTAAAGGCTACAAGAGGAACATCTCGGATTATTTCCTGGCAGTGTTGTTACTAGATCTCATGCCTATTGAATTAGATAGGAAGAAAAGGAGTCTATGAATTAGAGAGATGATTCAGAAATTCAGATATTAGACTCTGGTTTTGAAAATTTAACTAAAACTGAAGGTGAAAAGAATGAGGTTGATATATTTAATCTATCTTCTTTAATACAAATTGCAACAAACTAATTTGGAATTAAGAGTTTTCCCAAAAAAACCTACAGAGAAATTGGATCAGCTACAACACCAGAGGGTTATTATTTGAAAAACAAGAAATACTAATAGTGAAATGGAGAACTTTAATGAAACATTAACTGCTGTTTAACTTTTCAAATACTTCTTAGCCAATTGCATGTTTTGGTCAGTTTTGGACATGATGTGAGAGGACCACATAAATTGATTAAATAAAAACTGAAAAACCAAACTGTGTGACTGTGCTTTCAATCCATGTTTCGGACTTCAGAGGAAAACTGAC
This sequence comes from Chiloscyllium plagiosum, assembly GCF_037043375.1. Classification (NCBI taxonomy): domain Eukaryota; kingdom Metazoa; phylum Chordata; class Chondrichthyes; order Orectolobiformes; family Hemiscylliidae; genus Chiloscyllium; species Chiloscyllium plagiosum. Next base: position 16,226,699 of record NW_028270177.1, read on the forward strand.
CACAACATGTGATTGGCTAAGAAGTATTTGAAAAGTTAAACAGCAGTGGCCAAAGTTTGAAATACTACTGCTGGAGATGAGATATTGTAGTTACTTATGACTAAAGAACGTCTAAAAGAAAGATTTACAGAACATTACCAAGTCAAAAAGCAACTCTATTATGTGAATTATGAAGTGAGTAGTCGGAAAGGTGAAAGAATTAGCAGGTGTGTCATGTCAACATGTTGAAAATATGTTACAACAGGGATGATATTCAAGAAAAATGTGTATTTATGGCAACGAAAGAAGGAATGAAATAGAAATATCAGAACAATTAGAGAATGAATGAGAAATTGAAAATCCAAAAATTGACCCTCCACCAGTTTGGAAAACATGGAGGTGTTTAAAAGATTACCCAGCATATGTTATCTTCCAGAAAACTATTGAAGTGACTTATGAATGCTATTAAAGAATTATGAATTAATTTTTCAGAATTTTCCAGGAAAAACGGTTTTGGCTACTCATGATGTTTACATGGAAGATCTTTTTCCTTCAACACATCAATTTTACAGACTCAAACAAGAGATTAGCTCAAGTGAAGGAAGTGATTAGGCTCATGATGGACAATTCCATTTTTGAACCAAGTCATCATAGTGGGAGCTCACCCATCATGGTGTCAAAACCAGATAGGTCACAAAGTTTCTATATTGTTTATTACAAAGTCAACGTGATAACATATCCTATTCAGAAATTGGAGAACTGCATTGAACACATTGGCCCGTGCAATTTGACAAGTCCCAATGACTGCTGGAGTCTAAGTAATATCAACTTTATCAATGCAAAGTCATGTTGTTTGGAATGAAAATTATTCTAGCAACATTTGAACGGCTAACCAATAAAGTTATTGAAGGACTATTTTACTGTGTTGTTTAGATTAATACTTTGTTTGATTATGGCTGAACATTTTGACCATTTGACAGAGCTATTTATAGGCTACGAGAAGCCAATTTGGTTATCAATCTGGCAAAAGGTGAATTTGCCGAGGCAAAGGTGTCTTATTTGGGCTGCACTATGGGATATGGCCAAGTAACACATAGGTAAAAGTACTGGCTATTTTGGACTTTTTCATGCCTAGGACAGCACACAAAATTTTGCGTTATCTTCTATTATAAGTTTGCTCCGAACTTCACTGCCATTGCACGTTTAACAGACTTATTAAAAAAAGATTAAAAATTAGAACGGATGCAAGAGTATCACAGTGCCTTTGAACACTAAAACTTGTACTCACATAACAAAGATGCTGCTTCTCATTTTGAGAGGTGATTCAACCCACCTGTTGATGTCAGCAGCACTGCTGGTAGGTGCAGTTTTATTGCAAGATGACAAGATCAACCTGTCAGTAATTTTACAAAGAAACTAACCACCTGCGCGCAAAAATATTGTGCAGTGGAGAAGACAACATTGAGGTTTGTGCTCATTGTACATCATTTTGAGATTCACACATCAACAATACGGAAGAAACTGTTAATTATACAAATCAAAATCCTTTAATTTTCTTAGTAAAGCTTTGTGACATAAATTTGAAAGTCATTCATGTGCCTGAAAAAGATGCTTTGTCGAGAGCACGAGAAAGACACTGAGGGATGTGGTCCCAAAGAACTAATGCAAAGTTGCTGTTTAACTCACTATGTTTAATCTCAACATGGTACTATTGTTAGTGTTAACGAATGAGTACTGAAAGTGCGTCCTAAACATACATTCCCATTCTTCCTTGAGGGTAGGCATGATTATGATGTGGATCAGTGGTGCTGGAAGAGCACAGCAATTCAGGCAGCATCCGACAAGCAGCAAAATCGACATTTCGGGCAAAAGCCCTTAATCAGGAATTAGGATGTGTCTTTATTTATATTTGAATAATTTATGTTGGATTATTTGAATTTTGAACCTGCAACATAGAAGTTTTCTGTGCATCTGAAGAGATTCAATGATTAATTTGTAAGTATTACTTAGCCATGGTAATTTTTAAAGAAACATCCAGAGAGATAGTTCATAGAAATTAATAGGAATCTACTTACATTGGGAGAGTTTACGAGTGAATAAATTGAACAGTATAGTTACATTAGGTCTTTAGATAGAAGATTTTATAAGTTTTGGGAGACTTAGGATAAGCATCCATAGCATTGATTTTATATGGTTTTTATCTCACTTTGGGCCAATTTGCAGAAGTCTTGGCTGAAATTGGATGCATAAAACAGTTGCTTGAGAAATGGAGGTAGTTGAGCATGATTAAGAAATCTCAGTGTAAGAAGTTTAAATGTTCCAGACAAAAAGGATTTGGTTAAAATTTCTAAGGGGTTAAGGTGAGAAAGTCTAAGCTCAGTTGCATGTAGACTCTAGAAGGAGGCTATTAGGTTCTCAAACAGGGCATTGAAGTCACAGTTCAATTATGACTAATAGATGTAAAATTGAAGGAAATTGAAAGTACCATGAAGGAATGTTTAAGGGATTAGAGGGGTTGTATTTTAGCACATGTTTTGATATCTTTATGATATATTCAAATAGAGTTTCTTTCGTGACCACGGATTCTCCTGTCTGTCTCTCTCACAATTGAATCTCCAATCAGTATTGCTCTCCAATTGTCCCCCCTTCCCTTCTGACCCACAGAGTCAGGCTGAGTGTCAGAAAAATGGCCACTATGACTTTTCCCTCACAAGTCATACCTCACAAACATTACTGAATTCTTTGAGGATATGACAAAACACATTGATGAAGGTAGAACAGTGGATGTGGTGTACATGGATTTTAGCAAGGCATTTGAGAAGGTTCTATGGTAGGCTCATTCAGAAAGTAAGGAAGCATGGGATACAGGGAAACCTGTCTGTCTGGATACAAAATTGGCTAGCCCATAGAAAGTATTCAGCCTGGTGCTCAGTGATCAGTGGTGTTCCGCAGGGATGAGTTCTGGGATCTCTGCTCTTTGTGATTTTTATAAATAACTTGGATAAGGAAGTGGAAAGGTGGGTTAATAAGCTTGCTGATGACATGAAGGTCAGAGGAGTTGTGGATAGTGTGGAGGGCTGTTGTAGGTTGCAATGAGACAATGACAGGATGCAGAACTGGGCTGATAAGTGACAATGGACTTCAAACTGGAAAAGTGTGAAGTCATTCCCTTTAGAAGGTTGAATTTGAATGCAGAATAAAGAGTTAAAGGCAGGATTCTTGGTAATGTGGAGGAACAGAGGGATTTTGGGGTCCACATCCATAGATCCTGCAAAGTTGTCACCCAGCTTGATAGGGTTGTTAAGAATGCATATAGTGTGTCGGCTTTCATGAGCAGGGGGATTTAGTTTAAGAGCCATGAGGTTATGCTGCAGCTCTATAGAGCCCTGGGTTAGACCACTCTTGGAATACTGTATTCAGTTCTGGTCGCCTCATTATAGGAAACGTGTGGAAATTTGAGAGAGGGTGCAGAGGAGATTTATCAGAATGCTGCCTGGACTAGAGGGCATGTCTTATGAAGAAAGGTTGAGGGAGATAGGGCTTTTCTCATTGGAGCAAAGGATGAGAGGTGACTTGATAGAGGTGTACAAGATGTTGAGAAACACAGAGTGGACAGCCAGAGAATTTTTTTCCCATAGTGGTAATGTCGATCATGAAGGGGGATAATTCAAAGGTAATTGGAGGAAGGTTTAGGGGAGGTATCAGAGCTAGGTTCTTTACTCAGAGTGCTAGGTGCATGGAATACACTACCAGCAGTGGTAGTACAATCAGATACATTAGGGACATTTAAGCGACTCTTGGATAAGCACATGGAAGTTAGTACAATGAAGGATGTGCAAGTTATTCTGATCTCAGAGTAGGATAGAAGGCCAGAATAACAGAACGCCGAAGGGCCTCTATTGTGCTGTACTAGTCAATGCTCTTTGTTTTTGTTCATTTTGTTTGCATAATAAATATCTTGTTTTATTGTTAAACCTAAATATGCAATATTTTGTGTGCTTGTGTTTCAGTGAAAGACCATCTTGCTAAAAACAAAACATGATCTATCAAGCCAGGTTTCGACCTGGGACTGGATTTGCCCAGTAACAACATCAACTGCGATAATGACAGACTTCAGTACAAGACTTTTAGAATACTCTGTACAATTCTGGTTGCCCTTATATAGAATTTTTAAACTTGAGAGGGTGCAGGAAAGATTTACAAGGATATTACTGGGACTGGAGAGTTCAGTTATAGGGAGAGGCTGAATAGGCTTTTTTCCCTTGAGGTTGCAGGCTGAAGGGTGATTTTACAGAGGTTTGCAAAATCATGACATAGATAGGGTGAATAGACAAGATCTTTTCCTAGGGTAGGCGGAGCCCAAAATTAGACAGCATAGGTTTAAAGTGATTGGGGAAGGATTTAAAAAGGGACCTGAGGGGTAACTTTTTCAGCCAGAAGGAGGTGCGTGTATGGAATGAGCTGCCAGAGGTAGTGGAGAAGGCAGGTACAAGTACAACATTTAAGAGGCATCTGGATGGGTAAATTAATAGGAAGTGTTTACATTCCATGGATATGGGCCAAATCTTGGCAAATGGGATTAGGTTAGATTGGGATATGTGGTCAGCATGGACAAGGTGTCTGTTTCCATGCTGTATGACTCTACGAATCTGTAACACAGAAGACTTAGAAAAGTCTTATTTGAAACAATATTCATGTTATTTTCTACTAGGCGAATTTTTATTGTTATTCTAAGAAAATGCTTTCCACGAAATGAGGAAATGATAGATTCATTTCACATCAAATTAGCTAAAGGGCAGTTTAAATGCATATAAGTGTTGTGCAAAAATGTTTTTGATAACTCAATCAAATAAATTCTTTGTAGTACGACGTTTCTGGATAAGATACCTAACAATTATGCTCAATAAATCTGAAATAAAATGCAAGAAACAGCTTCTATTTACTCATGTGATCAGAGTTCCAATCTACTGATTAAACTCAGCCAATCAGCCAGAATGTTCCTTTACAATTGCACCATTTACACGTGTAAACAATACTAAAACTGTCTTGCTATAACTTTGGAATGAGTTTGTCCCCTCAATATGAACTAAAAGAAAACATTCATGTGAAAGAATGCTTTGCCAGCACTTAAGAGACTAAAGGACTTTCGAGTTGTTGCAAGTTAAACTTTGATATCAAGCAAACACTCGATAACCATAGGATATACATTAGAGCCTTTTAAAGGAAGATTCTGGGAATGCTGCTCCATGTGGTTGAATCCAATTTGGGATATTTTATCTAGGTCTAGGACCTGGATCCGTGAATGTGAGATTTTAAAAAAGTAACTAGGTGTACTGGATTATAAAATAATGAGAATTTTCATCAATTTCTGACAGGAACAGCCTTGTTAAAGGGGGATCTTGGTCACCAGTGTTTTAGGATACCGTAGAGTTCCAAATAAAAAATAATGATTAGAATTTGGTGTGTAATTTTCAGAATAAAACAGGTGCAAAACATAATTGTGTGTGGTAACCTGTGCCCCATCTGTGCAAGCATTAGTCCTGATGCCAAATCAATGGGACTATTTCTGAGCATCCCTTGAAATCAAAAGGCCTTACCTTTGCTAAATTCCCCACGACTAATATCCTGGAGGTTACAATTGTCTTCAACTGGACCAGCAATATAAATAAGGTGGCCACAAGAATAGTTAGAGGCTGGGAATTCAGCGAGTAACTTGCCTCCTGACGTCTCAAAGCCATCATCGACAAGGCATAAGTCCAAGAAAGTGAAAGAACAGTCTCCACTTGTCTGGATGAATACAGCTCCTACAACACTTAAACTCAGTACCATCCTAAACAAAGCAAATCATTTTATTGGCACACTCTCACATGGACTCCTGCCATCACCACTGCACTATGGGTGCAGTACATACTGTACCACCTTCTACAAGATGACTGCAGAAGTTCATCATGGCTCCTGTGACTATGTTCTAGTCCAGAGACTTCTATCTAGAATAACAAGGGCAGCAGATGCATGGAATGAAACCACGTACAAATTACTTTCTGATTCATGCACCATATTGACCTGAAACCATACTGCTGTTCCTCAGAGTCACTGGGTCAAAATCTTGGAACTCCTTGCCCAACAACAATGTAGGTGTACCTAATCCAGAAAGACTGCAGTACCAATGAAATGGCTTGTTTTGATCTGGATGGTGCTGAGTTTTTTTTTGAAAGTACTGTTGGAACTGGTTCACCTTTTCAAAGACAATTTGGGATCAGCAATAAATGCTGACTAGCCAGCATCCCTCCTATCCCTGTGAATGAATTCAAATATCCTACACAGACATCAAAGCAGGCACCAGACCCCTTGAATAAGTAAATTATGAAAAAAAAACTTCTATAGGACACTTTCCACAATCTAGTCACTTCAAAAGCCTGACAGACCTTGCTGATTTAATTTCTTTTTAGTGGCCTCTGTCACCACTAATCAAATGAGTTCTTCAATGTTTTTTCTCTTCAGAACTGTGCTCAACCATATCCACAGGAGTCACAACCAGAACTCCCACATTCCTTGCTTCAAAATCAGTTTACAAGAATATCAACAGTGTCAAGGAATGTGGTCCAAACTGATTTCCATGTAACAATGGACTTGCATCCAGTGCCAACAATTCACTAATTTCTACCTACCTGAAAGAGAATGGATATGGACCAATTTGAACCCCCATTGTCCCATTTTTCTTCACAATTAATTGTGACAATAATGCTGCAGTCCTCAGATAGTTATGTTTGTCCTGTACCTAATGATTCTCAAGACTAGTACTAGCTAACAAACCAGCTAGCTTGTTGACAGAATTGTTATAAACCATCACATTCCTTTAACCCAAAAGCATTTTACAATGGACTGAAGAAAGAATTTCTCCATAAGTATTCTCAATTACCAGGAAAGCAGAATCTGTACCCATGAGCTCCTATAACAAGGTGAACTGGTCTCTTCCAAGCTGGAAAAAAATCATATTGAAAGAAAAGTTAAAGGTGTGACAAGGAAAATGTATAAGTGAAATTTGTATCTGATCGAGGTTACTCAATCTAAATGCAAATCAAAATGGTTTCAAGGACAAGCTTAAAGTTGCAATTGTTGCACATGAAACTACTAGACAATGACTGCAGACTTTGAACATTTCCAATGTGCGTTCTTTAAAGCACAGTACTAGTTATACAGTTTATTTGTATTCACTGATTTCGCACATTATCTAAAATGATTAATGAACAATTCTACTGGCTTGATACTAACACAATGATTAGTAATCTTAAGAAACAATTAAAAGTATTAGGAGCTATGACCAAAACAGAACTGAAACTGTTTGGCATACAAAAATCCTGGTAAATGCAATTCATTCCATAGCATTTGGATAATTATACCAACGATACATTTCCACTAAAAGATTGGTACAAAATAACATATTGCTGCAAAATTGCACAATGCAGTTTTTTGCATTTACGGGTTCATATAGAGAACCAATCACAGTTATGGCATCATGAGGCAAAAACAAGTCAATGAAGGCAGAATTGTAGAAATACATTGGGCATTTTTGTCTAGGTTCATTAGATAAGGGATTGTCTTATGAGGAGAGACTGAGGAAACTGGGCCTGCGTTTTCTACAGTTTCAAAGAATGAGATGATTGCAATGAAATGTACTGAATTCTTCTGATGAGATGTACATAGGATGTCTACTCTTCCTGGTGAACCTGGAGCCAAGGGGGATAGTGTTAATTGGCCTACTCCTTGTTAGAAGATTGAGACAAGGAGGAATTTCTTCATTGAGGTTGGTGAATCTTTGGATGTCATTACTCCAGAGGACGGTGAAAGCTCAGTCATTGATTTCTGGATATTAATGACATCAAGAAAAATGAAGATAGTGTAGCAAAGTGGCATAAAGATAGTTGATCAGCCATGATCTAAGGGAACAGCAGAGTGGGCTCAACAAGTAGATTGAGCTAGTCCTATTCCTATAACAGCAACCATTCTATAGCATTAGGCAAAAGCGTAATAAATGTTTCCTTACTGTCAAAGAAATGTGTACAATAATGGGTCTCCAAAGATCGGCAAAAAGAATCTTACAAAATGCAGATTTTTCCACTCATTCAAAATTAAAAATGAATTCACTGGTTTCTTTAATTTTAATTGAACTATTACAACTGCCAAACGAGGTGGTCCAATTAATTCATTGCATCCGGAATCAAAAGCTATTAAATTGCACATAAGGATGTGCCATTATACCCTGATCAGGCATAATCTTCATTTTGCAGTTAAGAGATGGGAGTGGGAGTCTAAAATTATGGGGCTGGAAGAGCCAGCAGGTCAGGCAGCAGCCCAGGAGGAAAGTCAACGTTTCGGGATAAGCCATTCTTGTTGCACTTTTCCAGCGCCACACTTTTCGACTGACCTCCAACATCTGCAGTCCTCACTTTATCCCAGTTAAGAGATGGTGACGGGTTCAAATTAAGGCTTAAACTTCAGATTTAAATATTCTCCCTCATCAGACTTCTTGCAGATTTTTAAAAATTCTTGATAAATTATCAAAATATTAATTACTGGCAGTTTTGGAGCTGTCCTGACATAGATTCAGTGAAAACACTAATTGCTTCTCTTTCCCTGGAGTTTCTGCTCAAGCAATGGCATCTGATTGGCAGAAATACAGAAGAATATTCCTAATGTGTGTGTCACAGATTTGCCGGCTATAATGCAGCTCCAACAAGATACAAACGCATCTTCAAGCCAAATTCACCAATTAGAAGATGAAATACCAGCAATAGCTACAATTTGGCATCACTTTCTTGGAAAAAGGTAACATTCAACATATTTATATCTGAAGTCTTTCTCATAATTACGCAATATCTAGACATGTGATTTTATTTTTAGATTTGACAGATATAGTGGAGCCCTGAATGAAAAGGTGCATGTGCATCTGTTCCTTACATTTAGTTTTGTTTTAGTATTTCATCAAGCACTGGTTGTTTTAAATCATTCCAGTTAGAAACAGGAAAATGCCATTTTGAAACCTGTGCAAAGTTAATAAAAATAAAATGGCTGTAACAACTACAGAACTAATGCAGCACAATACTACTCAATATTTTAACAGATATGAGGTAGTTCTGTTGTATTGAAGAAAAGTGAGAGTACTGTAAATGCTACTCGAAAACACAGTTCCACTTTGTAACATTAAATAAGGGAAATTCCTGTCAAAAAATAAAAAAAAGGTTATTCCATCATAGAGGAGCATGTACTTAAAATATTAGATACCGAAACCTAGTAACTGATCTCAGGCTCTTCATTGACTCAGTAATGTGCAAGAATCCTTACTAGATGTGATAATAGGCACTCGCAGAGTGTGCAGTTGTAGGATACACCCCAATATTTGTGCAAGTTAGTATTGTGTTGATGATTATGGACACAAGTCTTTCTCAGAGACTGAGGTAGTAGAGATAGTGGAGGCAATAAAGTGATGAGCAACATCATCCCCATCTGTGAGCAGAGTCTGGCATCTAGAAGGTCGAGTTTCTGCATTTTTCAGGCATGAGGATTCTGAGTTTATGTTTTTTAAAGTAAAACCATTAATTGAACTTTTCCAATCCTGAATGCTCTCAAAACTATTAGTGAGCCCATGCGATTCAACAGTCTTCATCATGCTACTTTTAGTTTTAGAATGCAATGATAAGTTGCCTTGAATATCGGTGATATCCCTGTGTTTTTCTGCATCACTGCAATTCATCCTTTCATTTGCAACACGAGACAAAGAATCCTTGCAAATCTCACGAGAGTGACTATCCTTCTCAGGCAAAACAAGAGCACATTGGTTTTGAAGATCCTCATTCCAATCTTCAGCTGGTTTAACAGCAGTGCACTCACTCTCAATGTTTTCCTTTTTCTTCCCGTTTTCAGTAGATAACACAGGAATATTCTCACTGTGAAGATTTTCTGTAGATGAAACTGAGATGGACTTAAGTTGTAGATCTTCCTTACTCTGCCAGTCTCGGTCCTCACAAGTAGAGTTTCTTTCTGATGCTGACAATTCAGAATGAACGATGACTTCAGCTTCAATACGATTCACATCTGAAAGCTGGTGTTTGTTCCTTTCTGCACCCTGTTTGAAAATTTTAGAAAATAAATTAATTTACTGTGTGCATTTCTTCAATCCCTATCGGAAAGGTTCAAATTCTTATTTAAGCAACATCATGCTCTGTAATTGGATAACTTACCTGACACATGGTATGACTGAATATGACAGCCTACACCAAATTCACAAACTTCAATAAATATCTATATATACAGCAGTTCCACAAACAATGAAAATATCAATACTGAATGACAATGTGTCACTTTCTCCAGTAATATCGTTAATACACCAAATTGAAAGTGGCTGAATACTAACATAGTAATTGTTAGATTAAAAAAGACCCAAGTCCATTTGGTTCACCTTCTACTAGCCTGGTACTTGCAATTGCTAACAAATCACTACACAATCAGTCTTGATTCAATTAGTTCACAACCAAACATGAGGTGAAGCAAACATCAGTACCTGAAAGCTTTGGGAACCAAAAATTTAAAGTTATTGGTTCATTCCAAAAAGAAAAACCTAAATATTCAAAGCAAGAGTTTACACATCACCTAATCTTTGATAACTGTGTATTTACTTGCAGCAAGTTCCGTTCACTTGTTATTCTGGTGATTTCTTGCCCACGTAATGTTCTCACTAAACTGGGAACTTAAATCAAGTATGCCTGGATTAAAGCTAGTACATTAAATCCAAGCCTAAACTACAACAGAAGAGATCCATTCAGATACTATCAAATTGAAGGAATCTGTGCATTTTGCACAGATTCAATGCTTTTTGCAGATTATGAAGCAGCCATGTACACTGATGATACCCAACTCTATTTCAACATCACCTCTCAGCTCCTCTGTCTGTAAATTATCAGACCAGTTGTCAGAAATGCAGTAGGGATCAACAGAAATTTCTACCAATTAAAACTGAAGGTTGAATACACAGACTTTACTTCCCACCACAAACTCAGGTTCCCTAGCAACTGATTCCATGCCTCTCCACAGCAACTGTTTGAGGTTCAATCATAATTCACAAACCTACTGTCATATATAACTCCAAGTTGAGTTTCTGATCATATATTTACACTATGACTAAGTCTACTAAATCCACCTTTGTTACATTGCCCACCTAAATTTTTCTGTTGCTGAAACCTTCATCATATTTGTGTTACCTCTAGACTTAGCAATTCTAGACAACCCAGTGCATTTTGTCCTCCATATACTTTACTTCATCCAACTCTTTGGTGGCTGTGTCTTAACTTGCATCAAGCAACAATCAATCACTCACCATCCTTTGCTCGTCCATATGGTTCCCACTAATGCAACATCCCAATTTTTAATATCTAATCCTTGTTTTCAAATCCTTCTGTAGCCTTACTACTACCTGTGTCTGTAATTGCCTTTAACTCCATACACATCCAAAATATCTGCATGCTTATAATTCTCGCATCTTGAGCATCTATGATTTTAATTTCTCTTCAGTTATGAACACCTTAAGTTCTGGAACTCCCCCCATAAACTTCTAAATCTTTCATTTTTCCTTCAAGATAGTCCTTAAGCTTACCTCTTTGCCCAAACATTTGCTCATCCATCTGAATATTACTTTCTGTACTGGTGGAAAATCTTATTTTATAAGAAAGGAAGCAATCCAAGGTGATTTATTAGAGTAAAGGTACTACATAAATACAATTGGTTATGCTTCATTTACTCTGTATTTGCTAACTTCATATCTAGAAGGCATATTACTGAGTATTGGTGGTACTATACAAGCGAAACAACATCGCTTTTCATGCCTTTGTTTCCTTGCCTCAAATGACAACCGATGTGGTAGTTTTTGCAGGTTTTCCAATCTATGATTACCGATATCAACAACATGGGTAAACCAAAAAAGATAACCTGGACATGACACCATTCTCCTAATCATGTACCAATTTTTCACCAAAATTGCATTGGATGAACTGAAGAATACCTGTGGAAATTCACTTACAGAATACTTGACTCCATGTATCTGTTAACATTCAGCCAAATGAGGTATATAGCCAACTCCACAAATGCAAACCCACTCTATTTTCCACTCTGAAATAGTTTATATATTTTTGCTTTGACAACCTCTTAATTTCAAATTGAACCCAACTTCTCTGAAGGATATATAAGAAACAACAGAGGCAACCAATGACATACTGATACAGTGTGAAAAACAATGTTCCCATCTTGACTGAGTTCAGGATCAAGCCTCAGTACTTCATTCATTTTGCAGGCTGAATGAATCTGGCAGAATTGCACTGAGATAGCAAATTGCATCACTTGTCCATTTGTGATGAATACAGCTTTTCCAAGCACACTTTTTTGACGGTAGAGTAGAAACAAAGAGAAAAGGAAATCCATTACTCAACAAAAATTAAACAAATAAAAGTGGGCGGCACGGTGGTCAGCACTGCTGCCCCACAGCGCCAGGGACCCAGGTTCAATTCCTGCCTCAGGCGACTGACCGTGTGGAGTTTGCACATTCTCCCCGTGTCTGCGTGGGTTTCCTCCGGGTGCTCCGGTTTCCTCCCACAGTCCAAAAATGTACAGGTTAGGTGAATTGGCATGCTAAATTGCCCGTAGAGTTAGGTGAAGGGGTAAATGTAGGGGAATGGGTCTGGGTGGGTTGCGCTTCGGCGGGTCGGTGTGGACTTGTTGGGCCAAAGGGCCTGTTTCCACACTAAGTAATCTAATCTAAAAAAAGAAGTACCCATGAAAAATTTAAAATGAGGGTGCAATTTAAGTTAAAAAATGAACACAAATCTTCACAAGGCCTGCCTTGACAAGAAATTTGCCTCTAAGCTTCACGGCTCAACAGCAGCATTATACCTCATGGCTTTTTTCTCCATTCACAGTAGGTGTTGGTGGCTAGGCCAATGTCTATTGTCCACCCTGTCCTGAAGCTCAGCATTTAGAAACTAGTTTATCAGTTGAAATTTCCCTTAGGTGGTTTACAAAACAAAATCAGTTCTCCAAAGAGCTGAGAGGACTACTAAAGGTTTATCATTCAGCCTGTTCATTAGAAGGGTTTGGCAAGCCGAACAGGAGTGATGCATAACTGTTTAAGTTTCAAAGGTCTGCCACCACAGGAAAGCCATGATGTGGAGGTGCTGGTGTTGAACTGGGGTGAACAAAGATAAAAATCACATAATACCAGGTTATAGTTCAACAGGTTTATTTGCGAGTACAAGGCTTCGGTGCATTGCTCTTTCGTCAGTAGCCAGCTACCTGACAAAGGAGCAGCGCTCCAAAAGCTAGTGCTTCCGAATAAACCTGTTGGACTATAAACTGGTGTAGTGTGACTTTTAACTTTGTCCACTACAGGAAAGCATATGACAGGGAAAGAACATTGTCTTTTTCTCCTCAGCAATGGTTTCCTTTTGTGGTTTTAATGAAATATTTTTCCATTTCGAAACATTACTTAAATGTAAGCTGTTTAGAATAGCCTGGGTATTTATCCAAGCTTGAAAGCAAGTACCCTGGTGAATATTTTGTTCAGGATAGGACTGAGAACCTTATGCATAGCTGGACACAAGTAAACAAACACTCCAGTACCTTGAGCATACACCAGTCCTCTCAATGCATGACATCATTCATCATTTGTAATGTTTTTTGTATCCTATTCCACTTCAAAAGAACATGGGGAAGTGAAATAACTCCACAGATGCCAGTATCCTACCGCCAAGTCATTCTTTATTTACCCATGGGAAGTCCTTCACACAGGTCCAGCTCCCTCAGAATGTCAGAATCTCTCACTTTTTTTTCTTTTTTTTTTCCTGCAGTAATGCTTATTTTTTCCCCAGCACCCATGTTGTGTGTGTGCAGGTGAGAGACACAGTGAGAGACACAAGGTGCACGAATCTTTATTCAACTTCCACCACCAGGAAGATAGGAAAACGCCCTGACGTTTCTCTTTTATTCTGCCAGCCAATGTTCCCTGATTGGACCAGATTAACAGTCCCAATCAGGGAACTCACAGTCGATAAGATCCACCTGGCTGACGTCATTACAATCCCTACATCAACGCCTCCTTGAGTCAGAGGAGTTCTTGTAGCCTCTCCTGGGGCATTTTAACACTGGGTCAGGCTCCTATGATTCTGCATTGGATTCGGGCAGCTTGCAATAAGCAGGAGCTCGCCTCTTGCGCCTGAAATATTTTAGGAAAAATTCACTCTTCTTCTGGTGGCATAAGTGTTGATGTGGTGAGATCTGCCACACCTAAGATTCGTACGTCTCTTCAAAGCTTGATGGAGCTTTACCAAATGTTGAGGAGCAGGGTACGTTTTGCTCCTACATGGTTTGCAAGTGTGTGGCCAGGTTGTGTGAACCTTTCATAATAATTCACCAGCCAAAGAAAAGACCTAAGCTCCGGCACAGCCATGGGAGTCAGGCAACTTCAGATCGTCCTCACTTTATTTTCCAAAGGGTGTAACCGGTTTTGTTGATTCTGTAGCTGAAGTAAGTCACTTAGGGTGCCTGAAACACACATTTTTTCCTTCTTAGCCATGTGCCCACATTTGCACAAGCTAAGTGGTCCTTATTGGTCTGCCCTATTATTAGCATGTCATCTAGATAAATGACAACCCGACATTGTAAAATGTCTTCCATTGTCCACTAAGAAATTGCACAGGCTAACGATATCCCAAATGACAGTCTTGCATATTGGCACAAGTCATTATGGTATCAAACTTCTGGGAATCCTTATCTAACCGCAATTGCAAGTACACCTTTGTGAAGGACAGCCCTCTGCCAGCTTTGCATATAAATCCTCTATCTAAGGGATGGGTATATATCTACCTGCAAAAAGCAGCTTACTGTTTGTTAAAAATCTCTACAAAGGTCAACCGACCCATGGGCTTCATAATCGGTATGATGGTTTGCCCATTCCGCAAGCTGGACTGGTTTGATGATTCCTTAGTTTTCCAGCCTTTGATTTCTGCCTCTACTTTTACCCTGACAGCAAGTGGCACTGGGTAGGCCTTGCAGAATCGTGGAATTGCTCCCTCATCAACATGCAAGGTGACCACAGCTCCGTTCATAGTCCCTAAACCTTCTTGAAAGACATCAAGGTATTTATAGTTAGGACTTCACTCAGACAGCCATTTTCTAATAAAAAACTGTAGGGCGAATCTTGGTGAATCTCTCTCAATTAACTTTGCCTCTTTGAGCTTTGGCCCAAGCCTTTGACCTGAACCAGCTGTTTCTCATAAGAGACCAGAACCGAAGTCATACCTTAACCTGCAAATTTCTGTGATATAGGTTCTTAGTCCAGCTGAAGTATTGCACAAATTTAAGGGTTGCAATCCAGCATGAATTTTGTTAACTCTGTTCTGCAATCACTGAAACAGCTGCACCAGTATTAACCTCTATTAGAAACTGATTACCATTTACCCAGACACATTAAATGGCTCTGATTTGGATGTTGTTAAGCAATTTAACTGTTTCAAACCAAACGTAGGTGGACTTTTCAGAATGTGCACTCTCTTGGATACTGGCCTTTCAGTTGTCTTACTCAATTTAGGTTCAGTGGGACTTCTATGCTGTCTTGAGTCCACATATCAACAGCAACTACAATGGCTTGCCAGCTTGGATCCTGAAGAAAATTTTAACTATTTGGCTAAGGCTTAACTTTGTTTTGGAGTTTTGTTGTGGGCTGACCCAGAGTCCCTCTGCTCAGAATATGTCCAGAATGTGGCTATGCAAACGGTGTTCTCTAAGCTCAATCGGACTGGTGAGGGCATCCACTTCCAACTGAATACCCTGCAATTCATATGCTCCATTTTCTGCATGTTCCAATGATAAAGCCAGTTGTAGTGGCTGTTTGAAGTCCAGCTGAGCTTCAGCACGTAGGCACATTGGCATGGTTACATCATTAATCCCACATACCAAATGGTCTCTTAATATCTCATCAAGGGTTAAACAAACCTCTGCCAGTCATCTTAACCTAGTCAAAAATCCCAATACAGATGCTCCTAAATCTCAAATTACCAAGTAAAAGCGATAGCATCACAGAAATACATGTGGCTTGGGATTGTAATATTCCTTAACTAAAGCTGTAAATTCTTGAAAGGTTTTGCGTCTGGTGCCTCAAGGGAAGTTAGGCTCCTAATAGGGTTGGTTCTGCTAGAACACATGTTTCTTCAATGCGAATTTGCTTTAATGTGACTGAATAGTTTAGACCGTTATTTGTAGAATGCAAACTTTCCTTACTTGTGTTGGCTATACAGAGATTCCGGCCCTATTAGTTTAAATGGCACGGCTATTGCACAATTTTCTTATAACATGAGACCACATGAGAACAGAACTATCGCTTTAGATCAGAATCGACTAACTGAAAAAGCTGTGGGTTCACATGCTGTCAAGAGAATTATTCATTGCTTTTCATCTGTCCCAATGTCATTTGCCCGGAAAAACACATTCCTTCCACATACTGGGTCCAGTCTTTGACAACAGGATCAAACAAGTCAAGCCAAATAACGGCATTATGCCAGAAATGTTTACCCCAACTCAAAGATGACTGTTGCAAGTGAGTTTCTTGAAGAATGTGCTTTACTCTCGTCACCAATGAATAACTCCACAGAGGTCAGTATCCTGGCACCCAGCCACCCTTTATTTACATGTGGCAAGTCCTTGACACTGGTCCAGCTTCCTCAGAGACAGCTCTCAGAGTGTCAGAATGTCTGACACTCACCTATCGGTCAGGGCTTTCTGATTGTACCAGATTAACAACCCCAATCAAGGAATCCATATTCTATGATTTCCATCTGGCTGACCTTCTTACAATTGCTATAGAAGTGTACCAGAGGACCCAAAAAACAAAATGTCTTCAATTCTTAGACAGCTGGCAGCTCAACTGGCCATATGGTGTACAATTATGTAAATAAGCTAACTGTATTCTAGTTCTGTGATGGAGCTATTTCTTCTGAAAGAATTATTCACAAAAAACCTTCCTGGGTTTAGGAATCTGGAAAGATCAAATAAACGGATAGTTTCACTGGCTCAGAGTTTAGCAAGATGGCCCTTCCCATTCCAAAGCTTTAAAAAGGTGGTTCTCCAAAACCTGCAATAAAAAAAGACATCTGAAAGTCTTATTTCAGTTATTCTTTAGTGGGAATAGGCTAATTATAAAATAAGGAATGGTTCCTGAGTTAATTGACACAGTGAATCTCCTAATTCAAGTAAAACGTGACTTATCACATATCCAGGATTCTTTAGAGCTCTTGCTTGTGTTTCTTACAGTATGTTGACAACATGCACTGCTCACTGACATGGTTCTTACCAGATAAAGAGAATTTCTTAGCAAGTTAGCCAAGTGTTTTAAAGGCAGGCCAGAATATGCAGTGCATGAACAAATAACAGTATTCAAAGTGCATAGGGCAGTGGTTCATGCAACAACTTCACACATTTTGAGATGCAAGAAGAAAAGTAATCACGATATTTTCATTATGACTCCCTTAAAACTTAAAGACAGCATTTGTGCGTGCATAAAACAACTTTTGATAAAACAAAAAAATAACATGTTTGGAGAGAAACAGAGGAAAATTTTATCACCAGTTTACCAAAGAATCAGTCACAGAAAAACACAGTATTTGAAATGTGGCCATATAAAGCCACATAAGAAAGGATAAAGCCATCAAGTTAAACATTATGGTGTCAAAACTATGACTATTGAATGTACTCAATTGATTCTCCTGGTTACTTTTCCTAATTCTTCATGTTCGATGAGACAGATGAAACACTATAGAAGAAATAAAACATCTTTCAACATTTTCCCTTCTGTAGGAAACAGACAATACAATGTTTTTGACTATCAATATTTCAGCTAATTCCTAATTTCTATTCCCATATCCTGCTATTTTCACAAGATAACAAAGCATACCTTTAAATGTATCTGAATATCATCATCTGGAAAATGTGTATCCATAAGTACTTGAACCTCAGTGAGTTCAGTTATCTTGACAGGCAGGGGCAGATCTTCAGCTGGAGAGATTAGTGTTTCCAGCTCATGTGCGTGGGGTTGGGAAATACTGTGAGTTGAAGACGTTTTCCTTGCCCTGCGATAGTGAGCATATTCAGCAGTCAGGTGGATATCTGGGCCTGAGGAACCTTCACTGTTAACGAAAGGATATATATAAAGCTATTTATACTCATTTACTTCAGCATTAACCAAATAACTGCTGGAAGATTACTTATAATCTTTTCACACAGAACTGCCTTTTCTTCCCTGATGTGACTTTGGCTGTAACTAAATAAAATTAATTGCCATATTAAATGGTTACTGCATGCAGATCAGGTGGGAAATTTATTTTAAAAATGGGAGTGGGGGAAATCCACTTAGTAGGTAACTCTTCTAAGTTTCTCATGTTTGCTCTTGAACTAGCATAGGAAGAGATCTAAGAACATGCACTTCTCTAACGATAATAATATACAAGCTGACAAAACCAGAGGCAGATGATGGGAAGAAAGAAAACTTCATTCAGAATAACTTTTAGGAATGCACTTCAGAGGAAAGGAAATTAAATTCCAAGAATTTTTAAAAATTTTGCTCACTGGTTCAGTTGTGCAGTGTGTTATAACAACGGTTTTCATCTCTGGAACTTGAATCAGAGTAATGGATTAAAATTCTCTGGCATCTCATAAATCCAGTGAAATTTGTCTCAATAGTCTTAACTCAGTGCCAAGTGAATGCTGCTTCACAGCTATTCACAATTAAATTGGTGCTTCCATTCAGATTCCACAAGAATGAGATATGCAATAGACTTGCTGTTCTGTGATTGGGCACAAGCTAAATCAGAAAGGAAGGAAGTAGAGGTATATCGTTTATCTACTACTTGCAGAAAAATCATAAATGTGTTCTTCATATTGTATTTGTGTTCATACTGTACTACAAAGGCAAAATAAAGGAAGCCTTTTCCAATAGAGCAGTTAATAGATGCATTTATACTTAATTTGTGTGCTTGATACTGATTTGCAAGCAAAACACCCATGAACTGTTCTTTTACATTCCATTCTTTAACATTCACTGGTATCGTATGTCTTGACAAGCACGTACAACGACTTCAAATAAAAATGGAAAAAATTATTTCACATATTTCAGTGCAAAAATGTTGTTAATGTTTTCCAATACTAAATATTGATCTGTGGTATCATAATTGTGGAAGCTGTCAGTGCACAGATGTTCTGTTGTTAAATTAAACTTGGGGTAATATCCCAAATTATTTAATGCACATTAGCACAGTGCTAATCCATCAGTGAAATTGTTAACTAATACACACCAACAACACCTGAACATCTTATTGCAGATTAATCAATTCAAAATGAGTAATAACACAAATACATTATGCTACACTTGGCTCTTTACCTCCGCTTGCTGTTGCAGAAACTGGCACAGATGCAGAAGAGAATGCAAAGGAGTCCGAGACAAACACCCACAATGATGCCTGTCACTGAATGTACATCAAGAAGGTCATGCAGCCCTGATATCAAAAGACCAGTCAGAAAATTCTGTTAAGTATTTCAGTGATTATAAAATTGAAGGTGTACACCATCACTCCAGTGATATAACAATCATTAACTTAATTCAAGTACTCACCACAGTTTCAAAGCACAGATCTTTATTTAACTCCATGAAAGGAGCCTTGTTAGGTTGAATATTCTTAAACACTTCACAAAAGTTTCATATTTTGTAGAAATGCAAACACTTCACCACTTTAGATAACAGATTAATGGCCTCCAGTTTCAATTTGTTGAATGTTACATCATTCGTTCTGTATCATTGGGCAGCAATTTAACACTAGTAGCGAATGAAGCCCTAAGCAATCGCACTGAGATGTTTCAGCAGTCAAAGGATAGCATAAGCATTAATAATGTTGATCAGTATAGCTCGCATTCCACGACAATACATACCAACATCTCTGATAAGGGTAATTTATTTGTAACATTTGCTGAAAGGATATGTTTGGGATTTCCTATTCCTGATAGCTGAGAGATGGGCTGATTTACACCCAATACCCTAACCCCATCTTAACACGATAACTTCTTGGGTCAGAGGTCATTGTGTGTGTGGGATACTGTTGGTGACGTCTATGTGGGTCTACCACTGCAACTGTGTAGAATTTTGCTGTGCAGCACTAAGTGAGCCAAGAAGACACTTAAAAAGGTAGCAGTTTAAGGCCTAAGCAAAGACCCAAGCCACCCGCAGCCAAGAGAACAGGATAAAATGACCTCACTATCACTATCCCAAAAGAAGAATGATGATAAGAGGGGTGAATCAGACTGAATACTTGCTCACCAAACTGAGATGTGATAGATGTCCACATATTGTGCCCCAGCAAGGAGTCATATCTTGTGGGAGAACAAGGCAGAGGATTTTCATAAGAAAAACAAAAACATTGAAGCATGCCTTCACAAAACATTGGGTTTGATCATGTCAATAACAGAAATCTGGTTGATGCATTACAAAAAAGTAATTTATGAACTGCGCTTGGGAATTGAACTTTATTGCACACTATGATCCTGACACAGAAGCTGCACAGCACCTTAAACAGCCAACATGACAGACTTTTTCCTTGACTTAAAAGCAGACAATGCTTGATATTGCAGGCAGTTGTGGCTTGGCAGTGTTTTAATACACTACACTTATGATTGGAATTTATCTAATTTGAATTTTCTTTGGCTTATTACTACTATTCACTACTCTACACGTGTTTTGCAACACATATCTAATCATTGTGAATGCTCAAGACAAAGATGGATAGATTTCTAAATACTAATGACATTAAAGAATATGAGAATAACAAGGGAAAATGGCATTGACGTAGATAATTTAGCCATGATCTAAAATGCTGGAGCAGGTTCGAGGCGCTGAGAAACCTACTTGTGTGTTCCGATATCCAAATTATCCAAAACTAAAGTACTGTCAAAACGTACCTAATATTCCTTCAGACAGAGTTTGCACATCTTTTGCTGTAGAGTATGGTCCTGTTCCGACAACTGTCTTTGCACCCATCTTGAAGAAGTAGCGAGTGTCACTCTCTAGTCCCTGTACATCAGTACTGAATATGTGTCCTAAACATAACAAAATGATGAATGAAGACATGTACAACATAATAGTTATTATCAACCTAACCCAAATGTTCCCTTGAGACATTCCTAAGACATGGCACTGCTTCACTGAGCCAACACTTACTATTGATAGAGATCTATAAAGTTGATCTTTCTTCATCACATGGTCTTACTTTGAACTTGAAAGTTCATAATCCCTTCCATTGATGCAACTCCTTTTTTTTTCCCCAAAAAGATCAATTAGCATCTATGTTGCAAAGTCTTGGACTACAATTACACCATGTAAGACTGCATTTCACTCAGTTTTGGTGAAAAGCAGAGTCCAACCTGATAACAGGATAATGCAGATTGGACTTTGAAAATGTGCGTCTTGCTGCAGTTCAGAGTGTTTTAGCTTTACACCATCACTAATCTTATGAATGAACGTATCGTAAGCTGGACAACCAAATGGCTATGTCCCAAATTCATTGACAGGAGACTCAAATTAATAAAAGTTGACTTGAGATTACAAGATTTAATCTAATTTTTGAGTTACTACAGAAACAAGAAATAACAGACAATGACCACAATTTTACATTGATTAAGAGTGGATACAATTTACCCACAGTCGAAAAGTGTGGTGCTGGAAAAGCATAGCAGGTCAGGCAGCATCCGAGCAGCAAGAGAATCAACGTTTCAGATGAAGGGCTTATGCCCAAAACATTGATTTCACTGCTCCTCAGATACTGCCTGACCTGCTGTGCTTTTACAGTAGCACACTTTTTGACTCTGACCTCCAGCATCTGCAGTCCTCATTTTCTCCCATTTGCCCATAGTCATAAATCTCTTTACAAAGCTATGTTACTGAAAGTTACTCTTCAAACTCATTCCTAGGCACCCAGGGTTAAGTTGACTATCAGCTGGTTTGCGATACAGAATGACACAGGTTCAATTCTCATATTGGTAGAGATCACCATGAAGATCCACCTCCTCAGTTTTGCCCTTCACCTGAAGCATGGTGACCACTAGTCATCCTCTTTCTCTAATGAGAGAGTAGCTCAATGGTCCTCTGGCACTATGGCAATATCACTTCTACATAATTTGAAGTAGAGTTAAAGAGTTTTATCACTGTCCTGATTTACATTCATCCCTCAGTTAACACGAGGAATGCAGATTATTTGGTTTTTTTTTCTTACCTGGTTTGCTATCTCTAATTTGACAGTCACATTTGGCTACACTCCAAAACGAATTCATTAGCTGTCTTTTTTTTGAGGATGTCTTGAAGAGATAAATGATATTACATCATTTCATATCCTTCTCTAAAGAAAAGAAGCTCTCAAATAGTTTAGCCTTGATATCAGGAATGATTTGGTCATCAGTTAACACAACGTATTCTACCTGCAACCACAAAGATACAAGGTAACCTCTCCCCTAACCTGAGGCAGGGTGACCTTCAGGTTAAGCCAGTTGTCTCTGTCTAATGAAAGTGCAGTCCTTTGATCTTGTACATCTACAGTGATATATTCAATATATATATATATATATTTAAAGGTAAATATTTAAATTATCTTCAATTAGCTTTGACTTGATCAGATTTGAATGATTTGAGACATAGTCCAACATAGAGAAATGTGTATGTAAATTAGTTAACTTTAAACACAAAATTGATCGAATTGTAATTGGTATCGAATGAGCTGGGTATGTTTAATCAACTATGATCTCAATATTTTTATAGGTTCTTCACCTTGCAATTGCATAATAATAACTAGATCAAATTTTATAACCACTCCTAGATCTCAACGCTATGGCATTTATCTTGTGTGGCACATTCAGATAATAGAACATTAGCATTTACTGGAGATAAAAAAGTTTTTTTTTTCAATTTAAAATCATTTTTGACAACCTTTCCCAATAATCACCTTCCTTGGATAGTGAATTCCACAAGTCATCAGGTTGTGTGTAGTTTGCATTATACAAAATAACGTATTCAACTATAATGCCATTTGGTTCAGTTGGAGGCAGCCATCGAACTCTGACTGAATAGGCATTAAGTGGATTCAACTTCATGTCTGATGGAGGAGTTGAAGGTTCTGAAAAGAAGAAGAACTGTTAAGAAACTAATACGCACTTAGATATGTTACTGAAAGAAAAGTTTAAGAATTCACATTAATTGTCTTGACTCTGCTCATTATCCGATTATTAGTCAAGACAAAGTGAATGAAAAGCAGTTTGATAGTACATCCATTTTAATATTAAAAGATAGTGTCAACACATGCTTCCAGAAGTTAGAGAAACAGAATAAGTATTTTCATTTGAGCTGAGCCAGTTTACTTGACACCACTAAGTTACCCTGATTTACCTTGTTATTTCTAGCAGCCAGCTGTGAAAAAGCACACAGTTTAGAGGTAGGTTACCTTACCAGAATAATAACTATCAGAACAGAGACTGTGATGGGCCTGAAGTGATGACATGGAGTGTAAAACAAAAATCCTTTTTGAAAAGAACGTGCTTTGAAATTTTAAATTTCTTATCTTCAAGTCAAAAAGGAGCCTGCTAGAGACCTCATGTGAAATCTACCAGCAGGACATAAATATGTACAGATATATTCAATGTTTCTGACTTCAAACAGGTGACAAGTTGTTTTCTGGTCCAAACACCCTTTAGATGACACAAGATTTGTGATTACTTATTATAGGAAACTTTCCTTAGATTCAATAAACATATTATTAAAAATAAACCTTCAATTGAGTTACTCTGATTTAAAACATTCCTTGGGATTCACTCAACTGGAAGATATATCTTGTTAAGTTGCAAATATATTGCATGCACAATATTATTGAAAAATGCAAGGCACAAGCGTATTTCTCCTAAAAAATGAGCAGAAATCCACACAATACTTTTACTGAGAAAAAACGCAAGATTTTATTGAAACACTATTCAATGCTTTTTCCTTCATTATCTGCATCTAAGATTTTATGGGAGCTTTGAAGGTGCTTCTCCAGCAGCACTTTCCAAACCCACGACTTCTATCAATTAGAAGGACAGTGGCTGCAGATATCCTAAGCTTAACACTAATACCAGCAGATACAAGATATCCCCCTCAAGCTGCGAAACATCCTGACCTCGAACTAAATTGCCATTCCTTCATTGTTGTTGGTCAAAGTCCTGGGCATTCCCTTCCTAATAGCACTGCAGGTATTCCTACTTCCCAAACACTGTAGCATCTCATTTTCTCCACAACAATTAGGGATGAGCAATAAATGCAGGCACACACAATGATGCTCATATCCCATGAATAAATAGAAATACAGAGTCTAGATTTAGCACAAATATGTTATTAGAGATATGCTCATGTAAACTTGGAAACATAATGTTCTGACCATCTAAAATGCCATTTAAAATCCCAGCCAGTCAATAACCAGCAGGAAAAACTGCAAAGTCATGTGCAAAAAAGTGAAATGCATGCAACTAATTTAAACCAGTGTGGACCAGAATACAGGCAATTATGATATATTATAAACTGTGACTTGAAATGGAAAATAAGTCCTACTTGATTTCAGCCCCAATCAAATTTATTTATGGATTTAGGATGGATGTTGTAAGTTTTCAGCAAAGCTGTCCAGAGTTTAAATTCAACATTAAAAAAGACGTGGAGCTTCTCTTCCATTCACTGGCCAGTCCTCATGCCAAATGCCAAGTGCAATAAATATCCATATAAATACCTGATGTCAGGATTTCTGCGGTACATCTCTGAAGGATTTAATAGGCACATATTACAAAGGTTTTCTGGCCAATTTATTGACAGATATACCGCACATTAGGCTACTTACTAAGATAAGAGGTCAGAGTTTTGGTAGCAACATGATAGTATGATTAGAGGCTAATTAAGAGAAGGCAGAGTTGGAATTGGGCGGGGGGGGCCTTTTCAGGATAATAGCGTGTAACTAGCAGTGTGCTACAGGACCACAATTATAAATAACACATACTAATGACTTGGATGAGGAAAGTCTATATACTACCATCAAATTTACAAATAACACAATAATAGGCAGGAGGGCAAGTCATGAAGATGAAACAAAGAGGTTGCAGAAGGGTATATAAGCTAATGGGCAAAAACTTGGCAGATGCAACTTGATGTGGGGGAATGTGTAGTTATGCACTTTTGCAGGTAGAATACAGGAACTGAATATTATTTTAATTTAGAAAGTTCACAAAAGGCTATGGAACAGAGGGACTTGCGAGTCCTTATTTATGAATCACAAAAAAAAACTAGCATCAAGTTCAGCAGGTAATAGGGAAAGCAAATGAGGTGTTAGCCTTTACTTCAAAGGGAATGGAGTATAGTACAAGAGTAGTGAAATATTGCTAAAACTACGCAAGGCATTAATCACACCACAGCTGGAAAACTGAACAGTTTTGGACCCGCTAGCTGTAGATTGGAAGGAACAAATTGCTTTTAGTGGAGTGATATGCTCTTCTTGTCAGATGTGGGAGTTTCAGGAGAGTTAAGAGTTAGCGAGGATTATACCTGCAATAAATGTTGATGGTTGTGAATCCTGACAGATCGAATGGATCAGTTGGAGCAACAATTAGAGGCAATGAGGAATTTACAAGAGATAGGCGATGTGATGGATGGCAGTTAAAAGGGAGAAAAGCCGCAGATACAGTCATGTAGACGGGTTAACTTCAAGGAAGGTAGGAGGTTAGTACAGGAACATTCTGTGGCTATCCCCATTTCAAACAAGTATGCTGTTTTGGAAAATGTAGGGGGAGGTGATGGACTTTCAGGGGAATGTAGCACGAACAACCAAGCTCCTGGTCTCAAGGCTGGCTCTAATGTAATGAGGAGTACATCAGGTTCCAAAAGACCAATTGTGTTATGAGACTCTCCAGTCAGGGGTACAGACAGATATTTCTGCTGCCAGCACGAAAAATCAAAATGGTGTGTTGCCTCCCTGATGCCAGGATCAAGGATGTCTCAGAGAGGGTGCAGAATATTCTCAAGGGGGAGGGGGACCAGCAGGAGGTCATTGTACACATTGGTATCAACGACATAGGAAAGGAAAAGGATGAGATTCTAAAGGGAGAATATAGAAAGTTAGGCAGAAATTTAAAAAGAGGTCCTTGAGGGTAGTAATATCTGGATTGTTCCTGGAGATAAGAGCCAGTGAGGATAGGAATAGGAGAATAGAGCAGATGAATGTGTGGTTGAAGAGCTAGTGTATGGAAGAAACAAACAGATTTTTGAATCATTGGAATCTCTTCTAGAGTAGATGTGACATGTACAATTAGGATGGATTGCACTTGAATTGGAAGGGACTAAGAGACTGGCAGGGAGATTTCCTACAGCTGCTCAGGAGGATTTAAAATAGTAAGGAGGGGGGTTGGGACCCAGGGTGATACTGAAGAAAGAGATCAATCTGAGACTGGTACAGTTGAGAAAAAAGCAAGTCAAACAGTTAAGGCAGGCAGGGACAAAGCAGAGAACAAGGTAGGACTGATAAATTAAATTAAACTGCAATTATTTCAATGCAAGAGGCCTAACAGGGAAGACAGATGAACTCAGGGCATGGTTAGGAACATGGGACTGGGATATCATAGCAATTACAGAAACATGGCTCAGGGATGGACAGGACTGGCAGCTTAATGTTCCAGATACAAATGCTATAGGAAGGACAGAAAGCCATGCGAGAGAGGAGGGGGATTGGCGTTTTTGATAAGGGATAGCATTACAGCAGTACTGAGGGAGGGTATTCTCAGAAATACATCCAGGGAAGTTATTTGGGTGGAACTGAGAAATAAGAAAGGGATGATCACCTTATTAGGATTGTATTATAGACCCCCTAATAGTCAGCAGGAAATTGAGAAATTTGGAAGGAGATCTCAGTTATCTGTAAGAATAATAGGGTGGTTATGGTCGGGGATTTTCCAAACACAGACTGGGACTTCCATAGTGTTAAGAGTTTAGATGGAGAGGAATTTGTTAACAGTGTACAAGAAAATTTTCTGAGTCAGGATATGGATGTACCTACTAGAGAAGATGCAAAACTTAACCTACTCTTGGGAAATAAGGCAGGGCAGGTGACTGAAGTGTCAGTGGGGGCACACTTTGGGGCCACTGACCATAATTCTATTAGTTTTAAAACAGTGATGGAAAATGATAGACCAGATCTAACAGGTGAAGTTCTAAACTGGAGGAAGTTCAATTTTGATGGTATTAGGCAAGAACTTTCAAAAGCTACTGGGCGCCAACGTTTGCAGGTAAAGGGACAGTTGGAAAATGAGAAGCCTCCAGAAGTGAGATAATGAGGGTCCAGAGACAGTATACTCCTGTTGGGGTGAAACAAAAGGCTGGTATGTGCAGGGAGGGTGGTACGGGTATGGAATGAGCTGCCAGAGGATGTGGTGGAGGCTGGTACAATTGCAACATTTAAGAGGCATTCGGATGGGTATATGAAAAGGAAGGGTTTGGAGGGATATGGGCAGGTGGGACTAGATTGGGTTGGGATATCTGGTAGGCATGGACAGGTTGGACCGAAGGGTCTGCTTCCATTCTGTACATCTCTACGACTCTAAATCAAGGGTTTGGTTAAGAAAAAGAAGGAAGCATATGTCAGGTATAGACAGGATAGATTGAGTGAATCCTTAGAAGAGTATGAAGGCAGTGGGAGTATACTTAAGAGTGAAATAAAGAGGGCCAAAAGGGGACATGAGATAGCTTTGGCAAATAGGTTTAAGGAGAATCCAAAGGATCTTTACAAATACATTAACGACAAAAGGGTAACTAGGGAGCGAATAGGGTCCCTCAAAGATCAGCCACAGGACAAGGAGGAGATATGAAATGAGTATTTTGCATCAGTGTTTACTGTGGAGAAGGACATGGAAGACATAGAATGTGAGGAAATAGATGGTGACATCTTGAAAAATATCCATACTACAGAGGAGGAAGGTGGATAAATCCCCAGGACCTGATCAGTGGGAAGCTAGGGAAGTGATTGCTGGGCCTCTTGCTGAGATATCTGTATCATTGATAGTCACAGGTGAGGTGCCAGAAGACTGGAGGTTGGCTAATGCGGTACCATTATTTAAGAAAGGTGATAAGGACAAGGCAGGGAACTACAGACCAATAAGCCTGACTTTAGTGGCGGGCAAGTTATTGGAGGGAACCCTAAGGGACAGGATTTACACGTATTTGGAAAGGCAAGGACCGATTAGGGATAGACAACATGGCTTTGTGCGTGGGAAACCATGTTTCACGATTGAGCTTTTTGAAGAACGAACGAAGAGGATCGATGAGGGCAAAGCGATGGACGTGATCTATGTGGACTTCAGTAAGGCGTTCGAAAAGGTGCCCCATGGGAGATTGGTTAGCAAGGTTAGATCTCACAGAATACAGGGAGAACTAGCCATTTGGATACAGAACTGGCTCAAAGGTAGAAGAGGATGCTGGTGGAGGTTTGGTTTTCAGACTGGAGGCCTGTGACCAGTGGAGTGCCACAAGGATTGGTGCTGGGTCCACTGCTTTTGGTCATTTATAAAAATGATTTTGATATGAACATAGGAGGTATAGTTAGTAAGTTTGCAGATAACACCAAAATTGGAAATGTAGTGGACAGCGAAGGTTAACTCAGATTACAATGGGCTGAGAAGTGGCAGTTGGCATTTAATTCCGATAAATGCAAAGTACTGCATTTTGAGGAAGCAAATCTTAGCAGGACTTAAACAGGAATGATAAGGTCCGAGGGAGTGTTGCTGAATAATGAGACCTTGGAGTGCAGGTTCATAGCTCCTTGAAAGTAGAGTCGCAGATAGATAGGATAGTGAAGGAGGCATTTGGTATGCTTTCCTTTATTGGTCAGAGTATTGAGTACAGGAATTGGGAAGAAGGGCTCATGCCCGAAACATTGATTCTCCTGCTCCTTGGGTGCTCCCTGACCTGCTGCACTTTTCCAGCAACACATTTTCAGCTCTGATCTCCAGCATCTGCAATCCTCACTTTCTCCTACAGGAATTGGGAAGTCATGTTGCGGCTGTATAGGACTTTGGTTAGGCCACTTCTGGAATATTGTGTGCAATTCTGGTCTCCTTCCTATCCGAAGGATGTTGTGAAACTTGAAAGGGTTCAGAAAAGATATACAAGGATGTTGCCAGGGTTGAAGGATTTGAGCTATAGGGAGAAGGTGAGAGAGTCCAGAACTAGAGGAGATAGGTTTAGGGTGAATGGGAAAGATATAAAAGGGACCCCAGGGGCAACGTTTTCACACAGAGGGTGGTGTACGTATAGAATGAGCTGCCAGAGGAAGTGGTGGAGGCTGGTAATATTGCAACATTTAAAAGGCATCTGGATGGGTATATGAATAGGAAGGGTTTGGAGGAATATGGGCCAAGTGCTGGCAAATGGGACTAGATTAAGTTGGGATATCTGGTTGGCATGGACAAGTTGGATCAAAGGGTCTGTTTCCATGCTGTACATCTCTATGACTCTATGAAAGATATAATGGCATTGGAGGGGGTTCACTAAGCTGGTACCAGGTACAGAGGGCTGCCTTATGAGGAGAGGTTGAATAAATTGGGCTGTATTCATTGAAATATATAAGAATTTGAGGTAGCCTTATCGAAACTCTGAAGATTCTTAGGGGACTTGACAGGGTAGGTCCAGAAAAGTTGTTTCCTCTTGTGGCAGAATCTTGGACCAAAGGGCATAATCTTAGAACAAGGGGGTTGTGCATTTCAGACAGAGATGAAGAGGAATTTTATAAGGCTGTGAATCTGTGGACTTCATTATGGTAGAGGGCTGTCAAGGCTGGGTCATTAGGCATTTCAAGGCTGAGGCACTGATTTGTAATCAACAAGGGAATCATGGGTTTAGGAAAGGGTTATACGTTGGGCAATTAGCCTGGCATGTGTTTGTCACAGTGAAAGAACTTTACAAGGGATTGAATCCCGCAACTCTGTCAGGCTGCATTAATATCATTACTGTACTACAGCTTGATGAAAGTCTCCATGTACAAAGTTAAAAACACGCAACACCAGGTTATAGTCCAACAGATTTAATTGGAAGCACTAGCTTTCGGAGCACTGCTCCTTCATCAGGTGGTTGTCAACTGTTGGACAATAACCTGGTGTGTGTATTTAACTTTAGACATAAGTGACAGTGTATGGAAAAGTCATGGAGCAGCTAGAACTCAAACTTCTCTTTTCTCTTTGAAGTTGAATTGGTTATGTGAAGTACTAGAAAGAGTGGTTGCCCTCAGCAATTCTGCCATATTATTATCGGCATTACAGCATGCCTGCAAGTGAATACAGGCATTCCATGGGAAAGCTCAGTGTGCTCTGTTCCAGAGAAAAAGTGGTGGACATAGAAATCAATGGAGAACCTGTGTAACTGCAGATGAAACTTGGAGAGAATAGTGAAGCATTTTTTGTTGAAGAAATACCAAATAAAAAGGAAGGCAGCTTCAAAGGGGTCTGGAGCAGCGGTGTCTTCAGAGGCAGCATTGCTACAGAGTTGGCCAGCCTTTCAGGTGGGGACCTTCACTCTGGCAGTTGGTGGAGCCTGGAGCAGGACTGTAGCGGCAGAGGAGGAAACGTTGCACTCTCTAAGTTATTTTTTATTTTAAGTTAAATAAGAACGGCACCAATGTATGGCGATGGTGTGAACATTTCACTGATTCAATGAAAAGGCAGGAAAGTAGAGTTGAGGACTATCAGATCAGCCATGATCTCACTGAATGGTACAGCAGACTCTGGATTAACTGTCTAATTCTGCTCCTACACCTTATGGTCATATTTTCTGCTTTCTCTTTCAGACTTGTGTACAATATTTACTGATCAATCAGATTCACAGTGGATCACTTCTCAGCTGACTTTTAGGAGGATGCCAACCTACAGAGGGATGTTGAGCAAGAGTCAATGACAGGGGACTAGACCTTCCTGCAGCACTCAGATGCAGGTGTCATTATCTCACTTTGGCAGAGACCATGCTGGTGGAGCCTTCTCTCCACGCCTGTCAATCAGACAACATTCAGTGATATCATGGTGAGATGTGACTGTCTAGCTAACTTATGCTGAAAGATTTTTCAGAAGCACTCCAGTCACAGCAGGTCACATCTTACATGGCACTACACAAAAATAAATTGGCAAAATGACCACAAATCAATATTGCCTGATTGGCTACATTCTTCAACATGACAGCATTTTTGAAATTCTGATTCAGTTCTCTAGACAAAAAAGCCCAGCAGGAACATAGCAAAATGATTGTCATGACCTTCTTTATCATAGCCTAGCTCTGCAATAGTCTTCAGCAGTTGTCTGAAAATTAGCTGTATTCACTTGCAGGCATGCTATAATGCCGATAATAATATGGCAGAATTGCTGAGGGCAACCACTCTTTCTAGTACTTCACATAACCAATTCAACTTCAAAGAGAAAAGAGAAATTTGAGTTCTAGCTGTTCCATGACTTTTCCATACACTGTCACTTATGTCTAAAGTTAAATACACACACCAGGTTATTGTACAACAGTTGACAACCACCTGATGAAGGAGCAGTGCTCTGAAAGCTAGTGCTTCCAAATAAATCTGTTGAACTATAACCTGGTGTTGCGTGTTTTTAACTTTGTACAGCCCAGTCCAACACTGGCATCTCCAAATCACTTATGTCTAAGGTTTCCTTTCTCTTTACTTTTTCTTGTATTTTTTTAAAATACATCCTTTCAATCTTGGGCAAGATTAATGGGTTGAGATGCCGTTTAAAGCTCTTTCTGAAAAGTTTTGTGAATCACCCCATCTGAGAACCTACCTGAATTGCCCCATGCCTTTAAACTAATTTTTTCTGCAAATCAGTATATATCAGAAAACTGAATGCTATTGGATGGGATTTGCACCAGCTCTTAACTTTTTAGGTCTGAACTAAACCTGAAGATGAAAACTGGCCTCAAACTCTCCACAGATTGGAATCAGTGAGTGTGCAACTTATCTTACATGAGGGCTTCTCAAACTGGGGGTTGCTACCAGCCGACAGTGAACAGCTGCAGGGAAGCTTTAAATCTTTAAACACTTCTCAAACTGTGGGTCATTGCCTAATTAACCCAACATTGAAGCCTGTCTTAGGAATTACCAATATAAACTCAGGAGCATTATTTGTAATTATAAAACACATAATTAATAATGTAAAAACATTGTACTCACTGTCAGACAAGGTCAGCCCCTCTATAATGCCACTGAAAGGCCCATCAACACCAATTCCATTGGACTGGACTGCAAATTCGTATCTGGTAAAGGGCTTCAGGCTAGTGATAAAAATCTCTTCTTCAGAGCTAGAAATAGCCAAAAAGATTGAATGCTGGAAAGGAATTTTAACATGCAAGTATTGATAGATACACAATGTAAAGTGTTTTTATTATTACACCTTTTACACTTTAGTTCAATTGGTATCACTCTCCCAAATTAAGTCAGAAGTATGGGAGTTCAAGTTCCATTCCAATACTTGAGCAAAAAACTGAGCTGACAGCTCCACTACAATAATGAGAGTGTGACATGCTATTGGAGGTACTTTCTTTCAGACAAGTAGATAGAACTCTTCTACCTTTCAGGTGAACACAAAAGGCCATATTTTGAAGAATAGGAGGGGAGTTATGCCCAATATTCTAGCCAATATTAATCCCTTAATCAACTTCCCAAAAGAAATTATTTAGTCATCACCACATTGTTGTGTGCAAAACTGCCCACTGAATTACCTACATTCCAATGTCGGCACTTCAAAATGCAGTTTCATCAATTACAAAACACTTTTATACAAAAGTGCTACTTACAGTTACTCCTGAATGGGATCCTTCAAGTGTGGTTCCATGGTCATTGCTGCTCAGGGTCTGTACTGGGGGAGAGGGCTCTTTATTCACTGGACCCAGAATCACCTGCTAGGACTGTCACTTCTGGTTGTACTGTGTTTGCTGCATAGTGGAAATTTTGTTTTGGGGGGGGTGGGGGGGGGAGAGGGAGAAGAGAGAGAGCGGGAAGGTGTCATGGCTTCCCCCCATTTTCTGGCTGTCAATACCTCTGCAATTAACTCAGGCTATCACTCAGTGGGCTATTCCTCTTGGCTAGCTGTGGCACTTTGATCTTCCACCTCATGACCAGCAGGTGTTAGACATGGCTAAGCTCAGATTACGATTTGTGGCTGGTACAGCAACACAGAGTGCTGAGCTTGGTATTGATCAGTGTCTTTAGGCCAACAGGTTCTGAATGGCTGGGGTCCTGTGGTCAGCTGAGAGGGGTGGCTGTATCATATTCAGGTGGACTCTGCAGGGTGTCAAAGTCATTAGGGAGAGTGCAGCATGGCTGAGGGCAGTCAGTCTGGGCCATGAAAGGTCAAGGTGCCCTGATGCAGACAGTGAGCAACAGTGCAGCACAGAGAAAAGTCTCAAATCAGAGTGGGAAAGGTTGTGCCAAAATGACAAATGCGGTTAGGTACAATAAAATGAATTTCATGACACTTAACATGATTCTCGATGCACGCTTGCTCACTCAGCTGGAAGGTTTGTTTTCAGACGCTTCGTCACCATACTAGGCAACATCAGTGAGCCTCCGGTGAAGCACTGGTGGTATGGTCCACTTTTTGTGTGTTTAGGTTTCCTTGAGTTGGTGATGTTATTTCCGGTGATGTCATTTCCTGTTCTTTTTCTCAGGAGGTGGTAAATGGGATCCAAGTCAATGTGTTAGTTCATAGAGTTCTGGTTGGAATGCCATGCTTCTTGGAATTCTCGTGCAGGTCTCAGTTTGGCTTGTCCTAGGATGGATGTGGTGTCCTTCCTCATCTGTATGAGAAGATACTAGTGAGAGTGGTTAGTTGATGTTCATTTATTGTGGTGGCTAGTTTGCTGCTTGTTTGTTCAATGTAGTATTTGTTACAGTTCTTGCAAGGTATTTTGTAAATGACATTAGTTTTGCTTGTTGTCGATATCGGGTGTTTTAAGCTCACTAGCTACTGTTTTAGTGTGTTGGTGGGTTTGTGGGCTACCATGACGCCAAGAGGTCTGAGTAGTCTGGCAGTCATTTCTGTGATGTCTTCGCTGTAGGGGAGAATGGCTCGGGTTTCTGGATGCGTTTTGTCTGCTTGTTTGAGTTTGTTGCTGTGAAATCAGTGGACTGTGTTCAATGGGTACCCATTCTTTTTGAATACACTGTATAGGTGATTTTCCTCTGTTCTTCATAGTTCGTCTGTGCTGCAGTGTGTGGTGGCTCGTTGAAATAATGTTCTTATGCAGCTTTATTTGTGGATGCTGGGATGATTGCTTCTGTAGTTCAGTATTTGATCTGTCTGTGTTGTTTTCCTGTAGATGCTGGTTTGAAGTTCCCCAGTGGCTGTTCGCTCTACTCTGACGTCTAGGAATGATGGTTTGTTGTTGTTTTCCTCCTTTTTAGTGAATTTTATGCCAGTAAGGGTATTGTTGATGGTTCTGAAGGTTTCCACTAATTTGTTTAATTTAGTGATGACAAAGGTGTCATCGATGTAGGGGACTCAAAGTTTGGGCTGGATGGTGGGCAGAGCTGCACCATCCAGCTGGTTGTTCGAGTCTCTGCACGACTGCCTCTGTTAAAACCCTGATATCGGAGATCCCATGTGTGTTCTGTCGGTTAGCCACAAAAAGACATGACCCACTCTCACTAGCATCTTTATATACAGATAAGGAAGGACACCACTTCGACTGAGACAACACATCCATCCTAGGACGAGCCAAACAGAGACACTCATGAGAATTCCTGGAAGCACGGCATTCCAACTAGAACTCTATCAACAAACACTTGGATCCCAATTACCACCCCCTGAGAAAATGAACTGGAAATGACATAACCACAGGAAATGACATCACAAACCGAAGGAAACGTGAACTCAAATAAAAAGCAGGCCATACCACCAATGCTTCACCAGAGGCTCACTGATAATGTTATCTAGTATTGCGACGAAACATCTGAAAATGAACTTTCCAACATCAGAGAACAAACTTACATCCAAAGTCTCAATCTGAACTACAAATCTTCCCAAACTCACTTAACAAGATTTCAGGCCCCAATAATTACTGACATTAAAGCAAAAGAATGGGGCAAAGTTAAATGAAGATTTCCTTACTATATGGGAGTGAAAATACTTCATTGATGCATACGAACAAAACAGAATAAAAAATTATTTTAAAAAAATACACATTTAACGCTTCCAAGCCTGTATTCTTTCTTTGCAGATGCCTTAAAATTTTAATACGGCTTGCTTTATATCATATCTACAGGAATTACAAATTTTCTTTGTTTAAAAATATATTTCACAAAATAATTTCAGTCTGGCAAGTACACTCTTGCTTTAGACATCAGAAAAGAGATTCTGCTTTGACAATTGTGCTCAGACTATCCTAATCGAGTTTGATATCTACTGTTAACCATTTCTCATCACAAGACAATGGTATCACACACATTAGCATAGATTTAACTTCTTATTTCACAGTGTTGAGATCTCAGCTGATGGTAATACTGGACAAGTCAGACCCCAGTTGGAATCTGGCTTGACTGATCATATGTTTTTGTCATTTCGTAATTTGGTTATCGTGATGACCACAGAACATAGATATATCACACAAAAGAGATGAATAAAGTTACATATAGAGAACAGTTAGAAAGATCTTAACACAACCATCAAAACAAAGCTTAACCTTGTTCCCAATACAATCCAATATAGAGACTCAGCTTTATCTTTGCTTAACTGGCTTTTCTCAGTTTTTTCACTTGAACTGTAGAGATAATTTTACAATTCCTTTGAGTCTGACAGCATGAACCACTCATGAATTTTATGGCCTAAGTTTCTCAGTGTTGTGGTTCTGTTCACCGAGCTGGAAGTTTTTGTTGCAAACGTTTCGTCCCCTGTCTAGGTGACATCCTCAGTGCTTGGGAGGGGACGAAACGTTTGCAACAAAAATTTCCAGCTCGGCGAACAGAACCACAACAACGAGCGACTGAGCTACAAATCTTCACCCAAACTTTAGGTTTCTCAGTTATAATAATTTTAAGATTACTATTAGAATTTCCTGGCTTGGAAGCTCTGTAGATTAGAAGCACAGGAGTTCATTGTAAATTTCAAAAACTAATTACAATGGAATAAAGATGAGGCATCTGTACATCTCTTGATATCACTGCACATGTAATGTGGTGACAACAGCAGCATACGCATAGACAAATCCTGAAGCTCTGTCTGACCAGCTATGTCACTGGCCATACTCTGAACACTGAAATGGCTGCTGATGCATGCAAAGAATATTTCTGTATTTCCTTTGGGGCCATTCATCTCTTTCCTCAGCTTGGGAGTAAGCCATCATGTAGGTGTGAATGACTCAATATCAACACCAGCTGAAGAGTACTGACATCATTTATTTTTTCCAGAATATTGGAACTGCAATCCATAAAGAAGAAAACGAGCTAGATGCTCAAACAACCATATACAAAGGCACATTCTTCAGCCATGTGGGAGTGCTCAACACTCAAAAATCAGTTTTACAGATTCCATGCCTTAGCAGGAATCAGGAGGAAACTCACAACACACCATCCAAAATTGTACTAAATGTCTACCAGAACGGATTTTTTTTCATACACAACTTTCTTTAAGTTCTATTAAAAGCAGACACATTACTTGAAAGGAGTCTGCTGCTTCTACAACAAACACCTGAGAATTTTAATCCTTAGCCAAATCTTCATGGATGCATCTCAGGCTTGTCCAATGTATAAGTTGGTAGACTCCTGTCTGCACCTCCAATTCCTCTCACCACACAAACTCAAATAATAGCTTCAACAAGACTATATTGATGTTGTTTTATATTATATAAATATCACTAGTCCTTTAATGATTCAACATTTGAAAGGAGAGAGAAACACGAAGTCTGTTGTATATTGTTTGTAAAGTTCTATATTAGAACTAGGAACTAAAGTTATGTTTCTTTTTCATTGGACACGGGCATCATCAACAAGGTCTACATTTGTTAGTCACCCCAGATGCTCTAGCACTGAGCTTCTTCCGAAACAATTCAGTAGGCAGTTAATAGTCATTTACTTAATAGTCAGCCTGGATTCAAAAATAAGTCAGACCAAATAAGAATGACAGATTTCCTACCCTAAAGGACTATAGTAAAGCATGTGTTTTTACGACAATTGATTAGTTTCAGAGTCACCATTACTGTGAATTGCATTGAATTCCAGTTTTATTAAATTCATATTCTACTGACTACTATGGTTGGATTTGAATTCCTGTCCCTACAGCATTAGCCTGGGTCTCTGGATTACGAGTCCGGTGACATTGCTACTATACCACCATCTCCCACTGTTGAGTATTTCAGCAGAGAATATTTTCACAGCTGCATCTGAAGTAGTATGTAATGCATAAGAGAACCAGTAGGAACTGATCTGCAGTTGTGAATACAGGTTTTTCTGTTGCAGAC
The DNA here is from genome assembly GCF_037043375.1 of Chiloscyllium plagiosum. Lineage (NCBI taxonomy): Eukaryota > Metazoa > Chordata > Chondrichthyes > Orectolobiformes > Hemiscylliidae > Chiloscyllium > Chiloscyllium plagiosum. The sequence goes on from NW_028270177.1 coordinate 16,264,299, forward strand.
AGCTAGTGGAATTGAACTGATCAATTTTTGAAGGATATGAATACAGAGGGTGATTATTAAAACACAGAACCAGTATCAACATATCACTGCAAAAGTAGTAGGATATAATGCCTTTGAAGAAAATGGAGTTTATTCAACCAGAAAGGAGGATCATCATTCCATTTTAAAACTGGAACCACTCACACCAGCACCGGCAGGAGAAAAGTTTTCAGCAAGCTCAATGGCAGAAATAATTACTGGAATGTATAAACGATGTGTGGCTCTCAGAATTGAGGAAGACATGCCCACAAGCCCGTCGCTTAAAGCAACTTTGCAGAGAAATGTTTAGACTCACTAAATAGAACTTACAATTTTGGACATTGAAACAAAAGGGACCGTGAAGGTGAGAAGACCCTGAATGAAGTTACTAGCAAATAAAGCAGATTCAAAATGTTGATTGATAAGATTGAAAATTTGAAACCGCGAATTCAACGCTATTAGGCCTTGATACGCAAACCAAGTGTTGTAGCAGAGTCTCAAGCCCTGAAAGAGAAGGTAAATGCAGCTGCTCATAAGCCATTGACCACTCTGGACAAAGAGTTTGAAGCAAGTGGGCCAAATAGATGGGGTCAAAGTGGCTAACAGCAAGCTTTATCCAGAGGAATTTGAATCAGAGAGTAACCAAAAACATAGCAGTAACAAGCATGCCGCCAGTGGGACAGAATTAAACGGATAAGAATTCGTATTCTTTGAAGCTTGAAGTGTGACTATTCAAATATCCCAGAGTCTATTTCAACTTATCAAGGCTATTTATCTAAATTTGGAAATTAAGTGAGAAAGGAATTTCAGGCATTATTTAGGATGTTGACTAAACTCTAATTATTCATTTGTAATCAATTCCAACCAACTTAGGAAATAGTTAATTGAACTCACCTTGTGAAGTACATCACTAGAGAAGCATTCTTGAGCCCTGACGGACTGCAACGCACAGTATAATTTGCAATTTGGACTGTAGTGAACGGTGGCCGGGTCCAGTGTAACCAAATTGCTCTAGAACTGTTGGATTCTGCACGAAGCTGGGTTGGAGGTGGTAGCACTACTGGGAGTGCTGAAAAAGAGAGATGTAATCACATATATTGTTTTTTCACATTCCGATTCAGTATTTAGTTATAGATCATTTAAGGGTTAGAAATGTAACTGATTGCAGAACTATCGAAAATACTATTGACTCACTCCAAAGTTGTACATGAGAAATGAAAATTCCAAATAAACAGTGCTCTTGCACAATGATAAAGCTACATGTTCTTGGGTAATGTTTAGGGCACTTTTGCCTTTGCTTTGAAACAGTTAGCATACACCTTCTCATAAAAGGTGCTCACCTAAGGTTACAGCCGGTGCTTTTTCAGTTTTTCCTTTCCATATTGCTGCATATCCATCATCTTGTTTGTTGAATGCAATCAACTTAATTTCATAAAGTCGGTCTGAAACTAAATGAGGAAACAGATAAATCCAGTAAAGTTTACTGAAGAGATAAAGCAGAGGATTTTGCCACTGACACAATTTATGTTACTGTAATCAATACAACTGAACATAGGCGTTCCCAGTCATTTTAATGCAGCTATCTTTCAAGTGAAGGAAACTAGTATATATATATGAGACAGATACAGAAATGTAACAGGACAATTGGAGTCAATATTAGGGTCAAATGTAAGGACTTCACAGTTAAACATTAGTTACACAGTGAATGGTTTTGTATCTGAATCAGGGAAATATATTCATTTGTTTTGGGCCAATTCCATTCCTCCACTTTGAAGTCTCTCATGTCCTCTACCGCCTCAATGTACACAGCACCAACAATGTAAAGGCCATTAAACACTTGCTAAAGGCAGTAGTGGCGGCTGATAAAGAGATAAGGGGTTCCACAAATATACTACAGATGAGCACGAAGAGGTCATAAGGGCTATAGAGCATGCTCCACTAATCCATTAGGTCATGTTTCTTGGCAGCCTCTTTGTATCCTCTTCTTACTGTCATATCTGGCCCTGTCATCTATGCTATTGGTGTAGATCATTAAAAACTGAGGCCCAAGAATTTGTCCTTTGGCATGACACTCTACTAGTTACACGTTGTCATCCAGAAAATGCTCGGTTTATTCCTTCTGTTTTCTACTGACTAGTCACTCAACACTAGTATATTACCTGAAATGTTAAGGATCCTAATTTTGAATAACCCGGTTTTCAAATGCCTTCAGAAAACCACACATATTATATTCACTAGTTCTCCTGAATCTGCTCTGCTTGTTCTCTCCTTTAATATGGAAATTGTGTTTGACAAGCCTATGGCGAAATTTGACCTTATATATTGTATGTAGGTCATACATTTATTTCAGGTTCTGGAGCTGAAAGTTAAGAGGGGAAATGGAAGATTTTACTCAGCCCTGCGCTCTCCTTACTATTGCTTTGTTTCAACAAAGTTAACACTCTGAATAGATTTTGACATTTATGCTTAATTATAACAAGATCCATTTTAAGAATATTCTTGAAGTACTGCCTAAAATGTCACTGTGTGTAATTATCACAGTGCAAAAAGTTGAAGCTCCAATGCATCTTTAGAAATTGCTGCCACTATCATGTCATAGTGCAAAAATATGACACATTTATGGTAACAATTTACTGAGGTATGAACTACACCTGGAGAAGATAGTAGAACTGCATTTCATAGTAGAATGGGATGCAAAGTTTGGAATGGGAGTGCACATGTCTGATATATGAAGGCATTAGTCTTACTGCTAAATGCTTGCAGGCCACTTTAGATTCTTCAAACAGAGGTGAAAACAGGCAATGACATCATAAATGACTAACTTATTGATTTAAGAAAAGGCCCCCCCCCTGCCCCTTTCACAAATTAGACATGTCAGCAGTAGGCAAGACATCAGGCCTATCTTGCTGAAAATCATTCATCAGTTTTGTGACAACCACCAAATGCCATGCTTCCAGAAAAATTTCCTCCCCCACTTCCACAAAATCACTTTCCCACAGAGCCAGAAAGTTCAGGATTGTTTGCTGAATCCACAGGAGTTACAATCAACACCCTTCCTCTCCCATTACAAACAACTCTCAGGACTTAACTGAGGTTACTACTGGCAAGGTAGATGTTCCAAAGTATGTTCCTCCCTTGGGGCAAGCTGCCTGTGCACGAAGCTTAATGAGTTGCAGATTAGTCCTGAGGAGCAATTTCTCTCTAGCTCTGCGTGCCCTGTTTTTTCCCTTTGGGTGGGCGGTTGAAGAGGGGAGAAAGAAAGACAGAAAGAAGTGCTGTCTCTAAAATGCCAAATCAACAATCAGCTTGCACTGGTTTTTTAATCCATTATCTCTAATCCAATCATATTGCACAAATAATTGTATTTTACTTACAGCTACTTCAATGTACAACTCACATCTGTGACACTGCAAATGATCCAAATTAAATTAAAAGTGGGCTGGGAAAACTTCCTCTACACTAATTTTTGCTGTGTAATAACAAAAAAAGGATTTTGCATTTCATTGCTGAACTAATTTTATGAAGTAGAAGTGCAAAATTGTGGTCTAATGAAAGCAACTGATAACACCTTCATTTGTGCTCTCTGAGCCAATAAGGGTCGATTTAAGTGCACTGAAGCAGGGGGAACACATGTTGCTAGTTTTTTCAACAATGCATGATAAAATTTATAGTTATCACACTGAGTGGTGCATCGAGTTCAATTGTAATACTGCAATGAAAGAAAGAAATTCATTTCAAATAAAACTAAATTTAGGAGCAGGTTTACACCATCAATCCAGAGTAGGATGCCAATCTTTCATAAGTGCAGAATGCTTAAGATTTTACATTTTATTTGGAATGAAATAAACTCAAATATCAAGTTTCAATATTGCTTTTAATTCTATTTATGATATATAATTTCCCAGATAAAAGTAATCAAGAATTTTGCAAACTATCAAAACTGTTCTAAACCAGTTGAGAAATTAAATTTGATTTATCATACACAATGGTTTAAAAGTATAAAATAATGCATCACATGTACAATTACAGCCAAGTGTTAAATCATGCAGGATTGGCAACTCAATGAAATTTTGGAAGATTTCATCACATTGCGCTGCCACTGTAAAGTGAGTCTACAGCCCAACTTCACTATAGTGTCATAAAACAGAACCAGCACACCAATATAATGAATGAAACAGGACAAGTCCATGTTGTCTTTGCATTTCAAAAACCAAGCTGACTAGAGCTTCCATGAACACAAAGACCATGAGAAATAAATATCATGATAATTCTGATTCACCATTGTGATGATGCTGCTTCTTTAACAAGGTTGTGCTGTCCTTGGTTTTTTCCAGAAGTGTTTTATGAGATACAGGTTCTGAAATGTCTAGCTTGATCGACTTGAAGAAGCTTTTAAGTTTACAAAATACACTTGCACAATGAAAAGGGAGTGGTCAGTTCTCCCAGCTCAGCTTTTCTGGCTTTTCAGTGAAAGCAGTCAGTCAGGTTTGAGGCTGCTGGTCACAGAAACAGCTACATGGAAGGTGTTCCATGCTGAATCGTTCTGCCATCTCTCTTGTAGGACCCTCTGTTTGATTTTACTTTTTTTTTTGCCAAAGGGTGTTTATGGGGATTGTTGCAAGTAGTTGGTTGCGATAATCTGTTGGGTTTTCGGATAGGTTAAGTTATTCTATATTCTGTTATCTTTTGTTTGGGTTTCATTCAGTAATCTTGCAAATAAATTTTGTTTTGTTTAAAACTAAGTAGTTAGACCAGCTGCATCACTCCTGGAATGTCCACTTTACATCTGCTTAACAACTAGCAAAGTTAGGATCCAGGCTATTTTCTTGAAATGTTTTGAGGGGGTCTGGCCTGGCCCATAACACCATTCCTTATGAATTTTCAGAAACCCCAAGTAATTACTCTTCCATGTTGCTCACTGCAAAATTCAGGAGATTAACCATTAATTTCTGGAGACCTCAGGTCAATTTGAGAGGGTTTAAACCCTCCTTAAAAGGTTAAATAACATATGAAACAAATCAGATTCGATTTTCAAATTGTTCATTATAGATAAGGTTATTTTTATGTAGATAAATATTAACATGATATAAATATAAATGACTTAATCCCATTGATTGATTTTAAAAACAAAGTCTGGCACTTTTTGGAATTAAGATTTTTGAAACTGAAATGTAATTGTAGCAGTTGTGTGTTGATCAAACACTTAATTCCCACATTATCACAGCCCAGGATTCTAGACTGCTGAATTAAAATTCAACAAAGATTGCACTGAGCCAACTCAACTGAAAACTGGAAAAGCTCAAATTCAGAAAAAACAACTAAGCATTTCAGTTTGGAGTGCGTACACCAAAATGTTCCATCATTTCATTCATCTTCCCATATCTTTGATCGAATAAATGATGAAAGTTTCACATTTGAAATTCTGTAAGAAGGAACCAAGTCCTCGTCAAGAAATATATCGCTAGAAAACATAGCAAACAAAATCTGCTGTTGTTATGCAGTGCGACATGGAGTAATACAGAATGTTGAGGTATAAGTGTTGTGCTCCCTCTTGTGCTCCTGGTATGAAAATGACATTAGACTTTACAACTTCTGATCTGCAAAGTATCACCAATCATATCACACTTCAACATCAAGGAAGCCTTGTCACTGAATACACCACGAAAATCCACTAATCAGTTTGGTTTCAGCAACATCACTGATTCAAAAAAAAATTAAAAACCAGATTTGCTCTATCCTAAGTTATTCTGTTACCAAGAATGCTTAGAAATCTAACCTGCAGTGAACAATTTTGATGAATTTGATAAAGCAACAGTTAGATCCAAATAAGTAAAACATTTATAGAAATATGCCCCTCCAAAGAGACAAAACAGTGTAATCATTACTCAGAGATCAAGAATCTGCGTTGAGAAGATTCTGGAGAAATCCAAAATGAATAAATTATAAATTAAGGTGGCATGCATTTATCCAGATGTAATAAAACTTGCATATAGTTCTTTATAACAAAGAGAGAGATTAATTAAAAGATGAATTGTTTGCAATTATGAGACTTTCCAGATGGGTCTGCACAAAACAGCTTTTTCTTGACAAATCAGACCTCAAATATTTCACATGAAAGACAAACCAAATGTGTAACAGTTTAGAATACAAAACAAATAAGTATTGCTGATTAAGAACACAGAAGCAAATAACCTGCAAATATTATTGGGCTTTTTGCCAGTACAATGAACATGCATTAAAATACAAAATCCTGTAATAGCTGTTACTGCTTTGTACAAGCTTCTAAGTAATGGTAAGGAGAATTTAGATAGAAAGTTGCATAAGGAACTTTTCAAACAGTGGAGAGAAACAAGATTTAATCACTAGTTCATCCATGAGAACACAAAAATCTGAATACAACTGTTTCCTTTCGGGGAAACTAACCATTTATACAATGTTGCTAACTTACTGTAATTCTAATTTTTGTCAATTTCCATAATTTAGCATGAATTCAAAATTTACGTAACTGGAGGGATGAATTATCAAAAGCTTTCATTTTTTAGCAGTAAAACAGCAATGAATGACTGTGCTATCAGGCTAGTGGAGATGTTTGTCGAGGAGGAAAGAATCCTCTGTTTCGCACAAAGAATCTTGTGCAACCGAGACAAGTCTGAATGGGAAAATATGCAAGTTAGTTTTGGGAAAAGGAGACACAACAGTAAGTTAGTTGGCAGGAGGTCTTTTTTTTAAAATAAATGTGTACTCTGCACACCCATCACAGCTGTAAGAGGACAAACTATATTTGAGATTATTTTCATCTTCTTATCACAAAATGTCATGTGGAATTGGTGGGCTCTTAGCTCACAGTTCTATCCCCTCTTTGTTATAAGGTGGCTTGCAGGGACTTAGTTATTTTGCTGAACATAAAATACCCTACCTATCTCTATGGAGTGACATCTTCGGGGAATGCTGATGCACCGCCTGGCGGCACTATGGCATATATGCATCACATGGATGACCTCAGACTAATTCAATCACACACTCACCAATGTGCCTCTTAGATAGTGCATAACATCTGTAAGTATAGGACATGCACAAAGTCTTCAATTTCAGCTATATTCTTCAAATATTAACTACTTCTAAATATTTTATTCAATAGTATGCAAAACATTTAGTGTATGTGGTACAAATGTGAATACTGCATGCAAACATTCTTGGCAATAAGCAAAAGTTGTTAAAAACTTACTTAATAAAATGGGAAACAAAATAGTCCATGTTTCCAGATAAAACTGATAAAATCCTTTATGCTTAGCAACTAGGAATGTTGAGATCAGAGCTTTTATCCTTTGACACTTAAATATTAATATTTTCAATAATATTTAACAAGAGTTGCATTTTTACTATGATTTTCCACTCTGGGATGAAAAATCTCTGAATGATAACAGCTGTATTTATAGTCATCTTTAACTCTGTTACATGTGCTGGCTGTTTTCACACTTGCTTCCCCATATTGTACATCAAAACTATTATTTATGTGTTCACCTAAATTTTATGCTTTTGTTTCCAAAATGGAAGCACTAATAGAAGAGTGAGAAGTAGAAATCCTATTAAAGTTAAAAAAATGTGAACTGCAATGCATACCAGTCACTAGCTAATCACAATGCTTTATGTCTGGTGAGGGAAGGCTATTATATGCAAGATACTACGTTCTAAATATTAGAACCTAGATATTTCAGGGGAAAACAATGATTCCCTTTAAGTGCTGCATCATGTACTATAAAGTTCACACTCCCCAATGGGAGACATGCTGTGGACAATAATGATATGTCTGAAATACCCTAACAAATGAATGTAACTGAAAAAGTGTAACAAAAATATTAAGTTTCTAATGGACTAAGTTAAAGAAGTTGGCAGAAATAAAGCAAAAACACAAATTTCTGACAGGTGAATGGCTCTGAAATGAGCATTTAACTTGGGACTAAAAGAACATGGAACCAAATTTGACCATGAATGGCTTGTTACACGTGCAGCAGTTGAGGTCTCCGGATCTGATTGAAACTTACGCAATACCAAGAGGCCTGGATAAAGTGGTCATGCAAAAGATGTTTCCATCATAGGACAGACTAGGACCCAATGACTCAGACTTAGAGTGGAAGCTGACCCTTTAGAACTGAGATAAGGAAGAATTTCTTCAGCCAGAGGTTATTGAATCTGTGGAACTCAGCCTCCACAGCCTTCTGCGGCAATAAGTCATAGAGTGTACTTAAGACTCAGATTGATAGGTTTTTGATTGGTAAGGAAATCAACATGTACAGGGAGAAAGCGAGAGAATGTGGTTGAGAAACATATTAACCATGATCAAATTGTGGAGCAGACTCAATGGACCGAGCAACCCAATTCTGCTCCTCCGTCTTATGGTCAAAGAAATAAACAGATCTATACAGCAAGGCTTTCAAATCACTCAAAGCTCATCCACCTAACAACTAAAAATTTGTCCCAGCCATCATCTATTATCAAAACACAAAGAACTGCCAATGCTGTAAATCAGAAACAAAAAAAGAAATTGCTAGAAAAGCTCAGCAGGTCTGGTAGTACCTATGGAGAAAAGTCAGGGTTAGTGTTTCGTGTCGAATGACGCTTCCTCAAAACAGTTTTGAGCAATTTTTATCATCTATTGTCTGTTGGACACATTTTACAAATATTTTTCCCCTTGTGAAGCAAATTGATCAACCTTGACATCATCGGTGCTAAGCCCAATCTTTGTACTGGAATGCCATATATATTTATATTGCATATTTCGATGTGAAAGAACAAGTAGCTTTTAGGCCTGAAACATTTAAGCCAAGGAATACACTAGCTATGCAATCAACCTCACTATTGAGGAATCATAACCAATGGTTCAGCCAGCAGCATTATTTCCAATTGCCAACCAATGTTCTTCTATTCCATGATAGTGCTATCAAAATTCGGGTTACTCTGTCTGACTTACCTAATCCAGTAATCTCATACTGCTTCACTTTTCTTCGAAGTCGTATTGGTCCTTTTGTCCAATGCTCATCTCCATTCGTTTCATTTAATTCTCTGTTCAAATCATCTGCATCTACTTTTCTGTAAAAAAGCTTGTAACCCAGGATCTGGACTTGATTAGAAGGTGGCTGCCATGTGACCAACAGAGAATTTACTTTTGTCTTCACCTTCATCTCTGCTGGAGCAAAAGGAACTACAGCAAAGGAGAACAGGTCACTATTGTGATTACTTAAACAATGTCAAACTTATAACAGTTCGCTAATAATGCTCTAGCCTCTCTGAATGTGAGATTATCCAAACTCAAGTTCTTTTAACCCATCACCCAATACTGACTGGCCGACAATGGCTCAGGTTAAACTACACAGTGGATTGAAAACATGACTACTTTAAAATCAATGGTCTCGCACTGTACTTTGTCGTCACCTCCTCCAGACTTACCTATAATCCTAAGATATTGGTGGTCCTCCAATTCTGGCTTGAGCATCTCCAATTTAATTGTTTCACCACTGATTGCCATGCCTTCAGCTGTCATGATTCCAGGCTCTGTAATTCCTTGCCTAAACCTGTCTGCCAGGCATTACTACTGTAAGACACTACTTAAAACCTACCTCCATGACCAGGTTTTTGATTTTCAATTCTAGTATAACATTGCTTTGTGCCAAATTTTGTTTGACAATACTTGTCCAATGCTTTGGAGCATTTTACTATGTTCGTGGTGCCGTATAAATGCAAGCTGTTGCTGTTACAAATGACAGCTTTACTCAAAGTTCTAAAGAGAAGTTGTGGTGAAAGGCATCTGATTTATATACTACCGTGTTTACAGTTGTAGGGATGTTGAAGGTTTAAAAATAATTAGGTCAATCAGTCTTTCTGGAACCCCTAACTAATTGTGTCTCAGAGAGCACAGAACCCCAGAGTGTTAGTGAGGAACGGTTTGTAATATGTTAGGCTTGTGACCAGGAGTGCAAACATCAAATGCCATTATTTTTGGTAATCAAAGATTATTTTTTGACTTAGGAAACCTAGATATTTAACCTTGAGTAACTTGCAGATCAGGAATGAATGATTGGAAACTTGCAGATTATTAAAAGACTGAGGAAGTGCAAGCTTTCATTTTATGATCATTCATGGCTGATGACATCACAATTGACAGCAAAGTAGTGAGAAGAATCACTTGAGTTGAATATTTGAGATAGAGGGCCACTTTCTTTGGATGTGAAACTGTAAAATGATTGTGTTGGGAAATAGTTTAGATTATTTTTATTCATTCATAAGTTTTGGGCATCACTGGCTGGTCCAGCATTTATTGCCCATCCCTATCTGCCCTTGAGAAGGTAGGGCTGAGCTGCTATCTTGAACTGCTGAAGTCTGTTTCTTAAGATCTTTCAAACTGTGTTCTGTAGTAAAATAGCTTGGTTTGTTTATTTTCTGTTTTATTAGTAAAGAAAATCTGTAACCCTGTAAGCTTGTGTTTCAATGAATGACCACTATGTTAAATACAAAGGAAGATCTATTGAGCCGGGTTTCATAACTTGTCCAATAGTAACATCAGCAGCTATCATAACAGTATTATCAATGAGTGCACCAATAGGTAGTATGAGCCAATTTCTAATTAACAACATATCATGTACATTGTATCTTTAACAATAAAGGATACTATACTTATTCTATGGTGGATAGTAAAGAACAACTTTACATCAGTTATGCTGAGAGAGATAAATAATGGAGTGTATACACACATACACACACAGACACAGTTTAATTTTAAAAAATCATGTTTGAATCAATCGTCTAACGTGAAAAGACATCATCCTTACCCATCATTAGCTTATTTCGTTCAGGGATTAGATGCTGGGTCCATTCTGATGGTGCACCATATCCTACAGTAGTGCTTGCTGCAATCCGAACTTTGTAGATTTTTTTTGATTGTACAATAGGAAGTGTGACTTGTGTCTCATTTCCATCAACTTCAATTGAATAAATCTGATCTGTTACACAAACAGAGGTAAATCCTATTAACTGTGGATGAATTAAAAATAGAAAGTCTGAATTTGCAGCACAGACTCGAGTTGTACAAACTAGAATTCTTCACATTTCCACATATATGTTGCATACATATATTTCCGCAATTAAGAAACTGAACTAAGAACATAAATTCATTTGCATCACAGATTAAGCATTCAGTTCCTGAAGTGTTAAACATCAGGTCCAGGAATTTTGATAATGTTACATGGAAAACTGAATATTACATATAAATTTACTTTCTCTTCCTCATCCTTTGTGACAAAATCAAACACATTCATAAACTGATGTATACGGTAGACTCCCAGTGGGTGACTGCTATGATCAATCTGTGCCAGAAGTTTCCACTATGAATAGGACAGGATACTACAAATGAATGAGTTTGGACAAATGTTAACTTAGGATTTACTCTCCTTGTGCTTTCTCACACCTTATATGGTTTTTAAAATCTGGTTTCATCAGGTACTGTGGTCCTGGATGAGTTTCTCTCAGTGACTTGAATACTGATTTGAAGGTTGTGGAGTACTCATGTCAGTGGAGCAATAATCAAGAACTGTGTTGAGAATTAAAATAGCTTAGAGTCATAGAGATGTACAGCATAAAAACAGACCCTTTGGTCCAACTGTCCATGCCGATCAGATATCCCAACCCATTCTAGTCACACCTGCCAGAACCTGGCCCATATCCCTCCAAACCCTTCCTATTCATATACCCATCTAAATGCCTTGTAAACGTTGCAATTGTACCAGCCTCCATCACTTCCTCTGGCAGCTCATTCCATATTTGTACCAACCTCTGCGTGAAAAGGTTGCCCCTTAGGTTTCTTTTATATCTTTACCCTCTCACCCTAAACCTATGCCCTCTAGTTCTGGACTCCACTATCCTAGAGAAAAGGCTTTGTCTATTTATCTTATCCATGCCCCTCATAATTTTGTTAACCTCTATAAGGACACCCCTAAGACACCCCTCAACCTCAGAAGCTCCAGGGGAAACAGCCCCAGCCTGTTCAGCCTCTCCTTATAGCTCAAATCCTCTAACCCTGGCAACATTCTTGTAAATCTTTTCTGAACCCTTTCAAGTTTCACAACATCTTTCCAATAGGAAGGAGACCAATTTGCACGCAATATTCCAACAGTGGCCTAACCAATGTCCTGTACAGCTGCAACATGACCTCCCAACTCCTTTTATCGGTCAGAGTACTCAATACTCTGACCGATAAAAGAAAGCATACCAAACACCTTCTTCACTATCCTATCTACCTGCGACTCCTTTCAAGGAGTTATGAACCTGCACTCCAAGGTGTCTTTGTTCAGCAACACTCCCTAGGACATTACCATTAAGTGTATAAGTCCTGCTAAGATTTGCTTCCCCGAAGTGCAGCACCTCTCATTTATCTGAATTAAACTCCATCTGCCACTTCTCAGTTCATTGGCCCATCTGCTCAAGATTCTATTGTAATCTGAGTTAACCGTCTTCGCTGTCCATTACACCTCCAATTTTGGTGTCATTTGCAAAATAACTATACTCTAATGCTCACATCCAAATCATTTATGTAAATGATGAAAAGTAGTGGACCCAGCTGGTCACAGGCCTCCAGTCTGAAAAACAACCCTCCACCACCACCCTCTGTCTTCTACCTTTCAGCCTTTCTGTATCCAAATGGCTAGTTCTCCCTGTATTCCATGAGATCTAACCATGCTAATCAGTCTCCCATGGAGAACCTTGTCGAACGCCTTACTGAAGTCCATACAGATCACATCTACCGCTCTGCCCTCATCAATCCTCTTTGTTACTTCTTCAAAAAACTCAATCAAGTTTGTGAGACATGATTTCCCATGCACAAAGCCATGTTGACTATCCCTAATTGGTCCTTGCCTTTCCAAATACTTGTACATCCTATCCCTCAGGATTCCCTCCAACAATTTGCCCACCATGGACGTCAGGCTCACCGGTCTATAGTTCCCTGGCTTGTCCTTACCACCTTTCTTAAACAGTGACACCACGTTAAGCAACCTCCAGTCTTCCGGCACCTCACCTGTGACTATCGATGATATAAATATCTCAGCAAGAGGCCCAGCAATCACTTCCCTAGCTTCCCACAGAGTTCTAGGGTACACCTGATCAGGTCCTGGTGATTTATCCACTTTTATGCATTTCAAGACATCCAGCGCTTTCTCCTCTGTAATATGGACATTTTTCAAGATATCACTTTTTATTTCCTTACATTCTATGTCTTCCATGTCCTTTTCCACAGTAAATACTGATGCAAAATACTCATTTAGTATCTCCCCCATTTTCTGTGGCTCCACACAAAGGCAGCCTTGCTGATCTTTGAGGGCCCTATTCTCTCCCTAGTTACCCTTTTGTCCTTAAATGTATTTGTAAAAACCCTTGCGATTCTCCTTAAATCTATTTGCTAAAGCTATCTCATGTCCCCTTTTTGCCCTCCTGATTTCCCTCTTAAGTATACTCCTACTTCCTTTATACTCTTCTAAGGATTCACTCAATCTACCTTGTCTATACCTGACATATGCTTCCTTCTTTTTCTTAACCAAACCCTCAATTTCTTAAGTCATCCAGCATTCCCTATACCTACTAGCCTTTTCTTTCACCCTAACAGGAACATACTTTCTCTGGATTCTCATTATCTCATTTCTGAAGGCATCCCATTTTCCAGCCGTCCCTTTACCTGCGAACATTTGTCCCCCAGTCAGCTTATGAAAGTTCTTACCTAATACCGTCAATTTGTGTAACAGACTTCTGTTTATTGTTAAAGTAAATCTGCATGCTCTGGGCACATGGGTATGAACCCCACCATGTCAGATAGTGAAATCTGAATTCATTAACTGAAACTGGAATAAAAAGCTGGCCTAATGATGATTATGTAACCCTGATCACTGCTGATTATCATAAAACCCATTTGTTTCATTAATGTCCTTTAGAGGGGATATTTAGAAATCTGCCATTCTAAGTTAGTCTAGCCCACGTGACCCAGATCCATGACAATGTGATTTGACTCTTAACTGCTTTCTGGCAATTAGGGCTGGGCAACAACTTTGGCCCTACCATCAGTGCCTTCATCCTAGAAACAAATAATTTTAAAAAGTCAATTCCTTAAAATTAAAGCCTTCAGCGTGTCCTTGTACTGTTTACTTTGACCACCATAAAACACAGCATAATCTCAAGTTCTCCACAGAAGATTCATTTGGTAAGCAATGGGTTAATTACAGTACTGAAGTTGCTTTTAATTCATTAACAGAATATGGATGCCCCTTTCTAGATCAGCATTTATTGCCAATCCCTGGTTGCTTTTAGAAGGTGGTGCTGAGGTGTTTTCTTCAATTGCTGCACCTCATGTGGATCCACAATGGTGTTAGAAGTTCCAATGAGGTATTCTGGTTCAACGATGAGACAAATTCATTCCTGTCTGTCTCAATATAGTGTGGATGCTTGGCAAACAGCCTCACATGAACACCTTAGTGTCTAAAAACTGTGTAAAAACCAAAAGAACTGCGGACGTCATAAATCAGAAGCAAAAATAAACTGCTGGAAAAGCTAAGTAGGTCTGGCAACATTTGTGGAGAGAAATCGGAGTTAACATTTCAAGTCAAGTGACCCTTCCTCAGAACTGGTGACAGCTAGAAAAATGCTGGTTTATATGCAGAAGATATGGTGGGGGGAGGGGGTAAGGAGTAAGTAATAGGTGGGAATTATGCCCAAAGAGAGAGAAGAGTTGGATAGACAAAGGAGTATGGGTCATCCTCCAGCACATGGACTGCAGCGGTTCAAGAGGGTATCTCACTACTATCTTCTCAAGGCTAACTACAGAAATGCTGATCAGCCAGTGACGCCCATAGCCCACAAGTGAATAAAATGAAAACAAAACCTTCCCTTAACATTCCCTGACTAATCAGTGTCTCTTCAAGTGCAGATATATTCTGTACGTCAAAATTCTTCGTAACAACTTCCCCACCATAAAGGTTAGACCGACTAACCTGTAGCTTCCTGGTGTGTCTCTCTCTCCCGATTTTGCAATGTAAAGATACTTATTGGGCAAAATGAAATTGCGGGCAGTAAATGTGAAGGAGATAGATGTCCTTGTGGTTATCACTCAACTACTAAACTGTCAGGAACATGATTCTTTTCTGAATATGATCTCTGCTCTTAGGATTTAGTACATCCATGACACAAGATGAAGTCTAGCATCTTATCTGCTTGAGTTAACAATGGCAGGAGGATAAGAACCAACTTCACACAATAGAAGGAACCAAGTATGCAACTACATCTTGGTGTTAAGGTAGGGACAACTTGGCAAGGTAATCCCAAATTAAACATCAAATACTTTGTGATGTTAATACTGAAATATCAAGCTTTGCTTTATCAAAGATCACAGTCTGAAAAAAATCAATAAAATACCATTGCAATTCTGAAAACTCTAAATACCCTGTGCCCTCTATAGGCTAAATTAAATATGGTTGTCATGTTCACTGTCCAACTCATTCTGCAAGGTAAAAGAATATGTCGGCCAAGCAAATTGTAAAACAGTTTTTAATCCATACGATTAAATTAAACTTATGGGTTAATTAATCTACTGAACTAGTTTTTATTCATTAACAGAATATGGATGCCCCTTTCTAGATCAGCATTTAGAACATAGAACATCGAACAATACAGCACAGAACACGCCCTTCGGCCCACGATGTTGTGCCGAACATTTGTCCTAGCTTAAGCACCCATCCATGTACCTATCCAATTGCCACTTAAAGTTCGCCAATGATTCTGACTCTGCCACTCCCACAGGCAACGCATTCCATGCCCCCACCACTCTCTGGGTAAAGACCTACCCTTGACATCTCCCCTATACCTTCCACCCTTCACCTTAAATTTATGTCCCCTTGTAGCACTCTGTTGTACCCGGGGAAAAAGTTTCTGATTGTCTACTCTAACTATTCCCCTGATCATCTTATACACCTCTATCAAGTCACCCCTCATCCTTCTCCGTTCCAACGAGAAAAGGCCTAGCATGCTCAACCTATCCTCGTACGACCTATTCTCCATTCCAGGCAACATCATGGTAAATCTTCTCTGCACCCTCTCCAAAGCTTCCACATCTGTCCTAAAGTGAGGCGACCAGAACTGCACACAGTACTCCAAATGTGGCCTAACCAAAGTCCTGTACAGCTGTAACATCACTTCACGACTCTTGAATTCAATCCCTCTGCTTATGAACGCTAATACACCATAGGCCTTCTTACAAGCTCTATCCACCTGAGTGGCAACTTTCAAAGATCTATGAACATAGACCCCAAGATCCCTCTGCTCCTCCACCTCACTAAGAACCCTACCGTTAACCCTGTATTCCGCATTCTTATTTGTCCTTCCAAAATGGACAACCTCACACTTGGCAGGATTGAACTCCATCTGCCACTCCTCAGCCCAGCTCTGCATCATATCTAAGTCCCTTTGCAGCCGACAACAGCCCTCCTCACTATCCACAACTCCACCAATCTTCGTATCATCTGCAAATTTACTGACCCACCCTTCGACTCCCTCTTCCAAGTCATTAATAAAAATTACAAACAGCAGAGGACCCAGAACTGATCCCTGCGGAACTCCACTTGTAACTGGGCTCCAGGCTAAATATTTACCATCTACCACCACTCTCTGACTTCGACCGGTTAGCCAGTTTTCTATCCAACTGGCCAAATTTCCCTCTATCCTATACCTCCTGATTTTCCGCATAAGCCTACCATGGGGAACCGTATCAAATGCCTTACTAAAATCCATGTATACTACATCCACTGCTCTACCCTATTGCAAATCCCTAGTTGCTTTTAGAAGGTGGTGCTGAGGTGCTTTCTTCAATTGCTGCACCTCATGTGGTGTAGGTGGATCCACAATGGTGTTAGAAGTTCCAACATTTTGACTCAGCATTAGCTTTGCAGTTGCAAGGCAGCATGGTGTGTCACTTGAGGGAAACTAGCAGGTGGTGGTATTCCCATGTGATCTGTTACCCTTGACAGTGTAGTTGATACAGTGTGGATTTAGAGGGTACAATCAAGGGAGCTTTGGTATGTTGTTGCAGAGAATCTTGTAGATAATACACTGAAGCTACTGTATATAGTGGTGCAGACAGCAAATGTTGAACATCCAACCAAGTGGTCTGCATTGCCTTGTACAGTGTCAAGTTCCTTAACTATTGTTGACTGCACTCATCGGGCCAGTGGATAATATTCCATTACACTTCTGACTTGTGCCTTTTAGACTGCGCACAGGTTTTGAGGAGCCAGGCAGTGAATTACTCACCACAGAATTCCTAACCTCTTTCTTGTTCTCTCAGCCACATTATTTATATAGTTAGCCTAGTTCAGCTTCTGGTCAATGGTAACCCCCAGGATGTTAATAGTGGTGACTCAACAATGATAATGCTAATTGTCAAGAACCAGTCATCTGATTCTCTCTTTTTGGAGATAGTCACTGCTTGTCACTTAGGTGGCATGGACATTACTTCCCTGTAATCCCTAATGGGTTTCTTTATTCATGCATAACCTAAGTTGATGGTATTTGGGATATTCTGTCCATTTAATGGATAGAAGAAACATAACCCAGCCTGCTCTGTGACATGAAATCATGTTATGAATATAAACCTAAAACATCCAGTATAATTCAAATATTAGTACTGAGATTCTCCAAGGAAGTTTCAATTCAGTTCAATATAGTGGCAGCATAGTTCAAAGTCCAAATGATACTCACAATTGCTTTTAGCATATTCTCAGTATTTTATCTGAGTCAGTGAGAGTAATGTTCTAATCCCTAGCAGCGAATGTAGAATTAAACTAGCAATACAAAGCAGTCAAAACAAGATAATTAGTAGCACGGAACTGAAAGATAAGAAGCAAAGCTAATTAAACCAAAAAAAAATCACTCTGGGATAGCATTGTTGTCACGCAACCAAGCTTATAATCTGGAGGCCTGAATTAATAATTTGAAGACAAATTCAAATCCTGCCATGGCAGCTGGGGAATTTATATTCAATTAATCTGGAATTAAAAAATGGTATTCATAATTGTAACTGTGAAAGCACAGAACTGTAGTTAAAAACTCATTTCGCTCACTAATTGCTTTTTCAGCAAGGAAGTCTGCCACCTTATCCAGACTGACCTATATATGACTTCAGAACGATGCCAAAACTTTGTTTCACTGGCACATGTGTTTAAGTAATAGGGTTATGTCACCAAATTCTACTGCAACATAGCTATGTGATGAGAAGTCTTAATTTGCACGCATTATTGGGATACGTTGTGAATTTTGGGATTTTGAAGTAGTCATAATGTTGGCCTCTTTTAAATGCCAATACTGCGATATAGCTTTAAGACATAAACTGAAGTTATAATCAGGTTGGTGTTCCAGACATCAGGTGTTTCAGGGCCTCCTGCCAAAATATAGGTCACTGTTAGCAACTAGAAGGGATGCCAAGACTCTAAGGCTGATTGGCTTGATTGTTGTGGCAAAGCTAAAACATTCTTCCTATTAGCCAAGCATTGCAAATATTTAATTCGAACTTGTTAGTTGTGCTAACAAAGGTGCATATACCTGGAATAGGAGTATACCTGCAAAAAGAGTATAAAAATAGGGGTGCATCACTGAGGAATTGTCATTTTCCAAGTGACAGTATTTGTCACAGGATTCTTGCTGGGACAGTGTGTTAGGAATTGCCACTTACAGGAAAGTTAGGATTTGCTTAGGACACTGGCAATTGACAGGCATTTATGTTGGGTTGAGGGCTCATCGTAAGAATCAAGTTGCAAGTTGAGTAATTGTCAGTCTGCGGAATGCAAGACGAAGTTAGCAATTGGGCCATAGTAATTATTGAGTAATCAAAATAAACACTTTACATTTTCAAACAGTATAAGTGTCAGAATTCTGCCAAGCAAGGACTACTTACCTCCCTTTAATGTGCAATAATCAATGCGATACTTGGTTACTTTACCATGGCTGAGCTCTGGAGAAAGAGGAAGCCATGATACCCGTATATTAGACAAGGTGGGAATTGACAACGACAGTTGAGGAGCAGTACTTGGGACTGTTGACAGATTCAACAAAAAAGTAATGACAATTAGAATATCAGGACTTAAGGCAGCAATTCACAGAATATATTCAGATTACGTAAACAATGAAACAGAGCTCAATTCCAACAATAATTCAAAGTCAATTATTGCATAAAGAGTTTCCATATTCTCTTCAATATACTTAAATACATCCATAGGGCAATAATACCCCCTCTCCAGATACAGGGAAAGAAAACCTCAACACCTAAACAATCACTTAACAGAGGACCAAAATACCCATAATTAATTATTCCAAACTGCCCAGTCAATATGTTAAATGTACCTTAAAGATGTAGAAGATGAAAATAAAACCTTAGGTTGTGACAGAAGGGGAATTTAACAACTTAAAAACGTTGTCTGTCGAACCCACGTTCAAATCTCACCAGCTCCAATTCAACAGGTTAAGTACGGAAAAAAAAGACGTGGTTTTTGGAGATGCCCTCCTTGTCCTTCCGCGTCACGTTGAGGGGTGTCCCCATGAGCTGGTGCTGTACACCATCCATTTCTCCTCCTTTGGCCATGCTCAGGCATGCTTGGCCAGTGGGTGACAGGGATCACGACTGGAGGACTCTCTATATGGAAGTCCTAACTGTGCAACTGCAGGTTAAGTTTGTTTTTGGACTCCCAAACAAACTGTATATTTTATAGTGTTGTGGATTCAGTGGACCATGAGTATGTTAGCTGTGGGAGATTGCACCCCATGTTTAATTATTTTTTAAAAAAACTTATTATTGTTCTTTTGGTTGTATTCACCTCCACCTTCTGATCTTTCTGCTTCAATGCAGAAGGTAGCAGGCAAGTCAGATGACCTCCACTTGGGTCTGTGCCTGGGGCAGGCTAAAGTAACCATTAACAGGTCCAGGCAGCGGACCATGCAGCAGGTCATAGTTGCTGACTGTCTGCCTCTCCTCAACTGCTACATTCATGTCTGGATGTCCTTAGAGGGAACAAAGAACACACAATACCCGAGAGGCATTTAGAGAAACGCGTGCACTGCATGGATTGGTGCATTATTTCCCTTGCTAACTCCATTTTAATTTAGTCTTTTCCATCACTTCCCACCCTCTCTTGTTTTTATTGTTGTTACATTGTCCCTGATGGGCAGTACTTGTTAATTGGTACTGCTTAGTTGTTTTATTTAGTTAATTTGGTGGTGGATTTCCAAACAAAAAAAGGCTGGATTCTCACTTGCTCCAGAGGTGTAATAACACATCTGGACAGGTTGATCAGAAAAATAGCTGGATTCTCAAGAGCTTTTGTAGTGCAGTTGTAGTCTCCCTACCTCTGAGTTGAAGGCCCTTAGTCACATCCTACCAGCTCCAGAGATGCATCATAATGAGACTCATAATGTGACTCAACAGACCTAAAGTATCAAGCAAAATATCAACTGCCCTGGAGATATGTCCTAATGTGTCCAAACAGGTTAAATCAATGTTCCCTCTAATTTTAGTTATTCCAGCACAGACTTTCAAGTATTATGCACAGAATCTTTAAACCAGTGTTGATGTCATACAGCAGAGAATGATGGAGTGCACATAAGAATTTCTCAGCTACCGTACTGATTAAAGGGAAGATTGGTGGAAACCAGTGTTTGTGATAAATGATCAATTCCAGAGCACGGTGACCCAGATTTTGCAATGAACTGTGAAACATTAATTTTCAGGGCATATAGAGAGACCAAATTAATATTTCAGATCATCTGAACCTGGAGGATCACTGACCTGAAGCATTAATATTTTCTCTCTCTGAAGATCCTTCAGACCTGTTGAGCATGTATGTTTTGTTTTAAAACCTGAATAAACAAATTCTATATCATAAAAGTAATCAAGATTCTTCATGCCATAAATCTGTACAGACTGCAATAGGGAAGCCTTAATGTTTTTTTGTCCACTTTAGTACACAACTATCACATATATAACAGCTACTTTATATCCTGCCATTTAATGCAATGCTGAGAATGAGTGAGATATTTGTACAGAGAAGGGAAACCCGGGCAAATCTCTGTATTTAAGTAAATTTGCATCTGCTGCAAGTAATTGCTTGTTTTATTCTTCATTAATCTGAGTGCTGATGACTGTGTTTACTTCAAAATCTGGATCAGAATCTAAGTTAACATTTAATCGCAATATTGAACAAGTGCCATGCTGGTGGTTATGTAAATTTAGCATTGGACATTAAACTAAAGGTCCCATCCAACCTCAAATGGATGTCTATTAGTATTATTGATAAAATATCCATTTTTCCAAAAGCATTTTAAATTAATTTCACATAATCAATTGCTCTCTGTCTCCACAAAATTAGACAGATAGATAATAAGCTAAGTTTATTCAGGTTCCTTCAAATAGTCTGTTAATTAGGATTGTGTTCCTTCTCAGAATATGGGTCAGCCCTGAATTATCAGTATATAAAGGCACACATACAATGGGCCAATTCATCATCACTTGTCCTTTTATTTGCATGATTCTGTACTTAGTTAACTATCAGTGCATTTTTGTAATCTTATTTGAAGAGAGAAACTTACATATTCCAAGAAAGTGCTTCATTACGATTTGATAAAGGTAACCTTTATGCATGCACCTTTCAATACCCTGACAGGATCATACCATTGGATATGATAAATGTTCATCATTTTTAGAAGAACAATGTAAATACATTACCCATAGTCCTTACCATCTTCCATAGTTTGCACAATCACAGAACGAGAGGTCCGACTGGCACCAAGTTGGGAGTAAGCAACAACATAAAAGGTATAATTAGTGTTTGGTTGCAAGTCTTTTACTTGAAGGTCTGTAGTGTCATTATTCACTGCAAACTGGTATTCAACATTGTTTGTACCTGCAGAAAAGAGACCATGTAACCAGGGATTGAACTTATCAATGAGGAACAGCAAATATTATAAACACAAATGAACTATAATATTGAATTGCATTTGAACTACTTGAGGGTCAGTTTGTAATTTGGTTTAGCATGAACCTGAGATATATGTGAACCTTACAGTAAATTGTTAAATACACTGAACAACAATGGGAAGAGAACTGGATAGAATTTTTCATTAATCAAAATGACACTTTGTTAGTATATCTACCATGTTGATGATTGATTCCATCTTAATATTACGTGCAAACTTAACAATTCTTTAATTTTCCAAAAGGTTACCACAGGATCAAGGCTTTTAGATCTGAATAAACATAGCCAATATCAAACTGACAGCTTTACTATTTCTATAGTACTGTGTGCTCTGACGTCTATGACAGTTAAGGTGAACACAATTTCTACGAAATAATTGATATATATTGTTTCTTGTTAACTGGATCCAACATCGCATCTTGGCATAAATAACCCATTCTGAGCTTAAAAATATGTTGCTGGAAAAGCGCAGCAGGTCAGGCAGCATCAAAGGATAAGGAGAATCGACGTTTCGGGCATAAGCCCTTCTACAGTAATGAGCCCTTCTCATTCCTGAAGAAGGGCTTATGCCCGAAACGTCGATTCTCCTTCTCCTTTGATGCTGCCTGACCTGCTGCACTTTTCCAGCAACACATTTTTAAGCTCTGATCCCCAGCATCTGCAGTCCTCACTTTCTCCTAGATGAATAACCCATTGCAGTAATTACACTTCAATTCCACTTTTTACAGATATATTTTGCAGAATATATGAAAATTAATTATACAAAGTAGCGTTTAATTGGACAAACAATACATCTATTGAAGTACTTCATTCTTCAAACAGGGTTCTTTTACGTTCTAGTGCCCAAGAATATCCCTTTAGCATTATGAGGACAACAAACTGACACTTGAAGCAATTCAATAGCACAGCTAATTGGATAAACTAACAGCACCCAGTGCCTAGTAATCTACTTGAAAGCTTAATATTTACCTTGGCTTTATAGAAGTAACCTTTAAAATGCCCCAGATATCTAAGAACTAATTTGTTGGTTTCAGAAAAGTTAATACTATAGCCTGACTGTTTTATGCACAGACCAAACACAAAATAAATTTTGAGCACTTACCTACTGCCTTTTGATAGTGAAGGGAAAATCCAATAATCTGTTCACTGTTGTGTTCAGGGCGTTCCCAAGATACCAAGATTGAAGTACTTGATAAAGGCGCAGCAGACACGCTTTTGGGAGCACTCGGCAAACCCTCTCGAATTGTCACAGCAAGTTTGGCTGTAGTGCATGCCATTCCAAGACTATTCTCTGCAATACACTGGTAGTAAGCAGCATCCTCCAGTCCAATTTGATTAATCACTAAACTGCCACTGCTCTGGATCTTCACACGTCCATTGGACATAATGTCCTCTCCGTTTTTCAGCCAGCGAATTCTCGGAGTAGGTTCACCTTCAGATTTACAGGCAAATCTAGCAGTGCTAGCTCGAATCCGAGAAATTGTCTCAGGAAATTGTGTAATCATTGGTGGGGCTGAAAAAACATGAATGGAATTTCATAAACTTTTTCCAACAATGAAATGTTAACATTCCATTGTAGATTCACAGAGTAATCTTTCTTTCTAAAGTTTCCAATGTGAAAATAGCAGCACTATGTCAAATCTTCATTTATGTATAGAACTCTGGAATAAAATGGGGAACATAAGCAGTTAAAAAATGTGATTGTATTTTTCATTAACATGCATTACAACAATTTATTTTTTGAACACCAATTTTCAAAATAGGCTGCATCTAACAAAATGGGAAAGTATTAAAATGAATTGTAAAATTTAACTTAAACACAAGCAGCTTTCTTTAGATCATAATGAGTATACTTATATACATCAACTCACCATGCATTTGACTCTGGGCTAACATATTTCGTATTTCATACAACTGAAATTAAATTGTGCTTTACATAATAGCATGCAAATGCAAACTCAAACAAACCCAGCACTCGTAACTCGGCAGCAGCAGTGACAAACTGTCGTGTCCGGGGTTTATTGGCACGGCAGACATATACGCCAGAATGATATTGCTGAGCATGTGCAATCATAAGGTTTGCCCTTCCAACTACGATGACATCTGTAGCAATGGGTTTACCATCTACACAAAAGAAAATTGTAGTTAGTCAGTTACTGACAAAGCAGTTTATTCCACAACTTGTTGGAATAAGCTACTGCAATAGACAACAATGATCAATTGCCAATTCCAAATATCTGACATTATGGAAGATTAAATGAGATATTAAGGAGAAAGTGAGGTCTGCAGATGCTGGAGATCAAAGTTGAAACTTTATTGCTGGAACAGCACAGCAGGTCAGGCAGCATCCAGGGAACAGGAGATTCGACGTTTCGGGCACAGGCCGAAGAAGGGCCTGTGCCCGAAACGTCGAATCTCCTGTTCCCTGGATGCTGCCTGACCTGCTGTGCTGTTCCAGCAATAAAGTTTCAACCTAAATGAGATATTAAAACCAGTTAGCTCATTTAATGTTCCGATATTTTCAACATCATATAGGAACTATTTGAAAAGATAACTGGACAAGGAAAAACAGAATTCTACAGACTTGACTGTTGGCTCATGATATCCAAGTAGTATTGACCTCTACTTACGTCAAATAACAAAAATGAACAAAGAAAATTAAAGCACAGGAGCAAGCCCCTTGGCCCTCCAAACCTGCGTTGATCCAGATCCTCTATCTAAACTTGTTGCCTAATTTTCTAAGCTTCTGTATCCCTCTTCTTCCTGCTCATTCATGTATCTGCCTAGATACAACTCAAATGACACTATCGTGTCCACCTGTACCACCTCCGCTGGCAATGCTTTCCAGGCACCCACCACCCTCTGTGTAAAGGAACCTCCCTCAAACTTCTCCCCTCTCACCTGAATTCATGACCCCTAGTAATTAAATCCCCCACTCTGGGAAAAAGTTTCTTGCTATCTACCCTGTCTATACCCCTCATGATTTTGTAGACCTCAATCAGGTCCCCCCTCAACCTGTCTTTCGAATGAAAATAACCTTAATCTCCTCAACCTGTCTTCATAGCTAACACCCTCCATACCAGGCAAAATCCTGGTGAACCTCCTCTGTACCTTCTCCAAAGCATCCAAACCCTTTTGGTAATTTGGCAACCAGAACTGTATGCAGTATTCTAAATGTGGCCGAACCAAGTCCTATACAACTGTTGAATGACCTGCCAACATTTGCACGGAACACCCCGCCTGATGAAGGAAGGCATGCTGTATATGCCTTCTTGACCACTCTATTGACCGGTGTTGCCACCTTCAGGGTACAATGGACCTGACCACCCAGATCTCTCCATACATTATCTTTTCCCAGAGTGTTTCCATTCACTATATTGAACAGATTGAACTCCATCTACCATTTCTCTGCCCAAATCTATCTTTATTCTGCTGATTCTCTGACAGTCCCCTTCACTATCTGTTACTCCACCAACCTTAGTTTCATCTGCAAACTTGCTAATCAGATCACCTATACCTTCCTCCAGATCAATCTACTTCATTCATGCCAATTGTAAGAAGGCAATTATTTACTGGACATAAAAGTTGCATTTGCATCCATGTTTTGTGTGTAATTAAATAATACATAAAAATAAAATGCAGAGCTGTCTTATTGCATTTACTGTAGTGAGCATCAATATCTTCAAAATATATTTGTATTTGAACATCATTCTTTAAAAATCAGGATGACATATACCTTTTAACTGGCAGGTTCTAAGAATATTACCTTTCAGCAAGAATAAACGCTTTAATTTTCTGGGCACAATTTTTAGGGAGAAGTACAGAGTTATCAGCAGCTATTACGAAAGTTATTCTGATAGTTATGTAGTTAACTTAGTGTTTCAATGTATGCCCAGGATCATGTTACATGGCTCCAGTAACAGATAATGGTAGTGCACTGTGATAGGTTAATTAAATCACAGAGATGAGTAATGCTGAAGATGATGGTGTTGTAAAGTGATAGGTTAAGCTGTGATGGAAAGAACCAGTGTGACAGATGACTATTAGTTTAGAAAGACAAAGAAAGCCAGCATGATTGGCTATGCTAATATTATCCGATAAGTACGGGACCAACAAATTGTCTAAACTGGAGGAGAACAAAGAGCTTGTGGGGAGTTAGGGAAAACATTTTGTTGGATCCCCCAGCTTTTATTTTGCAAGATTAAAGTTTAATTTTATGAAGGATTTTCTGCATCTCCTGGTAATTTTTTATAGAACATTCAGTGATTCTTCCACAACACTTTTCAACATAAATCGTGATTTTACAAATCAGGATTTGAGTTGATGAGGCTTTTTGCAGTTGGGTTAACCTTCAATGCCTACACTTTTGATTGGCTGGACAAAGGTTTTTAATTGACATTTGACGAACTAAACTTAAATTAATAACAGAGTCATAGAGATGTACAGCATGGAAACAGACCCTTCAGTCCAGCCCGTCTATGTCGACCAGATATCCCAACCCAATCTCTCCCACCTGCCAGCACCCAGCCCATATCCCTCCAAACCCTTCCTATTCATATACCCATCCAAATACCTCTTAAATTTTGCAATTGTACTAGCCTCCACCACTTCCTCTGGCAGCTCATTCCATACACATACCACCCTGTGTGTGAAAAAGTTGCCCCTTAGGTCTCTTTTATATCTTTCCCCTCTCACCTTAAACCTATGCCCTCTAGTTCTGGACTCCTCCACCCCAGGGAGAGACTTTGCCTAGTTACCCTATCCATGCCCCTCACAATTTTGTAAACCTCTATAAGGCCACCTCTCAGCCTCCGATGCTCCAGGGAAAACAGCCCCAGCCTGTTCAGCCTCTCCTTATAGCTCAAATCCTCTAACCCTGGCAACATCCTTGTAAATCATTTCTGAACCCTTTCAAGTTTCACAACATCCTTCCGATAGGAAGGAGACCAGAATTGCAAGCAACATTTGAACAGTGGCCTAACCAATGTCCTGTACAGCTGCAACATGACCTCCCAACTCCTGTACTCAGTACTCTGACCAATAAAGGAAAGCATACCAAATGTCTTCTTCACTGTCCTATCTACCTGCGACTCCACTTTCAAGGAGTTATGAACCTATACTTCAAGGTCTCTTTGTTCAGCAACACTGCCTACGACCTTACCAGTGAGCCTGACCAGCTTACCCTTTTATTCCTGATGAAAGGCTTTTGCCCGAAACGTCGATTTTGCTGCTCGTCGGATGCTGCCTGAATTGCTGTGCTCTTCCAGCACCACTGATCCAGAATCTGGTTTCCAGCATCTGCAGTTATTGTTTTTACCTTACCATTAAGTATATAAGTCCTGCTAAGATCTGCTTTCCCAAAATGCAGCACCTCGCATTTATCTGAATTAAACTCCATCTGCCACTTCTCAGCCCATTCGCCCATTTGGTCAAGATCCTGTTGTAATCTGGGGAACCTTCTTCGCTGTCCACTACACCTCCAATTTTGGTGTCATCTGCAAACTTACTAACTGTACCTCTTATGCTCACATCCAAATCATTTATGTAAATGACAAAAAGTAGAGGACCCAGCACCGATCCTTGTGGCATTCCACTGGTCACAGGCCTCCAGTCTGAAAAACAACCCTCCACCATCACCCTCTGTCTTCTACCTTTGAGCCAGTTCTGTATCCAAATGGCTAGTTCTCCCTGTATTCCGTGAGAGCTAACCATGCTAATCAGTCTCCCATGGGGAATCTTGTCGAATGCCTTACTGAAGTCCATCTAGATCACATCTACCACTCTGCCCTCATCAATCCTCTTTGTTACTTCCTCAAAACAACTCAATCAAGTTTGAGAGACATGATTTCCCACGCACAAAGCCATGTTGACTATCCCTAATCAGTCCTTGCCTTTCCAAATACACGTATATCTTGTCCCTCAGGATTCCCTCCAACAACTTGCCCACCACTGCTCACTGGTCAGGCACACTGGTCTATAGTTCCCTGGCTTGTCCTTCTTAAACAGTGGCATCACTTTAGCCAACCTCCAGTCGTCCGGCACCTCACCTGTGACTATTGATGACATAAATATCTCAGCAAGAGGCCCAGCAATCACTTCTCTAACTTCTCACAGAGTGCTAGGGTACACCTAATCAGGTTCTGTGTTTCTCCATGGATGGGTTCACAGAGTAATATTATAAGGTTATTGTAACCAGTATTAAACAATACATAATTTAAGCCACTGGAGATCTCAAATGAGAACTGTAAGTCCCCCAGCACAGGCAAAAATTCAGAACTCTTCTTGTAAATCACTAAACCTTTTCTGCATATTATATTTGCAACTGAAGTGATTATCTTGTCAATTTTGCTTTTACTGCACATTATTCAGAATACCACTTTCATCACAGTAAAGGTTTTACTGCCATATCGTTTTTTCTGTATTTGACTTGGAACACAATCACAAATGTTTTTGATTTGGAGATGCTGGTGTTGGACTAGGGTGTACAAAGTTAAAAATCACACAACACCAGGTTATAGTCCAACAGGTTTAATTGGAAGCAAATGTTTTTGACTCCCTATAAGCACGTTAGTAACTGCATGAATGTTTTGAGAATGTCAGGATTTCAATAGTCAGGAGTACCTAACACACTTGAAAATCAGTGCTGCAGAGAATAACCTGGAGTACAAACATTATGGATTGAGAGAGCAATACATAGTTCTACTCAGAGTTTAGCATGTCCCACTTAAAAAACAAACTACAGCTCTAGTAAGGATAAACAAAGCATTGTAGCAAGGTGATGGATACCTTGGCTTCTCAAAAAATTTGAACATGCTGATATGAGGTCGGCAGAACACTCTATGCCAATCTCTGAATGAAGCTGTTATCCATGTGATTGAGAATTCAAATTAAGATCATAGTGTTTTCGGATAACAAATCACTCGACTCATCTCAACTTTGCTCAACAATAATAAAGTCACAGATGTGCCTTTTCCAGCATATTGCTCTTTGCCAATAAAGTGCTTCATAATCTGCTACCTATTTTCTCTTGTCTGCCGCCCCAGTATTCTGGAGGGATTTTAGAATTATCTTTAAACCACCTGTTCAGACATGTTTGGGCAGCACGGTGGCACAGTGGTTAGCTCTGCTGCCTCACAGTGCCAGAAACCCTGGTTCAATTCCCACCTCAGGTGACTGACTGTGTGGAGTTTGCACGTTCTCCCCGTGTCTGTGTGGGTTTCCTCCTGGTGCTCCGGTTTCCTCCCACAGTCCAAAGATGTGCAGGTCAGGTGAATTGGCCATGCTAAATTGCCCGTAGTGTTAGGTAAGGGGTAAATGTAGGGGTATGGGTGGGTTAC
Source organism: Chiloscyllium plagiosum (assembly GCF_037043375.1). Lineage (NCBI taxonomy): Eukaryota > Metazoa > Chordata > Chondrichthyes > Orectolobiformes > Hemiscylliidae > Chiloscyllium > Chiloscyllium plagiosum. The sequence goes on from NW_028270177.1 coordinate 16,293,697, forward strand.
GCTTTGGTGGGTCGGTGTGGACTTGTTGGGCTGAAGGTAATCTAATCTAAACTCCGGGGCAGGTGGGACTTGAACCCAAACCTCCTATTCCAGGAGGTAAGGACATTCCCAGTACACCACAAAAAAACCTTTTCAGAAACTTTATGTTGACTTTGTCTATTCCATTACATTTTTTAATTGACCTGTTCCCACATGGCGAGTTTTGAGAAAATTTGTAGCTCAGGTTGAGGTTCTGGATGTAAAATTTGCTCGCTGTGCTGAAAGGTTCATTTTCAGACATTTCGTCACAATACTAGGTAACATCATCAGTGAGCCTCCAGTGAAGCACGGGTGTTATGATCCGCTTCCTATTGATGTAGGAGAGTTACACACTGCAGCATGGAGGAACTACGAAGAGCAGAGGAAAATCACCGATACAGCGTATTCTAAAAGAACGGGTAGCCAATGAACACAGTCCATCGATTTCTCAGCAACAAACCCAAACAAGCAGACAAAAACATCCAGAAATCCGAGCCACTCTCCCCTACATCAAAGACATTTCAGGAAATCACTGCCAGACTACTCAGACATCTTGGCATCATGGTAGCCCACAAACCCATCAACACACTAAAACAGCAGCTAATGAATTTAAAACACCCTATACAGACAACAAGCACAACAAATGTCATTTACAAAAACATTGCAAGAACTGTAACAAACACTACATTGGACAAACAGGCAGAAAACTAGCCACCAGGATACATGAACATCAACTAGCCACAAAAAGACATGACCCACTATCACCAGTATCCTTACATGTGATGAGGAAGGACACCACTTCGACTGGGACAACATATCCATCCTAACACAAGCCAAACAGAGACATACATGAGAATTCCTAGAAGTATGGCATTCCAACCGGAACTCTATCAACAAACACATTGACTTAGACCGCATTTACCACTCTCTGAGGAAAAAAAAGCAGTAAAATGACATCACCACAGGAAATGACATCACCAACTCTCGGAAACCTAAACATAAACAGAAGCAGGTCATAACACCAGTGCTTCGTGGGAGGCTCACTGATGATGTTACCTCGTATGGTGACAAAACATCCGAAAATGAATCTTCCAGCTTGCAAGCAAACTTACACCCTGTTCAGACAGGTTATGACATACCTTTGGAGCAGGTGGGACTTGAACCTAGGGTACTGACACTACCATTGCAGCACAAAACCTTCATCCCAATAAGTATCACTTACTTAAAATGACCAATATTGCAACTAAGAAATCTTACCTTAAATGTTAATTGTTTAAATTAAATATATACAAATGGAAGATGACTGTCTAAGCAAATTAAGTGAACTACAATTTAAAAGGCGGTCAACTAATCAATTTGTTAATTTGATTATTGTTTGCTTCAAAGAATAAAATGAGACACTAGCCCTTTAAAGAATTGGTAATTCATTAATTTGGTCATTTGCATTTAGTTTGCTCCTTTAAGAGTGATGGGGTGATTTACTCAAAATAGTACAAAGAAATGTTTATTGACATTGGTGGGAGAAGTACAGTGAGGAGTTCTTCACTCATCTTACTTCTGATCTCCCACAACTGTGAAGTTTGGCTTTTGATCTCCTCCATTAACTGTCTGAAAGAAATTTGTCATTAACACTCTATAACAACCAGATCATACCTCATGTGCAATATGAACATAACACTTCACAGTTTCAATACGCAAGATTTTACAGAGCTATTCTGAAATAGTCCTACATCTGCGAAGGTTCAGTACCTAAGAATACCCATGAATGATGAAATATACAAGTGCGGAGCTCGTTTAAAGTAGGTTAAAAATAAGTTAAAAATTATGGATAAGAGATTTTTTCCTGCCGATGTTGATTTTTATTGTTATTTTTTGGCACGGACAGGCAAATTTACAATTTGTGATTTTGTGGATATACAGAGGGTATACAGTAAGCAAGAAAATACAAGTTTATATTTATAAATCACCTTTTACATATTAAGGATTTCCCAAAGTAACTCAATCAATGCATTACTTCACATGTACTGTCACTATTATGTAGACAAACAGAATTTCTCTTTGAGAGGTCAAACAATTGCAATAAAATAAAGGACAAATTAACCGATTTTACTATGATGGATAAATATTAATCAAGGAAAAAGGAAAATACCCCTGTTCTACTTCATCCACCTTAACAACCAAACATTTCAATGTAATATCTTATCCAGACACAGTACCTTGGACAACACAGCAATTCTTCTGCGAAGTATCTGAAGTGTCAATCCAGATTATATTCTAAAAACCTACAATGAGGTTTGAACTCATGACCTCCTAAACAGAGGTACGTTTGCTAAAAGATCCAACTTGAGACTACAGTATACTTCTAAGGTAGAATGTTTATTATTTGTATTCTCAGAAAATAAATAAAGTTTGTAGAAATTCAGCTGCTAATCTTTGAGCTCAACAATTAGTTCTGAAGGGTCACTGTTTGGTCTCTGAAGATGCTGTCAGATCTGCTGAGTTTCTCTGTAATTAATTAGCAATTTCTGTAATTATTAGAGTGCACTGATCTGAATGAATCAACACATCTATCAAATTTCTTGGAAGTTTGATGGGATAGGAATAAAGAAAAAGAAAATTCTTAACTAGAATGGGAATGATACTTAAGGAAAATTATAAGCTACAGAAACCAGAGTTTTGAGATATGAATGGTGTATGTCCTTCTCAATGTCAAAACCAATTGTATTGCTCTAATATTAAACACAGTTGTCTTTAAGTAAGGCCTCAAACCGCTTCACAAATTGACTTTATTTCTATTTTAAATTTTAATTTCAACTCACCCTCACGAATCCAAGAAACAAATGGTGTTGGATCAGCATATGCCAAGCACTCCATAATGGCACTTTGACCAGCAGTAACAGTCACATTCTTTGGGTGGGCAATGATGACTACATCCGTCGGTACTGATTTAATTCCTAAAAAAAAATAGTTGGACTCAACAGAAAGGCCAACAAATTAATTCCAAGTGGTCTTTTAGGTAAAACAAATTAAGAACTTAATTAGTTGACATGGATGCAATGATCTTACCTTTTTCAAATGTTTACAGAAGTGCATACATTTCCTCCCCCAACACCTTCATCAAAAGTTCTTATATTGTGCATCATTGCATGCATCAATGCTTTTAAACTTGCTCAACATTCTTACAAGCGCTCGCAGAATTTTTAATCCCCACGTTATCAATTATCACTTCTGTGCTTCCAACACCACTTGCAAATGCCTCAGCGTTTGCTAATTTTTAAAATCCCCATGTGTTATCGCTTATCACTTAGGTTCTCCGAAACTCCACTTGTAAAATCCTCAACTTCTTAACACCACAAAAGCTATTAAAGAATTATGATGTTTTTAATTTATGCACCGCATCTTTACAAGCATCTATTGCATGAAATATTTCTCCAGGACGACAAAACCTTTCCCCAAAGCTGCAATTTCCATTACCTATCAAACTGGAAAACTGCCATTTTTCTGCTGTTAAACACTGGATCAGTACCACCACTTTGCATAAATATGACTTTCTGGAGGAATAAAGTTTAACTTTTGACAAACCCATTAACTCTTACAGATTGTTTCTGCTAGTCTCTGAAACCCAACAATACAGCAAAGTAAAACACAATGTGCACACAGACTGCTTCCTCCCTCCTTGAGGGAAGAAAACAAATATATTTTCTATTCTGCAAAGGGACAATCAGATATTATTTCTGGGCAGCACAATTATTCTTTCCAATTCCTTAAAGACTACGTTTCTTTAAGCATCCACAATTTTCAAAGTGCATATTCACACATAAACTATCAGCATTGTATACCTCCCATCCATCACTGATTGACACACACATATTCAATTTAAAGCTACCATAACATGACAATTTCACTTTTTAAAACAAATAAACTTCAACCTAATAAAGGCAGTTTTCTATACAAGATCATTGCAGATACAACAAAATTTTCAGTATAAGTACGTAATAACAAAGAGGAAAAGGTTTACTAGTCCATACAGTTTGCCCATTACAACCATGAAATTTGCGCAAGGACAGGGGTTCAGGCAGCTTGTTTGAACAGTGGATTATGTTAGCAGATTTGCAAGCAAGGCCAAAATGCTTAGGTAGGACACTGTTTACAATTTCATCTAGTACGGGAGCCAGGAATAGATGCTGTATGATCAGTTTAGTGAAAACAAGGCAAAAACAGCAGCCAGGCTCATAGAATCATACACAATAGAAAAGGCCATTCACCCTGCACCGGCGAAAACTATTCTGTTCTGAGGAAGGGTCACCGAAATGTAAACTCTGATCTATCTTCACAAATGCTGCCAGACCTGCTGAGCTTTTCCAATAACTTTTATTTTTGATTTATAGCATCTGCAGTTCCTTTGGTTTTGTAGATCAACACTGATCCCACTTTCCAGCATTTGACCCATTGCCTTGAATGTTGTGACATTTCAAATGCTATTACAAATACCTGCCTCAACTATCCTCCTAGCCTGTGCAATCCAGATTTCTATCACCTTCTGAATGTAAAACCTTTTCTTCCACTCCCCTCTAAACCTCCTGCCTTTCACCTTAAAAATATGCTCCCTTGTCACTAACCCGAAGGGGAACAGCTGCTTTTTATCCGCCCTGCCCATGCCCCTCAATCGTATTCACTCTCATTCCTGATGAAGGGCTTATGCCTGAAACATCGATTCTCCTGCACCTCGAATGCTGCCTGATCTGCTGTGCTTTTCCAGCATGACACTCTTGACTGTGGTCTCCAGGATCAACAGTCCTCACTTTCTCCTCAATCAAGTCCCCTCTCAGTCTTCTCTGCTCCAAAGAAAACAACCTGAGCTTATCCGAGTTAAGTGCCCCATCCACAGTGTGCCAGCTTTCTACAGCTTCAACATAATCTCCCTGGTCTAAAATTTTATTTTACCGATTTTCTAATCAACCTTTTCACAGACGTTACTACACACCTCCGAAGTAGTTGATACTTGAATCCAGGCCTCCTGGTCCACGGGCAGGGACATTACCACTCCCACAAGAGGGTCACCCTGCTCTTATAATCTATGCCATTACTGATAAAGGCAAATGGCCCGTATGACTTCCTAACTACCCTAGTAACCTGACCTGCCGACTTCAGGGAACCATGGTCAATCAGCTCAAGGTCCCTCTATTCTTCTGAGCTTCCTAGTGTCTCGTCATTCATTGAGTATGGGCTTGGCTTGTTACTTCTTCCAAAGTGCATCACTTCATACTTATCAGAGTTAAATTCTATCTGCCACAGATCTGCTCAGCTGACCAATCCTGATGCATCCACTTGTAACCTAATACTTTCCTCCTCACTGTCACATCTACAAATTTACATATTATCCCCATACATCTTTTCTATATCATTTATACAGATTTCTATATTTTAATATTTCTATATCATTTACATATATCACCAACAATCATTGGACAAGGTGAACTCAGAGGAGGGCAGTTGGTTTCAGCTGATGATTTGTTGTGGATAAATTAAGCCAGGGTTGTCTTTACTTTCCAAGATATACTCGGTGCACTTATATTAGAGGAAAGCAAGGTCCATTGGAGTTTCATATGTTCCAGCCAGATTTGATAATCAACTCTTCAACAAGGTGTGCACAATGAATATTTATATCTGTGTCTACCGGATCCAATGAGTGAAAAAACATTAATGGCTGAATCTTATGTTGTTTTAACGAAATGTGAATTGCACAGCGTTTTGGATGTGCTTTCCACTATAAGGCCGAGTGATACTTCACACTGTACCAAATGCGACTCATTAACTAGCCATCACATCCCTATGACACTCCTCACATCCAATTCTAGTCCCAGCTTACCACATGCTGTTCCCAGTCAAGTCACTCACCAGATATCCACCTAAAGACCGAAATTCCTTGGAGTTTTAAAAGGCTGCTGTGCACTGGCATTTCTGAAGGTGCCCTCTTAATCAAGGGCATTTCCAGAAAATGTTGGAAAAGGGAAAGATGGCACTGTGATTCTCCAACAGAGACGGCACGGTGGCACAGTGGTTAGCACTGCTGCCTCACAGGGCCAGAGACCCGGGTTCAATTCCCGACTCAGGCGACTGACTGTGTGGAGTTTGCACATTCTCCCCGTGTCTGCGTGGGTTTCCTCCGGGTGCTCCGGTTTCCTCCCACAGTCCAAAGATGTGCACTTCAGGTGAATTGGCCATGCTAAATTGCCTGTAGTGTTAGGTAAAAGGGTAAATGTAGGGGAATGGGTGGGTTACGCGTCGGCGGGTCGGTGTGGACTTGTTGGGCCGAAGGGCCTGTTTCCACACTGTAAGTAATCTAATCTAATCTAATCTAATCTAAAGTAATCTAATCTAATCTAGAACGGGTGAGACCTGGAGGATTTGGTTGGGAAGATAGTGTAAAGAGGAATCCTCTACCCAGAGGACCAGCAGAGGAGGCAGCACAACTACACTACAGCAGAAACAAAAGTAGGAATTGCCAGAAAAGCTCAGCAGGTCTAGGAGCAGCATCTGTGGAGAGAAATCAGGATTAACGTTTCAGAACCGAGGAACAGTCACCCGACCTGAAACATTAACTCTGATGCCAGACCTGCTGAGCTTTTCCAACAATTCCTATTTTTGGTTCTGATTTGCAGTTCTTTCCATATTTAAACACCAAAGCAGATGTGCCCTACGTGGCCACTCTAGTCAGTGCTGTCTCCAGAGTCTGGCTTACCAGAGGTGCAATAAGGAGGTCAATAATGACTCGCATACTAATACTCTTTGTTACCTACAGTACCCTTGCTTGGTTCTTTACATGTTGCCCAACCTCCCAAACCACTAAGCACGCATGTTCTCAAAAGAGTTCCCCATCACCAAGCCCACTTGCACCAGCTCTGACAACTGTGTCACCTACTTTCACCTCATTCAATTCCTCCCTTTCTCTCAATACAGGGGAAAATAGCCCGCAGCACGGCAATAAGAGCCTGTATGGGTATGGGGGGGGGGGGGGGGGGGGGCAACACACTCGAAGACAATCAGGATCACTCCTGCAGGAAACATTCATGTACCACCAAGTACATTTCATTTCACTACAACTCTCACAGTAATCTTTTTAGTATCATTCACACCATTTCTAACCACTAATCATGGCACGTCTCTCTCATGTCTTGCACATGCTGCCAGCATCACTGTCACAATCTCAGTGAAATGATCAGTTCCAGTAGAAGCCAATTCCTTGGCCTCAAGAATGACAGTACTGAGGTCTCAGAAGAATGCTAGCCTTAGAAAATATGGAATCACAATCTGATGAGCATCTCACTATGACAGCTCTACAGATACCTCGGATAAAACTGGCCAGGTTGCTAAAGGACTGCCAGAGACCAGATAGCTGCTCAGCTCCAGGCAGTAAAGGGACTACAATGTCGGAAATCAGGGACTTTATTCACATGCACATGGAGGAACAGGAGCAGCAAACATACATAAGATACAATTGCCTTCATTTACCAGAAGCTGCGGTCCAGCCAGACATGCAAACCCCTGGCTGCCTCTATGGACAGTAGCCAGCTGCCATGGACAGCTAGGTCCAACACCACAAGTCTGCTGAAAACGCACACACAACTGTACTCGATCGCTCCTGCCAGTGGTCCTCAGATCTGAAAGCATGGCAACAGGTGGCAAGGACTCCAATAGGAATTCCTGGTGCCCCTTCCTCACAAATAGACAGAGGCACCCATTCAGAGGTGGAACCATATGTAGCACCACCACCAGCAGTCCCACTCCCGACGTTTCCATCCTGGACACTCTAAAGGTAGCTGGCCTCTCCACCCCCTCACAGCCAGCCATCTTCAAAACTTAGAATTTCATGCAAAGGAAAACTGAGTTGCCTCTAGCAAGAGGATGTTTGGCATGTTTGACTCGTCCACACACAAACATGCCTGGGGTCACCCAATCAAACTTCCAAGACCAATATGCTCCATTATGAAGAAGGCACTCTCCACTCCAGATGTGGAATCAGGGACTACACAAAGACTTACTGGTAGGAAGGTGACTAAGAAAAATTATTGATCAGACTATGAGGTGGCACAGGCAACAATGCTTTGTATATTATGTGGCGCTTTTTTGTATAAATGTCACTACTTTAACTTTACATTTGATGTTGCAGCATCTGGAAGCAAGAGGAATAGGGCATCTGGAAGCAATAGGAATAGCCCAACGGGAACTAATTAACAACCCAACTGCTCCTGTTAGTTCCATTGGACCTTATCCCACAATGTCTCTATTCTTTCTCTGGCCTCGGTGACTTAAAATTATTGGTTTGAATGAGTTGGTCAGCAAGGCCTGGGACAGTGCAGAGCAAACAGGAGGTCAATGTATGACAACATCCAGGGATTAGGGACCCTGTAAAGTCTTTGTCCTGTACAGAACATGGGTCTGTGTGTAATCTTGTTTTCTTTTAAATACCCCCATGCCAGTGGGCTTTTCCTATCCCCTTACTCACAGATCAAGGCACTTCTCCTACCCACTCAGAGGGTGATCACAGCTATTTTCTGCATACTTTTGATTTCCAGCATGATGAAGGTGAGCAATTCTTGACCAGTAGGTTCAAGCCTCCACCTCTACATGTCAATGAACTTCCAAAATTCCCACCCTTCCTGTGAACCACATAGACTTCACACTTCCCCAGGTTCCCAGCCAGCACATCTACGGGAGTCTGCATCTGCCCACCTTTCCACCCTAGTCCTTAGCACATGCAGTGACCATGTTAGATGTGGTCATACACTATCCAACCTGTCTGAAGCCAGGGTGCTTCTGACCATGGCGAAAAACCCTCTCACAAGACTCCCTTACCATCCATGATTTACTGTGTTCTCCCCTTGCACATACTTTTGCCCATTTTCACAGTTGTCATAACCCCTATTGCCCCAGCTTGTCATCCCTCGTCTCAAAGAATTATTGCCAAAGCCCCTTGGTGTGGCAGTAGCACCCTTGACCACCCCTCGTCAATCTCCTTTTGTCCTTTGTGAGAGGGCAGGCCTGCAGGACAGACATGGCTCACCTCTTTGAACACCCCAACTACACAGTCCCAGATAAGCAGCTCCCAAAATATGCCTAGTGTATATACAGTTCCCTGACTGTGTTAGGCCTAATGACCTATTACCTACCCACCCACCCACAATGCTTACTGTGTAAGCTGATGACTCACGGGAAAGCTAGAGACTGGCATAGTATACTGCCATACAGCAAGGCATATCCCCCTTAACAGAGGACTGCTGCCAGCAAGGCAAGTTGTCTTGCCTTGTGACTGCAATAAATGGCATGGGAAGACAAAGGCATGCATTGTACAATCATGCAGGCAGACACTAAGTGAGTGAGCAATAAGATAGCAAGCATGGGGGATCTAAGATGGCGGCGATCTGAGAAGAGCAGGACGGTCCTTTAACCCACCCAACCCAGGTCATCAGGATATCTTGGGGCGTTGGAAAGACTGTGGAGCCCCAAGAAACATTTAAAAATTGACGTACCTGTATTTTCAGCTGTCCAGAAATGCCTAAAAAGGGAGGAGGCGCATCTGAGACCGGGTCTGCAGCTCAGCTTGCAGCAGCCTGGGAGCCAATTACTCTCCAGGACCTGGTGAACCAGCTCTCGAAATCTCGCGAGATGTTGGGGAAAAAGATTGAAGAGAAGCTGGCTCCTGTCTCTCTCATGCTGCAGAAGCATGAGCAGCAGCTGGGAGACCTGGAGAAAAGGACGAATGAGGTGGAGCACAAGGTCACAGTGGTGGAAGCTGATGCCAGTTCATTCAAGGAAGAGATCCAAGCCCTGAAGACGCAGGTTCGTAATGTGCATGACCAAGTGGATGATCTTGAAAGCAGGGCACGAGAAAAAACATTCGGATCATCGGTCTGCCTGAAGGTAAGGAAGGTGAGCAGCCTGCAGAATTTGTTGAAGATTGGCTTCCGAAATTCCTTGACTTGGAGACCGGCATGAGAGGATTGAAGATAGAGAGGACTCACTGGGTTGCAGCGTGGAGGTCGGGTCTGGGTCAACGCCCTCGTCCTTTCCTGGTGCGGTTCAATCATTACCAGGATAAGGAGAGAGTCATGGAGGCTTCCAGACTCCAGGGGAAGGATCTAAAGGCCCTAATTTACGAGGGGTCTAAGATCATGCTTTTTCAGGACTTTTCAGCGGCGGTGATCCAGAAACGAAAATTGTATGATGGTGTCAAGAGAAGACTGAAGGAGCTTGGGATTCAGTACTCCCTGAGATATCCGGCAGTGCTTCGGATCACCGGAGATGGATTGACACATCGGAGAAGGCAAGAGACTTTGTGGACAAACTAACCTAAATTAAACAATTGTAGTATGTATAAATATCGTTGCTTGGGTATGCGTTTATCATTCTGTAAAAGAAATGGAGGAAATCCGGTTGGAACTTTGTTTCTCCCCCTTTTTTTTCCCTCTATTGATAATAATTTGGTTCAAACTATGTCTGGCGGTGGTTAAGATGTACATTTTAAATTTCTAAGTTAGGACATACCAAAGGATCAGTGGGGTATTTATTCCCCCTCTTTTTATAAAAGAATTTTTAAAATTCATATTGATATTCTACGGGATGTTTATTCGTTTTAGCTTGTGCTTGCGATGCAGCTCGAGCTGGGAGAAGTGAAGGTGGTTGAGATGGTTAGATGTCTATTTATGGGCAGTTCGGGACAGGTAGTTGCCACCTCCAGGCAGGGGGTGGGTTCCCCTACTCAGTGCTATTGGCGCTTTATATGTTGGTTTGTTTTCTGGTTTTTGTTGTTTTTTATTTTTAATAATTTTGTATAGTATGTTTGTTAAATGTAGTGGTTTTAGTTTATGTAGTTTTTATATTTGGTGGACTATGCGACACTAAGGCTCAACAATTTGTGGTTCAGGTTAAATGTAATTGCAGAAGATTATGGCTAATGATTTGATTAAATGGTGTAACTGGAATATCAAGGGAAGTCACTCACCAATTAAGAGGAAGAAGGTACTCTTGAGTCTTAGAAAGGAGAAGGTGGATATTGCTTTGTTACAGGAGACACATTGGATGACATGGAGCATCTGAAATCACAGCAGAATGGCTTTGACCGAGTTTATTTTTCATCATTTAATACCAGAAGTAGGGGAGTGGCTATATTGGTTAGGAAAAATCTCTCATTTAAATTGTTGGAATGTGTTAAAGACACATACAGGAGGTTTGTAATTCTTAAAGCAATGATAAATGGGGAAGAATATGGTATTTTAAATGTTTATTTTCCCCCAGCTCATCCTCTTAAATTCTTGGTAGATGCTTTTTCTAAACTGATAAGTCTCAAGTCTTGGCACATCATTATAGGGGGAGATTTTAACTGCCTCATGGACCCCAGAATACATAGGTTGCCTAAAGGTCCCTCGATACCCTCTGCACAAACTAAACAGTTATTGGGTTTGTGTGGGGAATTAGGTAGGGTTGGTGGATGTCTGGAGGTGTCTCCACCCGACAGGTAGGGATTTCACATTTTTCTCCAATCTGCATAGATGTCACATGAGGATTGATTATTTTTCTGACCCCTGCGGTAACCCTGGATCTGGTGACATCCTGTACGATTGGTAATTACCATCTCTGATCATGCTCCAGTGTACCTCATAGAGTCATGGTTAAGATTAAGGATATTACAGTGGATTCAAGGTACTGGTGAATGGACCCTTTTATTCTCATGGACAGTAAGTTTGTGGAGTATTTCTCTAGGGAATTTCGGGCATTCCTAGACATCAACATAGGCTCGGTTGATAGCTCATCTATTCTCTGGGAAACTGCCAAAGCTTATGCCAGGGGTTAGTTATTTCATATTCCACCAGTAGGAAGCGGCAGAAGGGTGAGCAGCAACGTCTCCTTGAAGCACGGTTGAAGGCAGCCGAGAAGGCCGATTTTGACAGACCCTCGTTGGTCAAACTACAGAGGATTACGGCACTGCGGTTTGCACTAAATTCCGTGCTCACACAGACAGCAAAGAAGGAGCTGGCTTTTACAAAGCAAAGGTTATACGAGCATGGTGACAAGCCAGGCAAATACTTAGCATACCTGCTAGAAAGAGAAGTGCCCCACAAACCATTACAGCAATTAGGGAAGGGTCTGGGAACCTAACATGTGATTCTAAAAAGATTAATGTGGCGTTCCAGAGAGTCTAAGTTATATCAGTCTGAGAATTGTGAGGAGGGGCAGGCGAAAATGGAATCCGTTTTTAGAGATTTGAAGCTCCTAGGTGAGACTCCCGCACAACAGTCCTTTCTCAATGCCCCATTATCAGAGCAAGAAGTACAGGAAGCTGCGAGGCAGCTTCAGATTGGAAAGGTGCCCGGTCCTGATGGACTTCCCAATGAATTCTATAAGGAATTTATAAGTATACTGTCAGGCCCGATGCTGAATATGTTTAATGATTCATATAGTCATGATTGTCTCCCACCATGTCTGAGAGAGGCCAATATTTCACTTATCCTTAAAAAAGAGAAGGATCCGGAAGACTGTGCTTCATGCAGGCCCATCTCGCTCTTAAATGTGGACTTTAAGTTCCTCTCTAAGGCTCTCACGTTAAGACTGGAGACTGTGTTACCCTCTATTATTAAAGAGGATCAGACGGGCTTCATAAAGGGTCGCAGATCCTCCAATAACATTAGGAGGCTGCTTAATGTAATTCAAGCATGCCAACAGCAGTCAATACATGGATTGGTGATTTCTTTAGATGCAGAGAAGGCATTTGACAGAGTTGAGTGGCCGTACCTTTTCTATACTCTAGACCGGTTTGGTCTGGGCAAAGTTTTCATAAGATGGGTAAAGGTTCTCTACAGTGTACCTCTCACGGCGGTCATTACCAACGGGGTACGATCAAGCAATTTTAATATTTCTAGGGGCAGCTGGCAGGGCTGTCCCCTTTCACCATTACTTTTTACGTTGGCGATTGAACAGTTGACAGAGGCCATTCGTGGGGATCTCAATATATCAACTCCAGAAGTGGGGTCAAAATTACATAAGGCCTCGCTGTATGCAGAAGATGTTCTAATTTTCTTGACAAATCCAGCAGTCTCAGTGCCTTGCCTGATACAATGCATTCACATGTTTGGCGCTTTTTCAGGGCATAAGATTAATTTTGCTAAATCAGAGGCTATGCCTATGGGTGGTCTTACAAAAGAGTTGGCTCTTGAGAGTGACTATAGATTCCCATTTAGGTGGTCACAGGGGGGTTTTGTGTATTTGGGCATATTCATTACTCCAGTTCTGGACTGGCTGTTCAAATAATTTTACTCAATTATTTGAAAAAATTAAACAAGACCTCCAAAGATGGGAGGCACTTCCAGTCTCATGGTTGGGTCGGATAGCGCTTATTAAGATGAATATTCTCTCTCGTTTGCTATACCCTATACGGATGCTCCCCCTGATTTTCAATAAACAAACACTCAGGTTGGTTCAGCTCCTTTATCTGGTACAGTAAATGGCCCCGCATTAAATTAGCCAAACTGCAGTTGCCTCACAGATTTGGGGGGGGGGGGGGGGGGGGGGGGGAGAGGAAGAGTAGACCTTCTGGACATTACAAATTACCAATTAAGCTCGCTTTTGACCTACGTGAGTGATTGGGTTTGTGAGGATCCTCTTTCAATATGGCTAGATATCGAAGCCTCCCAGGCAAGGTGCCCCCTTATCAGTTTGCTGTTTTTGGACAAGGTGAGGACAGTCAGGGAATATTGCCACAACCCAATAGTCATCAATACTGTTAAAGCATGGAGGGCAATTCGGCAGAGGGAAGGTAATATAGGCAAAACATCTTTCTTTACACCTTTCGTGGGTCTGCCGGATTTTCAACCAGGTATGATAGATTCAGGATTTAAACGTTGGGCAGCTAGGGGTATATCTTGCATGGGTGATTTATTTGAGGGAGATGTAATGATGTCCTTCGATCAGTTAGTACGGAAGTACGAGTTACCTAATAGAGACCTCTTTTGTTTTTTTCAAGTTAGGGATTTTATTAAAAAAAAAGACCACATTTTTGACTGATCCCTACAAATCTGACATAGAAAGAGGGGTACTAAGGGCTAAGAGTACACTGTCTGTCAGTACTCTATATCACCAATTGGGGGTGCCACCTCAGATGAGTCTGATCAACTCTGCAAGATGTGGGAAAGAGAGCTGGGTGTTGAAGTTTCTTCAGAAGCATGGGAGGATATTTGGGAGAATGCAAGGAAGATATCAATTTTCAATAGGACCCATGCTTTACAGTTGAAGATTCTCCACAGGGTCCACTTAGCCCCAGACCATTTGTCAAAATTTAAACTAGGGGTATCTTCAGCATGCCCCAAGTGCAAGGTCTGCACGGGCACTCTTACCCATTGTCTTTGGTCTTGTGACAGGCTTCAAACATATTGGAGCGCTGTGGTGGCTGCAATGGAGAGGACTTTACGTGTAGGAGTGGAGAAGGACCTTACTTCGCTCCTTTTGGGCCTACCCATTGTATTTCCTGCAGACGCGCATAAGAAAAAACTTTTCAATATTCTTACATTCTGTGCAAAGAAGAACATCTTGCTAGGTTGGATTTCCGAAAAACACCCAGGCCTGTCGGGTTGGCGGAAGATTGTTATGGAGCATATTCCCCTGGATTCTCTCACAAATATGCTACACCACAAAACTGAGAACTTTTACAAGACATGGCAACCCTTTTTGAAATACCTGGACACAGATTTATCTGCCACACTAACAAGGGCTTTTATATAGCCGTAACGATTATGTTTCATGAGTCCAATATCCAGGGAGGAGGAACTGTGAATGCATGTATGTTTTGTTTGGCTGAGCTATTACTATTTATTTGTTTGTTGTTAGGTATTTATTTAGTTAAATAGCTAGTTTAGATTTTTGGTTTTAGTTTTTTTTAATTTTATACTTCTCTATATATTATATACATTCGTTAAGGAGGGTGGGTTGGGGAATTTTTTTTGTTATTATTTGGGTTTAGCTTTGTACTATTTTTGTATTGTTTTGAATTGCATTGTTTTGTATTTGCTGGAATATTTAAAAATCTATTTTTTCTTAATAAAACATATTATGAAAAGAAGAGAGCAAGCATGCAGCCATGAGATTCACCTTCATTCACTCCTCGAGCAGCGTCTTTATCCACGCATATAAACTGTCCCTTCTGCAGTCTTTCCTAATTGCAGGTACTCCATGCAGTGCAAGCCTGTACATTTCTAGTGGCTTGCAAGTGTATCAGAGAGTTGCCATAATGATTCAGAGGATGCTATTTAGTCAAAAGCAACATGGAGGTCCTCCCGAGCAAACGATGAGATAAAATCACCTGGCACTCATTGAGATTTCCACGTCAAAATTTCTTCAAATCTAGCCTGTTCATCACATTTACTAAGATAGGAAGTTGAATATTAATGAGGTGAGCTTGGGTATGAACAAGGCACTTAACAAGCATCAACCCCTTAAGTGGCAACTCACATCTGCCTTGCAAAAAACCCACATTATATGTCAAAAGGTAGTAATAGGCCAATTCTGCCACAAACCTCAACATAGCCCACGTCACTCAAACCCTTATAAGACTCTACTCTAAGTAATCATTCCATAGCAGATGTTTTGCTAAGCCAAGGAAAACTTGACTTTATCCCTGTGCATTTAGGTAAGGGTTTAATGCTAAATGGATGTCAACCCAGTGTAAAATCTGCCAATATAAAATTACCCTCATACATGTTATCACACCTTTGGTTTGCCCCATACTGCCACCTAGGCAGTGCCAAATTGGTCATTTATATACAACCTAAAGAAAACAGTTTTTTCTTTTAAATCGTACCTCTCGAAGTAACATCTAAAAATAGGCTCCCAAGAAAAGGTTAGATCAATTCACAGAAAGATCAGTACTTTGTCATTTTTATTCGTCCGTGGGTTGTTCCAATTACTTGGCCTTAGCTGGGAAATAATAAAGTAGCACAACAGCCCATTTGCAACATGATATTTACAAATATATGCTCAGTCCTTGGTTTCTGAAGAAGTTAATGAGCTTATTATCTGTAAATGATATGGAAGATTCATTTATTTTACTAAAATCTGTCTCCAAGTTTCTAATGGCTGTGAAAATATAAATTAATACATGCTGGTAATACTCGGCAGCCAACAAATTATAATCCAGTAAGAATTTATTATTGTGACAAACTGCCAAGTGCTAAATTTTCATTTTAATTATCAACCAACAGCAAATTATTTTATTCATGGAAGGTATCAAATAACAACGGTCTTTTTCCAATAAGCGATTTCTCAACCGAGTACAGCATTTTGCTCCACATGGTTTATATTTACAGCTGCGCTGACAAAGGCATCCTTCTTTATGTTGTATTGTGAAACATTCATCTGACCTACTGTGCAGCCTGAGATCATTGGTGGAAAATCTTGCTAAGCTCCCTCAACCTCCCCCTCAACATTGTTTCCTACCTTTCCCTTACTTAAATCTAGTTCTTGCGAATTAAACTCTTTCCTTCCTTGCTTATATTTTGCATGTGGCAAAATGTGATGGATCCAAACCCAGGCAGTCTGTAGTCTGGCCACTTGAGAAAAAAGAAACATGTTTCTATTTTTCAGGAAAGGCTGGAACTGCAATTGGGGGCTATTATTTCAAGGAAAACTAGCTGCTGCTGGCCTGGTTATAACTATAACTACAACTACACATATTTCACCACAATATCGTACCAATATTAAAATGATAGTATAGTATAATTAAATGCACAGAAACAAAACACACATTACATCAGGCATGGTTAGCTTTCCTTTGGCTTTTGCTGCCAATTTCACATTTTAATAGTAGTACATCCCAACTGGTGCAGCCATTTACTGAGAAATGTAGGGAGAATACATCATTTCTCAAGCATGAGAAACTTTGCTATCAAAATGATACGTTTTCATATGTGTACAACTAGATTAGTGCTATTACTTGAATCAGTAAAAAGTGTGGACTGCTGATGCTGGAGATCAGTCAAGTGTGGTGCTGGAAAAGCACAGCAGGTCAGGCAGCATCCAAGGAGCAGGAGAATCGACGTTTCGGGCATAAGTCCTTCATCAGGGATCAATGAAGGTTTCTGATGAAGGGCTTATGCCCAAAATGTCGATTCTCCTGCTCCTCAGATGCTGCCTGACTTGCTGTGCTTTTCCAGCACCACATTCTATTACTTGAATCACTCAAATAAACACTTTTATTATTTAAAGTGACAACTTAAGCATCCTTTTGCAAGATCTTAGCCATAACTTGTGTTTTGAGCAAAGTGGGCAAATCATTTATTGCTAATCCTTATGGAGACTAAAACCAGTAAGAGTCAACATAGGAAAGACAAGGAAAGAGGACCTGTTTGGGGATCATCAGGAACTAGGAATTAAATTAAAGAACAGATCCTCAACAGTTATAATCTCCAGATTATTACATGAGCCACGTGAAAATTGGCATAGTGACGTGAGAATAAGGGAAGTAAACATGCAGAAAAGAAGGGTTCCATTTCATGGGGCACTCGCATTAGTTTGGAACAGGAGGAATCTCTATCTTTGGGACTGTCACCACCTGAGCTGAACTGGGACTAATGTTCTAGCAAAAAGAGTAAATAGGGTGGTCAACAGGACCGGGGAGGGGGAGGGCCTTAAAACTCCAAGAAGTATAACAAAGCAGCAGGTTAACCTCTGTGGGGGTGGATTGAACTGCATGGAAAAGTATGAAAATAAAGGAGAACTCAGGAGAGGTTACTCAAGTTCCAAGAACACAAAAAGAACAGAGTATCTAGAAAGGGTCAGAAATCTTACTTCAAGCACATAAGATAAAGGGATGACAATGACAAGAGGGATGGTAAATACAGGATTGAAGGTGTTATATTTGAATGAACACAGTATACAAAATAAGGTAAATGAGCTTGTGGCGCAGATTAAAATTGGCAGATATGACAAGGTGAGCATCAATGAGGTGTGACTGCACGGCGATCAAGACCAAGAGTCCAACTAACCAAGGATGCACATCCTATTGAAAAGACAGGCAGGTGGGCAGAGGGGTGGGGTTGTCTTATTAATAAAAAATGGAATTAAATCAATTATGTGGAATCTGTGTGAGCAGATTTCAGGAACCGCAAAGATTAAAAAAAACAAAGTGGGAGTTACGTAGAGGCAGTAGTCCAAACAATACTCAGGATATGGGGCACAAGATACACAAGGAGATAGAAAACGTGAGTAAAAAAGGCAAGGCTACAGTTATCATGGGGGATTTTAATATGTTGGCAGATTGGGAAAAATCGGGTTGGGGATAGTGGATCGCAAGAAAAGGAATTTGTGTAACGTCTACCAATGGCTTTTTGGAGCAGCTTGTGGTCAAGCCCAGTAGGGAATAGGCAATTCTGGATTTAGTGATGTGTAATGAGGCTCCCCTCTGCCCACCTGCCTGTCTTTTCGATAGGATGTGTATCCTTGGATATTTGGCTCCCAGTCTTCATCCCTTGATAAGGGAGCTTAATGTGAAGGATCCCTTAGGAGGCAGTGACCATAATATGATAGAATTCACTCTGCAATTTGAGATGGAGAAGCAGTAATCAGCTGTTACAGTATTACAGTTGAATAAAAGCAACTACAGTTGCATTCCTCTGCAACCCACGATATAGAAAATCACACTATGGAAAACCGTTCACGTTAAGCAAACAATTCCACAGTTTGCCAATCACGTTATAGCCAATTTGTGTTAAATAAATGCTCATTATAACAGAACAACTGTACAGAGGCATGAGTAAAGAGCTGGCCAGAATAGACTGGGAGGGGAACCTAGCAGGAAAGACAGTGGTACAGCAATGACAGGAGCTTCCGGGAGTAATCTGGGAGACACAGCAAAAAAAAAAATCACCCTTAGGGAAAAGAAGCGTACTAAAGGGATGACAAACCAACAACGGAAGTCAGGGACAGCATAAAAGCAAAAGAGAAAGCATATAATGTGGCAGAGGGTAGTGGGAAAGTCTACAAAGACCAACAGAGGACAACCAGAAAAGAAATAAGGAGGGGAAAGATTAAATAGGAAGGTAAGCTAGCCAGTATTATAAAAGATTCCAAGAGTTTCTTTAGAGATATAAAGGATAAAAGAGAGGCAAAAGTGGACATTGGGCCGCTGGAAAATGATGCTGGGGAAGTAGTAATGGGGAACAAAGAAATGGCAGGGGAACTGAACAAGTACTTTGCGTCAGTCCTCACAGCGGAAGACATGATTAGCATCCCAAAAATTCAAAAGAGTCAGGGGGTCAAAGGTGAGTATGGTAGCCATCACCAAGGAGAAGGTGCTAGAAAAACTGAAAGGTCTGAAGAAGAGGAGGAGGAGAGGTGACCTAATTGAGGCATACAAGATAATGAGAGGCATAGATAGAGTCGATAGCCAGAGACTATTTCCCAGGGCAGAAATGACCAACACGAGGGGTCATAGTTTTAAGCTGGTTGGAGGAAAGTATAGAGGGAATGTCATAGGCGGGTTCTTTACACAGAGAGTTGAGAGAGCATGGCATGCGTTGCCAGCAGCAGTTGTGGAAGCAAGGTCATTGGGGACATTTAAGAGACTACTGGACACGCATATGGTCACAGAAATGTGAGGGTGCATACATTAGGATCAGTGGTCGGCACAACATCGTGGCTTGAAGGGCCTGTTCTGTGCTGTACTGTTCTATGTTCTAAATAAATCACCTGGACCAGATGGACTACACCCCAGAGTTCCGAAGGAGATAAGTGAAGAGATAGTGGAGGTGTTAGTGGTGATCTTTCAGGAATCACGAGAGTCAGGAAGGGTCCCAGAGAACTGGAAAATCACGACTGTAACCCTCCTGTTTAAGAAGGAAGTCAGGCAGAAGACAGAAAATTATAAGCTGATTCACCTGACCTCAGTTGTTGGTAAGATTTTGGAGTCCTTTTTGGAGGATGAGATTTCTGAATACTTGGAAATGCAGGGTAAAATAGAGCAAAAGCAACATGGGTTCATGAAGGGGAGGTCATACCTGACAAATCTGTTATAAAACTTTGTGGAGGTACCGAGCAGCATTGATAATCTATTTACTTGGACTTTCAGAAGGCCTCAAACAAGATGCTGCAAAGGAGGCTGCAGAGTAAGATAACAACACATGGTGTGAGAGGCAAGGTACTAGCATGGACAGAAGATTGGTTGTCTAGCAAGAAATAGAGAGCGAGGTTAAAAGGGTCTTTCTCAGGATGACAGCCAGTGACTAGTGGAGTTCCGCAAGGATCAGTTTTGGGACCACAACCTTTCACTTTATACAATCATGATCTAGATGAAAGAGCTAAGGGCATTCTGGCCAAGTCTGAACATGATACAAAGATAGGTGGCAGGACAGTTAGTAGTGAGGAGGCAAGGATGCTGAAGGAAGATTTAAACTGAGTAGGAGAGTAGGCAAAGACGTGGCAGATAGAATACAATGTGAGCAACCCTGAGGTCATGCACTTTGGTACGAAGATTAGAGACATAGACAATTTTCTAAATGTGATAGAATTCAGAAATCTGAAGTGCATAGGGACTTGGGAGCCCCAATCCAATATTCCCTTAATGTTAACTTGCAGGTTGATTCGGTAGTTAAGAAGGCAAATGAATGTTGGTATTTATTTCAAAAGGACTAGAATATAAAAGCAGGGATGTACTTCTGAGGATTTATAAAGCTCTGGTCAGACCATATTTAGAATATTGTGAGCAATTTTGGGCCCCATATCTAAGGACCTGGACCTGGAGTGGGTCCAGAGGAGGTTCACAAGAATGAAACCAAGAATGAAAGACTTAATATATGAGGAACATTTGAAGATTGGGATGAGGGAGGATCTAATTGAAACTTAGAGAACACTGAAAGGCCTGGATAGAATGGACATTGGGAAGATGTTTCCATTAGGAGAGACTAGGACCTGAGGACAGAGTCTTACAGTAAAGGGAGATTAGGAACGGAGATGAGGAAAAACTTCTTCAGCCAGACAAGTGTGAATCTGTGGAATTCATTGCCGTAGAAGGCTGCGGAGGCCAGGTCTTTGAGTACATTTGAGAGATAGATAGGTTCTTAATTGTTAAGTGGATCAAAGGTTACAAGGAGAAGACAGAAGAATGGGATTGAGAAACGTATCAGCCATGATTGAATAGCAGAGCAGACTCAATGGGCTGAATGGCCTAATTTCTGCTCCTATATCTTCTGGTTTTATAATAGAATATTCTTTATGGTTTTAATTTATGTCATTTAAAACAGAGAACCATAAGATTAATTTAAAATTGTACTGACTGAAAAAGAAAGAAGTCTGGTTATGCCTTAAAACATACATCAATATTGCTTGCTTAGGTCGTATGGTCTTCTAATATCACTCATCAACTTCTAACAACTCAGGTCAGATTCATAATGACAACTTTTCAGTTCCAGTCATCTGACCTAATTATCTCCTTACGTGGATCAGTGTCAAAGTTTGACTGTTATGCCCGTGAAGCATCTAGGGATAGCCTATGAAAGTCCAAATTGTTGTTGCTGTTACCATATCCTACTGAAGATTTGAAAAATTACCCAACAAATTATTGAAGAATGGCAAGCCCCTTATAACTAATGTGAGATTTAACCTGGTATTGGTGGCTAGAATATCAACAAAACGTATTTGTGTATAACTAATAATCTTACAAACTGATACCTAAGTATTCATATTTTACTACTGGCAAAACTATTGCGTCATTGACAATTATTTATTCTGATTTTCTGACATATTAAAAGGGAGCCATTCAATTTCAAAAGTTAACCTGTTTGTTTTGATATCTAACTAGGGATAAGACAATTGGTTGATGTGACTAGGAACTTGTAACAATCCCAAATGGTTCAATAAACCGTCAAACGGAAGAATGTCCGAAATCCCCTTAACAAGCTTGGCATGTAAATTAATCAATTGTTTGATTAATAGATTAAAGATACCACAGGTGGTCTGGTGGTGGGGAAAAAAAAGCTGTTCAGTTGTGCGTGATGTGAAAAAATTTAAGATTGATCTAAAAATCTTTTGTTTTTAAAACATGTTCACTGCTGTGAATGGGCAGCACAGTGACTTGGTGGTTAGCACTACTGCCTCACGCACTGGAAACGGGTCGGGTTTGTTTCTTCCCTTGGATGACTGTGTGGACTTTGCATGTTCTCCCTGTGTCTGTGCAGGTTTCTTCCGCGTGCTCTGGTTTCCTCCCACAGTCCAAAGATTCATAGATTAGATGGACTGGCCATGCTAAATTGCCCATTGTGTCCACAGTGTCCATAGTGCAGTCTAGGTGGATTAACCATAGGAAATACAAGGCTACAGGACAGAGTAGGGGTTGGGTCTGGAGGTGCTCTTCAGAGGATCAGTATGGATTTGATGGGCCGATTTGCATGCCCTCAGAGTAGGAATTCTTTGATTCTATGTTACTTCAAAAACAAGTTATAAACAATCATTCATAGAAAGATAGTACAAACAACTAATGAGATCAATGGGACAGTTGATCTACTTTATTTTTAATGGCTTTTTCTTCAAACAGCATTAATAGATGTCATACATCTATCTGTACAGGTAGATGGGGTTCAGCATAATAACTAACCCTAAGGGTAGCACCTTCAATAATGCTGTGTATCTTTAATATTGTACTACTTTCAAAACAAAAATCAAGTAGAGCAAAGCCACTGTTGTTGATCCATTGCAAACTCTATTGCCTCGCCACTGTCTGCAATCCACTCTGTTTGGACACTGTATGACACTGAATCAGACCACTTCCAACCTTGCTAACCTACTTAACTCCATATTCTCTCCATCTCCAATTGTCTATCTTTGTAATATTGTCCATTTCTACCCTTACTTCAGCTCATCTGTTGCTGAAAACTTTGTTGATGCTATTGTTATTTTTAGTCTCAAACATTCCATTACTCTCTTGGCTAATCTTCCAGCTTACATCCTCTGTAAACTTGGAACTCATTCAAACATCTATTAACTACATTCTAAATGATACTAAATTCCTTTCATCTATCATTCCTGTACTTGTTGGCCTACAATGGCTCTTGGTTTGGCAACACCTCAATGTTAAAATTTTAATCCTTTCCACACTTTTCTATAACCTCAATCATCCCATCTCTTACCTACTCAGGAGGTCTCTATCTAGCCATTAGTATTCTCGCTATTTGGTCCACTGGTGGTTACACCTTTAGCTACTTGTGTGATACAGTCTCGAATTCCCTCTTAAAACCTCTCTTCTCCTTTAAGGCAGTACTTAAGCCTAACTCTTTGCCCAAGTTTTGGTGACCTGAATTTATTTTTTTTTAATAATATCCCTTGGAAGTTCTGTTACATTAACATCACAAATTTGGAATGTGAAGAAGATTAAATGTAATTGTTTTGGCATTCCCAATTTTTAGGTGGAGGAAACAAACTTATTCAAGTTGGAATGGCAAGCAGGCAATCTGAAACAGTTAACTCACTAGACAGCCAGAAAATGAAGTGTCCAACAGTAGCTTCCTTGACATAAGATGCACTAGCCAGATCTAATCTATATGGATACAGGTATGCCTCAAATCTAACCCCGGAAGCAATGAATTAAGAAATAAATATGGAATGGGAGTGCTAAATCCACAAGCAGAAATAAACAAATGTCTAAACTCATTAACACCAATCAAATGACAAGATTATTAGGGAAAGATTGACAATGCTTGCAGGATGCTGTATTAGTGTTATAAAATAACAGACATTCTTAGTGGTCAGAGAAAAAGGCCTACATGTCTATTTCCTTTCTTGAAAAAAATTACTGTGCAGTGAATGTATACCTGCTGTAAATTAGAAATTTCAACAAAAGCTATAAAAATCAAATAGCGTTAATGTTCCTTGTGGACTTCTGAATGCATCAGTTGTGCGAACGACTACTCCAAAATGGCAGCGATTAGGTCACTTAGGAAACAATGTTAAACAGAAACTCAAAATACTCAGCATGATTACAACCCCCATTAGTGATACTAAAGAAAAACAACATTAAATGGAGTAATTTTATACAGGGACTAACTAAAAACATAGAATTGCAGTAAATGTGCACTAAATTCATATACATAAAGCTGCAATTTTGATTAGTGGAAGCCAAATAAACTCCATTTTATGATCCTGTTTCTCCAATGAACATTTGTACATAAGGCTTAAGGAAGAGGGTTTCTCTAATTATTTTTGTTGATGCTTAGTTTGGACTGTAAATCAGCATTTAAAAGAAGTGATGGGATTAAGACACTCCACAGGACATCTGAATAATACATGGATGGTACACATTTTATGCAAGTACTAGCATAACACAAGTATGGAAAAACGTCAATTCCTTCACCCCCATCACTTACACAGCATTTCCCAGTTTCAGAAACTTTTCTCGTACTGGCACTTAAACAACATGGCCAAAGGACCCTGGATTTACAGTTTCTAAACTATTGATATGCTTATATTTAGCCATGACATAATCAAATACTTTTAAAATCAAGCATGTTACTGCAATCCTTTACTAAGGACCTTGTTTCCACTGATTCCAGCTGAAGCCCTTTATGAAATCATCAAGGATGTCAGACAAGATAAACCACTGTTATCAAACCCCAAAAAGATATTAGGTTATGACAATAAAAAACTAAAGCACTTGATAGTACATATGCCATTTCGACTTCTGTGGATCAAGCTTTGTGAAGTTAAAAATCATTATTTTCCCTGTAACATACAAACAGAATGAATGTCTATCATACATTTAATTCTGCACTAACTAGAGACCCGCATTTGAATACCTATACATACTCAAGAAGGCTCTTGTTCCTCATGAAGGATTTATGCCCAAAACATTGACTCTCCTGTTCCTCAGATGCTGCCTGACCGGTTGTGCTTTTCCAGCATCATACTCTTCGACTCTGATCTCCAGTCCTCACTTTTTCCTACCTATCCATACTGGACAGAAACCTAAACCTACGGTTAACTATGAGACTCCTCTGAATATAAAGTCTAAAAAATTTACACTGAAATGGAATTTCAAGTGATTTTTTTGTTACATCCTAACTTACAGGATTCAATTATGATTCTTTATTGCTTTTACTAGCTTTGATGTTAATTCCATGATAAATCAATTTTCTTCTAAGGTTATATTTAGCTACATCACATTACCTTCTAATACAGTGAGAGTAGCATGCTGACTGTACAGTGTCCACATTCCACCTTTAGCTAAACAGCGATATTCTCCCGCATCAGCCTCTTGCACATATACAATTTGCAGAATTCCATTTGGGAGGACTATAAATCTGAAAAACACCCACAGTTGCAATGAGTTACAACCAGTAATCAACAGGAATTATTTTTATAATGCATCTCAGTATTTCTGTATTTATCTGTGGTGATAATGTAACCAATTTAAAATATCTTAATTTGTCCACTGTAAGAATCACCAAAATCGAATGATCTATTTTTTGAGATGCAAATGTTAAGGTATTTTAGAAAGTATACTTGAAATAAACATTTTATTTTTTCCACACAAGGTACTGCAGTAAGAACATAAATAAATCAAATTACATAATTTGAAAGTTGTTTTATCAAATAGACTGTAAAAGTCAAAAGGAAACCAGTTTAAAGGTCATACATTTTTATAGCACTCAAATATTCAAGCTTCAGAGACTAATCTCTGACTTCACTTTTCCATATTGTTAATGCTTATGGCAAACAAGACTTAGTCACGTCATACAGCTCAGAAACAGACCCTTTGGTCTAACTGCAAGCCGTGATATTCCAATCTGACCTAGTTCTATTTGCAAGCATTTGGCCCATATCCCTCTAAACCCTTCCTCTTCATATACCTTTCCCGATGCCTCTTAAATGTTTTAATTGTACTGGCCTCCACCATTTTCTCTGGCAGCCCGTTCCACACATATACCACCCTGTGTGATAAATGTACCCCTCGGGTCCTTTTAAATCTTCCTCCTCTCACCTTAAACCCATGCCCTCTAGCTTTGGACTCCCCCATCCTTGGAGAACGACCTTGGATATTCACCCTATCCATGTCTCTCAATTTTATAAACCTCTATAGCGTCACCCCTCAGCCTCCAATGCGCATGAAAAAAGCCCCAGCCTATTCAGCCTCTCCTTATAACCCTCTACTCCCGGCAATATCCTTGTAGATCTATTAAGCACCCTCTCAAGTTTACCAACATCCTCCCTATTCAAGGGCAAACAGAACTGTACGTAGTATTCTAAAAGTGGCCGAACTAATGTCCTGCACAGCTGCAACATGACATCCCAACGCCTGTACTCAATATTTCAGCCAAAGAAGGCAAGCATGCCAAATGCCTTCTTCAACACCCTGTCCATCTGCAAATCCACTTTAAAAGAACCGTGCACTTGCACTTCTAGGACTTCCTCGTTCAACAACACTCCCCAGGGCCCTACCATTAACTGTGTAAATCCTGCCCTGTTTTTGCCTCACATTTATCTAAATTAAACCCCATCTGCTGCTCATTGGCCCACCTGATCAAGGTCCTGTTAGTGTCTGAGATAATCTTCTTCACTATCCACTACACCACTTATTTTGGTTGTCACCTGTATCATACCTCCTGTATTCACATTCAAAAGACAAAAAGCAGTGGACCCAGCACCAATCTTTGCGGCATACCACTAATCACAGGCCTCCAGTCCAAAAAGCAATCCTCTACCACCACCCTTCATCTCCTACCTTCAAGCCAATTTTGTATCTAATTGGCTAGATCTCCCTGGATCCGTGATCTAACCTTTTCAACTTTGAGAAAGCTTATAGCCTTAGACATCTGCTACAGGTGATGCAGGAAAGCACTTGACCACAGTGGTGCCCATTTGTTCAGAAGAATTAAGGACATCTTTTCTTAGTGTTAATGGAATGGTGCAAATAAGGTGATAACATCTGTTCACTTGTGAAATGTGTGGCAGTACTTCCTTCTCCCCTCTAATGCTGGAAGCTGCGCATATTTCACAGTTGGACATTGGATAACTGAATTTCTGGCTTATATTGAACACTCTTAACAAAACTCATACTCAAAAGAAAAATAACTTGTAATTTAATAAGCTGAGTGGAACATGCATGGAATAGAACAATCCTGATACATTTTCATGTATACCACACTGAGCAGATTTGAATTTATCCCTAATCTTGACTGTTCTAGAATGTGAATGTTTCAGTACCTTTACAGGCTAGGAAAACACAAAGGCTGAAACTGATATAGTAAGAAAGTTTCATACATGACAGAGAGAAACATTCTTTTGTAAATTACTGCGAATCCTCTTCCAAGGATGCCTCCCTTGAAGAAGTTCTCCTCCTCTCTCTGCAAGAATCTGAGTGAGTCTCTCTCTCTCACTGCAACCCCCAGGTCATCTCCTCTGACTCTTTGCTACCTTCCAACTGTCCCTTAACAACTCCCCCACCCCCAGCTCCTCAGTCACGCATTCATCTACTCTATCCTCCAATCTCTACTCTCACTAGTAGTAGTAGTCTAGATATTCTTATCCTCAAGGACATATTTTTTAACCTCCTACCTAGTTTCCTATATTCAGTCTGCAGAACCTCATCCCTTTCCATACCTATGTCATTGGTACCAATGTGCACAACAACCGCCTGCTGGTCACTCTCCCCTTTCAGAATATTCTGCACTCTCCAAGACATTCTTGACTCTTGCACCAGGGAGGCAACACACCATCTTGATGTCTCACTAGATAGCCACAGAAACATCTGTCTGTGCCCCAAGCTATAGAGTCTCCTGTTACAATCAACTGCTTGGGACCTGATATACCTGGCATGGACAGCACAGTGGCACAGCGGTTAGCACTGCTGCCTCACAGCGCTTAGAGACCCGGGTTCAATTCCCGCCTCAGGCGACTGACTGTGTGGAGTTTGCACATTCTCCCCGTGTCTGCGTGGGTTTCCTCCCACAGTCCAAAAGATGTGCAGGTCAGGTGAATTGGCCATGCTAAATTGCCCCTAGTGTTAGGTAAGGGGTAAATGTAGGGGTATGGGTGGGTTAGGCTTCGGCGGGTCAGTGTGGACTTGTTGGGCCGAAGGGCCTGTTTCCACACTGTAAGTAATCTAATCTAATTTAAAAAACCCTCATTACAGTACAGCCAGTCACAATATCAGAAACCTGGCGGTCAGTGCTATACTCTCCTGAGCCTGCACTCCCTCCCCCCCCCCCCCCAACTCTCAGTAATCAAAAACATTTTAGATGGGGATAGCCACAGGAGATTCCTGCACTACCTGGCTACCTCTCCTCCTAATCTTAGTGGTCAGATTTGCTCACATTCAGTCGCTCAAGACCGTTTTCCAACTTGCGCGTAGGATGTGGGCATTGCTTGCTAGGCCAGCAGTTATTGCCCTTTCCTAAACTGCCCAAGACAAGGTGTCAGCGAGTCACTACTGCAGTCCTTGGAGAGCACAGTGCTATTAGGGAGGTTTTGACCCAATGACAATTTAAGTTAGGATGGTGCATAGCTTGGAGGGGAACTTGTAGATGTTGATGATGTCACACTCTTGTACTTCAAGGTGGTACAGGTATGAGTTTGTAAAGTACTCTCGAAGGACTCTACATGAATTGCTGCAGTTCATCTTGTAGGCGGTACAAACTACATTGATGCATCATTGGCGAAGAGAGTGAACACTGAAAGGGGTGGATGAAGTGCCAATCAACAGGCTGCTTTGCACTGGATAGTGTCAAGTTTCTCGCATGTTGTTGGAGCAACACTCATCAAGGAACACAGAGTACTCCATCATACTCCAGACTTAAACAGAATTCAGAGAGATCATGGCTGAAATCTAGTTGGAAATCTCAAGTTTTCAACATTCTCAATGATAGAATCCCCATAGCCATCTGGGAGAGAATTCCAAATATCCATCGTGTTCTGCATGAAGAAAAAGTATTTTTCATCTCAGTCTTAAATGGGTGACTCTTATTTTGAGATCTTCTGATTCTAGAACCCTCACATCCATTCCAAGCAAGCGGAAAAACGCACCTGGCATCTGCCTTGTCTAGCCCTATAATAATTTTTTACGTAAAATGAGATTACTTTTCATTCTTTTAACATACATATAATAAAGGCCCAGGCTTTTTATAAATTCCTCAGAAATAAACCCATCATTCCAAGAATTAGTTTCATGAACCTTTATTGCACTTAGTCTATGGCAAGTATATCCCTCCATAAGTAGGAGGCCAAAATTGCACATACTACTCCTGGTGTGGTCTCACCAAGATTATATATACTTGCAGTGATATATTATTTCAAGAAAATGTGAGATTAGGAGTAACAAAGGCCAACATACTTGTGGCCTTATAGATGGCTTTGTGAAGACAGGTGATGAGTAAGTCTTTGCAGCATTACAACCTGCTCCGATAGCCACTGTATTTGTGATTTATCCAGTGCATTTTCTGCTCAATTGTAATCTCCACGATGTTGTTCGTGGGGGTTCAGTGAGGACAATGCTATTCAATATCGTGGGTAGATTCTTTCAGTTCAGATGTTAATTGCCTGGCATCTGCGTGGTGCTGGTTTAACTTGCCAATTATCTGTTCAAGCCTGAATGCTGTCTAGTTCGTGCTGCTTATGGACAGCAAAGAAGAGTCACACATTGTTCACTGATGATTGCACATTCTCATTGCTGATCCTATGATGGAGGGAAGGCAACTGATAAAGCAGTTGAAGATAGATGAGCCTATGACACCATTCTGAGTAATGCCTCGAGTGATACCATGTATCTCAGATAATTCAGCCTCAACAACCACAGCCATCTTCCTTTCTGCTAGGTATGACTCCAACTAATTGGGAATTTTATCCTGGAAACCAACTCCAGCTTTCCACAGGTTGAAAGTCATACTGTATCAAATGCTACCTGATGCCAGGTACAGTCACTGTCACCTCACCTCTGGAGGTCAGCAACTTTGTCCATGTGTGGACAAAGGCTATAATGAATCATTTAAATTTTAAAATAGTTTTTTTTAAACTAAAAAAGCAACAATCTCTGATGTACATAGTGGTTAGTGCAAATACAATACAGAAAAAATATACTTCAAAGATTAGCTTTCCTCTCAGGTAATTACACGAGGCCAAACTGCGAAGTTCAAAACCATTAGTAAGAATGAGACTGTTGCAATCCATCTGCTGTAGAGACCCATTATGCCCTAATGGAGGAAATACTAGGATTGTGAACTAGCAATAGTGAAGGAATGGTAACATATTTCCAAGTCAGGATGGTGAGTGGTTTGAAATAGGAACTTACAGGTGGTGATGTTCCTTTGTGTCTGCTGCTCTTGTCCATCTAGATGAAAGTGGCCGTGGGTTTGGAAGGTGCTGTCTAAGGATCTCTGTAAACTTTCTGCAGTGTAACTGGTATGTAGTATACACTGCTGCAAATAAGCACTTGTGGCGGATGAATAGATGTTTGTGCATATGGTACCAGTTAAGTGGAGAGTTTTGTCTTGGATAGTATCAAGTTTCTTGAGTGTTGTTGGAGTTGCACTCATCAGGCAAGGTGAGAAGCATTCCAAACACTCCTGATTTGTGCTCATTGATGGTGGAGAGGCTTTGAGAGAGTGAGATGGTGAGTTCCTCACTGCAGTATTCCTAGCCTTTAACTTGTTTTTATATGGTAAATTCATTTCAGTTTCTGGTCAATAATAATCCCCAGGATGTTGATAGCAATGGATTCAGTGATGATAAGGCCATTGAATGTCAAGTGACAATAGTCAGTTTGTCTCTTACTGGAGATGGCCATTACCTGGCATTTGTGTTGTGCCACTTGTCAGCCCAAGTCTGGATGTTGGAGAAAGTGAGGACTTCAAATACCGGAAATCAGAGTCGAGAAATATGGCGCTGGAAATGCATAGCAGGTCAGGCAGCATCCGAGGAGCAGATGAATCGACATTTACATCCGAAACATCAATTCTCCTGCTCCTCGCTGCTGCCTGACATGCTATGCTTTTCCAGCACCACACTTTTCAAGCTAAGGAGGTTGTCCAAGTCTTGTTGCATTCGAACACGGACTGCTTAAGTCTGAGGAATCGCAAATGGTGCTGAATATTGTACAATCATCAGCAAACATTCCTACTTCTGACCATATGGTGGAGGGAAGCTCATTAACAAAGCAGCTGAAGGTGGTTTGGCCTAGGACATTACACTGAGGAACTCGTACAGAGATGGCCTGGAGCAGAGATGACTGACTTGTTACCAGCACAACCTATGTGCCGGGTATGACTCCAACCGACAGATGTTTCCTGCTGATTCTTGCTGATTCCAGTTTTGCCAGGGCTCCTTGATGTCACACTCAGTCAAACGTGGCTTTGATATCAAGGGCTATCACTCTCAACTCACCTCCAGAATTCAGCTCTTTTGTCCATGCTTGAACCAAGGCTGCAATGAGATCAGGAGCTGAGTGGTCCAGGTAGAACAAAAACTGGGCATGAATGAGCAGCTTTTTGCCAAGCATGTGATTGGTAGCACTATTGATGACACCTTCTATCACTTAATTGATAGTTGAGAAAAGGGCTGATGGGGCAATAATTGGCTGGACTAGATTTGTCCGACTTTTGTGTTCAGTACATTCTGGGCAATGTTTCATATTGTCAGGTCGATGCCAATGTTGTAGATGTACTGAAATAGTTTGGCTACTGATGTGGTGTATTCTGGGGCACTAATGCTGGAATGTTGCCAAATCTCTCAGCTTTTTCAGTATCCAATTTCTCCAAATATTTCTTGATATCGGGTGCAGTGAATTGAACTGGCTAAAAACTGCATCTGTAATGCTGGGGCCAGTGGAGGCCACTCTTACCGGTGGTCACTCTTACCAATACTATCATGGAAAGAGGCACGTAGAGCCAACAGATTGGTAAGAATAAGATCAAGTTTGCTTTTCCTATGTGAATTCCCTCACCACCTTCCACAAACCCAGATGAGCAACTATGTCTTTTACGAGGCCAGCTCAATCAGTGGTACTGCTGCCGAACCACACACAGTGGTGGATGTTGAAGTCATGTGTCCTTGCTACCCTCAGTGCCTCCTCCAAATGTTGTTCAACATGGAGGAATATTGATTCATCAGCTGAGGAAGGATGGTATGTGATAATTAGCAGAAAGATTCCTTACCCACGTCTGACCTCATATCATGAGAGTTCACAGTATCCAGAGTCAATGTTGAGGCTTCCCAGGGAAACTCCCTCCCAGAAAAAGAACAGAATATGATCCACCAAGTCTGTGATCTGACTTATGTTACTACTGGACAGTTGAAATCCTAACAATCTGGATAAGTTCTCAGTCTTGATTCGATTATAATACGTAAAATGTGCTGATTAAACTTGGAATACTGTACAGTTGTTTACTTTTGTATGCATTAACATTAAAACTAAGGCTATTAAATGACTAAAACATCTATCCAAATAATAACTCTACTGGCAACACTGACAAATGCCTGAGCAAGGAGTTTGGCTTCCTGCACATCTTAAAATGTCAGTTCTACGTACTTGGAATGCAATAAGATTTTCACTTAGTTTAATATATCCCTGAGGGAAGAGTCTAACGGCCAACAATGAACATAACAATACCTATGAATTCTGAATAGTCTCTAGTTCTATTTGTTTCAAGTGTCCCTGCTCAATTGACAATTAATTTCATCAAACTACAACAGACATCTCACAGGATTCTCTACTGGCGCCAGTCACTATTTGGTGCCAGAGGTGGCAAAAAAAATCAGTTCAGCAATGAAGCATTAACCCTCAATTTAAATGGTCAATATGGACACTGTATTCACTTTAGCTGGGCTCACATAATTGGCAAATATACTATACCTTTATTGGGTGATGATAAAACAAATGAAACAGCAAATATGCAACAATATCACTAGATTTGCCAAGAAAATTTAAACCTATCTGGTGACTGCGAACAACTACAGAAGAGATGCATTACACCAAACTGGCATGCATAGGTCATCTAAATACAGTCTGATTTGCTGTAACATGCGTTTCTTCAATGCAAATCAGCTATAAAGCAATTTAGACCATTATTTACAGAATGCAAACTTTCCTTACCTGTATTGGTTATAACGTGATTCTGGTCCCATTGGTTTAAATGGTGCTGCTATTACATGATTTTCTTATAAAGTGGGATTGCACAGCAATGGAACTATCGTGTTATATCAGAAAAGACTGTATAAACAAGGTCAAAATGGACTGGGCATGAAATTTGCTACATTCTTGGCCAGCAACATCCATTAATAAAAAGTTAGAAAGCAAAGATTCTCATAATTCACTTCAAGCTTCAAAATTCAAAGTATCTGACAAATACGCCAGGAGAATCTGAGTATTTCTCATAATGGCGACTGATTAGTCAAAAAAGGCTATATGAATCTTTTACAAGTATGTTTGGAGCACCGGTTGACATTTTTGACACAATTGATTCAAAAGGACACCAGCATTTTCACGAAGAAAAAAAGAACTGAGATTTAAGTATTCAAAGAACAAGCATTGTAGATATACAAGCAAAATTGTATTTTTATATGAAGTAAAAAGGATTGATTTAGTAAAAGATGAATCATATAGGTGAAGATTTGAGCAAGATATCCAAGAAGCATGAATGTTTTGTACTAAATTAAGATTAACGCATAATGAGCTGCGAAAGAGGGGAACAGAACAAAATGTTTAGATTTTGTAATGTCTTACATGAATAATATCCATTCATATCCAAACGTGAATTCCTGTGGTTACTCACAACTGCCTCCAAAAAGGGAAGCATCAGATAACAACTGTACAACGAAATAAATAATTGCAGAAGGTTAGAAGTTCCAGGTTTACTAATTGAAAATGTGAGCTCATCTTGGTTAAACAGTTTGACGACAATCAATAATAATTAAGTAACTCATAGTCATTTATTATTTGCATGCACAACCACAAAAACACAAGTGTAAAGTATAATGCCAAAGGTAGAAATTAACCTCCACGCAATATCGATCTCCACCTCTTAGCAACAAGTGTTCATAGCTCATTTCTGTACATATTATTTGTATACAAGAAAGGCTAATCAAAAAGCATTCACATTCCTCTTATAACACTGCAGCTCTCCTCCAATCACATTTAAAAAGGAAGTATCAAGTTTGTTTCAAGCTCTGTTCAAGCATTATTGTAAAAATTCAAAATTGAATAGCAAGTACATAAAAATCATGGTGTGAAGAAGGGAAACACTCAGCCAAAGGAGCTCAGATTTTCTTAACTTGCAGCAAGATTGCAAATACAATCAATTCTGTAGATAGATACATCTGTCAAGTATGAGCAACTTGTAAAATCTTCTTTTATGTATTGAGTACAGTAATTGTGCTTGTATTCTTCTTCACACAGCAACTTTTTCACCCGTTAAAGCACTGTACATACATTGCATCATCATTTTTTGTATTCACATTAGTCAATTCAGTCCAGTTAAAACTGTATCAACAATGATATCCATTAATTGCTCAGACTGTATAGCCTTACTTACCACCAGTGTATCCTGTGCAGACTGAATTTACCATGAAGGACACTCCTTTGTAACCTCACCTTTTGCTGAGGCATGATGACCCTCAGGTTAACTGCCATCAGTCATCACCTCTGTCTCACATAGAGCAGCCCTATGGTCCAGTAGGACTATAGCGATATAACCTTCATATTTTTAATATGGAAGACTGTACCACACAATCAAACAATATCCTAAATTAAATTCCTTACATTTGCTGATTTCCAACAAGGTGACACAGTATAGTTGCTCCAATTGTCTCGGTGCCTCTGGGTTAAAAAAACTCCTGTATAAGTGTTACAAATGATCATTCCACTACACAGCAGAACATCCCTGCCTGACATGACCCAATCACTGATTCTCTCACATTCCTCCCTGCTGCTCAGAACAGAACACACACCAACCCCACCACCTGATTTGAGACCATCCTGAATAGGCAACACGTCCCTCAACTCCCCGAACCAAGCATCTTTCCTGACAATCCACACCTCTCCTTTCCCTAAAATGTTCTTACCACTCAACAGTCTTCAACCCAATCCTACCTCGCCCAAGCCCTCCCCATTTATCTGCCATCCCAATCCCTCACCCAGTTGACACACTACCCCCAACACCTGGCACCTTATGCCCACACTTACCATCTTTCATAAACGAAGTATGGTCAAGACTACTGAACCCTGGAATATGGTAGAAATGTTGTGAAAAAGCAGTGTAGTGTCAATGGCAATCCTTCATTGCTGGCACATGGGAGTAGGGATAACCCTAGTAACTATAGGCCGGTGAGTCTCACTTCTGTTGTGGGCAAAGTCTTAGAGAGAATTGTAAGGGATAGGATTTATGCACATCTGGATAGGAATAATGTGATCAAGGATAGTCAGCATGGTTTTGTGAAGGGCAGGTCGTGCCTCACAAACCTTATTGAATTCTTTGAAAAGGTGACGAAGGAGGTTGATGAGGGGAAAGCGGTAGATGTGGTATATATGGATTTTAGTAAGGCGTTTGATAAGGTTCCCCATGGTAGGCTACTGCAGAAAATACGGAGATATGGCATTGAGGGTGAGTTGGAGGTTTGGATTAGGAATTGGCTGGATGGAAGAAGACAGAGGGTAGTAGTTGATGGCAAAGTTTCTTCATGGAGTGCCGTCACTAGCGGTGTTCCGCAAGGATCTGTTTTGGGACCATTGCTGTTTGTCATTTTTATAAATGACCTGGAAGAGGGGTTAGAAGGTTGGGTGAGCAAGTTTGCGGATGATACGAAAGTCGGAGGAGTTGTTGACAGTGAGGAAGGATGTGGCAGGTTACAGCAGGATATAGAGAAGCTGCAGAGCTGGGCAGAAAGGTGGCAAATGGAATTCAATGTAGCTAAGTGTGAGGTGATTCACTTTGGGAAGAATAACAAAAAGATGGGGTACTGGGCTAATGGTCGGATACTTGGTAGTGTGGATGAGCAGAAGGATCTTGGTGTCCATGTACACAGATCTCTGAAAGTTGCCACCCAGGTAAATAGTGCGGTGAGGAAGGCATATGGCGTACTGGCTTTTATTGGTAGAGGAATTGAGTTCCGGAGTCCTGAGGTCATGATGCAGTTGTATAAGACTCTGGTGCGGCCGCATCTGGAATATTGTGTGCAGTTTTGGTCGCCATACTATAGGAAGGATGTGGAGGCACTGGAACGGGTGCAGAGGAGGTTTACCAGGATGTTGCCTGGTATGGAAGGAAGATCGTATGAGGAAAGACTGAGACACTTGGGGCTGTTTTCATTAGAGAAAAGAAGGTTTAGGGGTGACTTGATTGAGGTGTACAAGATGATTAGGGGGTTAGATAGGGCTGACAGTGTGAACCTTTTCCCGCGTATGGAGTCGGGTATTACAAGGGGGCATAGCTTTAAATTAAGGGGGGGTAGATATAGGACTGAAGTTAGGGGTAGGTTCTTCACTCAGCGAGTCGTAAGTTCATGGAATGCCCTGCCAGTAGCAGTGGTGGACTCTCCCTCTTTATGGGCATTTAAGCGGGCATTGGATTGGTATATGGAGGATAGTGGGTTAGTATAGGTTAGGTGGGCTTGGATCGGCGCAACATCGAGGGCCAAAGGGCCTGTACTGCGCTGTATTCTTCTATGTTCTATGTTCTATGATTCCTGGATCACACTGGATTGCTTCAGCGGAGAAGGTTTCTGGCTTGAAGGTTCAAACTGAGAACTCCTCTCAAGGTACACTTTTTGTTTTTGTCCAGTCAGGATCAGGGTTTCTGATCCTAACCGAAAGATCTGGGTCATTAATTATTTTAATGGCAATGTGTAAATAGACAGATCATGCTAACTGCCCCATCTGTTTTTGATTGGAAATGGAAGAAGTTGCAACATGAAGTCAAAGCACAAAAGTGTATGACATTATACATTTATGCAGTTCTGACAACATGATAAATATAAGGTGACTCTGTGGACCCCAGCCTGGAATTTGAACTTGGTTGCCAACTTATGAGATTTTAAAAATGCTTGAATTGCTGAAATCAATATTGGAAGGAAAACAAAGCAAGTGCAACAAAGCAGTTTATCATGATGTCAAATATTCTATAATGTGTAACATTTCCCAATAAAAACTTAATTTTTTAACAAAAATTCTCATTTAAGAAAGTTCAATTTAACAGAACACGATAATCACAAACTCAAATACACTAATGACATACCAAGTTGATATTGCATGAAAGTGTGCAAGATTATATTTCACAGATCCTTTTGCAAAAAAACACAGGAACGTTCCCCAAGTAATGCATCTTTAAATCACATAGAAAATTCATGAGATGTTGTTCCATGTATTCTATTATATACGTAACAATCTTTGTTAAGCTTTGATAATACAGCTAGAATCAAAATGAACTGAAAGAATAGCAGAAACCAGAGTATATCTGCACGGAGGAGAATTTTTTCAATTAATAATGAAGAGATTAAATTCTGTCCATGAGGATACGTTACTTGAGCAAGACAGGCAGGAGAGGACTGGGGGGTGGGGATAATCTGTATATGTTGCAAAAACAGAATTGAGTTACATTCCGAGAAGTACCGCATTTGCAGGGTCACTGACCTCTGGAATAGGTTCCTAGTATGTTGACTATGTGAAGTCATTGCAGATTTACTAAAGAGATGTGAACTATTTACCACAAATGGAAGACATCTTGAGTTACAAAAGGTAATTGGAGCAGTAGTATCAGTCACGTAGTCTCCTCAAACTTGTTTGATTATCTCTGGAGGTCGAAGAGAAATTTTCCAGAAATTTCTTTTTCTAAATTAGGCAAAGGGGTTTTCACATTTCGTAGAATTATAGAATACCTGCTATGTGGAACCAGACCACTCGGCTCATTGAGTCCACACTGACCCACCAAAGAGCAACCAACCAAACCCACCCCCTACCCCAACCGTTTCATCCGGCATTTCCCTTAGCTCATACACCCAGCCTGCACATCCCTGGGATATTATGGGCAAGTTAGCAATGGCCAATCCACCTAACCTGTACATCTCTGAATTGTAGGAGGAAACTGGAGTCCCTGGAGAAAACCTACAGAGACATGGGGAGATTGTGCAAACTGTACACAGGCAGTTGCCTGAAGGTGAAATCGAACACAGATCCCTGGCACTATCAGGCAACAATACTAACCACTCAGCCACCAAGCTGCCATTTATTATTCCTGCCTGCCATCCCCGATCATGGGGTGGGCGCTACATTTAGATCACATCATGACACGATGGGACAAGCATGTGCCAACTATTTTTTTTCCCCAAGACCTTTCGATGCAAACAAAATATTTAAAGCCAATTTCCTGAATTTAAGATTTCCATCGGATATTAAGAATCTTACAGGTAGCAACAATACTCTTGCCAACTGAACAACTTTCAAGCATCTGAACTCCAAAAAATAATCTGTTACAACATATTTGGAATATCTGTCTTATACTGACTAATAAATAGTTCAACAGAGTTTCGCATTTGACCTCCTCCGTCCATAGATCACTACTTCAGTTCCTGGACAAGGCAATCTAAGTGTAACAAAATGATTCAGAAGTCAGGAAAATTCACTGATAATTGTAACGTTCAGTTCCATCCTCACCTGTTCAAATACTGAAACAGTATCTGTATGCTTCTGAAAAACATTCAGGTTTGGGCCAATAAATGGCAAGTAACATACTCATCACAAAAGTGCCAGGCAATGACCACTTCCAACGAGAGAATCTAAGCATCTCTAGTTGACATGCAAAGGTATTGCCACTGTTGAGTCTAATCTCCATCAACATCTAAGTAGTTACCCATGTAACCAGAAATGTAACTGGGTCTACAATATAAATACTGTAAATACGTCATCATGTCAGAGACTGGAAATCAAACTATCAACAACATGACACAAGTCAGGGATGTGATGGAATACTCTCTATTTGCCTGGCAGTAGAAAAACAAAAGAGGGTTACAGGGCTCCATCTCTTTTGTGTTTCAAAATGCTGTTTATGTTTCTAGAATCAGAGAAGGGACAGGCATGTAGCTACGGCTGTTGTGGAAAATACATTCAAATTCCTTCAAGTGATTCTGACATAAAATGCCCGGTGAAATAATAAATAATTTGTACGGAATCAATACCTTGTGCTGTCAGGACATCCTGAAGGATTTAAACATAACTTAATGATGACAGATTACCTATTGATAAGCAATCAATCACTTATTTATGCAAAAGGAGCAGCCGACTGTTCTGAAACACCAAATAGCAAATGAACAGAAAGTCCACTCCATCGTTGTGTTGGTTGAGAAGTAATGTTGGGTCAGGACTTACGGAAGCAATTCATTAAACAATCTAAAGGCATTTGTTCACAGCAGGCTGTAGGTTAAAAATTGTTGAGAAGAACCATGACAAGAAAAAGGCAATACATAAATGAACTGAAAATTTGGAACACAACAGAGAGAATTGCATAGGAAAGACAAATAAAATGCAAATGATTTTTTAAACATGCACTGTTACCCAAGGAGACTCATTTTTGATTATCCTGAGGCACAGTCATATCAACTTCTTTAATCAAGAGAAGACAGATTGTAATCACTATGAACAGGCTGAAACATATAGCAAATGCATCAGTTAGTTCACCACATTATAGAGGCCCTGTACATTAAACCTTCAGCATTAATTTCATAATGGTTATTTTGTTTGATACATTGAAGTAATTGACTTTGTCTTGCAAATATTGATTACGGATATTGATCAAGGCTATTCGTTCCTAGCAGTCAAAACTGGGAAGCTAAATACTGTTAATTTGCTATGATGTCAATCATTTCCAGAAACTAAAAAAATTATAATCACCAAAGAGCTGTGTTTGCCTACTTAGTATTCTGCCTGGAATCTAGAACACCCTTCAACACTCCACTCCCATCCCCAGTTACTCAAATGAAAGAATGAAGTTTTAATGTATCTCTAACACTTGGAAAAGAAGTTAGTCACCTAATTAAATTCAGACTGAAACAGGACATGCAGC
This sequence comes from Chiloscyllium plagiosum, assembly GCF_037043375.1. Lineage (NCBI taxonomy): Eukaryota > Metazoa > Chordata > Chondrichthyes > Orectolobiformes > Hemiscylliidae > Chiloscyllium > Chiloscyllium plagiosum. Next base: position 16,333,779 of record NW_028270177.1, read on the forward strand.
ACATTTACTACATGAGGCAAGCAGTACTTTCACATTGCACAACACCCACATGCATGCGTAGATACATACACTATTTTCTTCTGCCTCGATGGCAGGTGGAACTTGAACCCTGATATTCTGGCCCAGAGGACAGACACTGCCAATGCACCACAAGATCCCTTCACTATTTAATAATGTCTGACACCTAGCCACAGAGCCTGAGAGATTCTCAAGAGATTCTCTATCCCAAAAGAGAAATAGGCTAAGCAGTTTAACTGCAAACATTTAACTGGAAGCCTACTAAGGCCAGTGCAGTTGTTATTTTTATTTTATAAAAATAGTCCCTCCCTTTTTACAATGTGATAGCAATTTTGTACTTTCCCATTTGTTCCTGTATTCTAATTGATTTCTTATGGTAGTTATTAAGCACAAACATTTTTCAGAAAATATATTATATACATCTATATCTGTATTACTTTCTTTTCATTTTCTCATATGTTTCTCACTCTCCTAGTCTGTCGCCTTTACACTTCTGTCATGGAGTCGAAGGGCTACATTTTGTGGCATGTGCAGAACAGATGAACATCAGCACCAAGGGCAGCAAGTACCGGTGCTGGGGCTTCATTTTACATTCATATTGGGCAATAAGACAGAAATGGTATTATTCTGTCAGCACCCTCAGTGTCTTAGGCATATCATTTTCTGGTCAGAAGATTGTGGTGCTGACATTTAGGGATTGGTAGACACCATGGCCAAATCCAGAGGTAGGAAGGAAAATACAAGCACATTGGGAAAGGGGGCAGGCCATAATAATTCATAACGTATTACAAATCAAGAGTCACTCGGCGAAAATAGTCCAGCATGATGCCAAATGAATTACAGGTTATTTTGTTTATAGAGATAATGTAAGACTACTATATTGTGAATATTAGGTATTAATTTTGGGACCTACCTTTCGTGATTTGGAATAGTTGCTTGGTTTCTCTCCCACGTGATAACTGGCAATGGCAGTCCATGAATTCCACACTCAAATCGAGCAGTTCCATTTTTCTCCACCACCTGAGATTCTGGCTGCCGATGAAATTGTGACAAAGCTGTCAAAACAGAAATTTCCTTTAATGCATTCAAACGTAAATCAAACTGATTGCAAAAAATACATGCTGAATATACGCATCTCGGCATTAAAAGAATAAAACCTATGCAAAGATTTATCAAAATTACATCGTTGCCTTGTATCTTAATATTTGCTTTTAAACTCAACATTACACAAAATCCAAAGAAAATCTGCAAATATAATTACAAACTCAATCAATAGTGACATGGAATTAAAATTCTCTCTTTTTCAGTGATATTGTGGTGTAACATCAATAAAAGTTTATCACTTTGGCAACATATCTTAAGAAAAATAATAATATTTTTGAGATAAAAAAAAATCAGTCAACAGGTCCTTGCACACATACAATATTTTTACACTTTAGGAACAGACTAAAGCCCCCATTATTCAAAAATTAATGATTTAAACATAAGACCATAAGACATAGGAGCAGAATTAGGCTATTCAACCCATCCATCCTGCTCCACCATTCGATCATGGCTGTTATGTTTCCCAAACTCATACTCCTGCCAAACTAATCAGGATCCTATCGCTCTATCTTAAAAGAAACTCAATGACTTGGACTCTACAGCCTACTGTGGCAATGAGTTCCACCATTCAGCATCGTCTGACTGAAGAAAGTCCTTCACATCTCAGTTCTAAAGAGTCATCCCTTCACTCTGAGACTGTGCCCTCAGGCTCTAATCTCTGCGACTACTGGAAATATTTTCTCCAGGTCCACTCTGTCCAGGCCTCGGTATTCGGCAAGTTTCAATCAGAAGCCCACCCCCACTCCAAAATCTTTCTAAACTCCACTGAGTACAGACTCAGAGTCCCCAACCGCTCCTCAAATAACAAGCTCTTCATTCCTGGGATCATTCTTGTGAACCTCCTTTGGGTCCTCTTTCCTTAGATTTGAGCCCAAAACCGCTCTCAATATTCTAAATGCAATCTGACCAGAGCCTTTTGCAGCCTCATTGGTACATTCCAGAGAAACTTGTTTCACAAGGATTTCAGTAAAATAGAAGAATTTCTGCATGTCTGTAATGGCACATATGCTGGCACTCCGAGTTGCTCTCTCTGTAAGCCTGTGCACTAAACTGAAGTGCTGCTTGTAATATGTTTGCCACTTAGTGGCAGCAAAAATAATAATTTATGATAAATGAACAGCAAAGAGCTATAAAGTTCAAGTGCATATTTTGAATATTATAAAAAAGTGCAGTGATGAGATTATTTTAAAATATTTTAAAATTACCAAGTTGATAAGCTAATTGCAGAACTAAAAACACAGACAATGCTATTACACAGTCTCTCCCATTTCAGAAAAGGGCAATGACTTTCCAATTAATAATAAACAAACTATTCACAATAAATATCTACTCATCAAGCACAATCATGTAAAACAAAGCTCAACTGTTGTGCAGGAGTAAAGCTAAAATACAACAGTATAAAAAACAGAAATATATTCTATCAAAAAAAAGCATAGAGACCAGATTTTCAAAAAATGTTAAGATATTGGAAATTACTGTTAACTAATGTTTAACATGTTTGAATGACATCCACCCTGTTTACAACTTTTACAGATAAATGAATAGTTTATTTTGAATAAATTACAATACAAATTAAAACATTGGGAAGGTGATGCAAATGTGTTAACTGTTCATTCAGTACTGTTAATTGAGGTTTCTCCTATTAAGCCTCTAATTTTCAACGCCATTATTATTATAAAATGCACAGTCTGATGACTGAGCTATCAGTACAACTGCTATTGGGAAATTGAACCCAAACTGAGCTTCTATGATTAGATTAGATTAGATTAGATTAGATTCCCTAGTGTGGAAACAGGCCCTTCGGCCCAACAAGTCCACACCGACCCTTCAAACAGTAACCCACCCAGACCCATTTCCCCCTTACTAATGCACCTAATACTATGGGTAATTTAGTGTGGCCAATTCACCTGACCTGCACATCTTTGGACTGTGGGAGGAAACCAGAGCACCTGGAGAAAACCATACACGGGGGAAGATTGCACAAACTCCACAGAGCCAGTCGCCCAAGGCTGGAATCGAACCTGCGTCTCTGGCACTGTGAGCAACAGTGCTAACCACTGAGCCACCGTGCTGCCCATAAATATGTGGCGCAATTATATGTTTCTATGTTATTTTTATTATTTCAATTTTTTTTTATTATGACAGTGTTTTCTTTGTATTATATCCAAAACACATGAGAAAAAATCAAGGCCTATCTATTTTCTGCATGCATACTGAATGGATTTCTGTCTAACAATTATGAGTTTATGGCTTTCATTGGACATTTCCAATTATAACCAATGGCATTACTAGAATTAGTACTGACTTTATGACTAGTCAGCAAAAATTATTCACAAGTGAATAATATGTTTCCATTAAATACATATGTTCATGTCAGTATTGTGAAATGATTTCCTTGAGGAAATGAAAAAATGTCAGTTTTCCTTTAGATTTTGAAAAGTAAATATGCTTTACATAACTCACTTCTTGAAAACAAGAAAATCTGTGGAAAGAATGTAAATCTATCCTGATCACAATGGTTACTTTTACACAGTAATACCTTCTGTCAATTATATATGTTAACATAACAAATGTTTAGTAGTACATTAAATATCAAAAACATGATTTTGGTCACAAGTATGGTGTGGTTACTGCTAAGCCAGCTTTAGAAAGAGAACATGAAGTTTCACTTGAACAGTAGGCTCCTTTAAAGTTTAAAAGTTATACCTTGGATTTTAAATCTTTCTATGTCATTTTTCTACAACAGATAGTTACATAAGCAACGTCTGCAATTACAATTCCTAAAAATACACCAATATCAGTGCACGAACTTGACTCAATACAATTACAGCAATGGGAGAGCTTGACTCAAAATGTATTTGTCATTAAAAAAATGAAATTTTTCATTAAGCTGATATATAATATAATATATACACAGATATATAATATATTCACATCAACATTTTTCAAGATAACTTTATCTGCTTCAGAACACTGTAACACAACATAACCTGCTGATTAAATTTCATGTCAAAGTCATGCTTGAACTGACCCCAAAACAGAAAACCCCAGATGACTCTTCCTCTACTTTTGGTTCCATTTGGGGAAGTACATAGACATGCTGTTTCGAAGTTGCAGACACTACGCTCAGGAATTCACTGCAACGAGAAACATGAAGCTACAATGTCATCCTAAAATACAGAGCAATCCATTGGTACTTATTAGATATCTGATTTGTTCACTGTTCTGTCTCATATCATATGACTAACTGCACTCATCTGTATATTTGCCAGCGCAGAGAAGTCATCCATAAAGTAATTTTGGTACAATATTTCATGCAGCAGTATTTAAGTCTGTGTTTATGGGCAATGCCACAGCTAGATGGAGCAGCAGACAAGGATATACAGAAATGCAGCTTTGCAGTACAAGGTTATTTGACAATTAATTTAATTCAATCATGCTTCCAAACAGAAGTTGAAAACATTTAACACACGTCATACTTGGCTTAAGGAAATTAATTCTCCATTTAAATATCAAATGTGGAGATGTGTTAATTATTATTTTTATTCAGTTATTTTGTTCCATTCATCCACTGTATTAACTCTATGAATCGGAGACTGCAAACTCTAAACTGCACTCTGTTTCCCAAATATGTAAATAATGATAAACATTATTCTCAACATTTTTCCTTGAGGAACATCAAATCACATGTTCCACAAATCTGACCAAATAGTTTTAAATCCTATTGTCTGTTTTCAGCATTTGTAGATAGCTTGCCATCTATACTGATGCATTTTTGATAATGGTTGCAGTTCTCCAACTGATCACAGTGCCTGTCCTCCCAAAGTGATGTGTAACCACACATGCAGAGGTGGATCGCAGCAACCATTTTTGCACTGGAAACAAATACTTGGTTCTATTAAATAAAGCATATGAAATCTTTAAAGTCAGCATCCCCAAGTCAAATTGTGCAAAATAGTCTAAGGTTACTCTGAAAATAACTTGTCAAGTCCTACACTATGTTGTTACTTCAATATAAGAAATCTTGCCATCTCCAGATAGGCTCTCAGTTCTGAAGAAAAGTCAACTTGAAATGTCATCTTGACTATTCATTCCATAGATGGTGACTGATTCAGTTTTATCAGCAAAGTAGGCTAAATTTCTTGATCACAATTTGTTTCAGAATTGAAATTCTGATTCTTAATTGTATGTTATTATTCATTTTCTAACTTGAGTAGTAGTAATGGTTGGACCAAGTCAAATAACTGCACATACCATATGACATTATATTTGAGCTTCATTGATAGAATTTAAAACTACCTAATTATTTAAAAGGGATGACAAAAAAAAAAAGAGTAATTCTTCTATTGTAGTCAAACCAATTTGGTGCCATATTTAAGTATAAAATACAGATAAAGTTAAGCCAACAAGTCTTCCTGCTTAGTCCTTCAGGCATTCTCTAGCTGCACCATGACTGTATCCAGTGACGAGGTGAACTACAATCTCTAGGAAAATACTAGATTCAAAAACCTTTCAATGGAAATCTGGTAATAAAGGGTAAAGTAGAAATTCCTTGATCACAATTCAACAACCTCTGCTGAAACAATATAAGTATGAATAACAGATGAAAACAGATTCATCTTGGCTGTGATGCTCCTGAAGTCACATAATCAGCCTGCACTCTTAAATTTGCACATTTACACTAGGTCATTTGGTGAGGAGTTATGAAACATCCATGTTCAAGTACTCATATCCTAGCAATGAGCCTTCAAATTACAGCAATAGGGAAATTAGGAGCAAATTTCTGAGATTTGACCAAGAATTTACTTTTTGAGGAAAATTCTTTATGGTCTCTGCAAAGAGACAGCAGATAAAACTGTAGAATTACTGTGAACTTGCACACTTCATTTAAGCCTGACTAATTTCAGCTTTCTTTTGCACAATACTGTGCTATCACAGTGATAAAACTTAGAAGCAATTATGTCCAAACTATTTTTCATTATTCAATTCACTTACTCATTACTTTCAAACCTATTTACCATTAAACATTCATTCAGAGGAAGAAACGTCTTGAATGCTTGAAACATGACAAAAACAGAACTTGCTGCAAATTTACAAGGGAATCAGCATTTCTTTTTAAATCAATTTGAAGATATTAACTGACATAGCTCATCTGACTCATTTATTTGGCAGTTTCACATGTATCTTTATCCATTGTGATTTAAATGGAAGGGAGCATGAAGAAAAGAAACTTGCACAGCAGTTCACAGTCACTGCTCGAGTCCTCATGCATCCCCAGCAGCCCAAATCATATGCTCAGTCACAGCTTCAGCCATCTACACTGCAGTCTCAAACTAGCTCCATCACCAGTATGACATGCATTTTTCCAATGATCTTACTGCTGAGCATTTTGTTGCTCTATATCAGTCGTCATTCTGTCAGTTTTTTCTTTCTGGTGATAATACGATATTAGCAGAACAACAAATTGGCAACATTGTGAATCAACATAACGCACCAACATATTCCTTTTTCATGAGGTGCATGATGAATGGACGATATGGAAGGCCTAGTGCAAAAGAACTAGAAGCTGAAGAGGCAACCAGAAGTCCACACAATTCAAAATGGATCTTGCAAGGTGAACGGATTTTTGTTAATCTCTATCATTCATTCTCATGAATTGGATCTGCACTATCCGATTTGTCTAAACTCCTGTAAAATCATATTAAAGGAAGCATTAGAGATTCACTCACTTTTACAATTTATGATAATTGAATGATACTTTTTATAATTTGATGCCAGTCAATCTGTTTAAATCCAAATAAAGTACCTGCAAAACATTGCCAATACCTGGTTTGGAAGTATTCTCTAAACTTGTGATCTCTTTCAGCAGTAAGAACAAGGGCAGTAGATATAAGGAAAAGGTACCATCCGGAAGTTTTCCTCCAACTCACCCATCCTGACTTGGGACTACATCACTTCTCCTTCATTATAGCTGAATCAAAATTCTGAAGTTCTCTCTAAGCACTGTAGTTGTATCTAACATCACAAACAGGGATTTGAGGCAGTAGCTCATACCAAGTAAGGACTGACTGTAAATTCTGGCCTTGGTGTCAACGCACATCGCCTGAACAAATAAAAATGCTGTTGGGCAACCCATTTGTATTTACAGCACGCTTTGTTTTCATTTAAAATTTTGTGCTTTTGACTATCTTATTCTTTTACAGATTCTTTTGTCCGTTCATTTTATCACAGATTATCGTTAAAGACAAGTCGCCATTTTGATGGCAAGAAGTGTTTTTTTATCCATTAACAACATTATCTTCTGTGAATCCATTGTCTCTTTTCCTTATCTAACCACTTCAAGCCTAAAAAGGCGATGTTATATTCAAGTTTCAAAAATGTATATAGGTATATAACCAATAAATGAATCAGTCCTTGTAATAAATTAATAAGTCTTTCATCATTATCACTTAGTGACTAATTCATTTCCAGAATTTTCCCATCTGTTTTATTGTAATGCCCATGGTTTTTTTCAGATGATCAAGAGTTAGGTTGTGTTTTTATGTGCTGTGACAGAAAAAGGAAAGATCAACTTTGAACAAACTAGCGATTCAGTCATTTTCTGGCAAGTTTTCTGCTGAGCAGAGAAAAGGCACACAATTCCATCTAATTGCAGCTCAAACCATGTCAACAAGAAACTAAATAATCAGGAAGAAAAAAGATAAAACTCAAAGGCTATGAAAGGAAGTTTAATACAATAAAAAATAAACTATGTCCACCAATCAGCTATTGAATTAAACATCAACTACCGTTCTCCACATGACAGAGTAAAGATCACTAAAAGAAACAAGAAAGAAACGAAAAACAACTCATCCCACCCTTGCAATCTGGACACCCCTACCCATCCCTACATTACCCTTGAGAAGATGGTGGTGAAATGCCTTCTTGAATTAAGGTGTCTATTCTTGTAAGTTGACCAACAAAGCCATGAGGAAGGGAATTTTAGGATTTTGTCCCAGTGACACTGAAGCAACAGTGATAAATTTACAAGTCAGGATGGAGAGTGGCTTTGAGGGAAACTTGCAGTGCACTTGATCTTGAAGCTGGCAGTGATCATTGTTTGGACGTGCTAATTATTTTTGGTAAATTTCTACAATACATCTTGTAGACGTTAAACACCACTGCTACTAACTGTCTGCAGTGGAAGACGTAAATGCCTGTGTTGCCAATCAAGTGGATTGTTTTGCCCTAGATGTTGTAAAACTTTGAGTGTCGTTGGGTTATCCAGCCAAGTGAGGAGTATTCAATCACATATGTGCATTGCAGGTGATAGACCAGCAGTAAAGTGTTAGGAGGGGAGTTTCTTGCTGAGGTATTCCTAGCCTCTGACCTACCCTTGTAACCACAGAATTTATATGGGCCAGTTCAGTTTCTCGTCAATGGTGACTCCCAGGTCGACAGTGGGTGGCTTGTAATAGTAAACCCATTGAATGGCAAGGAGCAAGTACATTCTTAAGAGAGACGGTCAACTTGGCCTTTGTGTGGCATGAATGTTCATTGTCACCTTTCAGCTTAAGCCTGGATTTTACACAGGGGTTGCAGGAATCTCAAATGGTGCTGAAAAGTTTGCAATCGTTGGTGAACATCCCCATTTCAAATCTTATGATGGAGGGAAAAGGCCCTAGTAATGCAGTGGTAGTGTCCCTATCTCTGAGCCAGTAAGGCCCAGAGTCCCACCTGATCCAGCGGCGTGTCGCAACATCTCTGAACAGACTGAGTAAAATATATGATGGAGGGAAGGTCATTGATGAAGCAGCTCACCATGGTTGGACCTAGGACATGATCTTGAGGAACTCTCACAGAAATGTCCTGAAACTTGGTGACTGACCTCCAACAACTATAATCATCTTCTTGTGTACCAAGTATGACTCCAATTATCGGAGAGTTTACTGATTCTCATGACTCCAGTTTTGCTAGGCCTCTTTGATGCCACAACCAGGTCAACTGCAGCCTTGATGTCAAAGGCACTCACTTACACCTCACCTCTGGAATTCAGCTGTTATGCCCACATTTCAAACAAGGTTATAATGAGGTCAGGAGCTGAATGGGCCTGGCAAATCCAAACTGGGAGTCAGTGAGCATGTTATTGCTGAGCGGGTGCTGCTTGATAGCCGTTGAGTGCTCCTTCCAATATTTAACTGATGATGAAGAGTAGATTGATGAGGCAGTAAAATTGGTCAGGTTCAATGCGTCCTGCTTCTTGTGTACGGGACAAAACTGAACAATTTTCTAAGTTGGTGAGTAGATGCCAGTATTGCAGCTGGACTGGTATGGAACACAAATCTTCAGTACTATTGCTAGAATGTCGTCCGGGCCATAGCCTTTGCAATACCCAACATCTTCAACCGTTTCTCATTATCACATGGAGTTAATTGAATTGGCTGAAGACTGGCATCTATGATGCAGGAGACCTCTGGCGGAGATCGAGCTGGATCATCCACACTGCACATCTGATTGAAGGGTTCGCAACAATCTTTTTTGCACCAATGTGCTACGTTCATCTATCATTGAATATGGCAATATTTATGGAGTCTCCTCCTGCAGCAAGTTGCCTGAAGTCCACCACCATTCTGACAGGATGTGACAGGACTGCACTGTTTAGATTTGATCCACTGGTTGTGGATCACTTAGTTCTGTCTATCACTTGCTGATTATTCTCTTCGGCATGCAAGTAGTCCTGTTTTAATTTCCAAAATAACTTCAAATGCTTAAAATACATAACCAGAAGAAAGGGAGAGTTTTCACATTGCTAATGAATTTGAAGACATACACAATTTGTTTTATAACCTAAGCATAATAAAATCACAAACTGTTCACTGTGAAAACTGGAGTCAAAATGCCTGAAAATCTTTTTGTCAAGAACTGTTTTCCTCAATGCAACAAGATTTTCCAACAGTTATCGTAATCCCCAAAGCAATGACATAACTTTTTGAGCAAACCAATGAATGTGTGCAGCTGTATAACTCCAATATAATTCATATAAATAACTTAATTTTCACTAGCAAAACAAAAATATAATCCTGTAGTTACTGTATGAATAAATATCATTAAATGATTTCTCATATACATAATGAATGTCTCATCCCTTAACAGCCAACCAAGAGACCATAAAATCACTTACTGGAGAATTTGATCACTGCAGTCCGACTAGTTATGGCCCCAAATGAATTCTGGGACATGCAGGTATAGCTCCCTTCACTGCTGTCTCCACCTTGAATCTTTGAGTCCCGTGGTACATATGAAACATAGAGAGATCCATTGGGAACCATATGGTGGTGTTCTTCATCCACAACAGGAATTCCCCCTTTTTTCCACGTTATGTTTGCAGGCTGATCTACAGCAGGAAGGTTGCAGTCTAACACCACGGCTTGATTAGGTTGCAATATTAGTTGCAAAGGGCCAACACTGCAGCTCAAATCCAAAGAACTCACTTTGTCTAGATTAAAGAAGTAAAAAGATGATAAGAAAATCAGAATTTGATTACAGCTGTGCTTCACAAATGCTAAATTCTATTTGTTGTTTTATTGGAAATCAACAGGCACGTGTTCTTTAGTGCAATTCCATACAGTACACTTTTACAATATATTCCTACAGATAAATTCAAGCAAAGATTTTCCAGAATTATGTTATTATACCATAAGACTGAAGTTTACACATTATAATAATTTGAAGTATACTTTGTAACAAACATTTCAATGTTTATTTGACCTGCAGTTTAAAGGAATGTCTGGACGTTATTCTTACTTTACTTTTATTTAAATTATTTTTCTAATCAACCCATTCAGAGATGTTAATACATACCTCTGGAGCAGGTGGGACTTGAAACCAGGCCTCTTGGTCCAGGGTAGGGACACTACCACTGTGCCGAGAGTGTGTTGCTGGAAAAGCACAGAAGGTCAGACAGCACCCGAGGAGCAGGAGAATTGGCGTTTCGGGCCAGAGCCCTTAGAGAGCCACCTAATGAATAGCTGTGCACTATAGAAAAATGAATTATAAATGTATTAGAAGAGTGCACATCCTTACCCAGTGAAGGCTTACATTGGATATTTGTATATTCCATGACGTCAATGGCTATTTATGCCTTTCAGAACTTGAAAATCACCTTACTGTTTCTCACTGTCCTCGGGTCAGGGTACAGCACTGCAATGCTACCTTACAAATATATCAACATGGCCCACAACCGAAAAAAAGTTATTCTCAATATTATTTCAAAAGTGTGATAACAAGCATTCAGAGGCATTATGTTCCTGTTAAAGTAAAGTTAAGGCTGGTAAGATTCAGGAACAATGCAAGAATAAAGGTATTGAGGTTCTAGTCAAGAATAAAAAAGAATCATGTATTAGATATAGACAACTCGGATCAAATGAATCTCTTGAATAGTAGGGACATTCTCAAAAGGGAAGTCAGGAAGGATTTACTTGGACTTTAGTAAAGCCTTTGATAAGGTTCCTCATGGTAGACTAATTAGTAAAGTTAGAGCAGGGTGAACTTGTCAATTGGATATAAATGTGCCTTACAGTAGAAGACAGAGGGTTGTGGACTAGGGTTGTTTTTGGACTGGAGGCCTGTGACCAGCAGTGTTCCACAGGAATCGGTACTGGGTCCATACTTGTTTTTCATTTATTTATTTAATGAATTAGATGAGAATATAAAAAGGCATGGTTAGTAAGTTTGTGGATGACACCAAAATTGGTGGCATAGCAGACAGTGAATCTAAGATTATAAAAAAGATCTAGATCAATTGAGGCAATGGGCTAAGGATTGGCAGGTGGAGTTTAATTTGGATAAATGCAAGGTATTGCATTTTGGTAAACAAACAAGAGCAGAACTTATATAAATAATGGATGCGCAGGTCCACAGAACACTGAAGGTGGCAACGTAGGTAGATAAGGTAGTAAAAAAGGCCTATGGCATGCTTACCTTTATTGGAAAGGGGACTGAGAATAAGGATAGGCAAGTTATACAACAGCTTTATATAAATTTAGTAAGGCCACACTTGGAAGATTGAGTACAGTTCTGGTCACTACACTACCAGAATGACGTGGATGCTTTGGAGAGGGTACAGAAAAACATTTACCAGGATGTTGCCTGGTATGAGGGATTTTAGCGATGAAGAAAGATTGGATAGACTGGGTTTGGTTTCACTGGAATGCAGAAGGTTGAGGGGGCAACCGATAGAAGTTTATAGGACAGTGAATGGCATGGATAGAGTGGAAAGCATAAGGCTTTCCAGAGGGTGGAAGGGTCAATTACTAGGGGATGGTTAATAGAGATGTGCAAGGCAAGTTTTTCACACAAAGAGTGGTAAGTGTCTGGAATGCACTGCCAGAGTGGAAGCAGACACAATATCTGCATTCAAGAAGCACCTGAACAAATACATAGAATCATACAGATGTACAGCATGGAAACAGACCCTTCGGTCCAACCGGAAGGGAATAGAGGGATATGGATCCCATAAGACAGCTTTCGTATGGAAGGGCAAAATATGTCGGCACAGGCTTGGTGGGCCAAAGAGTCTGTTCCTGTGCTCTATTGTTCTTTGTTCTCATGGTAGGGCCCTGAGTAGTGTTGTAGAACGGAGACACCCTGGGATTCAGGTCTATAATTCTGTGAAATTTTCATCACAAGAGGACAGGGTGGTTAAGAAGGCAATTAGCATGCTTGCTTTCATTGCTCAGACCTTGGAGTATAGGAGTTGGGACAACTTGTGAGGCCTCTTCTGGAGTATTATGTGTAGTTCTGGTCACCCTGTTATAGGAGAGATGTTACTAAACTGGAGAGGGTTCAGAAAAGATTTAGCACGTTTCTGGGAATGGAGGGTTTGAGTTATAAAAGTAGGCTGGATATGCTGGGACAATTTTGACTGGAGCATAGGAAGTTGAGGGGAGACCTTAAAGATTTTAAAATTTATGAGGGGAATAGATACAGTGAATAGCAAAAGTCCTTTCCCAAAGGTGGGGGAGTTCAAAACTAGGGGGCATATTTTTAAGGTGAGAGGGGCAAGATTTCAGAAGGACATGAGGGGCCAATTTTTTTTTAAACACACAGAGTGGTTCGTGTGTGGAATGAATTGCCAGAGGAAGTGGTGGATGGATGCAGGTACAGTTATAATGTTTAAAATATATTTGGATAAGTACATGAATAGGAAAGGTTTGTTGGGATATGGGCCAAATGCAATAGACAATAGGCGCAGGAGTAGGCCATTCTGCCCTTCGAGCCTGTACCACCATTCAATATGATCATGGCTGATCATCCTTAATCAGTATCCTGTTCCTGCCTTATCTCCATAACCCTTGATTCCACAATCCTTGAGAGCTCTATCCAAGTCTTTCTTAAATTAACTCTGAGACTGGGCCTCTACTGCCCTATAGGGCAGAGCATTTCACACAGCCACCACTCTCTGGGTGAAGACGTTTCTCCTCATCTCTGTCCTAAATGGTCTACCCCGTATTTTTAAGCTGTGACCTCTGGTTTGGCACTCACCCATCAGCAGAAACACCTTTCCTGCCTCCAGAGAGTGTCCAATCCTTTAATAATCTTATATGTCTCAATCAGATCCCCTCTCAGTCTTCTGAACTCAAGGGTATACAAGCCCAGTCGCTCCAGTCTATTAGCGTAAGGTAGTCCCACCATTCCAGGAATTGACCTCGTGAACCTACGCTGCACTCCCTCAATAGCCAGAATGTCTTTCCTCAAATTTGGAGACCAGAACTGCACACAGTACTCCAGGTGTGGTCTCACCAGGGCACTGTACAGCTGCAGAAGAATCTCTTTGCTTCTATACTCAATCCCTCTTGTTATGAAGGCCAGCATGCTATTAGCCTTCTTCACTACCTGCTGTACCTGCATGCTTACCTTCATTGACTGGTGTACAAGAACACCCAGATCTCTCTGTACTGCCCCTTTACCTAAATTGATTCTATATAGGTAGTAATCTGCCTTCCTGTTCTTGCCACCAAAGTGGATAACCATACATTTATCCACATTAAACTGCATCTGCCATACATCTGACCACTCACCTAACCTGTCCAGGTCACCCTGTAATCTCCTAATATCCTCATCACATTTCACCCTGCCACCCAGCTTAGTATCATCAGCAAATTTGCTAATGTTATTGCTAATACCATCTTCTTTATCATTAACATATATTGTAAAAAGCTGCGATCCCAGTACTGATTCCTGCGGTACCCCACTGGTCACTGCCTGCCATTCCGAAATGGAGCCGTTTATCACTACTCTTTGTTTCCTATCAGCCAACCAACTTTCAATCCAAGTTAGTACTTTGCCCCCAATACCAATGCCCTAATTTTGCTCACTAACCTCCTATGTGGGACTTTATCAAAAGCTTTCTGAAAGTCCAGGTACACTACATCAACTGGATTTCCCTCGTCCATCTTCAGAGTTACATCCTCAAAAAATTCCAGAAGATTAGTCAAGCATGATTTCCTCTTCATAAATCCATGCTGACTCTGACCTATCCTGTTACTACTATCCAGATGTGTCATAATTTCATCCTTTATAATAGACTCCATCCTCTTTCCCACCACTGAGGTCAGACTAACTGGTCTATAATTTCCTGCTTTCTCTCTCCCACCTTTCCTAAAGAGTGGTACAACATTAGCCACCCTCCAATCCGCAGGAACCGATTCCCGAATCTATCAAACTCTGGAAAATAATCACCAACGCATCCACAATTTCTCGAGCCACCTCCTTCAGTACCCTGGGATGTAGACCATCAGGCCCAGGGACTTATCAACCTTCAGACCTAACAGTCTCTCCAACACCAAATCCTGGCAAATATAAATTCCCTTAAGTTCAGGTCCTTCAGCCACTGTTACCTCAGGGAGATTGCTTGTGTCTTCCCCAGTGAACACAGATCTGAAGTACCAATTCAATTCTTCTGCCATTTCTTTGTTCCCTGTAATATATTCCCCTGTTTCTGTCTTCAAGGGCCCAATTTTAGTCTTAACCATTCTTTTGCCTTTCACATACCTAAAAAATCTTTTACTACCCTCCTTTATATTATTGGCCAGTTTACCTTTGTACCTCTTTTTTTTCTCTGCGTATTTCCTTCTTAGTAATCCTCTGCTGTTCTTTAAAAGCTTCCCAGTCCTCCATTTTCCCACTTATCTTTGCAGGCAGGTGGGATGAGTTTAGTTTGGGAACAAAGTCAGTGTGTACAAGTTGGACCAAAGGGTCTGTCGCCATGTTGTATGACACTATGATTCTATGATTCTCTCTTGTACACATGCTTTGCAGAGGCACTTAATCACTTTTCAGTATCTCCAACACATACTCATAACAATGGGCACCAAACCTGCTATTAAATTACACGGAGGAAAATTCACATGCAGTGCAAAGCTGATCTCTCACTTAGCCTGACTTTAATGATCTTCTATGATATTAGGTAAGCAAGCTAACTCTCGAAATTGTTGCTGAGGAACAATTCTTGCAGAATACACTTGCTTACTCACACACTAAGATATATAGTAACAGAAAACAGCTTTACTTCACAAGCTTTTACAGATCAGCTACAGCAGTTAACTCCATAAATCCACACAAGAACAGTATTGATTACTGTAGGGAATTTTTTTTGTAAAAAAAACTTCTAAATATGAAAAAGTTACAGCAAAGCAGATTAAAGAATCCAATAAATATCTGGATATTAGAGCCACATAAATATGTAATTGGGCTGAAACTCAAATTTACTGAAAGAATTGGTAACGGCAATGGATTCAGAGGATGCCACCCACATCTTAGAGTGAGCAGGAAAAAATTATTAAGTGGGTAGAAGTAGTACTAATTAAACTCAACTTGGGCAATTCAAAGGGACCAATTATTTTCTTCCAATTTGCTACATTCCTACTTATAGAGTCAGAGTCATGAAAAATATTACAATACCAAGGATTAGATTATCAGAAACCTGACAATTTTAGTGAAACCTGACAGTTTTACTGGACTTAACAATAAACATGGCAAATTAATTCATAGCAGAAATTAAATGCCCTTTTAAAGTTTATGAATGAAAAAGAAAGCAATTTAAAGTCAACCTGCTGAATACTGTTCCTGATTTTATCAAATATTCTCTTTCCAGAACAAATTCTAAAACCACATCTCAACAGATATAATTTTTTTTAAAACTGATATTGCTGTCTGCATAGCCCAACTGGTGGTCTTGTGATGCGGTTAAGTAGTAGCCCCACCTGAGCCAGAAACTCCAGGTTCAAGTCCCATTCCAGGACCTAAAGGCCAAGGAAGCTGCATTAATGACATGGTCAAACAGATTGTGTATCATCATCCAAAATAATGGCAGGTGGTAGTAGGAGAGATTCTTGGTCAACTACGTGATGAAAAGAAATTGGAGCCTCAACCATCACTAATTATAGCACATGGCTATGATATGCATACATCAGCTGGAACGTTCATTTGCAGATGTTTCGTCACCCTACTAGGCAACATCTTCAGTGGGCCTCCAGGCAAAGCACTGCTGATAATCCCTGCTTTCAATTTATATGTTTGGGTTTTTTGGGGTTGCTGCCACAGAAATGTGGACTCCAGAGTGTGGGTGAGGAGTGGGGCAGGGACAGCTGGCTGGATAGCAATGTTGATCAGATTGGTCCAACAGTTGGTGAATCAGCCCCCTCCTTGTTGTAGCTGTGGTGGAGATCACCATGATGAGGGTTAATTGTAAGTCATTACATTTGCAGTGTTTCTTCTTCAATTAAGACCACTCGATCTTTGCATTCACCTGAGCATGTAGATAGGCTTAATTGGGGATGACAACATAGAACTACCTCAGTTGAGCACTACAGTGTCAATCTGCAACCAGAACTTGGCAGGATTTACTTGCGCAGGTTGCAAATCAGTTACCTTAAACATGCACATTACAAATGGACACATGACGATTTCTCATGAGTTATAAAGATGGTATTGCCTCCATTTGGTGTGGCATTTACTGCATGTTGCAGTTAGTCACATTATGTACTGTTTTAAACTATCAGTATATAGGCAGTTCTTCTTAACGCAATAATTGTGTTCTTGTGTACCCCCACATTATAGAAAAATTGCACTTTAGAAACAGCGCTGAAAATGTTGGCAATGTAATTGTGTTATAGCCAACATGTGTTTTAGAAGTTCGCACTTTAGAAATATTGTCCCCAATTTGTCAATCGTGTTATAGTGCAGTGAGTTTTGAGAAGATTTGTAGCTCAGGTTGAGGTTCTGGATGTAGGTTTGCTCACTGAGCTGGAACGTTCATTTGCAGATGTTTCGTCACCCTACTAGGCAACATCTTCAGTGGGCCTCCATGCAAAGCACTGCTGATAATTCCTGCTTTCTATTTATATGTTTGGGTTTTTTTGGGGTTGGTGATGTCATTTCTTGTGGTGATGTCATTTCCTGTGGTAACGTCATTTCATGTTTCCTTTCTCTTTCTCGGGGGTGGTAGATGGGGTCAAACTCGATGTGTTTGTTGATAGAGTTCCGGTTGGAATGCCATGCTTCTAGGAATTCTCATGCGTATCTCTGTTAGGCTTGTTCTAAGATAGATGTGTTGTCACAATCAAAGTGACGTCCTTCCTCATCTGTATGTCAGGATACTAGTGAGAGAGGGTCATGTCCTTTTGTGGCTAGTTGATGTTCATGTATCCTGGTGGCTAGTTTTCTGCCTGTTTGTCCAATGTAGTGTTTGTTCCAGTTCTTGCATGGTATTTGTAAATGACATTAGTTTTGCTTGTTTTCTGTATAGGGTCTTTCAAGTTCATTAGCTGCTGTTGGTGGGTTTGTGGGCTACCATGATGCCAAGGGATCGGAGTAGTCTGGCAGTTATTTCCGAGATGTCTTTGATGTAGGGGAGAGTGGCTAGGGTTTCTGGATATGTTTTGTCTGCTTGCTTGGGTCTGTTGCTGAGAAATTGGCAGACTGTGTTCATTGGGTACCCATTCTTTTTGAATATACTGTATAGGTGATTTTTCTCTGCTCTTCGTAGTTCCTCTGTGCTGCAGTTTGTGATGGCTCGTTGAAATGATGTTCTAATGCAGCTTCGTTTGTGGATGTTGGGTTGATTGTTTCTGTAGTTCAATATTTGGTCCGCATGTGGTGTTTTCGTGTAAACGCTGGTTTGAAGTTCCCCATTGGCTGTTCGCTCAACTGTAACATCTAGGAATGGCAGTTTGTTGTTGTTTTCCTCCTCTTTTGTGAATTTTATGCCAGTAAGGGTATTATTGATGGTCTTGCAGGTTTCCTCTAATTTGTTTTGTTTAGTGATGACAAAGGTGTCATCCATGTAGCAGACCCAAAGTTTGCTCAGCGAGCAAACCTACATCCAGTCTTATAGCAAATTCACGTTAAAAAAACATGCATTATAGCAGAACGTCCTATGCTGAATAACATTCCAGCAGTGATGTATTAACATTTGCATTGAGGTTGCACCAGTTGCTTTCTTTGCAATGCCTGAATTTGATCTGAAACATGCAAAAATGTGCCCTGCATGCTAAACCTTCAAAATGCATTGATTGAACTTTAAGACCTTAAAAAAGATTTTCCTTGTGTTGCTTTTGGATCCTTTGCCAATTACTTTAAATCTATGCCCTCTCATTCTCTATCTTTTTACTAGTGCAAAGAGTTACTCAAACCCCTCAATTTTGACAATCTCCTATCAGCCTTCTCTTATGACCAATATAGCCCCAACACCTCAAAGCTACCCTTTTAACTAAAGTTTCTCATCCCCGAAACCACTCATGATTTTGTTTCTGCTCTCTCCCCAATACCTCAACATTCTTCCAAATCTATGGCATCCAGTACTGGAGACAATACGCCAGCTGAAGACAAACCAGTGTCTTATACAAATTCAACATAACCTCACTGCTCTTGTACTCAATGCTCCTATTAACAAAGCTTATAGTACTGTATGCTTTAGTAACCAGTTTCAACATACTTGTCACTTTAAATAACTAAAGCATATTAAAAAAAAGGTCTCTTGGGTCTAGCACCCCTTTAGAGTTACATCCGTTTGTATTATCTCCCAATGCTCTTCCAACAAAATGAACGACCTTGTATTTCTCCACAATGAACTTAATTTTTCCCTTTGAAATTCACAGAAAGTTAATTGAAACATTAGAATAGTAACTTGTACGCAAAATGCTTTTAATTACACGTAAATAGTTACAACAGAATTTTTGAACATATTACCTGAGCCACATGCAATTTAGCAAAGGGTAAATAAGCTGAGAGAGATAAATGCAAGGCACAAAGATTGGGAGGAATGGGTTCTCATTCATGGGACACTTGTATCAGTATTGAAGGGAGAGAGCTGTTCGGCTGGACAGGCTTCATTTGAACCATACAGTGGCTTTAACTAATTAGTGCGGGTGGGTGGGGGAAATTCAATTGAAGTTTCACACAAATCAGAAAGAAATGAGAGTGCAGAGTACTGAAAAGACGAACAATAAACAGTAAATTGGAAAGGGTGCAGAAAAGATTTGTAGGGATGTTACCGGGACTGAAGGGTTTGAGTTATAAGGTGCTCGGCCTGGTAGCTTGGGACTCTTTTTCCCAGGAGTGTAGGATGTTCAGGTGTGATATTATAGAGGTTTATAAAATCATGAGAAGCACAGAAAAGGTGAATAGCAAAGGTGTTTTCCCTAGGGTGGGGGAGTTCAAAATTAGAGAGTATAGGTTGAAGGTGAGAGGGGAAAGATTTGAAAGCCAAACAAAAGAAAACTTTTTCACACAGACAATGGTGCATATATGGAATAAACTGCCAGAGGAAGTTGGACTGATGGGTCTGTTTCAGAAGGTCTGTATGACTTTGACTCTGCAAACGAACAGAGATTATGTGCAGACGAATGCAGCAGAAATTAAAACTAGAAGAAGTAAGGATGGTTAAAAGACAAAAGTTTAAGGCAGTCCATCTCAATGCACAAAGCACTTGTAACAAGATAGGGAAGTTGAAAACATGAATATAAGTAAATGAATATGTTTGATAGCTATTATTGAGACATTGGTGCCAGGTGACCATGACTAGGATCTCAATATTCAACAGTATTCAACGTTGTGGAAAAATAAACAAAAAGGGAAAGGTGGGTGAGGCAGTGTTGTTAATAAGGGATTGTATCAGTTCATTTATGGGTAGTGATACAGGTACAATAGATCTTTTTGTGCAAATCAATCAGTTTGGCGGGAAACAAGGAATAGCAAGGGAAGTAAATCATAGCAAGAGAGTCATCTATATGCCCCGAAGAGTGGCTCACTGCTGGGCAATGTATAAATTATCAAATAATAGAGGCAGGCAAGAAGGCACTATAATTATCATGGGTGACTTTAATCTGCATATTATAGCGTTATAGAGTCATGCAGCACAGAAACAGACCCTTCAGTCCAACTCATCCGCACCTACTTTGTCAAGATTTGCCCAGTTCCTCCATTTCCATCGCATCTGTTCTGATGATGCTAACTTCATCAATGGGGCCTCTGAGATGTCCAACTTCTTCCTCAATCAAGGATTACTCAGCACTGTGGTTGACAGGACCCTTAACCGCATCCGACCTATCTTCCGCACTTCAGCCCTCATTCCCTCTCTTCCCTCCTACAACTGCAATAGGGTCCCCTATGTCCTCACCCACAATCCCAGCAGTATCCACATCCAGAGGATCATTAGATTAGATTACAGTGTGGAAACAGGCCCTTCGGCCCAACAAGTCCACACCGACCCGCCGAAGCGAAACCCACCCATACCCCTACATTTACCCCTTACCTAACACTACGGGCAATTTAGTATGGCCAATTAACCTAACCTGCACATCTTTGGACTGTGGGAGGAAACCGGAGCACCCGGAGGAAACCCACGCAGACACGGGGAGAACGTGCAAACTCCACACAGTCAGTCGCCTGAGTCGGGAATTGAACCCGGGTCTCTGGCGCTGCGAGGCAGCAGTGCTAACCACTGTGCCACCGTGCCGCCCACTGAGCTGCTATTTTCGCCACCTCCAGTAGGATGCCCCCATCTATTTCCCTCCTTGTCAGTCTTCCCTCCAGGACACCCTAGTCCACTCCGACTTTACTCCCAATACACCCATAACGCCCCACGGCACCGTCCCCTGCAAATGCAGAAGGTGTGGCATCTTCCCCTGCAAACGCAGAAGGCGTACCAACTACCCTTTTACTTCCTCCCACCTCTGTATCCAACGGCCCAAACACACCTTCCAGGCGAAGCAACATTTTACGTAAACATCAATCTTTTCTCCTGAGTTCACTGCTTACAATGTAATCTCCACTCCACTGGGGTCATGAAAGGAACATTAGTGACTGCTCGGCAGAACACTTTTCTGTCCATAAAAAGGACTCTGAGCTTCCAGTTGCCTGCCACTTCACCACACCAACTTGTTCCCTGGCCAACATATCTTTCTCAGGCTTGCTGCAGTGCTCCAGCGCAGCTCAGCAAAAGCTGGAAGAACAGCATCTCATTTTCTGCTTCTGGACTCAAGAATTTTAGGGCTAGAGGCATCTTCTCCCTTGTCCTTGCATCAAGCCCCACACTCAAAAGGTGTGGTGCGGGAAAAACACAGCCAGTCAGGCAGCATCCAAGGAGAGTCAATGTTTCAAGCATGAACTCTTCATCAGGAAAGCCCCACACACTAGGCCATGTCATCACATGCTCTGCTATTACATATTAGCTATTATTAGCCACTAATAGTCCCCATTAGCAGCCCTTCATTCTTCTAGGGTGACCGTTATCCACTCCTTTGTCTGTCCAAATGTTGTTCTCTCTCTTTGGGCTCTATCTCCACCGATTGTTTACTCCTTACTCACTAACTCCCCCTTCACCTTCTGCATTAAAACCAAACTTTTCCTATCTACCACCAATTCTGAAGAGGAGTCACTGGACCAGAAATGTTAACTTATTTCTTTCCACAGTTGCTGCCAGACCTGCTGAGATTTTCCAGCCATTTCTGTTTCTGAGAATGCTGGCAATTAGACACAGTTCTTTCAGGTTTTTTTTAATAATCACATTCACATCCAAATGAATGACGAAAAGCAGCATTGATCATTATAGCACACTGGTGGTCACAGGTCTCCAGTCCAAAAAACAATCCTCAACTACCACCGTCCATCTCCAATCTTCAAGCCAATTTTGTATCCAATTGGCTAGATCCCCCTAGATCCCATGTGATCTAATCTTACTAAACAGTCTACCATGCAGAACTACGTTGAACGCTTTGCTGAAGTTCAAATAGACATCTACCACTCTGTCTTCATCAATCTTCTTTGTCACCTTTTCAAAAAAACTCAGTCAAGATAGTGAGACATCATTTCCCACACACAAAACCACGTTTACTATTCCTAATTAGTCCTTACCTTTCCAAATGATTTGATTCCTGTTTCTCAGAACACCCTCCAACAACTCATCCACCACTGACCTAAGGCTCACCGATTTATAGTTCCCTGGCTTTCCCTTACAGCCTTTCATAAATAATGACACCATTTTAGTTAACCTTCAGCCTTCCGGCATCCCTCCCATGGTCGTCAATGAGACAAATATCTCAGCAAAGGGCTCAAAAGGGCCCTGTCTTCGCACAAAGTTCTGGGAAACACCCAAATAGGTCTCAGGGATTTATTTACCTGAATGCATTTTAAGACCTCCAACACATCCTCTTCTGTAATATGAACTCTTTTTAAGAATTACTATTTATTTCCCCAAGTTCCCTAGATTCTATGCCCTTCTCCACAGTAAATACTGATGCAAAATATTCATTTAGTATCTCACCCATCTCCTGTGGTTCCACACATAGACAGCCATGTAGATCTTTAAGAGGCCCTATTTTCTCCCTAGTTAATCTTTTGGGCTTAAGATACTTATAGAATCTCTTTTGATTGGACAAATGAGATGGGCAATGGGAACACGGAAGATAGATTGATACAGTGCATCAGAGGTTGTTTCTTAGAGAGTACATTGCACAACCTATTTGGGGAAACATGCTACTTTAGATCTCGTAATGTACAATAAAGTAAGATCAATAAATTGTCCTCTGGTTAAGAATCCTCTAAAGGGTAAGAAACACAAATGCAGTTTGAGGTAGAACAACTCAGATCTCAAACCAGTGTTCTCACCTTAAAGAAGTGTATTTGTAGAGCCATGAAAAAAGAACTCTAAAGCAGCTCAGGGGTGATTAAGGGGGAGATCAATAGGCAAACAGCAGCAAACATTTAGGCAGATAGTTTATAATGATCAGCAAAAGTTTATTCAGGTCAAAAAAAAAGGACTGGAGAAGGATGAACTGCATTTGGTTAACAAAAGAAGTGAAGGATAATATCCAATCAAAAACTAAGGCATACAAAACAATTAAAATGAGTGATAGGTTGAAGGATTGGGATTTTTAAAATTTTAGTTACAAGTCCCTGACTACTAAAAAGCTAGTGGTGAGGGGGAAAATTGACTATGAAACTAAAGATTAGATTACTTACAGTGTGGAAACAGGCCCTTCGGCCCATTGAAGAGCAGCCCTCTGAAGAGCAACCCACTCAGACCCATTCCCCTACATTTACTCCTTCACCTAACACTACAGGCAATTTAGCATGGCCAATTCACCTAACCTGCACATTTTTGAACTGTGGAAGGAAACCCACACAGACACAGGGAGAATGTGCAAACTCCACACAGACAGTTGCCCTAGGCGGGAATTGAACCAGGGTCTCTGGCACGGTGAGGCAACAGTGCTAACCACTGTGCCGCCCGGTGAGCCATGCTAAATTGCCCGTATTGTTAGGTGAAGGGGCAAATGTAGGGGAAGGGTCTGGGTGGGTTGCTCTTCAGAGGGTCAGTGTGGACTTATTGGACCAAAGGGCCTGTTTCCACACTGTAAGTAATCTAATCTAATCTAAATTGGAAAGAAATATAAAAATACACTGCAGAACTTCTCTGGGTGCATTAAAAAAGTAGCTGAATTGAGTAGAAGATCCTTAGAGAATTCAACCAGGGAACTGATAACGGCAACAAGAAAGTTGCACAGATAAAATTAAACAAATATTTTGCCTTGGATATCATGGTGGAAGACACTATAAACATCCTGAAGATATCAGATAAGCAAGGCGTTAATGGGAGGAAAGATCTTGTAACAATCTCTATCACATGCGATAAGCATTTGAGAAACGGGATTGAAGGCAGAAAATCCGCCAGGACCAGACGGCCTAAAAGTTTAAAAGAGTTTGCTGCAGAGAAAGTTGAGGCATTGGTTGAAATAGTTCAGAACTTAGTTGATTCCGGGAAGGTTCCAGCAGATTGGAAACCACTAATGTGACATCTTACTCAAGAAGGGAGACAGACATAAGTAGGAAACTATAGACCAATTATCCTCACATCTGTCATTGGAAAGCATTAAGGAAAAACAGCCGGACATTTTGAAAAGCTTAACCCGAACAGTGTCAACATAGTTTTGTGAAAGGAAAATTGAGTTTGACAACTTTTTTCTAGATATAACAATAAAAGTTTATAAATGTTGTGTACTTAGATTTTCGGAACATGCTTGGTAAAATGTCACGTAAAAGGTTATCGTACAATATAGGAGCTCACAGTATTTGGGAAAGTGCATTAGCATGAACTGAGAATTTATGAGCACTGTTATGACATGAAGACAGACAGCCAAATCAAATCAGCCTCCCAATCCCTTCATTCGCAACAGTAAAATTAAAATGTTCAAAGACACTCAAAATTGACCCCAATGATTCCTAACCAGACTTTTTGAATAACCCGTATCAGACTTTGTGAATAATCAATACAAGACACCAGGCTTATAGTTTCAAAAAAAGTTAACAATTTATTATTAATACAAAAGCTTTAGCTCAGCAAAGTTAAACAAGGTAATCTAATTAATGTCTATCATTTAAACCCAATCTTTTTTAGATTTTAGGCCCCACATTCACAAAGACAGACAAATAGACACAGTTAAGTAATAAATCAAAAAGGGAAATAAATGGGATTTAACTGGCCAGTCTACTTAAGCAGTTAAGTAATAAATCAAAAAGGGAAATAAATGGGATTTAACTGGCCAGTCTACTTAAGCAGTCTTCACGATTCATCTCACTGAACATAGGATTGTACTTCACTTGGTTTCTGAAGACACCAGTGAATGCAAACAGCTTCCAGTAGACTCAAAGAAGTATATGCATACTTATAATGGAGATTCTCTTCTCCAAACTTTCAAAAGTTGATAATATGAGGATAAAAATAATAGAGCAATCATATTTCCTTTCTGTAGCTTTGGCAGTCACAATCCTTCTGATAAAAATGAATAGGGTAAACTGAACACCACAAAATTTTTCAGTTCATCAGGGACAGCCAACACAGATTTAAGTCAGATAGATCATGCATGACAAACCTCATGGAATTTTTTTTTTGAAATGATGACTAAAGCAGTGGACAGGGGAATGTCATGTGGATGTTGCTTATGCTGACTTCCAGATGATAACAGTCTCACATAAAAGACTTAAGAAAGATAGATGCCCACAAAATTGAGGGTAAATTATTGAGGGGAAAATTGGTTCAGTGGCAAGTGACAGCAAGTAGAGATAATGGGTGGGTACTCAAATTGGCAGGATGTGACTAATTGTGTTGCACAATGGTCTGTGCTAAGGTCTCAACTATTCATATTAACAATGATTTGGATAGTGGCAAAGAAAGTTATATTCAAATTTGATGGTGATACAAAATTAGGCAGCATTGTATGTAGTGTAGATAATAGCTTAAAATTACAAAGAGTTATTGATAGACTGAGTGAAGGGATGAAACTGTGGCAGATTAAGTTCAATGCGAGTGCGAAGTTGTCCATTTTCAAACTGAAAAAGGACGGATCAGAGTACGTTCGAGAAGTCAAATGAAGTCAAATACAGTGGATGTTCAAAGAGACTTGGAGATTCAGGTGCATTGACCTTTAAAATGCCACAAACAAGTGCAGAAAATAATCAACTAGGAGAAAGTGAGGACTGCAGATGCTGGAGATCAGAGTTAAAAAGTGTGGTGCCGGAAAAGCATAGCCGATCAGGCAGCATCCGAGGAACAGGAGAGTCGACGTTCCGGGCATAAGCCCTTCATCAGGAATGAGGCTTGTGGGCCAAGGGGGTTGAGAGAGATAAATTGGGGGGGGGGGGGGGGGTGGTAGTTGAGAATGCGATAGGTAGAGGTGAAAGTGATAGGTCGAAGAAGAGAGTGGAGCAGATAGGTGGCAAGCAAGATAGCCACCAGGTAGTACTGTTCAAAAGGGCTCTGCCGAGTTGGGAGGTTGGGACTGGGATAAGGTAGAGGGAGGGGAGACTGGGATTGGGGGGACACGCCCCTCTGCCCTTGAAATCAACTTCCCACACCTCCACCCTTAATCCCTGCCCCTCCAACCACAACAAGGACTGAACTCCCCTCCCAGTCCTCACCTCCCACCCCACCAGCCTCCGGATACACCGCATCATCCTCCGTCACCTACAAACAGACCCAACAGTGATGTATCCCCCTCCTCACCCCTACCTATGTTTCGGAGAAACTACTCCCTTCACAACTCCTTGTCAGGTCCACGCGCTCCCAACTATCCCAACCTCCCCTCCCGGCACCTTCCCCTGCCATCACAGGAAGTGCAATACCTGCACCCATTTCTCCCCCCCTCACCTCCGTCCAAGGCCCCAAAGGATCCTTCCACATCAGACAGAGATCGATTTGTACTTCCACACACATCATCTGTGCATCCATTACACCCAATGTGGTCTCCTCTACATTGGAGAGACAGGACGCCAACTTGCGAATCGTTTCAGAGAACATCTCAGTGATACCCACACCAACCAGGCCCACTGCCCTGTAGCTGACCACTTTAACTCCCCCTCCCACTTTGCCAAGGACATGCAGGTCCTGGGCCTCCTCCATCGCCAAACCCTAACCACCCAACACCTGGAGGAAGAACACCTCATTTTCTGTCTTGGCACACTTCAATCTCACAGCATCAGTATGGATTTCACCAGTTTCCTCATTTCCCCTCCCCCTCACCTTATCCCAGTCCCAACCTCCCACCTTCATCTACCTATCACATTCCCAGCTACCCCCCCAGCCCCACCCCCTCCCATTTATCTCTCAGCGCCTTGGCCCACAAGCCTCATTCCTGATGAAGGTCTTATGCCCAAAACATCGATTCTCCTGCTCCTCGGATGCTGCCTGACTGGCTGTGCTTTTCCAGCGCCACACCTTTTGATTCAGAAAATAATCAAGGATGGAATGCTGACCTTTATATCTAGAGTATAATGATGCAGACACTATGCTGCAGAGGTTACACAAAACCCCGGTTAGACCGACTTGGAGTAATGTGAGCAGATCAGGGCAACACACTTCAGGAAGAATATATTGGCCTTTGAGGGAGTATGATGTATATTCACAAGAATGATCCCTGGACTTCAGGGATTAAGGTATGAGGTAACTACAGATTTTAGAAAGTTAAAAGATGATCTGATCAAAGTCTTCAAGAGACCAGATAAATAGAGATAAACTATTTCCATTGGTTGAGAATTCTAGAACAATGGGGCACATTCTGAAAAATTAGGGCCAGACTGTTCAGGAGAGATGTTGGGAAGCACTTCTACAAAACAGAGTAGCAGATGTTGCTCATTCAAATGTTAAATTTAAACCAGAATTTTTGTTAAGCAGAGATATTATGGGATATGTGCCAAAGGCAGGTGTACAAAGTCAGGCCATGATTTCACTGAATGACAGAACAGGCTCAAGGAGTTGAATGACCAACTTCTGTTCCTGCATTCCTATGAAACACAGTTTAAAACTAGATCAAACTTTGTGTTCGACTGATTGACACCTACTAACATTCAAATATCTTTCTGGAATAGAAACACATATAGAGTACTTTGAACAAAAGTTAATCTCCAGGCCTGTTTGGTTTTTTTTTGAAAATTAAGCTGCTGCTCACAGTTCAAAAGGTCCAAACCAAATAGTGATAAAACTAAAAATTACAAATATCTCAACAAGGCAGAAAGCTGGGATTAATGGATCTTTTTCAGGTCAGAAACTGCCATAAGCATCAGTTTTATGACCTCAATTGTTTATAATCTAGTCATAATTGGAGGAAGGGGCCGAGCACAGCATATTCAAAGTTCCTGACAAAAAAAAATGACTGGAAGGTATGCTGCGATGAGGACGTAAGGAATGTCCAAGGGTATGTAGATAGTTCAAGTATTGGGCAAAAATCTAGCAGGTGGAGTTTAACGTAGCACAGTTGGAGGTCATGCATTTAGTAGGAAAATGCAAAAGGCACAGTGTTATTTAAAT
Organism: Chiloscyllium plagiosum; assembly: GCF_037043375.1. Lineage (NCBI taxonomy): Eukaryota > Metazoa > Chordata > Chondrichthyes > Orectolobiformes > Hemiscylliidae > Chiloscyllium > Chiloscyllium plagiosum. The sequence goes on from NW_028270177.1 coordinate 16,362,241, forward strand.
AGAGAGAGGCTCCAAAAACCAGCAGAGGGATCTGGAGCCACTGACTTGGTTCTTGTGAAACTTCTTCAAAATCTATCATTCTCTCTGATGGAAATGGAAAACCAGTTGCAGAGCAGGACCACTGGAGAGATTCTTATACTGCCTGCCAGTTTCTCTTGGATTGACTGGCAGTAATACATTTCGTATCTGCCAACCTGATCCCAAATTGTGGCATCATCACCTCTCTGAACATGCTTCCATGTAGTTCTCTGACTCAGTTGTACATCAGCAACTCCCATTGCTTGGCTCTGAAACCCAAAACTCAAACCCACAAAGCTGGTGACACTTTCTGCACATGGACATGTTTTGGTCCTGAGAAAGTATCCATGACTCCCCACAGGACAAGGATTCCAATCAGTAGATTTGTCCTACCATACTTGAAGTTGAACATTTAAGTTATTTTACTTAGCATAACATTAATCACTAACTTACTTTGGCCTTATTCTTCTACTATTAAGTAAAAACTGGAGGAGATTAATGCAAAGTAGAAATTCTTTGGTATTATTCACAAAGCAGCTCCCATCCTCTGCCTGTAAATTGTCTCTTTCCCTGTACTAGTTTAGAAATTTATGCTCTTCAAAATTACTGGTGATGAAACAGTGCCCATCAGCAGCTGCCCATGAACCAATCAACTCATGACTTTCCAAAACGTCACACAGGCTTCTTTCTCTTCTTATGCTGCTTTACCTGATGACAGGCAGCATACTGAGAGAGCTGTTCTGCTCCTGTTGTAGTCTTCAAACATTTTCTATGTTCATTTGAGAAGGCAGAGCTTTGGTTCAGTGCCTCATCCGATAGACTGTA